>NC_142014.1:59948039-60578039 GCF_049901735.1 Notechis scutatus
AATGAGTTGTAGTTCTATTATCATGTGATGTGGAAGAGTGAACTCCTTGAAATGAGGTCATGCCTTCTATGCAGAAAAGTGGGTAATAGAAAAACTGGGACAATCAGGAAATGTGAATACTATATTGCCCAAGACAGGTCACTTCTATCTTGCTTGAGTCATTGGGCAAGATAGATAAAGTATACAAATTCCAAAGCAAGTAAATACCCTAATTAACCAAACCAGAAGTATTATATGGGCAGTGAGGGCCACATTGGATTTTCAATGTCATAATAGTATAATTACGGATCTAATTAAGATTGAGAAGTAAGTAGGAAACAAAAGGTAGGCAGTCCCAAAAGGCAGAAATTAGTGAGTCTAGAACCTATATAACAGTGATGGTGAACCTTTTTGTTGTGGTATGCCGAAAGCACACACACGTGTGATAGTGTGTGTGTGTGTGTATGCTGGAACAGACACTGCAATGCACACACACCCTGCGCATGTGTACCCCCCTGCCCGCTTACCTGCACTGTGCATGCACACGCCTCCCAGCTGATTTTCGGCCCATTTGAGGCCTTTTTCGGCCTCCCTGAGGCTCGAGGGAAGCCTCTGTAATCTCGGAATGCTGAAAGATGGGCCTTCTGGAAATATCAGAAGTGCCCATTTTCAGCCTCCAGGGGGCCTCTGGAACCTGGGAGAGGCCATTTTCACCCTCCGGGGGGCTCGAGGGAAGCCTCTGCAGCCTTTGCAGGCTGAAAAATGGGCCTGTTTCAGCACTTCCAGTAGCTGGGAAGTGCACGCATGCGCAGTGCAGGTAAGTTTGGTTGGAGCTTGCTTGCCCACATAAATGGCTCCACATGCCACTTGTGGCACACATGCCATAGGTTTGCCATCATGACTATATAGATTCTACAGACAATGTGCATTACAGAATATTTTTATGAGCTCAGTGAAAGAAGGTAATAAACTGTTCCTTAGATAGGATCATTTTGTAACTAAATTATTTTAAAGTTAAAAATGGAACATTGTAAGCCAGTTACTAATCTTCTTTATGTATTACCTTAATCTGGAAATATCCTGAAGGCGTATTTCTGATGGATGTGCAGATATATTTACGATATTCAAAATGTTGCCATGTTGCATACTCTCCGTATAGCATAAACATTTGATTCAAATATTGTTACTCTACTTTTAACATTTTATTCATGAAAATGTGTTTTCCCGCAAAGCAAAAGAGGCAAAAATTGTCATAATAAGGAAGGCATCTTGCTCCCAGCTATTTTTTTATACTAAAGAAAGTTACTCCACCCAACAAAGACCATCTTACCTCTGACTTCCAATTTGCATTCAACTTCAGCCCCACCAAGACTGTTGACTGCCTTGCAAGTATATGTGCCACCATCATAGGGGCTGGGTTTTCGAATCTCCAGTGTACAAACACCCTGGTTACTAAACATTCTGTAACGTGGGTCATTCATAATAATGATTTTATTTTTCATCCATGTTATCTTGGGCTGCAGTTAGAATAAATAGACAGAGAAGATAGGAAATTAAACATCAAATTCCTTTTTTGTAGCATAATGTTAAAATCTGATGTTAATGAAGTAGATGGTCCATTTTCTGTTTTAAGGCATCTTAAAATAAATGATAATTTTTTTTAGCTTTTCAAATTATTTTATCAGATAAGTCCATTCCATACTTTTCCTAAAATTCTATCTACTCAAAAAAATTCATTTAATTATGACAGAAACTCTTAATACAGATAATCCTCAATTTATGATCAGTTGGTTAGTGACTGTTTGAAGCTGCAATGGACCTCTCCAGAGTTACTTATGACTCAGTTTCAAAGATGATGGCTACCCAATCCTTCATGATCACATGATGGCATTTTGGGTAGATGGCAATCGGTCTGCATTTATGGCCATTTGCAGCTTCTCATGGTCATGGGATGATGGTTCATGGCCATTGGGTACAATGGGTTTCCTTAATGACCACCACATTCATTTAATCCCTATATTTGCTTAACAACTGCTGCAAAAAAAGGTCATAAAATTAGGGATTGCCCTTCTGAAAGACCTACATATTTTGGAATGCTAAATTTTCATTTCATGAACAACAACTGCAATATATTTCAATTTCTGCAGCTAGTTTGTGGGACAGCTTTCTCAAATGTGATTTTTAAATGCAACATTTTACATGCATATTTTACATGCATTTTTATTGAACACATGGTTTTCACATTACACCATTAAAAGAGGCCATTAAAAGTGTTAAACAAAGGTGGTTATTTTAATATATCTAATAAAAACAAAATTCCAGAACTGGAGAACCAGAAGAATACCTTATGTAAATACTTTCATCATAGTAAGATTTTTAAAAACTCATCAGTCCTCCCAATATAAATATATTTTCTTTGGGAATAATATACAGGAAATATTGGACAGTTTTTCCTAATTTTAATTAGCAAGAAATCTATTTCATTGCCAAACTTCAGGTTCTTTGCACAGAGATAGAAACAAGTCTGAGCAAAACCATAAATCTGACATATGGTTCAAATAAAGACGTCATACAATTTATGAAGTATTGTGACAGATATTGTAAACATCCCTCCCTGATAAATTGCATTTGTGCTAGCTTCCAATTCTAAGAAAAACTCAAATAATTATCAGATTAAGGAAAAGAGGTGAAACACAATGGGTAGAAATGGGGAAATGAAGGTTTGTATCGGGGCACTGATGAAATTATTTATTTTGCTCTAGAGTGATGTAGCAGAAGAACAAACAGTTTACCTGGTAACAAGTATATTTGAGTGGTCAGTTTTGCATTTACATCTATGGATTTTCTAGGTGCTATTACAACTAGGAACAGGGGACATTACATGAGTTACAATGCCATATGTTACCTCACAGGGACACTCTTCTCTCTTTCCTCCAAAGTTCACATTTCAAAATATTTATTACAGTTAAAGACCAGTATATTTCCCTGTATTAAATAAAAAATAAATTTTAACCCAACTAGAGCACAGAAAGTTCTAGATGATGCAGACCCCCAATAGTTGAAAAAGAATTAAGGAGAGAATGGAAGGTATGTCCTCAACATGCACTGGGCAAGTGACCTTTCCTCTTAAAAACCTCCTCAGCTGCAGAAACTGAACATCACATATAAAAGTTCAGCACCTATGCAGAACCCCGTTAGAACCTATATATATATAACGTTCAAGAAGTGAGATGAAGTGAGATGAAGAAATAGCAGTCTTATACCTCAGCATTTCTCAATCTTGGCAATTGAAGCTATGTGGCCTTCAACTCCCAGAATTCTGGGAGTTGAAGTCCACACATATAGGCAGGGGTGGGATTTTACCGGTTTGGCCCAACTGGTAGCTCCGAAGATCATCTGGGAGCGAACCGGTTCACTTCAGTGATCAGCTGCTGGGCCCACTCACCCGCCCTGGCTCCATACTGACCTCTATTTTCTCCTTTTGAAGCTCAGCTGCATCATGCAACACAGCAGATTGCTGCAGGTCAGCTGATGAAGACACAGGGAGAGTGCAGGAGAAGGTCAGTAGAAAAGCTTCTGTGTGCGTGCAAAGCACGCCCACCAAGCCATGCCCACTGAACCGGTGGTACAACCATTTGAATCCCACCACTGCATATAGGTTCTACAGCAGGGGTCCCCAACCCATGGCCCACTACCAAGCCGTGCCTTATTTGGAATTGGGTTGCATGAGCGGGTGGCCAGAGTGTGCATGCGTAGCCCAACTTGTGCTTGTGGCATGCTGGTGGACACTTGCATGGGTATGTGCCAGCCCACAGCTTATGCAAGGGCTGCATGGGTGCAAGGGCTGCGTGTTCATGCTGGCCCACCACTCAGGCGAAGGACTACATAAACGTGCACTCATGAGGTACAGTTCTCTTCTCCCCCCCACCCCAGCCAGGCCGCCAAGCCACAAAGGTTGAGGACTGCTATTCTACATTACACATATAGGTTCTAATGGGGCTCTGCACATGTGTGGAACTTTTATATGTGATATTCAGTTTCTGCAGATGAGGAGGTTTTTAGGAGGAGAGGTTACTTGCCCGCTGCATTTTGCGGACGTATCTGGCTGGGGAATTCTGGGAGTTGAAGTCCGTACTTCTTCACACTGCCAAGTTTGAAAAATATTGTTGTACCTGATTTGTCTTATCCGCATCTTTTTAAAATTCTCTTGTGTACTTGTGATTCTTACTAGATTAGTATCTTACCTTTGGATTTCCTCGGACACTGCAGTTCAAAGTTGTATTATAACCAGATATGGCATATGTATTAACTAAAGGCTGAGTAAACATTGGTGGTTCAGTGAAATTGAAGTCCTCATAAACTGGATTTTTGTACACTTTACCTGCAAAAGAGAAGTTCAAGAATTGCTAAAAGACAGAATTTTGTAACATGTTCACTTCCCCAATTGCTATCTACATAAGAACAAAGTTTATCAGTAAATTGTGGAACTGTGTAATACTTCCAATGTGGCTTGTGAAAGCACTGGCAAGTAAATGTGGTATGTGTTTCTAATTCTTAAAAGCAGCAACTTTATTTCCTGGGTCATGAAGCTAACCTCTGCAGCTGACCTATAATCCTGGGAAGAGATACTGCATAGTACATATTGTTCAGTTGTCTGCAACCTACTCTATAAACTATCCACAATAAAAGATACATCATCAAAGATTTCTTCCTTCAAGAGTTCTAGAATAAGAGTTCAAACTTTTTTCCATGACATTTATAGACAACACTAAATATAAAGAAATTGAATATGGACCTTTGAAAATTCTATGTTTTGTGGACTCATAATCTAATTGCCTATAATTTTTTTAAAAACTTAATCTTTCTTGCCCATTGGTTTTGTTGGGCAGGATTAAAGAGGAAGAAGCATGTCATCTAATACCTCAAAGAATATAAATGAGATTAGAGGAAGAAAATGTTTTTGATTGGTTTGACATTCTGATTGGCTAGTAGCTGTTTTCCACCATTATATCCTTTGCCTGGTGGATTGCAGACTATCTTTCAAGAAAAGAATGAAAATGTACTATCTCTGCCTAAAGTGTGAACTAAACAAATTTCTTCTCCCTTCAAGATAGCAAAACACCGTGTTTAATGTATACTGGTGTTCTGAATGGATACAAGGCTGAACATTTCTCTTGTACAGGTGGCATGAATCCATAGGATCCTTAACTCTTCCTTAAAATAGGGTCGTAGGGCACTTAAATAGTTTTGGATAAAGTGCTGTTATTTGAAAAATTTTAAGTCACTTTCCTGACCATGTTTCTCTGTGCAAGAGAAGTCAATGGTCACAAATGACTTTTTCTTGATATTGATAATTATGGTGCATTCAGTTTTACTGAGAACCTACAGGACAATGT
This sequence comes from Notechis scutatus, assembly GCF_049901735.1. Classification (NCBI taxonomy): domain Eukaryota; kingdom Metazoa; phylum Chordata; class Lepidosauria; order Squamata; family Elapidae; genus Notechis; species Notechis scutatus. The sequence continues at coordinate 59,953,415 of NC_142014.1, forward strand.
TGTGCAAAATCCACATGGGATACCTTGCTTCCAATTAGTATTTTTGCAAATTAGATATAATACCCATGCTTTTTAGCAGATGGGATACATGAAAAAAAAAATCCAAGTAATTTTAACATTTTTTTCTCTTCCAAATGTAGATGTGTTTCTGTTACAGCTCAAACAAGAACAGAGTCTCCATTATTTTATCCTTTCCCTCCAAACTGTACAATATTTTTTAAAAAGAATAAAGTATTTTCAATGTTCATTATTAACATGATTGGCTATGCTACATAATGATGTGGTTGCTAAAACTATGGCAGCTTAATATAATGAATAGATTAATATAAGCCTCCCAAATCTCTTTTAGCTGATTTCCATTGTCGTATTTGTGTCAGATAGTTCAGGAATTTCAGAGTTTTAGCTAACCATCCTTAGCAATCACAGCACTTTCTGTTGTTCTTGTGGCATCCTCACTGAGGCCGCACATATTTTCAGAGAAAATGCGGAAGAAATACTCATTTCCCATTACAAGTTCCGTAATAGTAGCAGCGGTCCGGTGATAATGTTCAATGACGGTGTACCATTCCTGAAAGATAGAACAAATTAACCTGAGCTTGTAATGCCACAAGAGTTATGCACTCAGGGGTAGCCTGGCTGAGACATCAATCCAGAAGTATCTATCTGTATTATGCTGCAGCCTGAGGAATGACTGCATTTTATAAGCACCCCCCACTTTAAAAGACAAATGAGATATGCAATATTAAATGAAGTTTATCTGTACATTTGGATTTAAACATATGAAATAGTAATATAGAGTGCAGTATTGCAGGCTAACTCTGCCCACAGCCTGGAGTTCTACTCTGATGGGGTTAAGGTTGACTCAGCCTTCCATCCTTCCAAGGCCGGTAAAATGAGGACTCAAATTGTTGGGTGCGATGTGAAAATAAAGCTTCAATATTATAAACTACCCAGACAGTCTATTTATTTATTTATTTATTTGATTTGTCAATTGCTTACAAGATAATAGGTATAAATATAAACATGAGTAAGAATACAGGAAATAGGTACTTATAAATGGGCTCAATAGGACAGGGATGGTAGGCACAATTGTGCACAGACCTCTTAGGAATGGGGTGAGGTCAATAGTGGATAGTTTGAGGTTAAAGGAGTGGGGGTTAGAGGATGTAACAACAGAGTCAGGTAGTCCATTCCAGGCATTGACCACTCTGTTGCTGAAGTCATACTTTCTGTAATCAAGTTTGGAGCAGTTTACATTGAGTTTGTATCTGTTGTGTGCTCTTGTATTGTTGCAGTTGAAGCTGAAGTAATCATTGACTGGTAGGACATTGTAGCAGACAATTTTGTGTACTACAAAACTGTACTACAAAATTACACTTAAGTCCAACCACAGGGGGAGTATATAAGCCTAAATGCTACTGCTATTGCTATAGATGAAAAGATAAATGTTATTACTATTATTCAACGTATATATAAATATTATACTGTGTTTATATTGAAAGAAATATTTTCTGAATGGCTTCAACCAGTAAAGCACAACAAAGGATAAAACTGGCAGAAAAAAAATCAGTCTGGGATACTAAATCTTAATTTGGCATAGGGAAAAGAAACCCTGAAGTAGATAATAGATGGGTCTCCCTACAGAAAGACTTCCAGAAATAGATTTCTGCTAACTGCATGAAGCATATATAAAATACTGTTAATTAATCTTGTATAGCCTCCTCAATCTGTTGGCTTTGGTGTCTTCTTGACTCCTGGTAAATTCCTGCACAAGTCTTGGCAAGATTTTTGGCAAGATTTCGGAATTGGTTTGCCGTGGTCTCCCTCCAAGAGCTGAGAGAGAATTATTGGCCCAGTCTCCCAATTGGGTTCATGCTTAGAGGAAGTACTAGAACTCACAGCTTCTTGGTTTCTAGCCCGGTGGTTTAATCTGTACCGCATCTTCAATTTGGTATGTGTTAATTTTTTTTAGCTTGTTTATTTTCATTTTCTTTTACCCTCTATTTTGGTTTGACTTTGATTCTGCTTCTCAAGATCTCATGATGTGAAAGGAAATCTTTTGTTTTGCTAGCCATTCATTGGGACAAGTTATGAATTACCTTGACAGAAGTGCCTTAAGTGTGCAGCAAAGGGATATCGTATCTCTCAGCTGGCCTTTTTGACGTGTGTTATGGAATCCCCTCTGGCCTGCACTGGAATAGTCTATCCTGGAAGATTCTCAATGCCACCAAAGATCCTTTGGGCTGATCCTGCCACCCCCTCAGTGCCCCCAGTCTGCTTCATGCTCTCTTAGGAGGCAGGAATGAGGTTCCTGCAGCCTGCTGTTGGAAGTTAAAACTCACCCCTATCTTAGAAAAATGAAATATTTTAGAATATATGAAAAAGACAGAATATTTCCCCTAAAAGAGAAGTAGAAATTCAGAGAGGCAGAAACTCAGCCTCCCACCTTTGTTAATTAAGGCTTGGGCCAGTCTATTCTACATAACAAAGATCTACCTCCTTGAGGCAGAGCCATAATAGGAATTGCTCAAAGCCCTTTCATTACATCATCACCCAGAAAGAGTCAACCAAGCCTGGGACTCAAAAGACAACCTACAGAGTTACCCCTGCATGGCCCCATGGGAGTCTGACAACCAATCAGAATACAAGCTCAAATTCAAAGCCCAACAGAGGGCATAAAACCCAGGGACTCTCAGCATTTCTTCCCTTTTTCCTGCCCAAGAACACATCCTGCTCATCAATGAACCATATTTCCAAGCAGTCACCATGTTTCCAGTGTCTTTCTTCCCCACTTGGAACTGAACCCAAAAGGATATTTCTTCCAACACTGCTACCCAACCCAAAAGTTCTCTTGGCCTTTTGGGTTGGCAAAAACACAGGGTTTTCTCCACCTTCTCCAGTCATGTGAGCTCTGAGGGGAAAATGTTAATAGTGGCTCTGAACTATTTCAAAGGAAATAACACGGAAACCCCATTCCTGCTTTAAAAGTAAAGGAATAATTGTGAAGTACCTTTAAGTGGTGCTTAGAGCTTCATCAAAGCAAAACACCCAGGGGTGGGATAAGACAGGGTTAACTACCGGTTCGGGATTTACAAGCTTCCCTGCAGGCTGCGAGCCAAGCCATCAGCAGCAGCTGCCTGCAGAGAAGCAGCCTTTGAAACAGCCCTCTTTTCTTGCTTTTCTAACTGCAGCTGTGCCTCGTTTGGCAGCTGAAGTTGAAAAATCAGGAAATAAAGATCAGGTAAGAGCCCAGGTGGGTGGCAGGCAAAAACATCAGCAGACATAGAACTGGTTCTATGTCTGCTGCTCTTCAGAGCTACCGGTTCTACAGAGGTGGACAGAACCGGTAGAAAACACCCCTGAAAACACCCCTTCAAAAATCCCTAATAAATAATTTTATTTTTTAACTTTATTTTCAACTATTTTCAATCCAGCCACTAACTAACTTAGAAGTCTTATATGACCTCCTTTACCACAGTTTGTCTCTGGGCAACTAACAAGAATTTATAGGAATAGCAATAATGTCTGTAAGTAAATAACTATACCAACAGCCAATTTAATGCAATAGCCTAAAGTCTGAGTCAATCCCCCTACCTCCTAAAACAAGCAAATCATTATATAAAGAAGATGTGCAGAAACAAATATGATAGCTTTAATAGTGAGGCTGTAGGGAATCATTTGAACGTAACAATACCAGGAACAAAGACAACCTGACAAAGATACTTATTATGTTCACATAAGGTCTTTTATAAAAGTGTCAGTTTAAGAATATTTAAATGGCAGATATTCCAGTTTTCAAAAGTCATTTAGATTCCCAAATAATAGCAGAGTTTCGAGGCCTTCTATGTGAGAACCAGGCAGCTTATCCTGAGATTCGCCATGTTAGAAAGTCTACCTACCATACTCTTTTTGTCTGCTTTTTGAATTGTGTAACCGGTAATGTTGGCATTGCCATCATCTTTTGGTGGTGTCCATTCCAAAGCAACATTTTCTCCCCAGACTTCTGCAATTTTTACTGCTTGGGGTGGACCTGGACGATCTGTAGCAGTAAAGAGGAAACTTTAACAGTACAGTAATTTTTTTCCAGCTTGTCTCAGTTTGGCAGGTTTTAATGTTCTTTTAAAGAGTGGCCAAAAGTTTCGTAAGGTGGCATTTCCTGTCCCTGATTCCTTCATGTGACTTCCTCCTTTATTTCTGAGTGACAGTTCAGCTTTGCTTACTGCTGCAAGTGCATCTGAAGACAGTTAATGTTTTCCAGCACAAAAAAAATCCACTCGTATTTCACTACATTTAATTCTTTCAGTCACATCCTATGCAACACGGCTTTTGCTTTTTAAATTTTATTTTACTTTATCAAATGATTTTCAGGCCAGCTTATGAAAATAGCAGCAAGATACAAAAAAGAAAATAGTAATCTTTTGATGCTGGGATGGCCAAGAACTGAAGGTTAGGATAGTCAAGCTATTGTTACTATGATATTGTTGGCTTTGCATTGAGGTATCATAACCTGGTACATAGAGTGTTCTGTCTGAGCAGGGGATTGGACTAGAACAGGGGTCTCCAACCTTGGCTACTTTAAGACTTGTGGACTTCAACTCCCAGCATTCCTCAGCCAGCTTTGCTGGACTAGAAGACCTCCAAGGTCCTTTCCAACTCTATTATTCTGTTAACTTTCTTCCAGTGACATTTCATGATGATGTCAAAAGGACATCATGTGTCATGGCATTATCACATTAATGATACCAAAACATACTGGCTTTAAAGATGTTTGTAATGATGTATGTCAATTGCAGCTCTTGTCTGATACCTCATTATACATTATACATGTATCAGAATTTGTCCTTCTGTGCCCTCTGAAGACATCTTTGGCTTCTCCCCTTGTTACAGGCAAGACTGTGTTGTAACTGTTAGATTGTAGGCCTTTCACATCCAGATGAAATGTAGCTTTGGCCTTAACTCTGGTTTGTAGGGGCCATAGATATGGTAAGGATCATAATGTAGCTTATTTCAAGCTCTTAAATTTTTGAGGAGGCATGGAAGACTCCAGACAATGGACTTAATCCAGCCCTCCACAATTTCTTATTCTTTTTATCCTGCTCCCTATATAAAATTTATGTTATTGTAAGGCCAAAGTATCGTCAAGGTATTAGAGCTAACAGGCCATATTCTACTCAGGTAGAATTTCAATACATACCAACTATTTGAATGTCTATTGTGGCTTTGTCCACGAGGTTATCTACTTTGACCTTCATGTCATATTTCCCAGAATGGCTCCTCTCTGCTTTTCGGATAAAGATGATAGAATCATTTTCACTGTTGCGGATATTAATTTGGTTCTTGTCTACATGGGTACCATTTTTCTTCCAAGATACTTTTGGTCTTGGCCTTCCCTGTGGAAGGAAACCCCCCAGATATGTATCCATTGAGATATACACCTTGATTATTATTTCCTTTTAAAGATATTCTTTAAATATGTTTGAATAGCAAAGAACTGCAAATTAAAATCAGTGAGTTGCTGATTGAAGCTACACATATGTTAATTTCAGGCTTGACATTAAGCAGGTAGAATATGTTTGGCTATCAGTCTTTTCTAAACTGGTTCCCTTCATTTTTTGTCGCTGTTATAGAGTTTCTCAACCTTGGCCTCTTTAAGTTGTGTGGACTTCAGTACCCAGAATTTTCCTGCCAGCACAACTGGAGGATCCAGGAAGACGGCCTTCCCTGCCATTTCTTCTGCCCCATGGAATATCCTCTCCCAAAAGGGGAGTGGGTCCCCACTCTGCTAGCCTTTCAATAAGGGCTTGTTCCAAATTTTGCATGGGGCTCCCAGAGCAGCACACAACCCTGGGAGTGATTGGAGTGTAAAGCTCCTTCCTGACTTTTAACTTATTATAATTTTGTTTCTACTTATTTTTAACTTTAACTTTTACATACTTTCAACTTATTTTTAATTTTGTTTCTACCTGGCTCCTTCTTCTAATATACTGCATTCTTATATGATTGTTATGCTTTTAACTGTATGCCACCCTCTCTGAGAGTGAGATGGGCAATTCCTAATTTTGGTAAATAAGAATAAATCAATGATGTTGTCAAATTTACCCTTACTGAGGTAAGGTAATGAGATTACTAGAATTAATGTATATTTTAAAAATGGGCCTTTCTTTCATGTATAGAGTTGGAGTACTCTATGACATCGAGTGACAATTAAAGGCGTTTAAAGTTACTCTGATTACAGTTGAATATATTTGTAAATGTATTGCAAATAAATTGATCAGTATTATAATTCCCATATTTTGAACACAAGGATCTTTTTAAACATTTGCTGACATTTAGCAAATATTGAAACTTCTTAGAACTTCTTCAAATGTAGAAGTTATCAGTGCAATTATATTAGTTACATACCCAGCACCTAATATGAGATATAGACCTTTATGCATATAGACACACAAACACTCATGCATTCCTTACGTGGAAAGGAATAACAAGATTCACAGCTTCTCCAACCCTTCGAATATAAGTTTGCTTTAAGTGTCTCGGCAGACGAATCTTTGGAGGTTCTTAATTTAAAGAAAGAAATTTGTTTCTTAATTCATAAGATCAAAATGTGTCAATTGAAGGCCAAATATGGCTTTTTCAAGCTCGTGCCTTGGCATGCATATTTTCCAATGAGACAAACCAAGACAGGAAGATCATTTTATTACAATTTATCAGAATATTCAGACAAAAGGGGTTCCTCTCATTAAAAGAGGGAACCCAGATCTTTAGCTTACATCCCCTTTTATAGTCAACATAACAAAGAAATCTGAAAGAGGAAAGTTGGTTGGACAGGATAATAGCATGCATGTTTATTAAAATGAGGTCTGACATCTGAAGGGGCATAAATTGTAAGGAGAAAGGCTGTTTAGAGCTCACAAAATAGATAAGCCAGAGCCCAATTTATATTAACAAACTTTTTCTTACCTGGAGCTAGTTTCCAGCTTGTTTATTAGTTTAGGAATGTTAAAAGCTAATAAATCCGAACATCATTTTTAAAAAAGAGAAAATAAATCAGATTAAAATACAAAGTAACGATGTTAGTTAACAAATTACCCATGTAATTTGCCCCTCACTATGTATGGATTTTTTTAAAATTGGAAATCAAAGCAACAGGTAAAGAAAGATGACACAGCTATTAGGCAAGGAAAAATAACTTTTATCAATGCTTATATGAGTTACAAATGAATAATTAGCCTCACCTATAACTTCTTTAACTAAAATAGGTTGTGGATGCATCCGGGGATCACTGGGACCTGCAGCATTTACTGCTTTTACTCGGACAAAGATTTTTGATCCAGTTGGAAGATCAGTGATGGTGAATTTTGTTTTATCTGTTAGATCTTTATTGGCCACAATCCATTCTTCCGCTAAAGTGGAATAAAAACAGAAAAAGACAAGGAGAAAGAAAAACATTCAGAATTATATAGAAAGACAGATAATATCCAGTTCAATAGTTTTTTTAAAAAAATTGCTTTTAAAGTCTATACTGGATATGTTATGGAATTTTGCACATTTCTGGTCAAGTCATTAGCTCCTATTATGGTGCAACTAGAAGAAACAAACATAACTAGCCTGCAAAGAAGATTCAATAAGAGACAGACAGGCACAGACAGACAGACGGTCAAGACATAAGAATTTTAATCCTGAAGGCCAGCCCATCAATATTATTATGCTCTCTTTTTTACGATAAATGTTAATATGCAAGAAACATGATAATTGACAGTTGGAAAAATGCATTTCCACATGGAATCTATCCAAATTCTGGATCTTAATGATTTCCTGATTTTTTTTTTAAAAAAAGAAGAGGTTTTCATATCAATATATTTTCACTCTGTATCATAGTTTTCTATATTCAGAAAGAAAGCTTTGCTGATTGGTCAACAATCCATGCTAATTAAATCCTGGTCAACAATCCAATCTAATTAAATCCTAGTGTAAATATGTTGTGTGTTAATGTAACCCCTGCAGAAAATGCTCCAGTATGTATCTTGGGAAACTTCCAGCAAGCAAATATTCCCCAATTTTCAAATGTTATTTTGCTATTATCAGCAGTATTAAGTTTAGAAGACTGCATGAAAACTGAATTAATTTATCTGAACAATGCATAAACAGCTTATTTTTATGTGATGCAAACTGTGATATTATGATAACTTTATTAAAAAAAATAAATGAAATATAAAAGCTAAGAGAAACTAATATTTAGAACAAAGAACGAAAAAAGAAAGAAAATCTAAAGAAGAAACTATAAGAAATATTTTCTTTTTAGCAAATATATGTGTAAATCTCTTATTCTATTATTACAATATGATTTTAATTTTTCTCTGTAATTATTATTTTTTATTACCATCCAACTATGGCTTTTATCTTAATACAGACAACCAATTTTACTGACATGGACAACAGAAATATAAGGACAACATAAATCTCTTATACAGACAAAAACATTTTCAAAGGCCTTAATTAGCAATGTTATTTAAAATGTTCTTTTGATACCAAAGGTACATTCTATGGTAAAATAAAAAAGAAGTAGCATTCAATGCTGTTTAAATAATATCTTCTTGCAGAAAAAAGGCTCATGCTATAAGAAACCTTTTGTGCTTTTGTACCTGGGCTATTGGATCTGAACCTCTGCACCAGGATTTCTCAACCTTAGATGTGTGGACCTCAATTTTTAAGAATTTGCCAGCCAATTTCTGGAGAAGTTCTGTCCACATTCAAATTCTATTTCAACTTTCTTACTTTTTCTTTTCTACTTACAAAATAATAATAGCAAGCAACCTTGGGAAGGACTCAATAGGTGGATAAAAATTCCAGATCCAGTCTAAATATCTGGCTGGCTATGTGACCAACCATAATAATGATGCATCTCATAGAGATACTATACAGGTATGAGCTGAAAAAACAGTTGTGTGTATTAAAATAGAAATTCAGCTCCTTGACTATTTCCCAGGTTTTCCAAATTCCATTGATTTTATTGGAATCTATCTGCCTATCCATCGATCTCTATTGCTCTTTCAGTAAGAATGTTTAAATATATTGCATACATTACCCTCCGGATTATGACTTGCCTCCAGAAAGTCAGCATTACATACTTCCGTTGGTAGACCTTATTTGGGATTCATTTTTATTATTAACTCAGAGACATCCATTTTCAGACAAGCATAACATAGTTAGTTAGTGTTCTATTAGTAAGTACACACATACTGCACCTTGAAGAGGAACTTGTGATGATCACAGAGTTGACAAAACAGTAAAACCAAGTATGCATTTATGTGGGGCATCAACAACTCCTTTAGGATAAAACATTGCCTGTCTTTTCACCCCCCAGTGTTTCAGCTCCAACCACTGATCAAAGGAAAATGGTACAATGAAAAGAGGCGAGAAAGAAGGGAAGAAAAAGCTTGATGCTGAACACTCACAGGGTTTGGATGTCTTCTCTTCCATCTGCCCTGGGCCCCCGGCTGTGTCCTCACTAATATTTTGCTCTGAACCAGAGTCAGAGGAACCTAAATGATTTGGAAAGCACAGGTGGGGATTTACAGTCATAGGCAGAAGTGCCTTTTGGACTGGTATAGCCGAGCATCCACAGAATCAGAATCAGAAACCAAGACAATTGAGAAATGTGGAAAAAAAAAAAAAAAAAGAGATAGGCGAGAGGCATCCATTCAGAAAAAGAGATTTAAGAGGAAGAGAAAATTAAAGCATGTTCCAGGATAAGCAAGAGGAAACTGAAAGAAGAAGAAAGATATACGTGGAGGGATATACAGGTTTAAGATGGTTGGCAAGACTACTGGCATGACTATCGTTGAAATCCGTTGGTTATCAGAAACTCCGGGTCTGCCAATACTCCTTGCTGGATAGTTGGCACCTGCAGCTCTCTGCCTTTTGCATCCTGTACTTTGTACTGAATGTATGGAGGATAGGTGTGCCTTGAAACATCATATTCAGGATCTGGACAATTAGCTCTGGGGCATATCATGAATCTGTCAACCACAGAGTTGGTACAGTGATCTCAACAGAATCCATGCTTCTGTTAGTGATTCCTTGTAGCATATAAGAAAACAATATTTTACCATATCATGATTTTTGGATTGAATCAGATGATTGTGTGCCAGTCTTTCCACCGAGTGATTGGTTTAGAGGAAGTATCATATAGAATACATTTCAAAAATAAATGGAAGACAAATATGGGGATCTCATAATGATAATGTTTTTCACTAGCTGAAGAACACTTCTGAGTAACATCTAACTCTAAATTTACAAAAATAAGTTTATTTTTACTCCATCTATTTTTCATTGTTGTTAATCTGTGACAAAACCCCACAAAACAGGAGAAAAGAGTAAGTTTGCTCCTTTTATTTTCTGTTCTTAAAAAACTTTCATTCCATTCTTGTAATGTAAATACTGTTGTTTGATCCTTTGAAGCTATTTATTTACATAGGTCTATTTAGAATATAGTACTGTTATAGTACTGTTTCCAATGAAAGAGTATATTTTATTAACTTTTAAACTGTCGTGACGTTTGTCTATTTTTCTATGGTTGGTTTTGTATATTTGAAAAGATTTTTTTAAAATAAATTTTGCCTTTGATTAAAGTGGTTCTACTAATACCCCATTTGAGAGGAACAGGCCAGCAAGAGAGAGAAGCAGAGAAAGGAGAGATTGGTTGATAGAATAAATAAGTATAAGCAAGAAAAGGTAGAACTGAAGAAATGGAGTTGAAAGATTGACAGTTAAAGAAAAAGATTGCTGAAGATCCAGGTAAGAGATTAAGTTTTATAGAGACATTAGTGGAAAGAAAAAGTACTGCAGGAAAGAAAATGAAGAATACAGAAATCCAGATACTAAAAAAGACATACAAAAGAAACAATGCATAACAAGAGATATAGCAAAGTAAGCAAAAAGTATTATTTAACCCTCTAGATTGTTCTGTTCTAAAACTTTACAATATATACATGAGTAACATAATTTTTGTGTCTGTGTATTTGCATGCATACATATACACAGGCAGTAAAAATGTAGCATGTATAATTTATATACCAATGTGCAAAAGTAGAGAATATATAGACTGTATACCAAATTTGTTTGTAAAATATATCACTATTGTATTTAATTCAAGGTGGGTCATGTCAAAATGGCAGATACAATCTACATTTGAGATATGTCCTCATTGTTCAAGCTCTTTTGTTTCTTGATGTACCCACTTAGCTTACTAAAATAGAAATAGCAATGTATGTTGACATTCATAAAAATCCAACATGGTTATCTTTAGTATAATCAATGGCACAAATCATCCACAGCCAGATGTTTTCACTGATTCAACAGTTGAGAAGCTGTATAAAACAGAACAATACACAGCTTACTAGTTACTTAAGAACTTCTGTGGGGAATTCAACACAAATTTTGAAATGGACTTTTTTTTTTGTTTACTTTGGAGAAGCTTTATATTTTACATACTTTGACCTACAGGTATAAGTAAAATCAAAGCTGTTGCTGAATAGAAAAAAATGGGTATATTTGATCTTTTGCATGAAATATGATTAGGACTTACTTCCTTCAAAGCAATACTCTATGACATAACCATCTAAACCTGCAGCTCCAATCTGATCTGGTGGTCGCCACTTCATGGTAACTGTAGTATCAGTGACAGAGTCCACTGCCAGACAAGTAGGAGGACTTGTGACAGCTAAAAATAACAAAAGAGAGTATTGACACTAGCCTAACAAAATATACACAATCTCTTGTAGGTCACTAAACAATTTTCATGCTCATTATATTAGTTAGCAAAGAATCTTACAGCATCCCCAAGGTAATGTGATTAAAATTCAGACACTTGGCAACTGGATTATATTAATGATGGTAGCACTGTCTTTGGGTCATGTGATCACCTTTTGTGACCTTGTCAAAAGCCAGGTTTATTTAACAACCAGGTTACTAACTTATCAACTGCAATGATTCACTTAACAACCATTGCAAAAAAAGTCATAAAAGGGGACTAAACCCATTTAACAAGCATGTGAAAGACTTTCAGTGTCGCATTATTAATCTTAATAATTTTTTTGCATTTGGAAAATACAGATGATAATACCAGCTTCTTATCTGTACAATTCTCTTGTTTTCATTAGGTGATATTTAGAACCATTGAGCTCATCCTCTGCAGTCCTTAACATAAACAATTGAAAAATCTGATCTCTCAAAAGAAATATCATCTTAAAATCATCAAAACACAGAGAAGAGGAATGAAACGGCAGTGTCAGTGGAATAAGGATTAGAATGGGGATGGCTGTTGGAGTTTCCGGTTTGTCGGCTTCGCGGCGGCAGGGATTTGCGAGCTGCGCGATCCCTGCCGCGCTAGCCGTTTTGGGGCTCCGACCCAGACGGGTACAGAGCTAGGCTGCCCTGCAGGGGCAGCTGAAGGTAGGGGATCCGGAGAAGGGTTTGGGGGTGCTGCAGACCCCCTCCCCAGCCGGCAGAACCCCTTTTCCCAGGACGGTGCAGCGGCGGTCCGTAATGGCGCCACAAAGAAGCTGGCAGCCGGGTAAGAATGCGCAGGAGGAAGTGGAGAAAGTGCTTGAGAGGAGAAAGTTTTTCTTGGTTCCTAGGACTCTAAGACATATTTAACAAAATTCCTGAAAAGCACGACTTTCTGAATGATACCTTCGAGAAGAGGAAAAAAGCGGCAGTTTAATGGTGCTGAAAGGATAGCTTACCCTCTTTTTTACGGAATAAAAAGTGAATATTAAGAAACCTATTTTTTTTAGGTGAAAACTGGCTTTAAGCGATGAGTGGGAAAAGAGAGGACTAAAAAAAAAATATTTGTATGCTAAGACTTTGTTGGAGGAGATGCCTTAAGGATTGAAAGACTAAAATATATTGCAATAAGATTTTAAGAAACAGATTTGGACTTTCTTTTTCTCTAATTGATACCACCCTAGGAGGAGAGAGTGGGAACTCTGTCTTGGTTTGGACTGACTGATAACTTTGGGATTGTCTTAATTTTCCTTTGGAATATTCTGGCTGTTGTAAGAGAAAAGAAAAGAAAAGATTTATAATGGCTTCTTCTATCGAGGAACTGAGAAAAGATTATGAGCAAGCAAAACAAAATGGTAAAGCTGGTTTGAAAGAAGCCTGCCTTTTTTGGAAATGGCGTTCATTAACTATCAACAAACATTGCAACAGATGAAGACAGCAGAAGAAGAACAAAGAGAGGAAGCCATCTTTAATAAATCTCAGAACTCGACCAAGAGGGAAGGAAGAGGGAAAAGAAGAGAAATAAAGGACTTAAGATTTAAAAAACATTTAAGAAAGGGAAAAACAAGGTGCAAAATCAATATAAGGATGGTAAACAAAAGGGAAGAGGAATACGACAGAGAAGGGAAGCCAGTAAGGCAGAGGCTAGAAGAAGGGGGGGTAGAAAGGTTTGTTGGGAGAAGAAAGAAAGGGAAAAGGTGGAGAAAAGCTACAAAGTTTTGAAATTAAATGGGAAAAAAAGAATTTTTTTTAGGGATAAAGGATAAGTATAATTTCTTCAAAGAGATTTTGCAAGGTACATAAGATGATATTGTAGTATTGTATCAGAAATAGAAAATTTAAATGGCTTGAGAGTTGATAAGAGATTAAAATGTTGAAATGTTAATAATGATTGGTTTGAAAATATAATATGAGGGAGATTTAGAATATTAAACTTTAATTAAAGAGTTTAATAAGATTATGGTATTGATGTTATTATAAAACTTTCATTATAGTATTTTGTTTTTAATATTTAGATTTATTGTTTAACTATGTATTTAATTGTTTTGGATGTATTATTCAGTTAGAATGTACCAAGCAAAATCGGATTGGGTATTTTAAAGATTAATTTGATTAATTTAGTGGGGAGATAGAAAGGCATCATACTCTGATTAGTGATTTCAGGAGAAATTTCTTTCTTTTTAAAAGGAATGAGACAAAGGTACAATAGAGAATGGACAAAAGATATAAATATAATGACTCAAATTAAGATGATTAATTAAGATAGAATTAAGAAGAGTGAAATATGTGGAGAAGTTAATATAGAAGACTTAGAATGGTAAATAAAATAAGTAATGATATGTAAGATGAGCATGAATATAATTGAAGTCCATGAAAAGAGAGATACCTGGGTCCAAGTTACTTCACTTCAAAAAGATCTTTTTATGTTTTGTGTGTTGTGTGTATATGTTGTTGTTTTTTTTGGGAGAATTAATAAAACCTTGTAGAAATATAGAATGAGAATAATGGTGACTAAGTCAGAAAGAAATAGATGAAATAATAATAATAAAATTGAATAAGAGTAAAGAGAAATAAAGGGAAATTGGATAAGAGGTTTTTGTATGTTTATATGGAAATGGTTTAAAACAGAATTATAGTTTATCTGACTTGTTAAATTTATAATGGAAAAAGGTTAAACATGTAATGGATAATGATGACTTGTGTGTTTTGAAAATTAATAAAACTTGTTTTTTTTAAAAAAAAAAAAAAAGAATGGGGATGGCTGTTAAAATAAAACGAAGAATATAGACAAAAGTTAGCAAAGGAACAACTATTAACCTTAGGAATGGTAAATGGGTGCTATTGAGAAGGATGCAGGAGTCTAGACCACTGTTTTTAAACCATGGTGACTTTAAGATGTGTGGGCTTCAAGTCCCAGAATTTTCTCTCAGCCAGCAATTCTGGGAAATGAAGTCCATGCATTGTAACACTTCTGAGGCTGAGAAACAGCGAACATATGATCCTACACAGCTCTGTAATATCTTCTGATGAAAAATATGTGTTAATTAAAAATGAAGCTGCAGCCAATATTGAATCATCAATAATAATAATGTTTAACATTGGTCAACTTCACCAACTTTATTGGTGAAGGTATTTCTTTCTGATGGTATTCCAGTATGTCAGATCAGACCAAAACAAAAGAAAGCATCATGACTGCAACATCAAGTGAGAAAGATTACTTTTTTTTCCTGCTTCCTATTTCTACATAACTCTAAAAAAAATTCTGAAACGGAATGAAATTAACTATCTTTCTTCCTGGATTTTATGACAATGAATATCTCCTGTATTTTTAATTAATTTCCAGGCTGCTACAGTACTGTATTGCAAATAAAATCATTCAATGAAAGTTTTGAATAATTAAATACATAGTTATGATTTACTTACCTAGAGGCACAAAAGGTTTTGACGGCATGCTTGGTTTGGAAGTCCCAATGGCATTGACTGCGAACACACGCACCTCATAGGCAACTCCCTCAATCATCTTTTTGGGCTCAAAAGTTGTTTCTTTAATAAGATCAAAATTTAATCTCATCCATCTGGAGCTTTGCTTCTTTTTCCTTTCAATATAGTATCCTAAATAAAACATAAAACATAAACATAAAACTATTAGTTGAGGGCTCAGAATTTCTAAAAAGAGCAAATGCAACTGACCTATTTCAGGATTAAATCCAGGGGCGTCAAACTCAAGGCCTGGGGGCCAGATCTGGGGGTGATTAGATGTGGCATGTGGGGCTGCCCTGGAAACAGCGAGGGAGTGCCACAGGACTGGTCCAGGAGGCCAGAAACGGAAGCTTGTGAGGTCTGTACACAGTCCTTCCAAGCTCCATCTCCACTGGCAAAGGGTTGCAGGAAGCTGTTGCAGCCGGAAATGGAGCTTGGGAGCCTGTTTTCATTGGTAGAGCACTCTACCAAAGGTGCCCCCAACACGAGTGACATGGAGCTGGCCATGCCCACCCTGGCCACATCCCTTCAGCTCCCTGAGGTCAAATACAACCCTAATGCAGCCCTCAATGAAATCGAGTTTGACACCTCTGACCTAATAAGAGTCCATCAGACCAGAAGTTTAGTGCTTTCAAAAGACCTATTTCACTTTGTCACCTCCATGCCATCTAAATAATAATAATAATAACTGACACATTTCCTTGAGCAAAAACTCTCAGTTGAAACCCTTCTACTTATGAATACTGTATACTTCCATTTCAAAGAACCACCAAATAATTCTACAAAATCATTAAAATACCAGTTTCAATGAGTGGTCCACACACCTAAGAGAGGAGATCCGCCATCATAGGCTGGAGGTTCCCAGGTCATAATACACCAGTCTTCTCCTATCTCAATCACATTGGGTGCCTCTGGGGCATCAGGAATATCTGTTGCAATTAGAAGTTTTAAGTTTTATTGGAAAAGCAAATATTTTTGTTCATCTCAGACAACATTACTTATAGCTATATTGGAACAAATATCCAGACTCACTTTAAAAAAATCCAAAGTCACTTACATTATGGAATTAACCACAAATAAGCTAAATCCTATTGGTTTCAAAAGATTGGATTGAAGACATATTT
Source organism: Notechis scutatus (assembly GCF_049901735.1). Taxonomy (NCBI): domain Eukaryota; kingdom Metazoa; phylum Chordata; class Lepidosauria; order Squamata; family Elapidae; genus Notechis; species Notechis scutatus. Next base: position 59,969,806 of record NC_142014.1, read on the forward strand.
AGTTGGGATTTCACATCAAGTTTTCATTAAACAGATAATGTTTAATGAAATGTTACAAATGTTATAATCGAAATCAGTGTTTCTCAACTCAGCAACTTAAAAATGTATGGATTTCAACTCCCAGAATTCTCCAGCCAGAAATTCTGGGAGTTAAAGTCCAACAATTTAAAATTGCTGAGGTTTCCAGGATGAAATCTCTACTGAATTAGAAAGAAATTCATTTGGGGAAAAATCACTTAGAGTCCTATTTTAACTCACAGCTATTGAAAAGCTAAAGCCACACCATTTAAAATGATTGAAAATATACTCTTTTGCAGAATTCTAAGTCATTAGGTCAATTTTCATGCTGGTTGGGACTTATAGGAGTTTGCAGTCACAACACTTACTGAGGGCATCAGCTTGAAAAGGCTGAAATAGGAAGAGCATTGGTGCTACTTCAGTATAAAAGCCATGCATAGCATTGACATACCAACTACTTTTATATTGATGAGGGCGGAGTCTTCTCCAGCTTCATTCTTCAGCAGGATTCTGTAAGGACCTGAGTCATCTTTTTCAGCTGAATCAATCACCAAACAACTACTGTCTGGATAATTCTCTGCCCGTATTCTGGATGCAGAATCCATGATCCACTGTCAATCATTTTGCAAAAGGGAATAGGGTAGGGGGAGAAAAATAGTTTAAAGGGGGTGGCGGTTAGAAATCACCAGAGGATCGACAATCAGAATTGAATTAGGATAAATCATATGGAAGCTGCACAAATGTAGCAAGGAATTTGTCAGACACTCCATGGACTCATTCTTGATACCTCAGGGTTTGTGCTTACTTTAACAATGGTTTTTGTTTTTTTTAATTTTTAAAATCAGAATGAGAGGTTGGCAAGCCATAAAGCAAAGCGCCATGCCACCAAGTCATCTTTATGTTTAAAGACTGGCTGCAGCTTAACATGTGCCCTCAAGACTTTCTTAGCACAATTAAAAGTACATGATTGCCATTTTGTCTTGATTTGGAAGCATATCTATTTATTGGGAAAGTGTGTATGTGTAGGGGAAATCACTTGAGCTAATAAAGGAAAACTTGGGGGAGCAGCAATCTTCCCAGTTTATTTTTTGATAAATGGTTATTTTGCAAGACATATTCCACTGTGCTCAAGGCCCAGTCACAGATATTATTGAATCCCCTTGGAAAAATATTTGCATCCTTAAAATGTATCTCCCTACTCATGCATTAAGGAAGCATTGATGCTGCATGCTAATGTCTACCAATATTTCTCACTTGTACAGGTAGTCCTCATTCAGTGACCACAATTGGACTAGCAATTCAGTCATTAAAAGAAGTGATCAATAAGTGAAACTGCAACTGTGCTTAGGATCTGACTTCAGCGTTACTTGGCTTTATAGACTTGTCAAGGCTGTAAATGCCAGGATTGGTTGCAAGATTACTTTTGCATCATGGTTATAACTGTAAAGAGTTGCTAAATGAGGCAGTTCCTAACTGAGGACTACCTACATATTCTTATGAGTGTTTTCAAAACAGTTAGGAAACAATGGTCTAGCGACTAAGAGGGATAGTAGGCAGTCTTATCTGCTGGGTATGGTAAAAACAACAACAGCATGCCAGTGAGGATGGTATGATTGAAGCTTTGCCTATTTTTTATCCACCATGTTGGAAGAAAAAAATCTGGTCCATTTCCAAGCTGAGAGAAAGGCGCTGGACATAAAATGGAGGTGGATTGGAAAGAAGGATTCTGTTTATTGGAATCAGAACAATAGCATGCAGTTCTGGGACAGCTGGAAAATTGGTTGAATGAGTGGGTGGATCTTTATAGGTTTCTGTGACTTTGAAGTTTGAACTGTTTTTGGGATTGTACAATGAATGGGCTTTTGTGTCTCTTGCTATTTCAATGGTGGTGGGTTAATCCTATTCTGTCCTAAAGGTCATATCCTGTTCTTAGTATTTGTGTGGGGCATGTAAATTTTAATCTCAGCCTGGGGGAACTGTGGCTGAAGGTGTTTTGTTTGTAAACAGGATGGCCTGGATTTCTTAATGGGCACAAAATATCCATCTCTAAAGATTCCAGACATCTGCTGGAGGCTGTTTTACTATGCAGGAAGTTGGGGCTACTTTCTGCCTTTAAGAGTATGTTTATCCATTCCTCCTTTGGGGAAATATAATATTCTGCCTCTTAATATTCCCAAAAACATTTCCTTCTCTAGGAGCGGGGGGGGGCTTCCCACAATCACACCTAAAAAAGAGATGCGAAGCCTGGATTTTTGATCACACCATCACAGCGGCCAACTTGGATTTTTTTTACTATTGCCTTTGTAGGTGACTTAAATTCACAGGAAAAAAAAATTAAAGAATGTTGATCTATTCCTAATGTTTTCCTAATTTTACTGGTTGTCCTGGACTTAATGATCCTAGTGGAGCTGCCCATCATAGTTGTAAAGCAATTCACTGTGGGACTTCTCTGATTTTATGACCTTTTTGCAATGATTGTTAAGCAAACCAATTGTTTGTTATGGGCCAATTTCGGCTGAAGTAAAAACATTGCAAAATGTGATGATTTGATCACAGGCACTGGAAACGGCAGTAAATACAGGCTGCTTGCCAAGCACCCAACAAGTAGTCACATGTTGTGGAGATGTGTGTGGCCATCAGAACTTCAGAACCAGATCATAAGTACCAATTGGGAGGTCCATTGTAACTTCAGGTCACTAACCAATTGGTTGTAAGTTGAGGACTACCTGTTTGTCATCTCCCAAAGATACCAATTATCCCTTCTATCTTTTCTGGATACCTGTGATACTTTATGAATGGTTACTAATATACCCAATTATCTGAAAGTAGATTATTAGATGTGATTGCAACTTCAGCACCTTATAACCCCTCCTAAGCTTAGTTCAGATGCATAGTACTTATTGGTAAAAGAGATTCTGAGTACTTCAGCAATAGCAATAGCACTTAGACTTATATACCACTTCACAGTGCTTTCCAGCCCTCTCTAAGCAGTTTACAGAGTCAGCATATTGCCCCCAACAAACTGGCTCCTCCTTTTACTGACCTCGAAAGGATAGAAGAAGGCTGAGCCAAACTTGAGCTGGTGGAAATCGATCTGCCAAACTCTTGGCAGTCGGCAGTCAGCAGAATTAGCCTGCAGTACTGCATTCTAACCACTATGCCACCCCTTTCATGCCATTGCTTATATACCACTCTTTGTTTAAAAGATTGGACTTAAGATGTATTTGTTTAAATTACAATTTTACCTTCTCTCCCTTGCTCCACATAACCTTTGGTGGAGGCTCCCCAGAAACAGGGATTTCAAGACGTAATTTTGTTCCTGCGACAACTGTTACTGTGTTATTATCACCAAGGCCATCAAGGTGAATCTTAGGAGGATCTGTAAAACCAAGGTACTTAGGAAAACATCTTAAAATCTGAATGTGTGATACAAGAGACATTTCCATCTCAGAATGGAGAAACATCTTCGTACATACAAAGGCAGAGTTAATATAATATTCTGAAGAAGAGTTTTGGGAGTCAAACTAACCTTCCTAGAAAAACCTAAACTAGCTCAGCTATATAGTATCAAATTTAGCAGTCACCCTCTGCCCAAAACCATTTTCCCAGGGTAACTGAATTGTCAGCTCAGCCAAAAAACATTTAGAAGGTGAGCAATGAAATGTTACCAGAGAGCAAACAGACTCTGAGAAGTAGGAACATTTTGATTAACTTTGTAACATTAACTCCTCAAAAAGAAATTATGTATATGAATTGCAGCTTTTTTTGTTCTCTCAACCCCCATTGTCTTTTACAGTTCTGCTCTGTTATCTCATAGTTACACCCTAACCCTAACATTGTCTTCATTAGATACATGATGTACTATAGTCACATCATGTTGCTATTTCTAATTATGTGTACACCCTGATTTGCATATAATCCTACACTTTTTGTGTTATCTCCAGCACTGCCAATAAACTAATTTATGCTTTGACATACAGTAATTGTGTCCTAGTCTCTGGTTCAAACATATCCCTGGAAAAATGCTCATACAATATAGAGGATAGCAGAGAAACAATTTCTACATGTAAGTTTAAAAACATTTAATATATTCCTTATTATTTTTAAATCAGTTCTTCCTAAGTATTGTTTCAGATATTTATTAGCAAACTGATTTGTTTGGATGCAGTAATAAAAAGCATCAATATTTTTAGTTCTTTAGTGTGCTATAATCAGGACTCCCATTCCATTCCATTCATTTTCTACTCCATTGTACTCCACTCCACTCCACTCCATCCTCATCTCCACTTTCCATTCTCCACTCACTCCACTCCACTCCATTCCATTCATTTTGTACTCCATTCCATTCCATTCCACTCTACTCCACTGCACCCTCATATCCACTCTCCATTCTATTCCTTTCTTTCTTTTCCTTTCCATTCTATTCCATTCTATTCATTTTCTACTCCACCCCTGTGCACTTGTCTTATTATATAAATACATGACAGAACCAAAAAAGAGAGAAACATAGGAGTTACCTATAATATGAACTTTACAAGGGATGTTGATATTGTAGGCATCTGGAACAAACATGTATTCACCATCATCCTCCACAAGTGAGTTATCAATAATTAACCGATGGATTCTATAAAAAAAATCAAGATAGGAAACCAAAATAAATATTCTGATTCCTGCATGGCCAGATAAGTACATGGGGCAGAGGGCCCTACTTTGGAGAAACTGGGTGAGGGTAAATGCAAAAGGACAGCTAAACTGGAAAAAACCCTCTGAACTTGGTTATTAAGCTAGAAAAAATAATAATGGAGGAGACTGCATTGCACCAGCATTTACACAATTGTGTTTCTTCTATTATACCTTCACACAAGCCTATTAGTTTGTGTAAAACCTATAATAAGTTTTATTGTTGTGAAAAGGTAAGGCAACTTGAAAAGCTGAGCTTTTCAAAAGCTTTTGGGACTTTGGCAAATTCAGCATATCAAGCATTTCTTTTGTGTGCAAATTGCAGGTAGTTCTTGACTTACAACTGTTCATTTAGTGACTGTTCAAAGTTACATCAAAATTGTGATCAAAATTCAGACACTTGGCAACTGGATTATATTCATGATGGTTGTAGTGTCCCTGGGTCATGTGAGCACCTTTTGCAACCTTGTCAAAATCACAGTCAATGGGGAAGACAGGTTCATTGAACAACTGGGTTACTAACTTATCAACTACATTGATTCACTTAACAACTGTGGCAAGAAAAGTTGCAAAATGGGGGAAAAAACCCACTTAACAAATGTTTCACTTAACAACAGAAATGTTGGGTTCAATTGTGGCTGTAAGTTGAGGACTACCTGCATACCTTTTTAAAAAAAATAAGGAGGTATTGCAAAAATCTGCATAGAAACTTTATTTGAAAATTGAATCTTGAGTTCAAGAGGGAGCTATATAACATTTTGCAGAAAAAGGATGCTGGTGAAGAGTTTAATAATGTGATCCTAGGTAGGTTTAATTAGAAATAAAGCTTGGTGAGTTTAATAGTATAAATTCCCATGTAAATTTGTCTTTGTATCTGTTTATCATTATTACTGCAGCTTTTGAAAATAAATGCACTGGAGTTAAAGATGGGGGAAGAAATTAATTTAGTTCATATTTTAATTGAACGTTGGACCAATACATGAATTAACTTTATTAATTAACTTACAGTTGTACAGATTTTGAGATTATTCAACCATAACTTAAAACTATTTTAATCACCTCTTCTTCATTAAAACAATCTCAAGGTGAAAAAAAATACTGTACAAGTATATATATTCATAAACCAATATACAAAAGTGCTAATATTGGCAATTGTTTGCAAAACATGGCTGCAGTAAGCAAAATTGCAAAGAAAATTGCACATACCTGGAGGTATGTACATCGAAGTACAATTTTTAGGATTAATTAAAAAAAAAAGACTTCTCAAGTATAATGAACTAATGAGATATTTACAAGAATGAATATCTGAACTTCATATATTTATCTACGGAGCTGCAAAATTTTCTATTATGGCAACAGAGCTTTCTAATGCTCCCTGGAATCTTCTGATTTTCTTTCACCTGTTTTGGAGCTTGTTCAACATGTTCTGGTTCTGATTATTCTGAAATGGTTCCAGGCATTTTTCAGCTCATCATAGTTTCCCAGATCTGGGGAACAGCCACCCAGAAAACAAGGAACTCTTCCAAGAATGACCAGGCTGGCACATACCAAGTGAAAGCCAGAATATTATGGTCATTCAAGAACATTTTGTTGCTGGAACAGAGTTTTGCACACAACTAGATTATTGCCAACTTTATTGGAAGCATAAATGGAATGATTTGGAAGAATAATTGTTAGGCCAAAATGTTTTTATTCCAAAACCCTGGTTCAATTTCACAAATGTCTTTGAGAAAATCCTTTGCTTTTACTATCATTATTTCACCTGGTCTAAATTACAAGCTTACCTTCCTTTGTGATATATTTTGATGCGATCGCTGGGCTGGAGCAGCTGCCCATTTTTGTACCACTTTCCATCAACATTTTCAGAAACCTCACACTTCAAAGAGAGCTCTTTGCCGAGCCTGACGGTCTGATCTTCCAGTGGATGCAATATCTTCAGTGGCCTCACTTAAGAAATGAGGAATGACAGACTGCTAGTTTTGCCTTATTACGGGATATTTATTCAGTGACACCAGACTAGATCACATACTTACAAGTCTAGACTATGGGGCTGGTATATGTGTGTGTGTGTGTGTGTGTGTGTGGTGCCCTGCTGGCCACCTAATTTTGAACCTTGTAAATGTGCACAAAAAGGAGTGCATGTGGCATTGACACTTGCATAGATTTGGAAATTCTAATATTTATTTACATATCTAAATTTGAAATCACCCATCTTTCTCATAGACGGATACTAAAATTTTAGTACCTAAAAATGGTACAGAAACTTTAAAAACAGACTAGCGTGATTGAAAGTTAATTATAAGGCAGAGGGAGGACTTTCAGGGTGCTAAAGAGCCTGAATGGCTGTGTTCCCCAGGCAAGGTTGCCGAATCATGTTTTTCCACCTTTCCAAAAGGCCAGGAGGTTTGGGGCCTGTCCAGGAGTTTAGCAAATTTTAGCAAAGGGTTCTCTGCTCAGTTGCTGGGTGGGCATGGCCAAGGTGAGTGTGGCCTAGTTGGCCTCCTACACCATGGCGGGGGGGGGCATTTTTCCCCTCCCCAGGTTCTGGAGGCTTTTCTCGAGCCTCCACGAGGGCAAAAACAGCCTCCCGGGCTCTGGAGGCTCTGTGGAAACCGGAAACAGGCCCATTTCTGGCCTTCCTGAACTTCCGGGAGGCCCGTTTTCACACTCCCCGAGCCTCCGCACGCACCCTGCGCTTACCTGCATCCAAAATGGGCTATGTAGGGACTCCTGGGAGGAGAGGGGAGGGGAGGGGTGGGCAGGGCCAGCCAGGAGTGGGATTTGGTTTTTTTTTTTGAACTACACAGAATCTTAGCTAGGCGCTCTCCCAAACCCTCAGCAGCCCACTCCTGGACCTTTCTCACTTAGGGGAGGGAGAATGAGGATGAGAACAATGCCAGATAAAGTTCTCTTCCTGGACTTTGCCAGTCAGAATTCTTTAGCTAATATGCATCTACAACTTACCAACTTTTAAATAGGCTGATATGAGATGAGGAAGTATTATTCTTTAAATATAAAAAAATCATTTTTATGTAAACAAGGCTCACAATATAACACTTATTTGATGCAATGGGTTATCTGCTCTGACAGCTTACACTTGTGGGTGGGGTTGTTATTTTAAGCAATTCTAAGTGTTATTTGAATTATTCTTAGCTTTCTTGAATAGCTAACCCATAATTTATTTATGTATTCAAACATCTATGGGACTCAAAATGTTTTATAATCAAACAAAATCATAAACAATTATTTTTGTTTGGTCTAGTGGTTAAGGCACTAGGTAGAAAGTGGGAGACCATAAGTTCGAGTCCCACTTTAGCCATGAAAACCAATTGTGTGATCGTATGCCATCATTCTCTCTCAGCTCAACCCACCCAGAGGTGGTATTCAGCAGGTTCTGACCAGTTCTGGAGGACCAGTAGCGGAAATTTTGAGTAGTTCAGAAAACCGGCAAATTACCACCTCTGACTGGAGATTTTACAGTATCCTTCCCCTGACATGCCCACCAAGCCACGCCCACAGAACCAGTAGTAAAAAAATTTCAATCCCACCACTGAACCCACCTCACAGAGTTGTTGTTGTGGGTAAAGTAGGAGGGGGAAGGTGTGTTGGATGTGGTCACTGTCTTGAGTTATTTGTAAAAATAATAAATACAATAAATAAAATGAAAATAAACATAAGGCAGTTTGCTAGATAGCACCTTGTCATTAAACTTTTTTAAGGCCAATGGATTGGGGGTATTCCTTATCTCAGGAGGCATCAGATTCCAATTTTTTTTGGGGGGTGGGGGTGAGGGACAGCCACTTGAGAAGATAAAAGATTATCCTCAAATCCCTTAATGTATCCTCCCTCAGAATCATGGGATAGGCCATACCTAGACAGGAAAGATTATCCTAGAGGATAAGCATAGAGCAATTTAAAAGTGATAATGAATATGTTGAATTGGACTCTGAACCAATGTTGGCCTGCAGTACAAATGTTAGATCACTTAATCTGCTATTGATATGTCAATAGAGAGGCCATCACATTTTGGATCAACTAAAGGTACCACTTTAACTTCAAAGCAGTCAAAGCCTATCCATGAGGTGACAAGGACGTGCTTATAGTTATTTTTTTAAAAAGGATTCCTGCTAATAAGCTAGAAATAAAATCTTCACTCACAACCAACGTTCAGCTTGCCAGCTGATTGTCCTCCAGTTGTCATGACTGAGTATGTTGCCTTGTCCGCTTTCGTTGCTTCTTCAATAATCAAAGTGTGCTTTTTACCCTCAATTTTAACTTTATATCTTGATTTACTCTCAAGAGGCAACTCCACACCATTCTTAAACCTGATGAACAATAACAACAGCCAAAATGGTATAATTAACTTGAAAGTACTTTTACTTAAAAAAGGTATCAAAATCTTTATTTGATTGAAAAAAGCCATCCTTTAAACAAAACAAAACAATACAAAACAAAAGCATGGTCTATGAGACAAATGAAGGAGAGATAGGGAGAAATCTTGATTATGTAGGATCAGGTATAAAGTTGCAGAGTTTAGCTTAGTTTTGTTTTTTAACAACAAGCACACCAGCATCTGTGACTATGATTAAAGACAAGCAAGCTTGTAACTGCATGCATATACAAAGGTGCATGGTTTTGACCTATGTTGCACATCTTGCTTTTTTTGATCTCGTCTGCAGAAACCAGAGAATAAGCATGACATTTATCTTTGGTTTTCACTTTCAGAAAAACCATAGTTCTGGTATAGTTGAAAGGATTATTTTGACCATAAGATCCAATCTCCTATCTAATGCAAGAGTTTTACCTTCATTTCCACACTGTTATTAAATTTTACCATAATCAAGTTTTATTCAATAGCTGTGAAACAAATAGGCAATCAGAAGGGACCCCATATATCCAGAAAAGCCCTGGTGGTTCAGTGGTTAGAATGTAGTATTTAGACAAACTCTGCCCACAGCCTGGAGTTTGATCCTGACAGAGTTTAAGATTGACTCATCCTTCCATTCTTCTGAGTTGGGAAAATGAAGACCCAGATTGCTGAGGGCAATATGCAAATAATACTTACATTGTAAGCCACTTAGAGCGTGCTATAAAATGCTACAGCATAGTATATAAGCCTAAATGCTATTGTTATTGCTGTCCATCTATTTGTAATCCAGCTGCCTAGATTACTAATAATATAAATGTAAATTGAAGCCTTCATTTGGTATGAACCATGGAAGCTCCGTCTTCTTCATTCCTGGGAAATATTCTACATGAGGGGTGTCAAACTTGAAATGTCACGTGATGTATCATGACTCCCCCCCCTTTGCTAAACTGGGGATGGGCTTGGCCAGAGCATGATGCATCCAGCCCATGGGCCATGAGTTTGACAACCCTGTACAGAAACATACAAATTCCTTATTGCTGCATAATTCCAATGGGCATTTTGTTCTACTGTGTTTCTCACAAAATAAGACCGGGCCTTATTTTTTTTTTGACCCCCGAAAAAATGGCTAGGCCGTCTTTTCGGGGGTGACTTAATTCCCCCCCCTTGCAACCTCGGGTGGGCGGGCAGCAACAGCTTGGATGTTGACCTCAGCGTTGGTCCGGGAGACCTTCCACCACCGTTGCTTTCCCTTCTCCCTTGCTGCCATGGCATTTAGAGCAATGCCGCGGTGTTTGGCGCAGCCATGTGCGGCCAGCAGGGGCTCCTCCCTGCAACCGGAGCCCAGCAGAGAAACTCGGCTTCAGGCGCTCCTGTCGCCGCCTTCCCTTTGCCTTCAAAGGTAAAGCCAATTATTTTAAAAATGACGCCCTACTACAACAAAGCCTCCCCTGCCCGAGAGGGCAGCCCAACCCCACGTGGGGAGGCGAATCTCCCGGGGCTGCAGCGCAGGATCGGCCCACCTCAGGAGAAGTGCCCAGCCGCCACCCCTGCCTGGCGCTGGGCAGAGCATGAAGAGCTTCACCTGGGGCGCCCAGCGCAGTTGACAGGCGGGCCCTCCTTCCTGGCAGCAGAGCTCTCACCAAGGCGGCGAGCGCCTCCCTGCTGGATCCTCTGTTCATCCCACCAGGACCGCACCAGAGCCGTACGGGCTGGGCAGAGCCAGGAAAGTGAGCCGCGGGTGCGCGCCCACCTACCAAGCAAAAGAGCCGGGCCGACCTGAGCTTGGCTTCCTTCCCAAGTCCCTCCAGCGCGAACCTGAAGGGGCCACAGGGAGAGGCTGCCCGAGGCAGTGATAGCACCCTCCCATCCACGGATAGGGAGGCGAGGTGATGGCAGCGCTGCTTCCCTGGCTGGCGGAGACAGCCCAAAGCCGCCCGTCCTTACCACCCCTCGCCCAGCCCGTCCCCATGCATCTCCAAATGCGCCGGCAGCTCCAAACGCTGCAGCGGAATGGGCATCAGGCAAAGGCGCTGGCTCGGCGGGGCTCAGCTCGGAGGAGGACGTGGTGCAGGCCATTGCCTTGCCTCCCTGTCCATGGATGGGTGGGCGCTATCACTGCCTCGGGCGGCTTCTCCTGGTGGCCCCTTCGGGTTCACGCTGGAGGGACTTGGGAAGGAAGCCAAGCTCAGGTTGGCCTGGCTCTTTTGCTTGGCAGGCGGGCGCGCACCTGCGGCTTGCTTTCCCGGCTCTGCCCAGCCCGCACAGCTCTGGCGCGGTCCTGGCAGGATGAGCGGAGGGTCCGATGGGGAGGTGCTCGCTGCTTTGGTGAGAGCTCCACCGCCAGGAAGGAGTGCCTGCCTGTTAGCTGCGCTGGGCGCCCCAGGCGAAGCTCTTCGCACTCTGCCCAGCGCCAGGCAGGGATGGCAGCTGGGTGCTTCTCCCAGGGTGGGCCGATCCTGCGCTGCAGCCCCGGGAGATTCGCCTCCCCACATGGGGTTGGGCTGCCCTCTCGGGCAGGGGAGGCTTTGTTGTACCGGTAGTAGGGTGTCGTTTTTAAAAGAATTGGCTTTGCCTTCGAAGACAAAGGGAAGGCGGCGACAGGAACGCCTGAAGCCGAGTTTCTCTGCTGGGCTCCGGTTGCAGGGAGGAGCCCTGGCTGGCTGCACGTGGCTGCGCCAAACGCCGCGGTGTTGCTCTAAACGCCGCGGCAGCAAGGGAGAAGGGAAAGCAACGGTGGAGGAAGGTCTCCTGATACGAAGTGTCCCACCAATGCCAAAGTCAATGCAGGCAGCACCATATCCGGGTATGCAACAAAACTACTTCCTAACGGCAAGCCCCCCCCCGCCATTCCACCCCATTTTGCATGTTTAATATAGGCCTTAATTTGGGGGGAGGGGCTTAATTTGATTTTATGCCGATAAAACATGATGGGCCTTCCTATTGGTGGAGGCCGTATTGTTAGAGAAACACGGTAGTTTAGAAAAGCTTGATGAAAAAATTAGTCTCAGGACAGTTTCCATTTGTCTTCATTCTGTACTGTATGCTTTTGTAAAAGGTTATCAAGGCCCTGAACTGTTTGTCATCTTTGGTGACTTCTGTTTAGCAAGCATTAAAAAAACCTTTTTGTTTTTAAATAAATGAGTTTGGTTCATAAGGATCCAATTCAGCTCAGGTTTAAAATATTTATGAAAGAAAGAAGTAAGTGGCCTACCATTTAACGTTTGCGTCATCTTCAGACACTTCAACTGATAATTCTATTCTGTCACCAATATAACCATTGGTATCTTCCAGGCCTTTTGTCACTATTACTGGAGGCTCTGAAGGAAGAAAAAGAAAACATATCATGAACAAATGATTACAAAGACTCATTTAAAAAAAAACAAAAAACAAGCCACTTATAACAGACTCTATAGACACTATAACTTATGCCACCTTTAATGCAATATTAAACACTGAATGAAAGAGGTTCTACTCATTCAACTAATTTCTCACAGGTCCTATTAACTAGCTCATCTTGCTTCCTTGCTTCTTTTCTCCTTCTAGATTTCATTGCTAATGAACAGTGATGGAGAGAGCTTCCACGAGAACAAGGAGCTACTTCAGTGATCTTCACTGATTTTTTAAAGGCAGAGCTAATCATACTTGTTCTTCAGAATTCACCCCGCCTCAATACTTACGTTGAAATCAGCCAACATACCACAGAATATGGTGCAAACATGATCACCAAGACTCTTTTTTTTTTTAAAAAAAAAAAAAAGCCACTTACTTACAACAGACACTATAGATACCACACACAGAAAAGCACACACACTGCTAGAGAGAGAAGTTATATGAAGATGGGCTCCAGCATGAGTTCAAAAGCTCAGAAAGCAAAACCTCTGCTCCCGGTAACCGACTCAGATTGGATCCTATCCTGGGACACATGTATTCGCCTTCTTTCATAAAACAAGCCATTTCTGAAATTTGGTGGTTTCTCTTGCTATAGCTTTCTTTGAATCAGAGAGACCTATATGCCATCTAGAAAAATGAAGTTCTCAGGGATTTCAGAGGCTAATCAGGCATTTAATTTTAGGTTTATACACTTGGATCCATTTTGCATTGGATTCTAAGATCCTCCCCCATTCAACCAGCAATAATGACAGCACTCTGTAGATCTTACTGAAATTTTCCTATTTGTCTGCAAAATGATTGTCTGTTAAATGGGGATAAACCTGAGTTTAACTTGTCTGTGTTTAATCTGAAATCTAACATACTGGCATTTATTGAAGTGAGATTTGTATCAGGCTTCCAAGTAACAGACCCAAGGCAATCAAAACTCTGAGGCCTGGAGTTTCCTCAAACTATGAATTTATTAGGAATGTCATATTGGCACAACTGGGGAAAACCTGACTCTGAAGGACCCGAAGTTTCCCCCGCTCAAATCAAAACCCAAAGTTCTTGCCCACAGGTCACATGCCCATCACATAGTCCAATCAGGTCACAGTCCCAATTCTGGCTGGCCTCTGTCCATGCCTTTCCAACACCTGGTGGAGCATCCTTGGCTCCCACGGGAAATAATATTATTTTGGCTACACATCCCCCTAACTATCTTTATCTCTGCCCCCTCAAGTTCCCACAGCTCCAACTGGCCTTGCTGTGGCAGCCCTGAAGATGGTCCTAAAATGGCTTCAGGGCTGACAGTTTGACTGTATTAAAGAAATGGACTGAAGCTTTGAAATAACAACAATGATTCATTACTGTACCTCTAACAAACAATTCAGTGGAGCATTTCTCATCTCCAGCTGTGACATGATAACGGGCATCATCTGTCAGCGAGCAGTTGTTGATAAATAGGATTCTCTCATTACCTTTGTGTTCAAATATGTATCTATGGGAAAATGGCAGATTAACGAAGTTGGAATTATTAGACGATGTAATTATTCTTCAACCTTCAGATCCTAAGTGGGTACTTCACTGTGAAGTGATTGATGCAACAGGAGGTATTCAAAAACACTTACCTAATTAGGTCACTGTGTCTGGCATGCAGGTTCCCTTTTTAAACTGTAGATAGATAGGCTGCGTGCAGTTAGGGATCATAGTAGCAATTTGGAAGTGGGTATATTTATCCCTTTCCTTCTTGCTGTAGTCTTGATAACAATGAGGGATTTTCCCCCCAGAGAAAAATGATTCCCTTGTCTCTTCTCCAGCTGATATTTTTTGTACTAAATTCCTCTACTTCCACATGCTTTTTTAGAACTTGGGTCCAAGACTGATGCAAAGACAGATTTAACATTTGGCCCTAAAACTTTCATGGGGAAACATGCAGTGCAAACACAAACTTCAAGAGTTCTGAACACAACAGTGGCTGAAACTCTAGCTGGGGGGGAGATGGAAATAACCGTAACAGGAGCCTAGTTCCATTCCTGCACTCTTGAAATATTTTCAAAAGTACAATAATAGCTGGGGCAAAGTAGCTAACATTTCTGGTAGGCCATATAGCTCATGGGATACGTAATGGGATATGGTGCCTTTCACCTTAAGGTCATTGGTTCACATTTGTTTCAGGTCAATAATGACCAAAGCTCATTGCCATCCTGCAGCTGCTCAATAGTCTGGACTTGGTATATTCAGGCCAGTATATTCAGGCCAGAAGAAAGCATTGAAAGAGATACAGACTGTATTTTGGAAGTTGAAATTCTTTCACACTTGGATCAAAAAGTTAACTTAAAGGACATAGTGGAAGACTATACCTTATGCCACCTTTAATCCAATATTAAACACTGAATGAAAGAGGTTCTAGTCATTCAAACTAATTTCTCACAGGTCCTATTAACTAACTCACCTTGCTTCCTTGCTTCTTTTCTCCTTCTAGATTTCATTGCTAATGAACAGTGATGGAGAGAGCTTCCACAAGAACAAGGAGCTACTGCAGTGATCTTCACTGATTTTTTAAAGGCAGAGCTAATCATATTGGTTCTCCAGAATTCACCCCGCCTCAATACTTGTGTTGAAATCAACCAACAGACCACAGAATATGGTGCAAACCATTGGTGGGATTCAAAATTTGTTATTACTGGTTCTGTGGGCATGGCTCGGTGATGTGGCAAGGAAAGGATACTGTAAAATATCCAGTCAGAGGTGGTATTTGCCAGTTCTTTGAACTACTCACAATTTCCGCTACCAGTTGTCCAGACTGGTCAGAACCTGCTGAATACCACATCGGGTGCAAACATTACAGTTCTCTAGAAGCATTTGTCATGGAGAGTGAAGAATACAACATGTAGATTTAATCTCAAGATGTAGGCAGCCATGCTTTAACAGGTTATTGTCATGTTTTGCAATTAATCATTTCTCATTTCTGGTTATATGACTGAGGCCATTTTTCTCCTATTGGCCACCTCTGATTGCTGCAGGCCTACCCTTGACCAGAATGGAGAAGATCCTGGTTCTTTCTAATCAGGGTCTCCCCTTGCCCCAAAGAGCAATATATCCCCACTTCTGCCATGCTTGGCAGACTGGGCTGAAGATCCTTAGATATTGAAGGCTCACAAAGAAGCCCTGGGAAGGAAGCAGTTTTTAGTTCTAAGTTCTCATAGTTCTTAATTTAGTTTTTTTTTAATCAGTTCTCTGATTCCATGAAGCAATCCAAAGGACTATGGAGCTGACAGCTAAGGAATTGCTTTTCTGCATTTAAGTTTTTCCTTTTTCTTATCAATTCCTAGGAAATCAATTCCTTTCCAATTCCTAGGAAAAAGAAATGGGTGACAAGAGAAGATAGAGAAATAGAAATCTGGGGAAACTGCTCTTTAGCTGTTGGTTCTCTAATCAATTAGCAGCTAAAGAGCTGCTGCTTCCCACCTTGTCTTACTAGCCTGAGAATGGGATGACAAGATAAAGGGGGCATTTTTAACACATGTCTTATGGTCTTGTGGAAGACCACTAGACATATGTTCAAAACAAACAAATAAACAAACAATAGCCAGCTTCAAATATTGCATGTGAGAAAAGTACCGCAGGATGAAGCTTGGAGTCTCTCTAACCTCAACCAATTCTGCTCTATTTCACATTCAACTATCAGATAATTAATTTAAATTTATCCACTGAAGACCGCTAAATATGTGTCCATATTCTTCAAGATGGTCTCCACGATGGATGGCTTCTCCCTGGTAAAGTCTAGTGGTGGCAAAGGTCATAAGGTGGCTGTATTTACTATATTTATTAAATTCAAATATTACTTGATTAAAAGCTGGTTTACTAAAAGAAATAGTGGGATAGATGCTTACGGGAGCCTCTGCTTCCCATTATCCTTTTGAGTTATACCTTCCTGTTTATTTTTCTTTCTATAGCAACAAGTAATAGATTGCATATGATTCTCAAGCCATTTGTTTAGCCCCCAGAGTCCTAGGCCCCAGAGATTATTGACATTAACTTGCAAACTGCACACTAAATGATGTAGTTTCCTATAGATTTCAAGATAAATGCTTAACACAACCATGCTCAAATAAATACCCTCCTTACCACTACCCGTCTAAACAAACATTTTAAAAAATCCCTTACAAATGTGTTAATTCTACTTTGCTGCCATGGTATCATCTCATTATTGCCCATGTCATCCAGACTGGGGTAATCTATGATGCTGAGAGAGCCAGTGAAGTATAGGGAGCCAGAGTAAGGTAAGGTGCAGTTGCCCTCAACTTTTTGGGCACCAGGGACCGTTTCTGTGGAGAGGCATTTTTCTGTCGACCGGAAAGGACATGGTTTCATGTGCTGCCTGCATCCTGCAGATGAGGCTTCACTTGTTTGTGTGGCCCAATTTCTGGCATACCGTGGACTAGTACGGGTCCATAGATTGGGAGTTGGAGACCCCTGGTGTAGTGGAAAAGGTGCAAACTATGAGCAAGGAGACCCAAGGTCAGAGGTGGTATTCAGCAGTTCTGACCAGTTCTGGAGAACTGGTAGCAGAAAGTTTGTGTAGTTCGGAGAACAGGCAAATACCACCTCTGACTGGCCCCACCCCCATCTATTATCTGCCTCCCGAGTCCCAGCTGATTGGCTGGATCTTCTTTTGTTGCCCTTTACAGGACAACCGAGCTGGAAAGCAGGTTAGTGGGCTGGGGAAGGGAATGGGGATTTTGCAGCAACTTTCCCCTGCCATACCCACCAAGCCACACCCACAGAACCAGTAGTACAAAAATTTGAATCCCACCACTGCCCAAGGTGACTAGGAGTAAGGACACCCTTAAGAATGGAAGTCAGCTGAGAGACTTTGGACCAGTCGCTCTCTTCCAGTTTTAGTCTGGAAATTTGAGAAAAAAATCCCAGAAGCAGACAATGGCAAACCATTTCCATGATATTGCAAAAAAACCAAAACTCAATGGGCCCATCCAGAAAATCACCAGGAGTCAAAACTGATTTCAAATCAAACCAAATAGATAAATAAAATTTAAAACTGCATAGTAAATAAATAAAGCCATGGTCCTAAGCCACCAAGATGGCTTGTCCCTAGGCCCATATATTCATAAATGTCTTTTCTCTAATGCTTAATAGGCAACCATCACTATTAGAATAGGAATAAGAAAGGTTCTTCATACTTAAGTCAATGCACATACTTACTTTCCACTTGGTCGTATTTCTTGGCCATTTTTATACCACTTCAGTTCAATTGTTGGATCAGCCAGTTCCACGGCAAACCTTACTTTACCTCCTTTGTCCACTTGATAAGCAGGATCCAGAATCTTAGAAAAGGCTGTTGAGTGAAAAAAGATAATGGCCACTGACAGTAAAAAAAAAAAAAAGCCTTTGAAAAGCAAAATGTGATATTTAACTTCACAAAATCTAAACTTCACAAAATCTAAATCTAAATTCTAGGTGATTTTCAAATATATATATATATATATATATATATATATATATATATATATATATATATATATATATATATATATATATATATATATATATATATATATATATATATTATTATAGAAGTTTCCACATCTGAACTGCAAATCTCATAGCAAAAGAAAAACAAACAACCTCACTTCTGTATTTTTGCAGCCAATACATGCAGTAGTCCAGGGGTGGGCAAACTTTTTGGCTTGGGGGCCTCATTGACTTTTAAAATTTGACAGACGGGCCGGGTCAGCACAAGATTTTTTGGGAATCGCCCCACCCCCCACCCTTTACCCCCCTTCTCCTCCTCCTTCCCCTCCCCTCGGAGGCCCCCTGAGTCAGGAGTTGCTACCGACGGCACTGCTCCACGCGGCTCCAGTCCCGCGTTGCCTCGGGAAGGGAAAGGCAAAAAGGAAGATCTGCGGCGGTGCTTTGCAACGGCAGCAGCGGCACCGGAGGCTCAGGCTCAGCGGCTCATGGTTTTGCCTTTCCCTTCCCAAGGCAACGCGGGACTGGAGCCGTGCGGAGCTGCGCCGGCAGTAGCAACTCCTGACAGCCCCAGCCGGACACCTGAGCGGAGCCCGGGCGGAACTGCCTGTTGCTGCTGCGGGCGCTGCTGCAGGCGTCTGGCTGCCCAAGTAAAGAACCGCACCAGCTCAGGGCAACTGTGAGGAGCAAGAGGGGAAGCCAAGGTGCTCATTTCATAGCAGTCAACTTCGCTCTCTTTTGCTCCAGTTAGGTGCTCCTGGCATGCACAAGGAGCATGAAGGGAGGCAAACACCGCACGGATGCTTTTTAAAAGTCAGAGAACTTTGCCCAAGACTTCTCGTGTATTCAGGGGCTACACCTCTCCCAACGATGAGTTGGTGGCGATCTAACAAAACGTCTTCCAGCTCTTAAAGATTGACTTTAAGAGCGCCCCCATGGAAGAAGCCAAGAACGAGAACAAAAGTAGAGGCGGCGGGGGCAACAAGGGCATGTGATGAGTCCCTCCACGGTCCCCTCCCAGGTGACAGCCAGGGCTTTGGCACCTACTTTTTTCCTGAGAGGTGCGGTGTCTGCCTCCCCTCATACTCCTTGTGGAGGGACACACATGCCCCGTCACCCCTGCCACCACTACGTTTGCTCGGCTTCTTCCATGGGGGCACTCTTAAAGTCGACCTTTAAGTGGTCCCGGAACATCCGCCCACCTGCCCGGCACCCGCCCTCCCGGAGCACGCTTTCTTCCTTCTGGAGAACGTGCCTCTTCCAGCCCGGCCTGGCCCGGCCAGCCAGCAGGTGACCACATGTCCTGGGGTTTGTCGCAAGATGCCTGCAGCATGCTCTGTTCTATGTGTCAGGCCCAGCAAGTCCGAGCAGCCAGCGCATAGAACAGGGTGGTGCCGGACCATTGGAGAAGGGGAGCAAAGCCGGAGATTAGTAGCTGCCTCTTTCGGCACAGAAAGCTTCCCCCAACCAGCCGGCTGGTCTCTTCCTCCTCGGCCATACAGAACAAACAGGCAGAGAAGGAGGAGAGCAGCTGGCCAGTTGGGGGAGGCTTCTTGTGCTGCGAAAGAGGCGGCTAATGATCTCCGGCTCCGCTCTGCTTCTCCAACATCCGGCGCCGCCCTGTTCTATGTGTCAGGCCCAGCAAGTCCGAGCAGCCGGCACATAGAACAGGGTGGTGCTGGACCATTGGAGAAGCGGAGCAAAGCTGGAGATTAGTAGCTGCCTCTTTCGGCGCAGAAAGCTTCATCCAACCAACCGGCTGGTCTCCTCCTTCTCTGCCTGTTTGTTCTGTATGGCCGAGGAGGAGGAGACCAGCCGAGAAGCGCGCTGCCAGGCGGGGGCCACGCGGCGCAGGGCAACACGCCACCACCCAGCCCTGGCGAGGGAAAGCAGTGGGCATTTCCCGGGCGGCAGCCTCGGCCCCGCCACCAGGGAAGCGGCTGCCCAGCTCCGTGTTGTGTGTGCGATTTTTTGGCGCGCGGCGCGGGGTCTCTTTTGGCCGGCCCCGATTTTTTTTTCAGAGGGGAATTTTTTTTTTTCAGAGGTGGGCCGTATTAAAATGACCAACGGGCCGGATGTGGCCCGCGGGCCGTAGTTTGCCCACCCCTGCAGTAGTCCTATACTAGATAAAAATGAATTAACATTTCCTCCCCAAAACTCAGTTTGGACAGGGACAGGGAAGGAAGGATCCTGATTTCCCCAAGTTATTGTAATTGTATATTTTGGAATTTCAGTGCCTCTTTCTACATAATTAGCTCCATTTCAAATATGTGGAGCTCTGGAGATCTAGTCTTAACTCTATTTTGTCTAGTATGAAATGGTTTGAAAACAAAGGGAAAGAACCATGGCAGATTTGGGAAGTGTACTAAGATAATGATATAGACCTGCCCTGTACTTCCCTTTTATTCTCACATATTCAGAGAAATATGTGAAGAAGAAACTGTTGAGTTGTCATTGATAATGGAGTTGAATTCTTAAACTGATAATGTACATCAGGGGTGTCAACCTTGATTTCATTGAGGGCCGTGTCAGGCTTGTGTTTGACCTTGGGGACCCAGGTGGGCATGTCCAGCTCAACATCACTCATGTCAGGGGTGCCTGTGGTGGTTCAAGTGCTCTGCCAGCAAAAATGGAGCTTGGGAGGACCTCCTCCCAAGCTCCATTTTCACTGGCAGAGGCATCATGGGCAAGTCCTTCATTGTTTCCAGGGCAACCCCACGGGCCTGATCTAAACATCCTGTGATCCGGCCCTTGGGCCTTGAGTTTGACACCCCTGATGTACACGAAGACCAACTTTGTTTTATTCAGTAAAAAGAAATTGAGTTGATTAATTAAAACCAATTCCTTTCTGAAAGCTTTAATGCAGGGGTGGGATTCAAATTTTTTTAACAACCGGCTCTGTGGGCGTGGCTTAGTTGGTGGGCATGGCTTGGTGGTCATGTGATCGGGTGGATGTGGCCTGCTGGTCATGTTATTGGCTGGGTGTGGCCAACTCAATATCAGTCACATCGAGGCACGTATCTCCTCGCCTGTCCTCTCATGACTGTGGGGATCCTGCAACAGTCATAAGTGTGAAAAATAGTCATAAGTCACTTTTTTCAGTGCCATTGTAACTTTGAATGGTCACTCCACACAAACAAAGTACCAGCAAAGGAGGGGAAAAAAAACTCCAGAGAAGTTCCTGAGACAGGATGTCTAGTCCTGCCAAGAATGTAATAAGAGTTAATGGAGAGGCAGTTTCTGTAAGCAACACCAGAATGTTTCCTTCCTGCCTTCCTTACAGGATTAGGCCAGTCATTTCTTCTAACAACCGGTTCTCCGAACTGCTTAGAATGTTAACAACCGGTTCTAGTGAATAGGTGCGAACTGGTAGAATCCCACCCCTGCTTTAATGGAAGATTTTTGTGTGTGTGGGGGATTCCTGGGGGAAGAAAGATACAACTTTCCCAAGCAATTAATACCTGCACTCTTCTTCTCTTCCCTCCGAGTGCGCTTCAGACGTTTCAGCATACCCCTCAAGTCAGTAATTCCATACTGAAATGCAATCTTCTCATAGTCATTGGGATTTGCATTCTTTAGGAGTTCCCACACGTCTATATCTGGCTCTTC
The DNA here is from genome assembly GCF_049901735.1 of Notechis scutatus. Lineage (NCBI taxonomy): Eukaryota > Metazoa > Chordata > Lepidosauria > Squamata > Elapidae > Notechis > Notechis scutatus. The sequence continues at coordinate 59,991,341 of NC_142014.1, forward strand.
TGGTTCCTGCTTAAATTCCCTAATCAGGAACAAAGGTTTAAAAAAACAAAAGAAAGAAGAAAAGGGATGTGGCCTGGATTAATGAGATCTTGTATATTGTGAACGTGGCAGCTGGAAATCAAATCCAAGGAAGCCTATGTCTGAAAAGCTTTAGCTAGGCTTAGTTAGGCTCAGGAATGGGTTGGTTAAATGTTTGGTTATATGGTTAAAGATCTTAATAGCAGAAAGGAAGAGAATAGCAGGATACATACTTACCCCATGTCTTCAGTGGGCAGTACATTACAGATCTTCAATTAGCTCTTTGAATTGAAACCTATGCATTTTCACAAGAATGAAACTAGAAGTCTGTACTGTGCATTGTCTGAAAACTGTGAGATATACTAGAAACAGGAAATGTTAAAGTGTCTGGGTTTAACAACAAATGGATTAGTTGGGTCAGGAATTAAGTATGGAAAACTTCTATTAATATTTTAGTCTGAAACCTAATGAGATGTCATTTTCCGACCTACAGAAAGGATGTTAGTTAATGATGTCCTTCATTCTAAGGACATCGCTATCATGATTAGATTGCTTTTCGCTGCCATATTAAGATTTTTGCAAGGATGGACTGGTGAAATCATCACGGAAGGCAGACACATTCAGAAGAATTCTGTCTATTAGGCATAGTTTTTGAGTATCATCAGAAGTGTAATTCTGAAGTTCAGTGTTTCTATATTTCAAGATTACTTTTACCACATAATTTTACTTAAATTAACCTAGGGTAAAAAGAAAGTGGCCCGTCAAATTTGCTTTGAAATTAGTCTTCTACAACCTGAATTTTTCCAGAGGTTTTTCTAGATGTTCCAGAATTCCAAGTCACCATGGAGATCAAAGTCCAACACATCTGGATAATACCAGGTCAACAAAAGATTGATTTTAGACTCTTCTTAATTTTTAGTGTAGTGTGATCCTAATATAATTGGAACATCTTAAAGAAATGTCCTCAGATACAATACTTGCACATAGGAAAATTATATTTCATAACATGAAAACTTATTCATATATCTTATGCTGATCTTACACACTAATTAAAAGAGAAGTGAAATGAATTACATTGTGTTGGAATAAACATTTCTCCAAATAAAAGTTACTGGAAAAAAATTCTTTTTTGTTTATTACTTCAAAAGATTATTTTTTATTTAAAAGATGGTAAGAATGACTGTAGCTGATATTATCATGCCACACTGCAGAAAAACCTTATGTTCTTTTAATATAACAACATAGTAAGTCAATGTCTGTTGCAATTCTACACAATCACCTTGTCAATATATTGGAAAACTGGAATCAGCTAAAAATATTAGGACAATTAAATTATGGTATTAACATTTATGATAGTGACTTTATTTACTGCTTATTTGTTTATTACAACTAGAATTTGCTGAGCTTGGCAACTTGATGGAACACTGCAGTATCTTCCCAAAGGTCATATCAAAATATAAGCATCTTGTGGAACTTGCATACATTCAAGAGGCATTTTTTCATTCCACTACTTTGGCTGTGTTTTCTAGCTATGAAAGCTACCAGCCAGCCACCCGCCTCCATCAACAGGAATCAAAATAAGGATGTGCACCTTTATTTTTGTAAATAATAAGATGCATCCTGATTTTCAAACCATAATAAGAAAGTGTTTTTCAGCCTCTTCATTTAATTAAAGATGATGCTTCCATCAGGATTTGTTCGTTAGTTCAACAAAGAACATCTATTTCAATTTTATTTCATAGATGAAAATACCGGTTGGGTATATAACAAGGTGGATCTTTCATTTGTTTTAGACAAATCTCTAGCAAGTGATGCAGTTTTTTCTCTCTTCCCATAAAATATTTTGTTAAGCGTAGTCTGATTTTTTTTTTTAAAAAAAAACAGAAGTCATTAAAATATGTGTAAAACTATTTTACTCATTTAGATTTTTTAAAAATCCTCAAATGTCATTAACAATTACATTCATTACAACCAAATTTCTAAATCTACTTAGCTTCTAATATCTTTTTTTCTCCAGAGAGTGTGATTTTATATATATATATATATATATATATATATATATATATATATATATATATATATATATATATATATATATATATATATGCCTGATGATGGCAGATGAGATTCTGCCGAAACGTTGCTACAACTTTAAAAACACCACTACTATGACGTGGGAAAATACCCGAACAAAGCTGAATGCCACACACATATATATTTTCCCACGTCATTATAGTTGTGCTTTTAAAGTTGTAGCAACATTTCGGCAGAATCTTATCTGCCATCATCAGGCTTCTGTATTGTGTTTGTCTATGAGTCAGACTTTCACAGCCTTTTCTGTTTTAAATTTGGTGCTAGCCTACTGCTGTGCCAAAATGGTTTTTTCTTCATCCTGATTGGTTGGGAGTCTTGGTCTGTGTTTATTGGTCTTGGAGTTTGCTGTGTTCTGCTTGATTGGTGTTTCTAATATCTTCTGTCTGTTTTGTAGCTTTTTTTGTCTTGATTGGCTGGCAACATTGTGTTTCCTGTATTGGAGGCTTTTAGTGTGGCTTGGCTCCGAGTAAACAGACGGCTATCATTTATTAGCAAGCTAGGTTTCATCTGGGTGCCTAGTTGGGGTGTGTTTGAGCTGGAGGTATCAGGGGGAGTCTGTTTGTGCCCAGGTGTTTGCCTGGCTTGTGGTGTGGAGATTTTTTTGTTTGAGAGTGCAGGTTTCCAGATAATTGACAGTCTGGTGGAATCATCTCTTCTATTCATGCTTTCAGGTCTTTTTTCAATCTCTATGGCTTCTCTGACAATTCTGTAGCTGGAGTTTTCTATAGTGGCTAGGGTTTTGGTGCCACTGAAGTCGATGCTATGATCTGCGGCTTTCATGTGTTGGACTAGTGAGGAAGTGTGTTCCAGCTATTTTACTGCATTTTTGTGTTCATCCAGGCGGGTACTTATTCTTCTATTGGTCTGTCCAATGTATGTGGCAGGGCATGATGCACAGGGGACTTCATATATGCCTTGGTTTTCCAGGTCAATTTTATCTTTGGGGTTTACTTGGAGCCAAGCCGCACTAAAAGCCTCCAATACAGGAAACACAATGTGGCCACCTAGACCTACATACCTGTACCCATGAAAATCTATGAAACACACACACACACACACACACACACGTATATGTATATGTATATGTATATGTATATGTATATGTGTATATATGTATATATATATATTTGTTTTCTTAAGTTTTCGTGGGTATTTTTATGTTTGGTATTCAGCTTTGCTCCAGTATTTTCCCACGTCATTATAGTTGTGCTTTTAAAGTTGTAGCAACGTTTTGGCAGAATCTCATCTGCCATCATCAGGCTTCTGTATAGGGTTCGTCTGACAAACACACACACACACACATATATATATACTTAGATACATATCCAGCTGCCTTTGAAATTTAGTTGATTACATCACCACTGATAGTTTAATCTAGAATTTGGCCACTATTTGATGCAAGGCAAAGGCTCAGATTTCACAAATGCAGTTATGCATTTGTCTAATGACCAGGTTATTGATTGTTGACACAGATTATAATGTAATCTGACATCATGACAGATGCAAAAGTTCAGGTCCACATGTTAAGGTCCATGTTAAGCCAGGGCTGTCAAACTCATGGCCTGTGCCCGATTTAGCAAAGGGGGGAACACTCATAATACGTCACGTGATGTGATGATGCAAGATTGTCATCCCTGAGTTAAGCTGATTGATTGCTACTCCTGCCTATGCACAGGAATATTCTCAATGAATGGTTAGCACCTGCTGAGAGTTAGACAGGGAACAACAACGGATTTCAAGCAGGGGTGGGCTGCTGAGGATTCGCAGGGGTTCAGGAGATCCCCTACCTAAGATTCTGTGAAGTTTGGAGAACCCCAAAATCCCACTCCTGGCTGACCCCACCCACCCTGCCCCTCCTCTCCCCGGAGTCCCCACACGGCCCATTTTGGATGCAGATAAGTGCAGGGCAAGCAAAGAGTCTCAGGGAGGGTGAGAAATGGGCCTCCCGGAAGTTCGGGAAAGCCAGAAATGGGCCGGTTGAAAAGAAGGCTTTAAGTAGGGTATTGATTGATAAATCAGTTTTAAAAATTAGACAAATTATTTTTTTAGGAAGTGAGGATAACTGCATCATTTGCTAGAGATCTGTTTTAAAAAGTAATTAGGTCAATTAAGCAAAATTCGATTATGCTTAGACAGGAAGTAGATGGCTATTTCAATGCTCTTCTTGATTTCAGTATCCTACCCCTGGTGACGGAAGTTTCATTTTTAATATTTAAGTGAAGACCTCAGATTCACGTCAAAGCATTACTACTCTATCAACATAACAATACATTTCTATACATCGATACAGAGACATTTATATTCATATGCAACAAAATGAATATTATCCAAAGTCATCATTTCACACTATCACAAACTCTAATGAAAGGGTTTTCCGTGCATTAAGTTGCATCTTAGTAGGAAACCACAAAAGTAAAGCCAAGCATATGAAATATACATATGGAAAGAGAAAGAGAAAGAAAAAAATGAAGACCTGGCAGGAACAAATGAAAAAAAAAAGGTGGGTTTAACTTTTTAAATAATTTATTGGAGAACAGTATCTGCTGTGATTCGGAGTCAAACACTGCCTATTCCATATGTGTGTTTTATTTAATTTTATTTAACAGGCAGTGTTGGAATCAGTTTAGATATACAGGCACTTGTCAATTTACAAGTTTGTTTAGTGACCATTCAAAGTTACAATGGCACTGAAAAAAGTGACTTATGACCAATTTTCACACTTACAACCGTTGCAGCATCTCCACGGTCATGTGATCAAAATTCAGGCATTTGGCAACTGGCTCATATTTATGATGGTTGCAGTATCCTGGGGTCATGTGATCACCTTTTGTGACCTCCTGACAAGCAAAGTCAACGGGGAAGCCAGATTCACTTAAAAAACTGTGTTACTAACTTAAAAACTTCAGTGATTCACTTGAAAACTGAGGCAAGGAAGGTTGTAAAATGGAAGAAAGTTCACTTAACAACTGTCTCATTTAGCAACAGAAATGTTGGGCTCAATTGTGGTCATAAGTCAAAGACTACCTATAAAGTTAAGGCACGAGAATAGAAACCAGCAGGCTGTGAATTCTAGTTTTGCTTTAGGTGCAAAGCTGGCTGGGTGATCTTGGGCCTGTCACTTTCTCTCATCCCTAGGAAGGAGGCAATGGGAAGCGGCTCCTGAAATCTTGTCAAGAAAACTTCAGGGACTTATCCAGCCAGTCAACATGAACGTAAAGCACAAAATAAAAGAATTCAATTTATCCACCCTCCTTCTCCAAGTGACTCCCAATGGCTCACAATATAATAAAAACTGTGGTGTCGCAGTGGCTAGAATGTAGTATTCCAGGCTAACTCTGCTCATTGCTAGAAGTTTGATTCCTTCAATCCTGACTGGCTGAAGGTTGACTCAGCCTTCCATCCTTCCAAAGTCGGTAAAATGAGGACCCAGATTGTTGGGGGAAATATGCTGACTCTGTAAACCACTTAAAGAGTCCTGTAAAGCAGAATGAAGCAGTATAAATGTCTAAGTGCTATTTCTATTGCTAATCCCATTAGAAAGAAAATAAAAGAAATGAAGGATCCTTGGTGGTCTCTGAGCTTGGATGTTTTCTTGCAGGCTTTCATTACCAAAATTAGGTAACATTATCAATGCTACTAAGGAATGGAGTTTGGTCTCAGTTTATGTTCTAATGGTTTGCCCTGTCAATGTTGGTCAAAATTGTCATGGAGCTTCTTTGTTTGGGCTGTTTGCTATTGGCTTCTTTGGCAATTCCTTGATTGGGTTATTGTTTACTTGATTTTTGGTCTGATGTTAATACTACAAGTACTCTCCTTTATTAACAAAGGAAACGTTGTAGGAAACTATATGTACCACTTTCACCATGTAGATGGGTAAATTTGAAATGGGATCTCAGTCTTGAACCTTAACTATTATTGTTTTTGTAGCCTATTGAGGAGAATAAGGTGTGGAAAACCAAAACCATATAGAACTATAAAAATACAAACAAATGTCTGAAGACTTGTTCATATTGTTAATCATAGCTCAGGATTTTAAGTACAGCTGACATCTTCTTGGATTATTTTAATTTTTTAAAAAAAATGTTTCCCTCCATCTTGTTTTATAATACCTTCTCAAATTCCAGAGAGATGCTTAAGTTTACAGTCACACCATGGAAGCATTTACAATTAGAATACAGTAAATCATTTTGTAGCATTATAGCAGAAAGCGAATTCTCAAGAGCAGCTTAATTTTCTTTAAAATAAAAATTCCATACCAGGATCATTTGTTTGAATTTCTCATTCCACGTACGGGGGAGGTGGGGGGAAGCATGCAAGACAAAACACAAAGAACCCTCATCCAATGTTATACTTTAACTTATCTGAGATACTTCAATGTTATTATTAAAGCATAATATGGTATCAACTGTAAGAAATAGCATTATATTCTAGGATTTCACTCGTTTCTTGTCAATGTGCTGACTTAAATTTAAGCATGCGTTATTCTTTTGAGAACTCAGCTTTTGTAAAATAAGGAAAAAGTTATAACATTTTCTGAATGTATTAACTCTACACCTGACATTTTCTGTGCACGAACTTAACCATTTTGAATAAACATTTCTCCATTGCTTGGTTCTCACCTACGTTTCAGGAGACCACTAAAGTCAAGTTCTCCTGCATCCTCTTGTCCTTCACCACTGTTATTAATAAACAAACAAACAAACAAAAACAAACAAACAAAAAAAGATCAAGTCTTCATTTAATATGCAGAAAGTCAAACAACACATGTTGCATATATCCTAGCTGCCCTCCCAATGCAATATATATGCAAACACACAAGGAAAAATATTATGTCAACACAAACTTGTATTCTTTTTCACAGGATTTACAATTTCTGTAACAAGCACTTGTGAAACATGAACACAAAGATTTGCATTGCTCCAGGTTATACCTGTTCAGGCAAATTCTTGTAAATAGAATCATAAATTTGCCCCAATGTGTTATGTGTTTGTGTAACACAAACGTGTTTTTAAGGTGAGTTAGCACACAGGGCTTTCTTTTAACAGCTTCCAGTGTGCATACCTAAAAATGCATCAATAAATAAAATAAAGGGCTTATGCTGAACTCAGCTTTAAGTGTAAATCAAATACTTGCATTATTATTTGTGCTGTACAAAACAATGCAAAATTTCTATGAAATAAGTTAAGTTTCTTTTTAAACTAGTTAGCAAGGAGAACCTGAGAATCTGAGATCCTATCCCGCATGCATTATGTGCTGCATGATTTTAAAGATGGGAAGCCATAGGGAAAGATAGTTAAAAATAGAGAAATGCATGTTTAGAACATATTGAGCATTAACACTATCACTGAAATATTTATAAATAGGGTTTAATGTGTTTTGCTTCTCTAAGGATTGCTTTGGCACTGAATTCAAGAGCTTGAAACCAGCAGGCTTACCTCTTTAGCCAATGACTGGGAAAAAATGTAAACCAGTGTATAATTTAAAAAAGGGGGAGGGGGAGCTAGGTTGTTGTTGTTTTTGTCTGTGTGGGAATAGGGAATTATCTCTTCCTATTGCATGGCTATAGGAAAAGAAAAGGCCTTATGCTCTCTTCCCTTAAATATATTTATTCAACCTATACATGGAATATATATTAAGGAAGCTGGATTGGAAAAAGTTGAGTGTGGTTTTAAAACTGGAGGAATAAATGTTAATAATCTGCATTTTACTAATGACACTACTCAGATAGCTGAAAATGCAAAGGATTGGCAAGCTCTAGCAATAAAAATCACAGTGAAAATAGTAATTAAATTTAAAGAAGATAGTAATTAAATTTAAAGAGGACCAAACTAATGACAACAGGTACAACAACAGCCATACTTAGAATTGACAGAGAAGATATTGAAGCTTTTAGGACCAAACATCAACAGTAAATGAATAAGCAGTCAAGAAATAAACACAGGCTAGTACTTGGCAGAACAACCATGAAGACCATGGAAAAGGCATTCAGATGCCAGGATATGTCTATGTCTGCAAAGTTCAGAATAATGCAGGCAATGGTATTCACAGTGACCTTCTATGGAAGTGAAGTTGGACTTTGAAGAAGCAGCATAGAAAAAGTGTTGACACTTTTGAGATCTGGTGTTGAGAATACCATGGACAATCCAAAAACAAACAAACAAATAGATCAACCCAGAGTTCTAACTTGAGACACAAATGACCAGGCTATTCTATTTCACATGAAGACTTAGCTCTCTGGAGAAGGCTCTAATGCTGGGAAAGTGAAAGAAAAAGGAAGAGGAAAACCAATGATAAAATGGGTGGGCTTAGTAACAGCAGCAATGGAGACATCCTTGGAAGATCTGAAAGCCAGGTAAGCGATAGATTGTCAAGGAGAAAATGTATTTATGTGGTTGCTAAAAGTCAACATTGACTTGAAGGCATATAATCAATCAATCACACAGCTAAAACTTTCTATTCCTTTGTACCAATGTACAGGTAACCTGCAATTTTTCTGATATCTGTTTATTTCTCTTCCACCACATCAATTCCAACATCAAACCTCAAAGTCACTAGAAATAATGCTAGATGGAGAACAAATGAAATTGAGTAGATATGTCTTTTTAAAAAATTGACATCACAATTTGTACTTTCCTTAAACAGAATTTTATATATCTGCTTATTTTAAAAAAATAGGAAAAGTTAATATGGTGTTGAGGATATCATTAATCATTTTTGGGAGGCTGGGTATAAAAGCTCTTTTTATATTTTATAAAAGCATTTTTTTCAACTGCACTGCCCTATTAAAAATGAATGCCAATCAGTCCTTTGAGATTGTCCTTTGAGATTGTCTAGATCAGAAAACAGTTTCCTGCCTAAGCAGGGGGTTGGACTAGAAGACCTCCAAGATCCCTTCCAACTCTGTTATTCTATTCTATTCTATTCTATTCTATTCTATTCTATTCTATTCTATTCTATTCTATTCTATTCTATTCTAAGAGAACTAGAACTATGCTTTCTTGAGATAGGCTATGTTCAAAGAATGTATACAAGTCTGATTGTGTTTTCCCTTCCCTCCCTCTTATATCACAAGGAATCAGGGAAAAGCCAGGCTGAGTCTCTTCTTGATACATAACTTTCTCCTTTCTAGGATTCAAGGCCTGCGTTTAAACTTTTTGTTTTTGTAATGGTTTCAGAATATTTTCCTCAAAGTCATCTTCTTAGAACCTTACGATCCTTGTCTTAGAACCTGAATATTGGACAGAAAAAGAAATAGAGACGCTTCAAGTTCATGCAGAATTAAATGCTTGAATGTCTGAAGATGTATGAGTCCTTCTGACTGAGTAAAGGAGCCAGGAGGTCTTCATGGAGTTGGATAGAATATAGTTATAGTCAACAAAGGATTCAGCTGCTCAAATGTATTTAATAACAAGAGACTCGTGGTCCAATACCTGAGAGCCAGTTTGGAATAGTGGTGAAGTCATGAGGCTAGAAATCAGGAGGTTGTGAGTTCTAGTTCCACCTTAGCAGAGGTGGTATTCAGCAGGTTCTGACCAGTTCTGGAGAACCGGCAGTGGAAATTTTGAGTAGCTTGGAGACCCGGCAAATACCACCTCTGACTAGAGATTTTACAGTATCCTTCTTCTGCTACACCCACCAAGCCATGCCCATAGAACTGGTAGTAAATTTTTTTGAATCCCACCACTGCACCTTAGGCACAAAGCCAACTGGATGACCTTGGGCCAATAACTTTCTCTCAGCCCCAAGAAGGAGGCAATGGCAAATAACTTCTGAAAAACCTGGCTAAGAAAAGTGCAGGGATTTGCCCAGGCAGTTTCCAAGAATCAGACATGACTGAACAGAATTTTTTAAAAAATAGTCCAAAAGTAACAATACTTTGAAAAACTGCAAAATACTATATAGAAAATGTAATCAGGAATTTTAAGGAAAGATTAGTTTGTTCAAATATTCATAATATTTAGCTTTCCCTTCTTCCCCATCTCTGTGCTATTCCTCCCCATCTAAGAGAACTAGAACATATAACTTGCATTTAATTGCAATTTTAATGTGATTTTATATATAAAAATAATACGTCTTCTTTGTGGCAACAGATTTTTAAAAAGCTATTAAGTCTGAATAATTCTGAGACAAGTGGTGCCTTATATGTGGTGCATCTAAGTGATCTTAATCCATAAAAGGTCATTTCACAAGTCAGAGTCTTGATTGTTTTTTACTTTACATTTAATTAAGATGTCTGTAAGGTTAAATCTCACAATCTGTTCTAACGGGTAGCAGCTGGTCAGGATCTGAAGAACTTCTCTCAACTGCTTCTTAAGTGAAGGAAATGTAAGCTCCACAAGTGATTTACACTCTTGTCACCAGTTCTTTTTTTATTTAATATGTTCAAGGTGACCAGTCTATCTAGGTAAGGTTGGTCAAAGGAGACCATATAAAATTAGTTGGCAGAACGAATGGGTTTTTCTTGCTTTCTTGGCTTAGTAGCAATCTGTGTGTAAGTATCTGGCCTCACTGGAGGCCACTCAATGAAGTGGAAAACATCAAAGGAAAGGGGATTATAGGGACTTTCTATATCTGGAGCAGATCCCCTAAATTTCTCACCCTAAATCTATAAAAGTTGTGGAACTCACAGTCAGATAATTACAGAAGGCACCAGTAACATTTTAAAGCTCTGAGTTATATTACCATACATGCTGTTTGATCTGATCTTATAGTTCATGTTTTTCAATTGCTTCGTGAAGAATTGGAAGTTGCTTAAGATGTTGGAGCCTTTCCCATTTCTCAGACAAAAAGCAAACATCCAGACAAACCCACATGTCCATAATTACAAACTTCTTCCTCACAGCAGCATTCCTGCTGCCAAATTGCAGTAGAGAATTTTGCAGAGTTCCTGAAAGTTGTAGTGATGGGGACTTTAATTCTTTCCAATTTTCCTGCTCCAGACAATGTCTCTCTGCTAATATTAGCAACAGAGAAGTAGTGATCTCTACCTAAAATTAAGGTGACCAATTTTGGAACAAAAAGGTCAGGTAAAGGGTTTTGTAGGGGACAATCAGAGTAGCCACCGATTTTAGCTTTGTTTGAATCTACTTCCTGCAAAGGGTGTTAAAAGAGAGTGTAACTTGTGTGATGTTTTCAATACCTTTTACTGAAGGAGTTTTCAAGATCATTTAAAATTACCTTCTTTTGAATGCAGACCGGATATCTAATGACTGCGTAGGTCCTGTTTCTAAAAAATAAAATAAAAAATAAAGTTTAAATTTTTGACATTTTTCAAGGTTAAAACCTGGGCAGAGAGTGACTGTGTGATATATGACATTTATTTGATTTAGAATGTGGTATGTTCAGTCAATGCTGTGTACAGCTCAAGTAATCATGTATCCACACAGGCGAACAGAATCCTATTGGCAAGTGACAAAAGGATCTAACTCTTGGCAGTATTATAAACTTCTTTGAAATTCATTATTAAGAACGGTTTACCTGAAATGATAAATATTAAAAATAATAAAAGAGATCCTTCATAAAGTGAAAGCAATTTTGCAAACCTGTATCTGCAATATAATCAAATATAATAATCAAGGAAATTATGTAGGGAAGAGGCAAAGAGAGAGCAAGTCAGAGAGATAAATAAGAATGTGTGGTCCCCTGATTAAAGTGCAAGACTAACAATAGAGAGACAAAGGTTGTAGTCTTCGGTAGGCATAGAAACCATCCAGGTGATTTGGAGTCAGTTATTCTCTCTCAGCCCTACAATAGAAAGTTTTAAACAAAACGCTACTAGCCTGCACTGCAGTTGCGTGATAGAACATAATCAATAACCTTTGATGAAGAATTTCATCTTGCAGTGATTTGGTTTGTGATTATATATATATATATGTAGTCCTTGACTTATGACCACAATTGAGCCCAAAATTTCTGTTGTTAAGTGAGAAATTTGTTAAGTGAGTTTTGCTCCATGGAATGGCCTGTCTTGCCTTGGTTTTTAAGTGAATCACTGCAGTTGGTAAGTTGGCAACCTGGTTGTTTAATTGAATCTGGCTTCTCCATTGACTTTGCTTGTCAAAAGGTCGCAAAAGGGCATCACGTGACCTTGGGATGCAGCAGCAGTCATAAATATGAACCAGCTGCCAAGGATCAGAATTTTGATCACGTGATCTACCTGTGGAAAATGGGCATAAGTCCCTTTTTTCAGCACTGTTGTAACTTTGAATGGCCACTAAATGAACAGTTGTAAGTTGAGGAGTATCTGTATATGTAATCCTCAAATTACAACGGTTCATTTAGTGACTGTTCAGCATTACAACACCACTGAAAAAAGGGACTTATGACAGTTTTTGACACAACCATTGCATCGTCCCAGTGGTCACATGATCAAAATACAGATGGCTAGCCATTGACTCATTTTTATGACGGTTGCAGTGTCCCGGGGTCATGTGATCACCTTTTGCGACCTTCTGACAAGCAAAGTCAACGGGGAGGCCAGATTCACTAAACAACCATTCTACTGACTTAACTGCAGTGATTCACTTAACAACGGTGGCACTTAGCAACAAAAATGTTGGACCCAACTGTGGTCGTAAGCCGAGGACTACCTGTATTGTTGCAGTTGTTTTCTAAAGATAATGAATTTTTAGATAACCAGAAACAAAGTAGAATGATGTAAAAGTAAAAGGGATTCAACCCAACATTGTACAAGCAGACTTCCATGAAAAGTTTCTCTCTTCCTTTCCCTCATCTGAAGGCCCTTTTAAATGTGCTCTGGAAGAATTTGCCCTTGGAGCAAATTCTGAAAAGTGCCCAGAGAATTATGGGAGAAATGGATATTTCCCATTCTACTCTCCAAGAAAAATGGGTTCCGCAAATAAAAGCATATCATGGATTACATATCTGTTGTAAAGATTTTATTTAATTAATTAAACATATTATAGCCAAAATAACGGTGAGCTAAAAATAGAGCATAAGCTTATACAATCAGAACATCTAAAATAAATCATAAAGTGTTCCTATAATCTGGATATCCCTTAAATTCTTCATACTGATTGAAAAAAAAATGTCTTTAGAAGTCAGTAAAACATCTGACTACATTGGTAAACACAGAGGTCAGGTTCACCTTGTGTTTGATTAGGCACGTAATTAGACAAAGCCATTTACAGAAGCTTATGTCTGCCAAAAGGTTGGCTATCTGCCAACCTGCTTCTGAATTGAGCCAGAGGTTGTGGTTTGTCTGGTTAGCTGTCAGCTGCTGGACATTCCATTAACGTCCATTCCCTGATGACTTGACAGATTAATGAAGATGCTGACCTTGGTAATCTGGTAGACTTGTGTTGCTAGAGTGAACAACTCTCTGGGTTTGCTGCCAACTGCTGGAAGTCTTGGATATTTGGAAGGCCTGCCTAGATGTTATTGACAGCCATATGGTCAGCAAAAGTCCAGGAGTTGTGGCCTTCTGAGGTTCTAAATCCTTTGATCTTGGATGGACTCGGTTTAATCCATAAATACATTATATGCTGCAAATCTCCATAGGATAATTTTTTTTTGTTCCTCCACATCAGTGTTGCCTCCTGGCAACTGCCTGGAAAAGTCCCTGAAGTTTTCTTGGTGAGATTTCAGAAGAGGTTTACCATTGCCTTCTTCTGAGGGCTGAGAGAGAGTGTGTAATTGGCCCAAAGTCACCCAGATGGCTCCATGTCCAAAACGTCCCAATTTCTAGCCTGATACCTTAACCATTACATCAACCTGGTTCTCTTACAGGGCCACTAAGGCAGATTTAAACATGCTAGACAAGTATTAGGCTCTGATCTTCCATCTATGCTTAATGTTAAAGCTGAGACTTAAAAGTATATCCTAAGAAGTTTTTCATCGTTGTTTGTAAACTTCATCGAACTGGGATACCAAACTGACGGCAAAGCTGCTGCTCTGCTCCTTGATTGCCATCACATGATTCTGAGAGACAGAGACAACCTAAGATAGTTTACTGCCTGAGGGAATTCAAAGATGGCCCTTTCTCCAACTCTCATTTCATTTCTAAAAGATAGAACTGACTTTCTTTGCACAGGGAGTTTCACCAAATGATTTTGGCAAAGATAGTTCTATTATCCAACACCTATGATCCCGCTTTCCAACATCTGCTGTTTGGAAAAAACAGTTCACTCCCCTAGAAAAATGTAGAATAGGATGTGTTAATATAGACACCTCTAAGGTGTTTTGATGGTTCTAAATCACTATGATTTCATCATGCATTAATGAGGCAAAGTCTGCTTACATGTCTGGGTAAGCTCTTCTTTTTTGAAAACAAATCTATACCTATGCTAAAATAATTCAAAATCTGATGGCCCTTTATTTCATTCTTTTGTCTACAAAGATAGGAAAAGTTTGGTTTCAACGGAGTTTAAGGCTTAATGCCTTTTCTTTTGGGGGTTTCATGAAGATCTACTAACGGGAAAAGCTTTTGCTCTAGTCAAGATGAAAGCTGTTTTTGACATTCCTAAAGGATAAATTTATAGTCTTGAGCTGTCAGCCCTGGTATCCATCCTGTACTTTGTCCAAATATACACTGAATACTTCAGCAAGCTTCAGAAATAATTGCTTCAAGGATATAGCATGAGCTCACCAGCTCAAAGATATTCTGAATCCTTTCTCCCGCCAACTGTGAATTAAAGTGAGTGCTTTAAAAGATGGTGGAGATAGATAGGTCTTTCCATGGATATCAGCCAAAATGTTACATGAAACTTTCACATTCAGGAGCAGTTAGCTATTCAGTACCAGTTGTTGGGATGCAACAGTAGCAGTAGAGGAGACCAATGGATCTCTAGTCTGTCCTGTAGACTTTCAGAAGATCTTCCTTGTGAATTTTCTGGATGTTCCAGTTAGAACCCTGATCAAATTCACGAGTCTTGTATACTCATAATTCTTTGTCAGAAACACTTTATATCCTAGGACCCAAAGCTTGGGATATGAGCTAGTTGCCAAATTGTCAGAATAATTGATACCATTCTTATTTCCAGATATGACTGACATTTCTTTGAAATGGGGATAGAGATGCAAAACTCTAGGGATATAGTACTCCCTCACTGGGCCTAACAAATGACATTCTGTTCCATTCTTGATGCTTTTATCTCCTATTAGTCTCTTGATCTCTTCTTTTTCTTTCTTTCTGAATTTAGTTTCCTCAGCTCCACTTCATAGTGCCAAATCAAAAAACCCTTTTAGATTTCAATTCCAGTTCTAAAATGTTGTTCAGGATGGCACACTCCTGCTCATTATTTCTGAATAGTGCTAAAAATACAGAAGGATAATTTTCAAATATGGAAGAAAATGCTGAGCCTGGAGGCCATTTAAAATTTAAGTAAATATAAAGTAGCCTTTCCAAAGCCTGGGATAGATTTCATTTCATATAATCCCACTTGTTCACAGAGTTAATCTATTTTGTTTGTGGAATTACAGGAGCTGAAATCTAACATGGCATAAATAAATAAATTCAAGGTTAGTTTTGGGAACAGAAGTTTTTATCTTAACATAGGACACATATTCACCATTTTAAAATATATATATGTAAAACAAGATTCTTACCATGAACTTCCAGATCAAAAGAACAGCTATCAACTTTATCCTTATATGTTACTTCACATCTATAATTTCCGGCATAATTGTCCTTAGCTTTGATTATTTGCATCTCAAATGTATACATCTGAAAGCCAAAGGTATAATGCAATTATTCATATAAAATCGCAAGAATAATTGGAAACTAAGTACACTTACTTATGAGCATCTTGTATTTTGACATAATGAAATGGATTGAATTTTTTACTTCTTTTTCACATTTCTTAGTTCTGTTATTTTGCCATACTACTTCTGCAAATAATTGATTTCCAAAACCCCATCTTGACCTTCTTCTGACCATCCAGAACATGACAATTTTGGGTCTCCCAAACTGCATTGTAATTATTCTGACTCCAAGTCTGTTATGCCTTCTCCTTTTGATCACAGAATTCCCCATTTCCCAACAATTTTATGAGCTCACAGTTTGCCTGGAACCTATGTCCTATGGACTGAGCCTAAGACAATCCATTACTGTGTAATCACAAGAATCACTTGGATCAATAAATCCCATATCATCTTTCTATTTTTCCAAGCATGTCATTTTAGATAAATGGTCCCACCCACCACCATTAAATTATTTTCTTTAGAGGTATGTTTATTGTGGTGCTAACATTTGCCGAGTAGTAGAATTATAAATGACAATTTGGTTTAAAACTTAAATGATATTTTTTTAAAGTGAATATATTTGGAATGGTATATTTTGAAAAAGGTTATCTTTCTATATATACCTTGGTTTGTCGCTCGAATGTTTCTTTTAACTGAAGATGCTTTCCAACTTTGCTTGCCAAGTCCATCCATTTTCCTTTAAACCACTTAACAGTGGGTTTCCGAAGAAGATCCTGAGCTTCTACTTTCGCTATGAATGTGATATTTTGCCCTGAAAACAAGCAAGGCAACCAACATAAATCAAAATAGAATTATTCAATAGGGAATATCTGACACATGTAAATGAGATTTAAATACCAAATTCTAAAGCTGGAAAGACAGAAAGGCACACAATGGAAATTTGCAGAAAAGGCAAAATTGGCTTGTTTAATTAGGGAATAACAAATTCCCTAACAATAAAAATCTTAGACACTAACATTTGTCATGACGGAAACCCCTTATGGACTTTTTGCCATAGCTGGAAAAAAACATAAACCTGTTGTTTATGAGATTGATGATTAGAAAGGGCAGAATATGGAATGAAGGGAGCTCCTCTATAACTACATATAGGGAGAATAAAATATAAATGCATTTGCTATAAAGAAAATCACAAGACACTTCTTTATATCTCATTTTTCTTTCTTCTTCTTCTTCACTTTTTTTTCTTTTTTTCCTTGTTTATTCATTGTTTGTCAAGATTGAACCACTTTGCTTCTTTCAAATCTTAATATTTGTCAACTTGCCAATGAACTGGAGGAGGGAAATGGGGAAATAGAATGTGGAGAATATATGCAGAGATTGTAAGAGCATGGAAGCCATCAAGGTCACCGTTGCAGGTGCCTGAGAAAGAGATGGATTGTTACCATAACAAAAGAACATCTCATAATTGGACAATGTGATCATCCAGGGGAGGAGAAAGTATTGTTTAACTGAGCTGATTTTGTTTCTTCAGTATCAAAATGGTGTATCCAATAAAGTTTTACTTTGGGAATTCAATTCTCTTGAGAGTGTTTCCTTGTTGTGGGTTCACTAATTGGACAGTTAACATCTCTTCTTTTTCTTTAAATTTTTATTGTTTTTACTTCGTTAAAAAACACCCCTTTTTAATAATGAAATAAGAGATTGACATACCAAAATATTTATTTCATTATTTTTATATAAATAATTAATTCAACCGAAGGAAACCAAACAATGTTATTAAACTATGGATGGTTTGTTTCATGAGAAACGGGGGTGGGTGGGTGGGGAGAAATAATATCCAGCCCCTATCTAAGGATCAGATCATTGCTAGGGAACAGGGAATGGAAGTAGGGAAAGATTCACTTGTATACTTTCAACCTTGTGTTTACTTCCAATAACTGGGATGATGGAAGAGGACACTTGAAGCTGCTTGAAAGCAACGTATTCTTTTAAAGAGTTGGTGAAGCTGCTGTAACACTTCTTAAGTTTTCTTTAGGATTTCACTTATTGCTTTCTCCTGCTCCAGAGGTAGTAGAAGAAGCCCCAGAACAACACTGAAGTGCCACAATTAGGCAAACTGGATGATTGCTATGCCTCTATGACACAAACAGCCCACTTGGTTACATATAAAGCTTACTGAAAATGAAAGGATATTGAAAGAAGAAAAAACACCAAAGGAAAAGTACAGGTAGATAGTCCAGATATAAAAAAAACTAATTGGCTAAAAGAAAATGATCAGCAAGTAACATTAACTTGACTAGGGACCAATGTAAAGTTCTTCCCTTAAAAAAAAACACACCACATGCCCTAATATAGGATGGGATAACTGTGCTGTGGAAAATGGCTTAGAGAAGTAAGAGATTGCAAATTGAACATGGACTAACAGAAATGCTCGTCTCTTTTCTAGAGAGACTAGCAAAGAATGCAATTTGAGGCTGGATCATCAGCAAATTCTGGACACCAGACTTTAAGGATTGAGAAAAATTGGTATAGGTTCAGAGAATGACAATGAAAACAATCAAGGGATTAAAAGATCAATCCTACAAAAAGAGATTTAAAGTGATGGTAAATTTAGCCTTGAGAAAATATGCCTGAGAGGAAACATGATAGTCCTCTTACAATGCTGGAAAGGATGTCACCCTGAGGAAGATTAAGACATGTTCTTCTCATTCTGGGTGTAGGACATGGAAGAATAGCTTCAATTTATGGAAAAAAGATTCTGATTCAATGTTGTGGTTGGGCAACCTAAGTATATGATTGTATGAGTGCATTACATCCACATTCACTGACTAGAGGTCCGTGAGCAATGCTAATTCATAATCACAATGAGCTTTATCATGAACCATATCATCAGTGGTGGCATTCAAATTTTTTTACTACCGGTTCTGTGGGCATGGCGTGGCTTGGTGGGTGTGGCTTGGTGGGCGTGGCAGGGGAAGGATACTGCAAAATCTCCATTCCCTCCCCACTCCAGGGGAAGGATACTGTAAAATCCCCATTCCCTCCCCACCCTACTAACCTGCTTTCCAGCTCTGTTCTCCTGTGCAGGGCAACAAAAGAAGACCCAGCCAATCAGCAGGGACTCGGGAGGCAGAGAATAGATGGGGCTGGGGCCAGTCAGAAATGGTATTCTAAACTATTCAAAATTTCCACAACTGGTTCTCCAAACTACTCAAAATTTCTGCTACCGCTACCTGCTGAATACCACCTCTGCATATCATGCATCTATATGCAACCTAATCCTATAAATGTTTACAGAGAAGTAAGTCCTTTTTTGCCAGATAGGTATGAACAGGGTTGCAGGTGTAATTGTTCTTTTTACACTTACCTACACTAATTGAGCCACCTTTTGGTTTTTCAACAAATAAAACAGATTTCTGTGAATCTTGTTTTTCTCCTTCTTCTCCTGCAGACCATACTAGTATAGAAAACAAGGGAAAATAGCCATTATCAGAATGAACCTATTAACTAAGCAATGCTTACCTAGGTTTCTGGTTTTTTTGGCATTAATATTACTTCTTAAAAATAGACATGCCCTCCCCATAACTCTCTTTCAAGGTAAGATAAGGTTACTGAAGTAAGAAAAGTGGCATACAGAGCACACACTTATGAATGGAGTAGAGTTTTATTATATACTAGTGATATGAGCTGTAACTGTCAGTTACAGTCTTTGCAGTAGTTTTTACCATTGGAATGGCTTCATTGTTTCAAGAATGAACACAGAATACTTCATTGGGTTTCAAGTTTTAAGACGCATAGCATGGTGATCCCATCTCAGTTCTAAGCTGCACCCAACTGTGGAATGAAAGTGGGGTCTTGGGAATACCCAAGTAGGTAGCTAAGCGAAATTCTATCTATTGAGCTAAAAGAGGTGGTGATGCTAGTGCTGAATGATGCCCAGGTCCCTATTAGTTAACTATACAATATTGGGCAACAGTAAATAAGTCTTTTAATTTCTAATCCTTGGCCTTGCCTGAGAAAAAAAAAAATTAAGTTTTTTTTTTTTGCATAATAAAATCCTTCATATCAATTGCTGCAAGAATTATCCTGCTGGTGAAAGCTCTCTTCCATCCTTTCAGTAGAAGATACATTTAATGTAATTTTTTGCATGCATAGACATATGTTTGATATGTACAAGATATAAATCTCTGGACTAGAGTCTAGATAGATGTATGCTACTGGAATCTAATGAAGAATATAGTGCTATAGAAAGTATCATGTTAATGTACAGTGGAACCTCAGATTGCGACCGTAATCCATTCCAGGACTACGGTCCCAACCTGATTTGGTTGTGACTGGAAGCATGACTGACTACACATGCGTGGACATACAAAAAATGGTGCAGAAGGGGAAATCAGCATGGAAAGGGAATCTTTCTGCTCCGATTTTGTTCACCACCCAATTTTTGAATCATGACCTGATTCAAAAATCGAGTGGATTTTTTGGTCGCCACCCGATTTGGTCGCGAATAGAAGTGTTCGTGACCCGAGGTTGCACCGTATATCTTATGGTCATAGTTTTATGGTCTTCTGGCCAACTTTGTGGGGTTGTGAATATCAAAGTCTGAGTCATCTTATGAGGAAAAAGAGAATAACTTGGAATAGCCATTTCAATGAAAAAAAAAAAATCTGCAGAGGAATTTCAAGAACCAGCAGAGAAATCCCTTGACTCTATACTTATCGTACTGCAACAGATTATCTTTCCAACATTTGTCTCCCTATATAGATCATGGACAATTAATGTTGATGGCTGCATCTAGAGTGATGGCTAGATGGATGAATGTACCAAACCTTATCATATTTCTATCTGTATCATATGCATGGTATGCTACGCTATATGGCAAAAACTTCATGTGCACTTTTTATTGCCAAGTGTTGCTACTAAATCTTTATCCATCAACAACCAAGCTGCTCTATGTGTGTTTCTCTGCGAAAGAACTCATCTTTAGAGATAAATTCCTTCTTTCAGCTATATACTTCAGTAATTATATAATTCTTAGTCCGCAGTTTAATCCTGAGGGAAGAAAAATAATACATCAAAATAGCTGGAATACATAACTTCTATGTGGAATATAATGCATTTGATAACCAATTTAAAAGAATAATGCATTTTGCTAAACAAATCAATAAGAAATAGTTCCCCAATTATGAAATATTTTAAAAAGATTTTGTTTTAATATTTCCACTGTAAAAATGAGTTAGAGTGATAGCTGGTAGTTGATAGTTTACTTTATTGTCATTTCCCCTTGTACAACAAAATTAGTGGTATATGAATAAAGGTCAATATTTAGTTTTTCCAAATCCATTTCTTATATCCCAGCTAATTTGAAACACCACTGTGCACTAATGTACTCCAAAGCTTCATATGATTGGAGGCTTCTAACTTCACTTCAGGAACAAAGGAGAACCCTCGATCATAAGAAGCTATGCTTGCACATTAGGACTTCAGGAACCTTTGAAGCAGGGTTTTTATCTAGATCTGTAAAAAAAAAAAAAGAATAAAAAGTTTTAATGAGCATAAATCACTTTGCAACTGAAAAAGGAAGCTACAAAAAAAAACCTGTGAATAGGTAATGAAAATTGGAATGTTTTGAGTTTTGCCTTCTTTTTTTTCCAGATTTTGTGTATCTCACCTGAATCCTTCCTCTCTCCAGGTTTATTTGTACCATCTGAAAAGTAAGCATAAACTAGATGATATCAACATTCAAAAGTTATTATCTTGATTGCTAAATTGACTATGTAGAATTGTGGACCCTTCGTATTTTTTTCAAAAAGGAAGAAAATTATAGGTTGTAATGAATTGTTTAAAAGGAGAGTGGGAGGTACATCGTTTTGTTGAAGCTGAGCAGGTGGGGTCTTTAACCAGTACCTGGTCTGATAATGGGTTGAGCAATGGTGGTATTATTATTTACTATAAGTTTGTTATGGCCACTCCCTCCAAAATGCTTTGGATGCCTATGGTAGAGCCTCAAGCAATATTCCCGAACATTCCTAGTCTCAACAGAGCAGAAGGAACGAAGGAAGAGTATCATCTATTTTGTTTTCTTCTTAAATTTAAAGTATGGTCACTTCAATATGCACATTTTCTTCTAATTCCAGGGGCATAAAAGTATGAGGATTTCTTAATTTCCTCTCCTACTAATTTCAGAGAATGTTCCCATAATTGGGAACTGATTGCATTTTGCGTGACATAGTTGTCAACCTCATGATGTTAAAATGATGACATAGCATTCATGACATCATCACACCAATAGTGCAATTATTCATGTCATATTATTTGACACAAGCATACATCTTGCACTATGTGTAATGATACCATGAGACCTGAGTGGTTATTTACCCCACTTCTTGCTTCTACCCTGGATGCTTATGGCTACAATAATCTGATTTTTCATCTGATCCAGCAGAACCATTTATATTCTCATTAACCAACCTAGTCAACATACCTTGCTTATGCTTGAGTTTTATCAGGATAAAGAAATTATGTATAAATATAACAAATAAATAATTTTTAAGTCTTTCTAAGTCTCTTATTGGGAAATTCTAGTGAAATCAACTGGGGTGGGGGGTTGTTCAAAAATAAGTGAATTGGTTTATTTTAGATGAAATTATCCCTGGTTGGGAACAGAAGAACTAAATCTTAATAGGTCTTCATATTTTATCCTAATATCGTGGTGGTGTAGTGGTTACAATGCAGTACTGCAGGCTAACTCACTGCTCACTGCCAGGAGTTGAATTCTGAATGGCTCAAGGTTGACTCAATCTTCCAGCCTTCTGAGGTTGATAAAATGAGGACCCAGATTGTTGGGGGCAATATGCTGACTCTATAAACTGCTTAGAGAGGGCTATAAGTCTAAGTGCTATTGCTGTCATATAACATTAAATGGACCTGACCTGTTCCTGAAGAATCCTCTTCATCTGTAAAAAGAAATACATAACAGGTAAAATGGAGGATTGTGACAAGAAAAAGCAACAATGTAGTTTAGTAAAAGTGGAGGAAAACAAGAAACCTGTAATAGAAGGAAGGGAAAACCATGATAACTGGTAATGACAAAGGTAAACTTGTGAAGAAAGCTTTATGGGAGCGAGCAATGGTCAACTTTAATGCTGCACGCAAAAACAAAAATGGGATAGATGACGTGTAATCCATTATTAAAACATGGGTTTGAATGGGAGTTTTCAAAATGGCTGTGTTTGTTAGACACAAAATACAAAAACTGTGTGGGAAAATGGAATACAAAAAAGTTACAATGAAAATCAAGGTCAACCATATATCTGACCTGAAGAAGATGTTGTTTCAGTGACGTTTCCGTCTGCAAGTAAAATGTGGACCACAAATATATTTATCACCATGATCTTTTGGGTTTTTTTAAGAGGTAAAAATAATATAATCAAGAATAAGAAAGAACAAAAATTGCTGAAATCAAATGATTATTTTTCTTCATTCACATTAAGATTACCTATGTAAAAATAATATAAATGTCATGCCTGTTATTTCTGTCAAAATTAAGACACAGGGTTGGGTTTGCATAACATGTTACACTAAACTAAAAGGGGTTGGGAAAATCAAAGTTTGAATGAATGGAAAGGAGGAGAGGAAAGGATAATATATTCAGCCTGTTGTGGAAATGTAGTAATTGTTTTAGCATATTATGGCAAAAAGGCCACCATGTTTATCCATAGTATGGGTTTATGTTTTTGGACACAGTACGCTACATTGACTCAGATATTGTACTTTCCTAACCTATACTGTACAATGTCCAGTATAGTATGTAAACCCAGCCTTCTAGAATGTTGTATGCATGCCTATTAAGTTTAAAAAGCTTTTCTTCCGAGTAGAAGATTTGCATTTTGACAGAACATTAATTCAGTGCTCTGTTCCTTTCAAAGGAAGAATTAAGCATTAAGATTACTCATCATAAGTTAATGGGCCCTAAAACTGAAATCAATTAAAAGCAATAATGAGGACTTCATCCAATAATAATTACTTCTACAATGATATTAAGAAACATTATTGTTACACTATTAAGAAACAGACTGGGGTGACTTGATGGCAGCGATCCAATATCTAAGGGATGCCACAAAGAAGGGGGGGGGGGTCAACCTATTTTCTAAAGCACCTGAAGGCAGGACAAGAAGCAATGGATGGAAACTAATCAAGGAGAGAAGCAATCTAGAACTAAGGAGAAATTTCCTGACAGTTAGAACCAATAATCAGTGAAATGACTCGGGTCCAGAAATTGTGGGTGCTCCAATACTGGAGGTTTTTAAAAAGATATTGGACTATAGCCACCTGGGAATATCTACGTGTTTGTGTGTGTGTGTTAAAAAAAATAAATATGGCACCCACAAACATGTGATTGAAGTCCTGCTCTTTTTAAAAATTGTGTTGCACTAAAAGAGGCTGGCTTCAAACACATGGTCAGAGCTGCCATTTTGATGTTTCATGCACCCTACTCTGATCCCCTTTAAGTGTCCACTCTCAGGCAGAAATAAACAAAGTATTTGTTCCTCCCAATGTTTCAAAATTGTTCTTTCCAGCTCTCAAATGTTGCTTCTCATTACAAAGGAAGGAAGCCTGAAGCACATCTTAGCTGAGGAACAGGCCCAGAAAATAGCCTTCCCAGTGGTACTGATATTAACCAACTGCCTTTCAATCAAAAGCATGAAAAAAGAAAGCAAGATGAAGACAATGTCTGAAATCATCACTTTCAATACAGAGCTGAAAATTGAGAAATCTAATTGTCGGATTTCCGAGTATTGACATTTATTAGAAATAATAGGAAAAAGAGAGAGAGAGAAATGTTGATACAATTGAAACCCAGTCAATCAAGGATGCTACCATATAGCTACAATATTTTGTAGGACTGGTTACTATTTTGTTGAGAGATCTGAGAAACTGGACAATCTGAATCCAAACTATTACTGTGGCTCAGACATTATTCTTCAAAAATATATTTGGCTTTAATCACATCTCAATTTCTTTTAAAATTGACTTTTAGAAAATCCTTTCTTAAAACCCTTCACTGAACATCTGATCATATTTAATTCAGCATGTGTTGTCATAACATGTGTGCTACACATATAAAAAGTAGAATAAAATATAAAAATGTAATAAAGAAATAACAAATGTAGAAATATACCCAGTGATTCCAGTATTTCTGCTGATGGCCTGTGTATATACCTTTACTGCAATGGCTATTAAAAGAATACAGTATGAAAGAAGGAAAAGGACAACTTGTTTAGCATTTATAAGATGTAAGGCAGTTGAAAACTGGGTTGAATTTTTTTTCTTCTAATTTTCCTTTCCAGATCTGCCATGGTTGGTCCAATTTTAAAAATGGTAAACGTATTCTAGAAAGCAAGACAGATTTCATAGAAACTGCAATCACACATTCCATATGTTGACAAAGTAGAACCAGGCTAGAATAAGTTAAAAGAAAATAAAAGAGGGTTCATTAGATAACGGGATACCTGATGGGATTTAGAGAATATTAGTAAATCAATGTTAGTATTCCAAGTTATAGTCATATTGTAGTTGCTATATTTTCTGAAAAAAGGATGTTAATAAATGCATATTAGGGAATAAAATATATGAGAAACATTTATACATATATTGTATATTACATATTGGTACAAACAAATGCTATATGTATGTGGATGTAATATCTCTATCTCTATTTGTCTGTCTGATTATCTAAATGTTGAATAATACTGGGATTACATCTTTTAATGATTTTATTCTAGACAGGTGGTGACATTTTATATTGCTGAAGCTTTTCCAGAATAGATGCAATGTATACAATAATAATCCAGTATTAACTTGTTAAATCATAAATGTCTACAGATTGCTTTACCTTACCCATAATAATAAGATGTATTCTTTGTTTAAAAAAAGTGTACACAATGGACCAAATCAACTGTTAAAGGAAAAGGGAGAAAGACAGTGAGTAAACTTTGACTCTGAGACATGCACAAAAATAATCCAGGATGGTATATGGTTGATTGTACTTTTAAGAGAAATGAAATTCAAATTGAGTAGGGGGACCAGACTAAACAAAGAAGAACAGAAACATAATCTGCCTGAACTGTAGAGTCTCATCTAGCTTTTGAAGAATACTTGTACTCACCTTTTTCTGCGGGTTTCTCATCTTTCTGAGTGTTAGTTTCTACTATATAGGAAATAGAAGCACATTTTTAAAAGAAAAACCCTGATCATAAATATTTTGTATGTTTCAGATACTAGTGTTAACACTGTATTAACATTTTAAATGTGTAAACTAAACTATTGGGAATTGGGATACTTCATAGCAGTATTACAAATAACTTTACATAGCATAAAACTGGAACTTTGCATTTTTTTTTGTTTCTTTGTTTTTTAATAAAAAACCCACTTGTTAGCATACAACCTCCTAAGGACAGGAATGGCACCTATTTATATATGGTGAATTATCGTTTCCATCAGTCTGCACTTAAAACATGGGTACTTGTGCAGGAAATGAAATAATGCAACGTAGCATTAACAATAGCTACGAGAAAAACCTCTATTTAGAATCTGATCAGAGTAATCAATAGAGATGAAGAAAAATGCGAAAGACTGCATTTGCTTCGTGTACTAAAGTAGAATTGTGATGGCTTATTTTATAAATAAAACTTCCTTAATTATCCCAAGGATACCACAGCAATTGTTCGGTATCTCTGGTTGACCTTGGAAAAAAAACTAAGTAAGGCCCATATAGGTTACTATTTGAATGGAGGACTATCAGCAAATCCATAGAGCCAACTCAGTAGATATAGATTTACATCTCAGAAAATGCTGCTGAAAAACAGCATGGATGTGTCCTTGTAGTCAACAGGAAGCAAATTCTGAGAAACTTTGATCTTTCTGTTTCCTAGACAATACAGAACACTGTACTAGCAACTAAATCCTTAGAGAGAGAGAGATTCTCAGAAACTCAACAACACACAAAAAATATTAATGTGTGGTAGAACAAGTTTATACTTCTAATCGCTTCTTTAGATTCCTAATGAGACCTTTACAATATTCTGCTATTTTAACAAACTTACAATAGATAGATAAAGAGAGAGAGAGAGAGAGAGAGAGAGGTCTTGTCTAGAATTTGAAGAGTACTTGTACTCACCTTTTTCTGCGGGTTTCCCTTCTTTCTGAGCGTTAGTTTCTACTATATAGGAAATAGAAGCACATTTTTAAAAGAAACACCCTGATCATAAATATTTTGTATGTTTCAGATACTAGTGTTAACACTGTATTAACATTTTAAATGTGTAAACTAAACTATTGGGAATTGGGATACTTCATAGCAGTATTACAAATAACTTGAATACCTTTACATAGTATAAAGCTGGATCTTTGCATTTATTGTTTTTTTTAATAAAAACCCACTTGTTAGCATACAATCTCCTAAGGACAGAAATGGCACCTATTTACATATGATGAATTATAATTTCCATCAGTCTGCACTTAAAACATGGGTTCTTGTACAGGAAATGAAATAATAGATAGATGATAGATAGATAGATAGATGGATGGATGGATGGATGGATAGATGGATGGATAGATAGATAGATAGATAGATAGATAGATAGATAGATAGATAGACAGACAGACAGACAGACGGAGATTGACAGACAGAAAGACAGACAGACAAATAGATATTTTACTAACCTGGAGGAGGTGCACTTTCTTGTACTGGTATATCTGAAAAGGTTAAAAGAGAGATATTTATAACATTCTGAAAGAAATGAAATATACACAATGATGCTTCTGTTTTACTGTATAGTAATATATTAAAAAGATTTTAGTAATAATTTGTAAATGGAACTCTGCACTTTGATAAGGCCCAAGGGCTAATCAATAAAATAAAGTGAATAACTGTATAGTAACATAAATTCTGCATTATGACAGTTTAAAAAAATCACGTCACACTGTTCTTATTATAAATATGTACACAACTGGGCTCCATTTGCATATAGCCTATTACAGTATGGTGCATTATTTCAGGCAGGTTTTTTTAAAAAAAACAAATTACTAGAAAGTTTCTCCCCTCTTTTCTATAATAAGCAGCTATTATTATTACAAGGCAAACATTAATGCACAATATTTTGCAAACATTTAATACAAAAAATATTATTCCCCAAAATGCTGACAATCCATATTGCTGCCAAGTCTTGAAAAAATGGTTGTAGGACAACTAAAAATATCTTTTTCTCCAAGCAAAACTAGGATTGGCAGCAGGGTCATGTCCAACATTTCTTCATGGAGCCTCTGGTCTGATTTCATGCATTCTCAGTCTAATTTCCAATCTGCTATGAAGGCAGCCAGTGCAGACAGACAGACAGACAGACACACACACACACACACACAGACACACACACAGAGTCTGACTTCTATTCTTCCCACGCAGCCCACAGTTTGGGAGCTAGAGGAAATGTTGTCAGAAAGAGCATAGGAGGGGGGCTTTTAGAGAATAATTATCCCCACCTCTTAACTGTGAATTTTAGAGGAAACTCTACTGAAAGTGCCTTGCCCAAGATATTACCCCAACAGAAAAAAAAGGTTGCTAACCCTTAATTTACAAAGCTAAACCTCTATTAATCACTGGTTTCATCAATGGATCATTGAACAGCTAGCTTTGGGACTGCGGCGCTTGCACACACGACTTTGTCCTTTCATTAGAACATTTAATCCTACCTAGACGACTTTAGCTATGGAGCGTCTGCAATAGATTTTTAGGTGGGGGACAATAGGGATGGTTGGTATGAGGGCCTTGTCTTACATAGCATTCTAAGAATTCCCGCAGGCTCAACTGAACAGGGAACTCAACCACCTAGAGGTTTAATTTTGGTTTATCCGCATGGAAGGGTATTTCATGCATGTCAGTGTGTTTTAAATAGGACCCTTTTTGAATGCATAGCATTATCCTACTGCAGTCCTGTGGTGCTCCAGGTGTTGTTAAAGTACTCTTCTCAGCTTTCCTCCTATTTGCTATGTTAGATGAGGCTGCCATGTGATTCACTTAATAACCTTGGCTAAAAAAAAAAAGATCATAAAATAGCTGCAATTCACTTAGCAAGCATCTTGCTTAGCAACTGGAATTCTGTTCACAATTCTGGTTGTAAGTTACAGATTATCTGAGCATGGCTGTGGCTGTGGCCATGACAAAGAAAACAAATGTCTAGGTCCGTGATGGCAAACCTATGGCACACATGCCAGAGGTGGCATGCAGAGCACTCTCTGTGGGCACACGAGCCATCGCCCCAGCTCAGCTCCACCACACATACGCATGTGCCTCCTACCAACCAGCTGGTCTTTGGGTCTCTGTTGTACATGCACAGGTGCGTGTATTGTATTTTGGGGAGGGCATTTGGTACCAAAAAGGTTAGCCATCACCGGTCTAGGTGCTTTAAATCAGGGGTCTCCAGCCTTGGCAAGTTTAAGACTTGTGGACTTCAACTCCCAGAATTCCTGAGTTAACATGTCTGGAGGAGGAATTCTAGGAATTGAAGTCCACAAGTCTTAAAGTTGCCAAGGTTGGAGATCGCTGCTTTAAATAGTTTCTTAGAACTGATAGTAGTACTTCTAGCCAGAATACAGGTAGCCCTTGATTTACAACCATTCATTTAGTGACCATTCAAAGTTACAAGAGCACTGAAAAAAGTGACTAATGACCGTTTTTCACACTTACCACCAGGGGTGGGATTCAATTTTTTAACAACCGGTTCTGTGGGTGAGGCTTAGTTGGTGGGCGTGGCTTGGTGGTTATGTGACTGGGTGGACATGGCTTGGTGGTCATGTTATTGGCTGGGCGTGGCCAACTCAATATCACTCACACTGAGGCACGCATCTCCTCACCTGGCCTCTCATGACTGTGGGGATGCTGCAACAGTCGTAAGTGAAAAATGGTCATAAGTCACTTTTTTCAATGCCATTGTAACTTTGAATGGTCACACAAGCAAAGTACCAGCAAAGGAAGGAAAAAGAAAACTCCAGAGAAATTCCTGAGACAGGAAGTCTAGTCCTGCCAAGAATGTAATAAGGGTTAACGGAGAGGCAGTTTCTGTAAGCAACACCAGAATGTTTCCTTCTTGCCTTCTTTATAGGATTAGGCCAGTAATTTGTTCTAACAACCGGTTCTCTGAACTGCTTGGAATGTTAACAACCGGTTCTAGTGAATAGGTGCGAACTGGTAGAATCCCACACCTGCTTACCACCATTGCAGTACCCCCCTGGTCATGTGATCAGAATTTAGATACTTGGCAACTGATTCATATTTATGACGGTTGTCCTGGGCTTATATGATCCCCTTTTGTGATCTCCTGACAAGCAACATTAATGGGGAAGCCAGATTCCCTTAACAATCGTGTTAGTAACTTAACAATTGTTGCAAGAAAGATCGTAAAATGAGATAAAACTCACTTAACCACTGTTTCACTTAATAACAAAAATTTTGGGCTCAATTGTGGTTGTAAGTCAAGGAGTACCTGTAGAAACAACCTTGATCTAAATGTAGGTGGTAACCATAACCTGGTGTGAGGCATTTGTCTGAAACTAGTAGGAAACAATGGCCTTAGTGCTATTTCCTTTAACTTGCATGCAAATGGGAAACTGCCATTGTTTCCGTTAACTAAAAAATGAGAAAGTTCTGAAAAATGTTAGGACTGGTTAAAAAGGGACAGAAGAGTTAAGAGGATGAAATTTCTTTGTAATGCTTAGAGACAGGGGTAGGATTCTACTGGTTCGGACCGGTTTGGGCGAACCAGATGATCAATTTGCATCTGGTTTGCTGAACCAGTATTTGAACTGACTGGCTTGCCCTGCCCACCCCACCCGCCCCAGCCATCGATGCAGGTAAGTGCAGGGTGCGCATGGACTCCTGGGGGGGGGGGGGAATGGGACTTCCAGAAATACCGGAAGTCTAGAAACGGGCCTGTTTCTTGCTTCTGGAGGGCCTCCAGAGCCTGGGGGAGGCCATTTTCGGCCTCCCAGAGGCTAGAGGGAAACCTTTGGACCCTTGGGAAGGCAAAAAATGGCCCTCCCAGAAGTTCCAGTAGGCCACGCCCACCATGGCCATGCCCACCCAGCAACTGGGCAGCGAACCGGTTGCTGGGATTTTTGAATCCCACCCCTGCTTAGAGATGATTTTAAATCACAACAACTGAAGTCCGAGTGGAATGAATCATGCATTGTAAGAAAAGGTCAACCAAGTCCAGGAAAAGGGCCACAGGATTTCTCCCAGAACCCTAATAAAGGAGTCTTCCTTCAGAAATTAGAAAACCCACCAAGAGCAAAAAGGAATATAAACTCTGGCAGAAAAAGTGTGGGGTCACCATAAGGAAGAAGTGGAGGAGGGTATGATAATCAATCAACCAGAACTTTTTTCCCCCATTCTATTCAGTGCAGAAAACCAGCCAAAAAAAGCAGGTGATTTGTTAGATGGCAAAGGAGGAATAAGGATACTGTAGAATTGATGAAAAACTGAATGAATTCTTGACCTCTGTATTTTCTACAGAAGGTATAGGAGAAGATCACTACTTCTCCGATTGAGAGAAGCCAGTTGAGGTAACAAGAGAACATATTCTGGGACCTCTTGAGAGACTATACAGTAATAAATTGCTGAACTCTAATGACATCCACCAAAGAGTTTTAAAGGCCTCAGTTGTGAAATTGCTGCCCCCTTTACAAAATATGTAATTTATCCCTTACATTGGGCTCATTAGGAGAGAACTGGAAGGTAGCCAATGTGATATCAGTTTATAAAAATGGACCCAAAGGAGAAGTAGGAAATTATAGACCAATCAGTTTAATGTCTGCTCCATGCAAATTTGTACTAATCAAAGAAAAATAATAATACTAAATACAGAGGGAGGGAAATCTGCATGGATTCTGCAGAGCTAAATCCCATCTGTCCAATAGTTTAGAGTTTATTGAGGGTATCTGCTGGCACATGGAGGGAAGAAAAAGGCACAATCAATGCTAGGGACCATTTGGAAAGAGGTTGAAAATAAAATGCTTAACTTAATAATACTCTCAGATAACTCTTATCATATACATGTCCATCTGAAAAACTGTGTACAGTTTTGATTTGAAAAAGAAAGGATTTCACTGAGCTTCAAATGAATTCATCTAAAATTATCAGGCAGTACAATCACCTTCCTATGAGAAAGAGCAAGAATGTTTGCCTTTAGCTTCACAAAAAACAAACAAACAAACCATGAGACAGGTGGGGATTTGATCCAGACCTCTAAAATTATGCAAAGGATGGAGAAATCAAGACCAATGAACCTTACAAAAGCAGAGCAGTCAAAATACAGCATAATTAATCTGTGGGAATATACCACTCCAAGGGAAGGCAATGGCCACATTGATTTAAATGGCTTAGAAAGAAACTAAATACTTTTATGGAAAGGGCCTATTTAAGAGCGATTAGTGTTATGTCTGGGCGGTGGGTCCCAAGGAGAGACGAGACTCGAAGTAGTGACAACAGCTCTTTATTAGGTAACCAGATACTGAGACCAAAATCCTAGCCGCAGCAGCTCTTTTTATAGAGCTGGCTGCGGCTAGGCAGCCTATGACAGGCTTTTGAGCTTGCCGCGCTTGGTTTTACCCAATCGCAGCAACCCGTATACGAACCAATCAGGATTGCTTTATATCGTCCAATCACGGCCCGGCTTTTCCGGACCAATAGGAATGCAGGCCTACAAGCCTGCTAGTATGGAACAATTAGGCTTTAAGATTGGGGGTGGGGGGAAATGGGCCTTCCAGAAATTCCAGAAGTCTGGAAATGGGCCCATTTCCGGCCTCCAGAGGGTCTCCGGAGCTTGAGGAAAGCTTCCAGAGCCTGGGGAAGGTGAAAACGCCACCCCCCCACATTGTGGTGCAGGAGGCCGACTAGGCCACGCCACCATGGCCACGCCCACCCAGCAAGGGCAGAGAACCCGTTGCTGAATTTTTTAAGCCCACCCCTGCCTAGGGGTGTATGTACTGCTGCTGAAACCATATTTTTTTGTGTTTTAGCCAGGAGGCCAGTGATCGTTGACAATAAAATATACTTAATTGTAACTACCTCCAATGCTCTGACTCCTTATTTAGGTGGGCATTTTTCCTACCACAGAGGAGATAAGATGGAAGGGTGAAAAATGACACTCTTTACAGGCATCTGGATGGCCAATATGAGAAACAAACACTAGTATGCTTCTGGGCTAAGATAAACCATGGCCTAATCTGGTAGCAGCATTCTTATGTTCGCACACATTAATGAGTCTGGTTTCCTATTCCAATAATAATCCTGATCCATAGGTAGCATTTGACTTATGATCATCTGTTTAGTGACAGTTCGAAGTTTTGTTTGAAAAATTTGTATCCTGAGAAAAGGTTACAATGGGTCCTTGCACTTATGATATTGCAGTGCTCTTGCGGTCACACAATTTGCTTGTTTGGCATGTACTTACCACAGTTGCAGTGTCATGGGGTCATGTGTCATTTGCAACCTTCCCAACTGGCAAAGTCAAACTAATGACCATGGCAAAAAAGATCATACCATCAGGTGCCATCATGTAACATGACATCATTTAGTGTCATAAGTCCCAACTGTGGTCATAAACTGAGGATTACCTGTATATTTTCCTCTGAGTTAGCTTAGCTACACTGTATTTGTATAACATTCTTGTTATTGTTTTATGAAGAAACATTTCAGAAAGGAATTCTTTATAATAATTTTATTGCAAAGAGGTGCTATTATAGGACACTGCACACCAGAACAACTAGACGCAAGGATAGCTTTTCCCGAACGCCATCACTGTGCTAAAAAACTAATTCCCACACACTGTCAAACAATTTACTAAGACTGTATTACTATTATTCTTCTCATCCTTCCTATTACCTATCTCCTCCCACTAATGACTATAACCTTGTTGCTTGTGTCTTTACGATTTATATTATTTTATTTAGTTTCCTAGTATGATTTGATTGCTTATTTAGTATCCTATGACTAACACTATGTGTTGTATCTTATGATTCTTGATGAATGTATTTTTTATGTACACTGAGAGCATATGCAGCAAAGACAAATTCCTTATGTGTTCAATCACACTTGGTCAATAAAGGATTCTATTCTATTCTACTCTATTTAAACTTGGTCTCCCCACTCTAAATGAAAACATGAACCATAACACTTTGAACACTTCTTGATATTTGTGCTGCTTTTCTAATCTTAGCTGTTTGGAAGCAAAATATAAAGGTCAACTTATGTACTAAAGGTAACAAAGTTTCACTTCTAAATAAATAACTAAAGTTCAGTACCTGCTCGACTGACCAGTAAAACCAGTTTGCATACTTAACCCTGCCTAAATCTAAACATTGTCTGCCAGCAGTAAAATACACAAAATGGAAATTCCTTTGAACTTCCTTAACAGGGAGTTTCAAAGTTTCAAAACAACACTCAGTTATCGTCTTCAGTGTTGTAAGAACACTATAAGCTTTTAAGAACATCTCATGTTTCAATAGCATTTCTCGAAAGTTCTCATGGTTTCACAAGTTAATTTATTTTGTCACTCTTGAATCTACTGCTAGTCACTGAGTTTTTCAAATTCTTGTATAGCGAGATGGATTGTTGGAAGACTTGAAGGACCAGTTTAAGGACAAATAATCATGGGGAAAAATTATGTGAACGTTGAGTCTACATCAACTTTATGGCATATAATCAGTCAATTAATAATAATTCTGATTGTTGTCACCTTCCTGGTTCTTTTGCAATCCCAAATTCATTATACTTTCTTTCCACATTGATTTTTAGACCATTCATTTAAAATATCCACCGTCCAGATTTTCCCCATTAAATGATTTTTATACACTACTTCACATGGAATAGTCATATTTAATTACAGCCATCATCCTTCTGCTTATCTCTTGTTGCGTTTCATAGCTTTTTCTTGGGACTTTAGTGGATGACAAAGGGGAAGCAAGGGAAGACCATCTGGATACCTAATGGGAGAGTAGAAAAATGTGAGCTTTGGTAAGCACACTATCCTTTATTCTCCTCGATTCCACACTGCATTTTCTTTTAGGGTGACCATGTGCTGTCAAACCACCATGGAAACTGCAGAACAACCATCCTGACATCAATACCTAAGAAGATCCTGGAAAAGATAATCAAGCAACAGATCTGTGAATACCTAAAAGCAAGCAAAGTTATAATCAGAAGCCAACATGGCTTTGTCAAAAGCAGATCATGCCAAAAAAATCTTATTTCATTCTTTGACAAGGTGATTAAATTAGTGGACTAGATAAATGCTGTGGACATAGTATACTTGGATTTCAGTAAGGCATTTGACAAAAAAGACCACAACCTACTTCTTAGTAAGTTAGAAAAATGTGGGATAGACAGCGCCACCAGATGGATTCATAACTGGCTGACAAATTGCACTCAATGTGTAGTTCTAAGAGAAAATATATGCACATTACATGGAGGGAAGTAAGCGGTGTGGTAACCTAAGGTTCTGTCTTAAGCCAAGTACTCTTCAATATCTTCATAAACAATTTAGATGAGGGAATAGAAAGCGAACTCATCAAATTTGCAGATGACATCAAGCTGGAAGGGATAGCCAAAACTCCAGAAGATAGCCTCAAGATCCATAAGGATCTCAACAGACTTGAAAAGTGGGCTCTATCTAATAAATGAAATTCAACAGTAAGAAAAGAAAGGTTTTACACTTAGGCAAGAAAAAGCAAATGTATAGTATAGAATAGGTGGAACCTGACTCAACTGCAAGAGGGATCTTGGACCCCTAGTGGACAATCACTTAAATATTTAGCAGTGTGTGGCAGCCACCCAAAAAGCCAATCCAATCCTAGGCTGCATTAACAGAGGGATAGAATCAAGATCACATGATGTGTTGATGCCACTTTATAAAGCTCTGGTAACATTATATTTGGAATATTGCATCCAGTTTTGGTTGCCAAAACATATATTAAAAAAAGATGTTGAGACTCTGGAAAGAGCGCAAAGAAGAGCAACAAAGAAGATAAGGGGGATGGAGGCTAAAAACATATGAAGAACAGTTGCAGGAATTGGGTATGTCTAATCTAGTGAAAAGAAGTGACATGATAGCAGTGTTCCAATTTTTGAGGGGCTCAAATATTCCAAAATATTCCAAAGAAGAGAGGGGTCAACCTATTATCTAAAGCACCAGAAGGCAGGATGGATGGAAGCAATGGATGGAAACTAATTAAAGACAGAACCAACCTAGAACTAAGGAGAAATTACCTGATAGTGAGAATAATTAACCAGTGGAAGAGCTTGCCTTCAGAAGTTGTAGGTGCTACATCCCTGGAAGTTTTTAAGAAGACATTGGACATCCATTTGTCCATACTGGTATAAGGCACAGGTGTCAAACTCGCTGCGTCACATTGCCATCATGTGACGTTTCATGATGTTTTCCCCGTTCATGGACCTGGGGTGGGGTGACCTGTGCATGACGCATCCAGCCCATGGCCGCCAGTTTGATACCCCTGGTATAGGGTCTCCTGCTCATGCAGGGGATTGGACTAGAAGACCTCTAAGGTCCCTTCCAATTCTGTTATTCTGCCTCCTGGGCACTGGGAAGCAGAAGACAGGGCATCTTGATTCTTTGATCTCAGGTGGGATGGGGGAAATGCCAGCAACCAAGAAGAGTTCAAGACAGAAGCTTCTAAGAGTAAGAAGTTTAAAATAAATATTTCAAATGTTCTGTCCTAGAAGTTGATCTTAAGATTTATCAGCTCAGCTTTTTAAACTCTTCAGAAGCCCTATAGTTTTGTGGAGATGCAGAGGTAGGCACTGATAAATGGCAGAGAGGGCTGACTCTTTGATTATTAAATTTAAATTCTGTCCTGGCTTTGTTTTACCCACTTTTGGATCCTAGTTACATTCATATTTTGAACGGAGTCTCCAACATGTCACTCAAAAGGCCAAGAACAGCCCTTAACTTGAGAAACATCCTGACATGTATCAGCTATATATAGGGAAGGTCAATAGTAGCCTACTTGAAGTTAAGAGCAAGATTAGGTCTAAAAAGAAAGGCAAGAACTGGCACTTGGTATCACCTGCTGAAGGTCTGTAGTAGATTCCCTCTTTCAGTTGGCAATGAACTTGAGCTGCATGGTTCAGTTATGTATCAACAATAAGGTGTCCTTGGGTGCCACTTTCCATTCTGAAGGAAGCCAACAGTAAACATATCACAGCTCCCAGTACCAAAGGTTAATCAGACTATTAGCTTTCAGGATAGACTTTTCTGCCAAGAAAGGAAGAACAATAAAAAAAGAGGACATGTTTCCTCTGTTCAGCCTTTCTGACCCAGCATGCTCAGTGGTGTCCCTAGATGTCATTCTTTACCATCCAGTTGCCTTACAAGGTTCTCTGGTTAGGTGTTGTGGAGGCTTATAGTATGGATCAGTTCCTCACACTGAATGCCTGACAAAGCGTTTCATCCCCTCAGGGAGACGTTTTCCTCATTAAATCATGAGGACTTCTTCAGCTGCCAAGGCCGGGGAAATGTCGATACAGTTTTAGCCAGGAAAGCTCAAGGTACTTCAGTCTAAACATAGAACATGACCCAAAAGATTATAAATACCTGTAATAGAATTGCAGAATAAGAGAAGACTTAAAGGCCTGGAAGTGTAAATCTTATGTTTTAAAAAGTAGCAATATTGGTTTCTGTGTTGATTTCAAATCTTTCAAAAATGTATTTTTGAATGATTCAGTAAGAAGAAAGTCAAGTTAAACTCGGTTTCTGAGGACAACAGAGGTACATTCGTAAAATTTTGTCATAAGAATACTGTAGTTCTTGGCCACTGCTGTCTTCTAAGTTGTTTCCTGACTTTTCAGCCTACTCTATAGCTCAGCTATTCCCTGGAGGTCTCTTGCTCAAGTAATAACTAGTGCTAAACCAGCTTAATTTACAAGGTTAACCAAATATTGCCACCTTCTCAGATTGTTCCAGGTAACATGCAACCTGATAGCTCTGAGC
Organism: Notechis scutatus; assembly: GCF_049901735.1. Lineage (NCBI taxonomy): Eukaryota > Metazoa > Chordata > Lepidosauria > Squamata > Elapidae > Notechis > Notechis scutatus. The sequence goes on from NC_142014.1 coordinate 60,029,176, forward strand.
TGAAAAATTGCGAGACTATGCTTAAGAAACAACAATCAATTACAATGACCATTCACCAGCCTCAATGAAGACATACAAGATTTAAATTTATATTTCATTTATTTATTGCATTTATTCTAAGACTCCCAGGACTATGCCATAAAAGCATAAAACAATTTTATATTCTATAAAATAGAATAAAATTAAGATAAAAATAATTTGGTGCAAAAATACAGCAGATGGACATAAGCATGATAGTCACCATTCTCATTCTTCAAATTCTTCAGGATAATTTGGTTTGAAATAATTTCTAGAAGTTGATAATTTCTGTTCCAAGAAGGGACCCATTCCAATGGGAAAACATTGGCTATCTCTTTACCTCAAGGGTGTTAAACTTGACGCGTCACATTGCTGTCACGTGATGTTTTGTGACATTTTCTCCATTCACGGAGCTGGGGTGGGCATGGCCTATGATGACGCATCTGACCTGCGAGTTTCACGCCCCTGCTTTACCTCATCAGCTTAATAGAAGATCATAGATTGTAACACATACTGGTAATACATTCTGAATAGGTTGGATGGACTACTTCTACATCAAGAAAGCTGATGTATAAGCCCCTGTCAGTACCCAGTTGTGACTCCTCATGGGCATTATAAGTTAAAAGTAGCACTGCAAGTTGCACTTGAACTCTTATTAGTAGACAATGCTGTGACTGAGAAACTGATGTTAGATGATTGTGATGACTCCAGTTTGCTTGCAATTTGGACCAACTAGACCACTTACAGTTTCCAAGTGTTCTTCAAAGGCAGAACTACGGAGAGTGACTAAAATAAGTTAGTTGGGTGTTGATGAGTGCCCGAGTATCCTTGACAGAGAATCTCACTCTAGGAACGATCACAACCATGCATCAGCCAAAGCTGAGTAAAAATACCCCACCCCCAATAAGTTCCATCTGCTTATCTAACAGTGAGTGGGACTCCTAGATCCTCCTGCTCTTTAAAAGGGAATATTAGCCCATTCATGGCTGACAGAGATCCCTTCTGCACAAAATATACCTTTTGCTTCAGATTTAGCCAGTTTTGTTTCTTTCATTCTTCCAGACTCTGATTCAAGACTTTTTTCCTCCAGAATTTTATGGCTGTCTGGTTGGCTGGTTTACTCATTCATTCATTTTCATTCCTTCATTCACATGCTTGTATGCTGTTTCCCATTTAGAACTCTCAAGGGCATTTATAATAGAGTATTTAATGATGAATTTAACTGTTAAACATGGAACATGATTAGCATTTAGCAAGACAACCTACTCCACAGAGACTTTGCTATGATGAGGAATTTGGAGGAGGGAATGCTATATACCTTGACTTGAGTTCCCGGAAAAAAATAGGATGTAAATCAACTAATCAGATAAATAAATAATGAAAAGTTCAATGGAGAGCTTTTTAAAAAGAAGAGGGGGAGGTCAATGCTAAAAAGATAATGAGTATGCTTCAGGTGTATGTCTTTGTATTGAGACAGCTAAAGTTGGAAGAGTGTCTAACATTTAAAAAGCATTTCACTAGACCAGGGGTGTCAAATTCAAGGCTCAAGGGCCCAGATCCGGCCCGTGGGGTGCTTAGATCTTGCACATGGGGCCACCCTGGAAGCAGCAAAGGACTGGCCTGCAGTGCCTCTGCCAGCAAAAATGGAGCTCGGGAGGGCCGTTTGTGGTCCTCCTGGGTCCCTTCTCCAGATGCAACAGCCTTCTGCAGCCCTCTGCCAGTGAAAACAGAGCTTAGGGGCACGCCTGGGTTCTATTTTCACTGGCAGAGGCTGCAGGAGGCCGCTGCAGCCGAAAACAGGGCCAAGGAGGGCTGTGTGCAGTCCCCCCCGCAAGCTCCACTTTCACTGGCAGAGGGCTAGTCCAACAAACTGGAGGAAAAAAGGGAGAAATGTTTCCCCTTTTGCACTTGAGCATGCAAAAAGGGACAGGAAAGGAGAAAGGGAAAGAGGAAAGACAAAGACAAAGAAGGAAAGATGGGAAGAGAGCAAGGAAGGAAAAATAAGGAAAGAGGGGAAGGAAGAAGAAAGGAGAAGGAAAAGGGAAGGAAGGAAGGAAGGTTATAATGAGAACAAGGGAGGGTCTGAGGGAAGTCCTGCCTTAGCACTTGACCAGCATAGGTGCCCCCAATATGAGTGATGTCAAACTGGTCACGCCCCCTGGCCATTCCCCCAATCATCTCCCCTGAGATAAAACACAACCCTGATGCAGCCCTCAATGAAATTGAGTTTGACACCCCTGCACTAGACATTATTGTCCAAGAGAACATGGAAGCCATTTAAGTTGAGAAAAAATCCATTACTTTCCCCATTAGAAATGGTAATATGAAAATTAAACAGATAGCTCAGTTTTCCTCTAGGACTCTGATCAATTGCCTTGTCCTCTCATAGAGTTAAAAGCAATCATCAAATTTGAAGGTGACACATTTTTTTTCTGAGCCAAGTGCTTCATTTAGCCTTTGACTGGCAACTCAGGATCCACAATCAGGAAAAGTGGCTAAAGCCAATTTAAAGTGATTTTCTTTCCTTACATTGATACATTCACCATTCACACATTTAACCATTTCTCCTCTCTATTAGGAATGACACTTAGATGGCTTTTGCAGGTTCTGAGGGCCAGAGCCATTTGTTTTTCTGGAAGAACAAGTATTTATTTTATATTGTCAGGAACATGACAGAGATGATGATATAATCTGCATTATTTATGCAATGTTAAAACAAGTGTGACATAATTATGGTTTACATGTGGTTGTACAGCCACATCTAGGCATCCCATTATGGGGGTCAAATAAGATCCTGAAGAGGTTTTGAAGAAGTTTTAATATAAAAGTTTTTATATTTAACATTTAATCTATTTATATTAGTGATGTTAAATTCACGGTTCTGAACATTTTCTGCAATTCTGGGTACAACTCTGAGAAACAAAGAATGAACCCATGGACAGAACAACATTTGCAGGCTTGTTGCAGCAGCAAATACTACATCCTGCATTTACAAAATTTATCTATTGCAGAAGAATTTCTTGAGTCACATTAAGGGAACTTTACTGGAAGGTCTCCTGAGGACACGTTCATGGACATCCCTTTCTTTATATCCCTCTCACTCTGTAGCAGAGTCAGGCCTCATCTCTATGTTTGCCGAAGGCACTCTATCTCTGCACCTCGGTGTTTTTTTTAAAGCAGGTTTTAAGATATTTTATACCTTCTTTGCATTTTGAACATCCAGATTTTCCAAATCTCTTTCAAAGGTATAAACTGGAAAATTTAAGTTTTAAAATGGGGAAAATATTTGTTGCAAAATCCAGTTTCCTTCTTCTCAAAGAGTATCAACCTTGGCCACTAGGTCTCACTGGTAACAGGGGAATCAAGTTTTAATCCTAAGGCAGGCCTAAATCTCATGGGCAAGGATACCACCTCTCCAGCTTTGAACTGGATCCTCTGGGTATTAGCTTCTTGTGTGCAGACTGAACAGCTGACAAAAGGTTGTCTGAGGCTGTGGGAGAGAGACTCCCATTGCATGGTGAAAGCCATTGCATCCACTGAGGGGCAGACTCCCCCTCCCCCCGGCTCCAGAATCTCTCTCCTGATGCACTGGACAGCCTTCGTTCTATATTCTTACTCAACAGTCCACAGGTCTATGCTGCACACTGGGGCAGAACCAATATTCCTGCTGCATCACACAATCTTTATAGTACCTGGCAGGCTGTCTTCAAGCACAGATTAGTGTTTAAATGATGGTGGGATGGCCAGGTGACACTGTGAAGCAGAACTCTTCTTCCTGCTGCACTAGGTAGCCCTTATATCTATTCCCTAATACGGCACACAAAAATCTAAAGCAGATGTCCTCAAGCAATTTCACTTGTACTATGTATTAACCAGTTCCTGCTTTTATCTCCTGACTAGCTCTACACCCGTGTTTCACTACGAAACTACGTGGTCGGGCTTAGTTTTAGGGGAGGAAAATAAGGGGGTGTAATTGTGCCTCTGCCTACCAGCATCCACTGGTATTCATCTGGCTAGCATCCTGTCAGTATGTGAGAGAGTTGAGGGCTATTTGGAAACTGAAGCAATATTTGCTGTGTGAGCAAGAAGGAGACAGCAAGGAGCCTGGGCCTGGCTTAGCTCAGCTGTTCTGTACTAAAGCTGCTTGCTGCTGTGAAACTAAAACTGAAACTCCTCTCCTCTGCTTGTGTTTTGCATTTGGAACAGATTTCTTTTCAGGTGGGAAGGGAGAATAGAACTCCTTAGCATCAGAGCATGTTAATAATAATATAAAAAATACTAATGCTCTGATGGTCATTTTGAAAAATCATTTCTTAGTGAGCACCTAGAAGCCAATACATGCCAAATTTCAAGTTTGTAGGCTTTATGGTTCTGGAGATTTTGTGATAATGCATGAGTGGTATTTCGCTTTTATATATATAGTTTCCAGATGAATTGTAAATATGCATATTTATTTTTTAAAAAGTAACTTCCATTGTGTTTGCTGGGACCCAGTATCTGATAAGGTGTGCAATAAATTTCAGCCTAATTTTGTGTTACTGTCTCCGTTGACCTAAAGTTTCAAAGGCAGCCTTGTTGAAGAAGGCTAAATGCTATAAGGTTGGAAATGTAACCCATCTCTGCTTTATACACTATTAGAAGGACATGCCTAGAATATCAAGATGCGACATCTAATTAAGAGAGTCAAAGCACAGCTGTTACTTAGGTTTGCACAGAGAAATGCTTTCATGGTTTAGCCATCCAAGAAGAGGATTATGGATCCTGATTTACATCAATAGCTAAGCTCACCAAGGAGCCTGATTCTTGCTAGAGCATTTGTTGACTGATGAAAATAGGGTAGCTACTTATGCATTACTATCACTCTTATTTTTAGACAGAACTGCATTGCTATTTTTTTTTAAAGAAAAAGACTAAAGAGGAACAGATCTGAAGAAAATGTGCCACTCAATAATGACACAAATTTAAGAGAAGATAGAGATATAGATATAGATGCAAATATAGATTTAGATATCAGGGTGCTGATAAACATCAGGGCAACCTCTGGATCTACCTTGCCTTGCGTATGAAATTGTAGACAATGTCACACAAAATATGAGATCAGATCTTTGGTTGCTGAATCTCATGTTAGATATGTCAAATGTTTTGCAATTTTCAAAATAGGGTGATTGGACCATCACATAAGATTGTACAGTTCTTGTGTGGTGCTGCCGTGGTTAGAATGCCATATTGCAGGCTAACTCTGTCAACAGTCAGGAGTTCAATCCTGACAGGCTTAAGGTTGACTCAGCCTTCTATCCTTCCAAAATTGGTAAAATGAGAACCCAGATTGTTTGGGAACAATATGCTGACATTTATAAACCATTCAGAGAGAGCTACAAAGCACTGTGGAATAGTATATAAGTTTAAGTGCTATTGCTATCTCTGGATCTCTGTAATGAAGGAATGGGCAACTAACAAGTGAACTAACAAGTGGACTTCAACTCTCCAAATGCCTGAGCCAGCCATGCTTTCTGAGGAATTCTAGATGTTGAATTCCACAGATCATAAAGAGGTTGCCCACCTCTGCTGTAATGGATGGAGTTTCTGACTCTATCCCTTTCAAATTATTGTTTGATGAAGGTCCTGGGAAACTTCATTTCCTTCATATGATTCCTTATTTGTCAGATTTGGACTGGCAGCCACTGACATATGCCCACATTCTTTATGCATTTGCATTATACTGTGATTTAATATTTAAACATCATTATAATTATTTATTGATTTGACTCTGTTACCCCATTTCCCTGAAAATACAACCTCCCCTGAAAGTAAGTCCTAGCTTGATTTTTACATGTGCTCCCAATATAAGCCCTACCTCCAAAATAAGCCCTAATTAAGATCCCACCCACTCCAGAGTGCATGGGTAAAAATTAAGCTAGGGTGGGGATGGGGAGTGGAGTTGCTGTACTACTTACCTTTGGACAGTTGTAGCCAGGCCTCACACATCCCAACACCTGCCTTGCCGTCCCATTTCTTCTGCAGCAAGCAAGGCTTTCCTGAAGGCCTCTGTAACTGATAACAGCACCCCAGATAGATCTCTGTTATCAGCTGCAGAGGCCTTCAGGAAAGCCTTGCCAGCCACAGAAGAAGAAATTCCTGAAGGTCTCTGACAGCAAAAAGGAGGTCAGGGGCTACGCATGCAAGTGAGATTAATCAGTGGATGACATCGTCTGATCATGCCAGTTTTGTAAAGATCTATGAAACACACCTCTTCATTATCCAATCTAAAATATCTTATGTCTACTATATTTGGTTATCTATAAACAAGAACCAGATTGCTGATATGAATTGAATGTAAGATCAGATTAATTGGAAAGGATTTACATAGTGCATGATAGATTGCTTTATTTATGGCACTTAAATAAAACATGGGCCCAAAGTGTTGGCAAAGGAAACCAGTGCTATTCATCAGATATATGAATGGCAGAGAAAGAGAGAATAGGATGATGGAGATAATAATTGCTTATTAATGAAAATTATAAAGTGGACCCTTAAAACATCTGTCAATAATTTTTCAGGCTATAGATATTTACACATAGTTAAAATTGATATATTTCTTCCAATTGTACAATCTTTACAAATTCTTTTAAATTCCCACAAAAAGAACAATCTCCCACAAAGAATGCTAGTTGCCATCCATACATTCTGCCATTTACATTTAACTAAAACAAAGCATCTTCATGATTATACTGTGGAAATAAAACTGAATTTGCTTCTGCTGCCTTGATTGTAAAATATTTGCTTAAAGCAGTATTTCTCTAATTTTCTGAAAAGATAGATAATTAAATAAACATTTAGAAAATGTGCAACCACTCAATTAAAGAAAGACTTTAATTGTTCTCCTATTTAAGAGCACAACAGTTCCCATTTTGTAGGAAAATAAAATCATGATTATGTTTGTATTTGTGTATGTCCTCCCCACTATTTCAAAAGCCCTTTAAAACTACATTTTGTACAAAAACGTAATCTAAAATTAAATATGTATTTACTACTTGAATTATTTTATCTACCCATACACAATAACAACTTGTATCATAAATTTGATAGTGAATGATTTTTAGTAGAATTTCTACTAATCTTCATCTAGATCAGCAGGTAAATACTTTCTCCACTTTTCTTCTTGACTGCTATATATACCTGTACCTTTCAAAGAGTATTGATCAATGTCAACCCATGAAAAATTTGAATTAACTGAAGATAAGTCAAACCTAGAGAGCCAGTTTGTTGGCTAGAGACCTGAAGTTCAACAAAGTACTACAATAATATGGATATAGGAAAATCTTCTTACAGACTTGCCTGTTGGGATTCAGTGTAATTCAGATAGTAACTTAGACTTATTGAGGTCCCCTGGGTCCCATTTTTCGACTTCAGAAGGTGGAAGGCTGTGTCAACCTTTAGCCTGGCAAGATTCAAACTGCCAAATTGCAGTCAGTCAGCCAGTTGTCAGCAGAAATAGCCTGCAGTACTGCATTCTAACCACTGTGCCACTGCGGCTCAATGTAGGTTAGTTGAGGACTATGATTGAATAACTTGACAACTATGTTTTGGCTGGTACTTTTCAGACTCCTTCCCAAATGGGAAATTTCAAAAATAGTTTGTGATATTGTAATATGTACTTGTGTGGGAAGGGATCCAATGTACAGTGAATAATAATCAAATGTACTCCAGAGGTGGTGAACTCTTGGCAGAGCTTAAAGTAGCCCTAAGTGATAGTGAGCTAAATGTCTCATAATTTGTGTTCAAACATTGGCTGATATAGTTTCCAGTGTTTACCAATTTAGCAACAACCTACTTGAATTGTCTTTAACTGAGATGCATATATTCAGTGATCTTGATTCAAATATGATGAGTGGGAGTTTTGAAGGTCAACATTAATTTAATATCATAGGAGGAAGTGTGGGAAGTGAACATGAAAACATACTTGTGAGGTAGCAGTAAAACTAACTCTAACCTCCCTGCAGAAGTTAAGTCCTGTTTCTACTGCTGGGTCTATTATGTAAGGAAAGGGGTCTCCAAAATTGGCAACTTGCTTGAGAAACTTCCCCTGGCTGTGGAATTCTGGCCTCCAAGCTCTAGTAAAAAGAATATTTGGGTTATATTTAAACTGTTCCACACAACTGACAGAACTGACCTGAGTACAATCTGAACTGCAGGTGAATAAGTATTTTTTTAAAAAAACCAAAAACAAAAAACTACATGTGGTAACCCAGGCACATTGGTGATGGCACTCTTTCTTTGTTTTGAAGTAAGAATAACATCCAAGTATAATATAGAGAAATAACATCAAAGATTCTGTCAGTTCTATCACCCCGTGAGCCATTTACTTCATCTGAACACTGCAACTTTTATTCATAAAACCTCTTTTATTTTGCCCTTACCACTGATTTCTGCTTTCCCTGTTGACAGTGCATAGACAGAAGTGGGGAAAATCATAGTAATTAAGGTAAAATCTCTGCGCCATATCCACCCAAACAGTTGGCTGTCTTGTCTTTTTTAGAAGCATCCTGTAAGAGAAAAACTTTCCATGTCCTGCAAACACTTGCTTGTATTGTCAGATTGTTTTTGTAGTCAAACACATTGGCCTGAATGTCAACTAAAATCTTCTAGACAGGGGTGTCAAATTGGATTTCTTCAAAGGCCAGATCAGCACTGTAGTTCTCTTCCATGGGCCAGACACTCTGCCAACTAGAATGGGGTCTGTTTTGGCAGGCAGAGTGCTGCAGGAGGTTATCTATGCTGAAAACTGGGTGCGGGGGGGGGGGGACACATGCCATTTTGGCTGCCAGAGGCACCGCGGGCTGGTCCTTTGGTATTTCCAGGCCGTCCCTGCAGGCCAGATTTAAACACCCCACAGGCCACATTTGGCCCACAGACCTTGAGTTTGACAATCCTGTTCTAGATTGTAATGCTTCCAAAAGCCCAACATCCTGCACTAGCATTGGATTCTAGATTAAGTCTGAATAAAATTCCTCTAGCTTGAATGCTGCTGAAAAAGGAACAGGGCCATCCTCAGAGCTTACCAAAAATGTCAAAATGATGCCTGAGGCAACACGATTAAAACCCTATCCCTTTTTTATATGGGTCAGACGCCCCTGAAAAGGAAGAAGGAAAGGAAAGCTCTTAGTGCTTAATTGGCCAAAATCCTCAGAACTTTCCTCATGATATCTGCAGTTTTGTGGCAGAGGAGAAATAAAAATCCCAGACAATCCTTTTTAGATGCTCCATTTATCTGTCAATTAGAAACTAATTTTTTCAGTTTCAGAAAAAGTTTCTCCAAAGATTGACTCTCTGTTAGCAAATATTTAATTAGTCACTCATTCTAATACGATGTTCCAATGAGCCATTATATAGCAATTCATTAGCAGTTAACAATGTATATCCAATAACTCTTTCTGAAGAATGGTATTTTAATATTGTTTTCCATTTGTTCTTTTAGACTTTGCATGAATCTTTATAGCTAAAAAGGGAAATCTGATTATTTTAAATGTCATACATTTGCTAAAGCCAATCATCTCCTGATCATTAAATCCAATTCTGTTAGAATACATTTAATGCCAAAAGAACAAAATAAACTATATCCTTGCACTTTTGCAGTTACAAAAACAAGGTTTAACTCTAGAAAATGTTACAAGAGAAAAAGGGAGCCATATAATCTTTAAAAATAAGATAAAAACAAATTACACAGGCAAAGAACTCATTTGATGTATAATATTCAGTTTCACTTATTAGGAGCATAATTTCAGAATCCTTAAACTATTAGACAATAAAAATAGAATTTATTGCAGATGAAAGAGAATAAACATAATTAATTTAACAATATTGTGAACATGATGGCTTTCTAGAGAAAGTTAAAAGCCAATCAATGACTGCAGCACATTATTAATTGTATGACATTGATTTGTATTTTACATTATAAGAGAGATAATACAATTCTAGTCCAAAAATTCTTCTATGCAAGTCGTTCTCTGCATTGAGAGCTGAGAGTCTGAGGTAGATAACTTCCATCTCAGAAAGTGAAAATGTATCTGAATATTGTAGTAAGTTTCTATTAATAAGTTTAATGTTGTTATATTTCATCTGTCTTTGCATGTATCTGTCTTTGCATACATGTAGACCATTTGAAGAAGTGCTATTCTGTATCCATGTGAACAATTCTGATTCACTAGCAATCTCCCATTTGTGACTGTGTGCAACAGATTAAACATTCTCAATATGCAGCATTACATGAAATATTGTGAACATACAATGGCACCACTACACATAGCAAGAGATTGATGGATGCTGATGAGTGTCATTTCCAGACTCTTTTCATTCTAACTTATCATTAAGATTGATTATGTTGAGTAATATCAATGATACTTCTACCCAAAGAGGTATAGATCAATGGAACAGAGTTTTTCTTAATTGATGCTCAGTTTTATCTGCAGTCATTTTCTGGCTTAATAAGCACAAAACAGGTAAATCATGAGCTTGGCACAATTTTAGCATTTCAGCTAAAACTATATAATAGATATAGATTTATTTGCATCTCTATTGCAATCCACAAATCAACCCATGATAACGGAGACCTTCCAGCTAACTTAACCCTACCCTGAAGATAAATTAGAAATATTTACTGTATCCCATTTGTATTACAAATAGAATACCTTAAAAGGAAGGCCTGAATAGGGCTTGAGCTTTCAAATTTGCACACATATTTTATACAGCTATTTTGGGGAAGGTGCCTTATACATTGTCCTCCTGCATTACAGAGTTCTGGCACCAAGAAAATAAAACCTTTCAGTCTGTCAACAGTAGTTGCTTTGGACTCAGCCTGTCTGATGCTGAGTCCCATTTTGAGGTGCTAAAATCCTTATAGCTTCCAGAGGTCTTAACCTCTTATTTCTATTGAGAACAGAAAACTTTATAACTTAGCAGCTTGGCAAGCAAGCCACTCTGTGTCACCTCATGCCACCTATGAGCATATGTTCATACATAAGAGTGGCATATACATTTGATAAACCAATAAGCAAAGTATATAACAAAGTTCTCAATCAAATCACAGACCCATGCATTTAAAATAGCTAATATTTTAAATATCTGTAAAGAAGTAATTTGCTCCCCCCCCTCCAATACTGCAGAAAATCAGCTGTCCTGAAACTAGAGCCTTTATAGTACTGGACTATAATTCCTATGTGTTGTAGAAGGTAATCTTAACCATTGATCTTTCCTGTTACTACCCCAGTCCGAAGATCCCTAATCCCTATGGCTTGACAGAAAAGAGAAAACAAAATTAGATCTTAATCCTGGAAAGTGATGGTATTTGGCATAATGTACTCATTGTAATTGGTTAAACATGAGATTCTACTCCTTATTTGTTTTTTTAAATGTCACTCTAGCTTAAATGTCATTTTTCATTTAAATTTACATTCATTTAAATTTAAATGTCACTCTGACCCTGAAGAGTTACTAAATGTTGTCTTTAGGTTACTACTAGAACTACAGGTTAAAATGGTCTGACCATATAGGAACTTTAGAAATTATTAGTAACTAACTGTTGTATATTGAGAGAGAGAGAATCAGAGAGACAAAGAGAAAGAGAATATAGCCTTTCCTTATGAATGTAACAGAATAAAATAACAATAAAGATCCCAAACTTAAAATTCACTAGCTAAACTTTGTAGTGTTTACTACTTCCCCAGATTATTATATAGTTATACAGATAATGCAAAACCAGCAGATTGTATCACAAAACCAACGCCCATGATAATCAAGTATCTTCAACTACATTCATGCTCAAAACAAATGCTCAAAACAAATAGCATGGCACTCCATTAAATCAGAGACCACATGAGAGATTTTAGCTTGTCACGACTGAAGTCACAACTAGAAAGATTTTGAAAAAAAGTACACATTCAATCCACCGTTCCAATCAAAGTTGGTCATAAAATGCATACATCCACTCATAAATTAACTCATATTATCAGCAGAGAATACAAAAAAGGGAGAAATGAAATAGAAGATCTGAGGGGTTAAACACACTAGCTATATAAGGATGTCATTTAAAGCAGGGATCCCCAACCTTTTCGAGCGCGCGGCCCGGTTCGGCGTCAGCTGAAGCGCCCAGCCCGGTTCCGGCGTCAGCTGGCGCGCCATCTTTTGACGAAAAATCACTTCCGGTGGCGTCACCGGAAGTGATTTTTCGTCAAAATGGTGGCGCCAGCGCTTCTGGTGAGCTTTTTGGGTAGAAATGGCTTTCTACCGGAAAAGCTCACCAGCGGGCAGCGCCGCCATCTTTTTGACGAAAAATTGCTTTTTTACCAAAAAGATGGCGCGCCCAGCAACCAGCGGCCCGGTAAGGCTTGTTCGCGGCCCGGTACCGGTCCGCGGACCGGCGGTTGGGGACCCCTGATTTAAAGCACACTTCACAAAACACTCAGAACATCCCTGTCACAGACAAGGTGTAATCCCCACTGTGGCATGATCTAATATGCCCTTTTCCACATCCCTAAAATGGAAGGGAATTATGTTCACAGTATGAAACAAACAGAATAACCTGAAACACAACAGAAGGGTATGAGTTTGCTAATATAACAACATCTTTTTTCATATGTTCTCCCAATCCAGAGAGCAATAATGATGGTGCTTTCACACATGGAAATTACCCATGAAAATATCATTTCCATCTTGCTAGATTAAAAAGGGTGTATTTCTCTCAGAGGAGGTATTTTTGAATAACACCTGTGTTAGGTCTTAAATAAAGGGTTGTGTTGTTTTCGTATTTCTCCTAAGAGGATGGCATTAAGGCCGATTGATGTACAGTGTGAATTTATAGTAGTGGAAAGGAAGGAACTAGGCTGGTTTTGTTTTCAGGGAGAATTGAAGTTCCCATTCTTTTCCTTCCAACGTGACAGTAATCCCATTCAATGTAATAGAATTTTGTTCCCAAAAAGGAATACACAACACTGAAAAGCAATAGAAGACCTGTGGGTACATTGTACTTGCAGTCACCCTTGGCACCCTATCCCACTTCTGACTTCAAACTTTTATTATTTTAGCTTTAGAAAAAATAATGTGACATGTGACAAAGCCAACAATCAGGGCCATCTTTATTTCTAAGAATACCTCTGCACACCGGCTTCTGAGGCATTGTTTAAAAATGGAAAGGTGGGTGGCCAGTAGGTAGTCCTTTATTTGACCTGCATGGAAAAAGAAGCCAAAGGTCGTACAGAGCATTCAAGTGGTGGGGGTGAACAGCAATGTCAATACTTCACAACCTTGTAAATAGATGCTTTGTGAATGACCAAACCCTTTTTGTCTGCCATTTTGTAAATGCAGCGCAATCATTTTTGAGAGTGCCCACAACAGCCTTTTAAAATTCCAAATAAGTCTATGGTGGTTCCAAATGTTTTCTAGTCCTGAACAGAACTAGCCTGTATGTGTTCTTCTAAGTATTCCCAAAAGAATAGTACAAAGCAAAGGAGTCTTGGTCTGGAGCTATAGGAGGTTGAAGAAGTACTGTATAAGAAGAAAGATGCTATTGTTGGGCTGTTGGGAACTTCTGACAATGAAAGTCGAGGAACCTCAAGAGCTAGCTGTTAAGAAACAACTAGACAATCTGCCCAATCTCTGTGCAGTGCTTGACGAAATGTTCATAAATGTGTACTGTAACTCTTTGTAAAGGTTTTACTGAAAAGAAATAAGGTGTATCTCCAAACTTCAGGCAAGGAGCAAAAGTAACGCCCTTGAAATTTAATGCATAACTTACAACAACTGCACTTTCATTCATATTTCTATCAATCTCTGTCTCTATCACCTCTATCCTCTATTTATCTCTATCATTTATGCTACGTTATAAACATAAACTATGATTTATTTAGGATAAAAATCAATGGAGTTTGGAAAGATAATGCAAATAAAATATCACCTTAAATTTCCAGATCTGCAAATGTTAGGATAGTATCCTTTCATAACAATTAAATACAATAATAAAAGTAGTAATAATAGAATAATAATTCAACTGCCAACAATCCTGATAAGTAAACCTGCACACAACCCACATCATAATTTTCTAGTTAGGCAGAGCTTTCTAATCTTTATTTACAAAACCATTCAAATGTGGTTAAATAATTATGTAAGTTGTTTTAGTTTCACACTAATGGCGTACATTAGCAGATGTCCATGAACAGAAATTCGATATAGCACCAATACAGTTTGCCTTCTCTGATTTCTCTTCATTTGCAAGCCGGTTTGAAAATGTGCATTTCTGAATTTCAATATGATATATGCATGTATTTAAAAAAAACAGTTAAACTTACCAGCTGTTTTAGTGGGTTCTGGCATTGTTTCAGTTTGTCTTTATTCCCAATATGTGCAAATACAACAGCAAGGAATCATCGAGCCCCCAAGATACAAATGCAGCCCAGTACGACAAGCAGAGAGTGAGAAGAATTTTTCCATTTTATATACAGCCTTAAAATATCAATCAGAGTAGTACCTCCTCTCCTCTCAATGCAAATCATCTGAAAATTGACAGTTATGGGAGCTCAGTTTACATCTGTTGTTTGAAGCCACTGCCCCCCTCGGCTTTAGGAAGGAATCTCCGCTGCATTTCATGTGGCTGAGGAGATCAGTTATAACTTTCTAATTTCAGACCTGTGGATCCACATACAACATGGGGAATCAAACAGCTTGCCAAGCTATCAGAGGGTTTTTAGAGATGAGAGATAGGTTAATAGAGAATTGTCGTTTCAGCCCATCCCTGTGGCACTATAGTCCAGACAGAAAGCCTGATCAGGAATATGCAATGCTACTTAACTATTTTTAGTGCTTTGATGGATAATTTAAATCTCAGAATGCTTTCCTTAACTTGAGGAACATAGAGCGCTCATCTTCCGGGACGGGAAATTATGGCTGGCTTTGGTGACGCTGCTCGAGACAAGGAGAACTAACAGAGGCGACACTTATTTTTTTCTTCAGTCAAAAATGATGGACAATTCTTATCT
Source organism: Notechis scutatus (assembly GCF_049901735.1). Classification (NCBI taxonomy): domain Eukaryota; kingdom Metazoa; phylum Chordata; class Lepidosauria; order Squamata; family Elapidae; genus Notechis; species Notechis scutatus. Next base: position 60,044,217 of record NC_142014.1, read on the forward strand.
GGGAATAAGAAGGCAAAAAATTAGTACATTAACAAAGAGGACGCAAATACGATTTTCTACAAAAACTAAAAAAGCATGGCAGTAAAACAGCACAGCATTTGTGTACTTTCAGATAATTGTCCGTCCGTAAGTTCTTTAGAAGCATGGCACAGAGGCAAATGTCACAGATATCACAGTGTAGTCCAGGTCTGACTTTTCATGCAGAGTAATAAAACTAATCAATCCAAGTATGTATTTATGTGAATTAATATGCTCAGTTTCCCACATACCCCAAATTACTGTGTCATAAATGTCAACAGCTCTTTAGAAAGGGGAATGTAGTTTGATTAAAGAATTGTTCCTGTTTTCCTATTATATCTTTTGCTCACATTAACTCAACTTTCTTTTTTACTTGCCATGCTTTGCAATCTTTTTAAGGGAAGCGGAGGAGAAAAAACAAAAGGCTGCCTCAGAACCAACGGTAATTCTGTGGTACACTTTAAATTCTCTGCATAGGCTTAATGAATCATATCATGATGATTCCAGGGATGGCCCAGATATTACTTAGAGAATCACAGCCCTCAATATTCCTAGCCCTGGTATTGATCACCTAGAGCAGTGGTTCCCAAACTTTTTCAGTTCATTGCCCCCTTGGTGCTACAAACTCATCCTCAGTGCCCCCCACCCAGGGGTGGGATTCAAATTTCTTAACAACTGGTTCTGTGGGTATGGCCTAATTTTGGGGTGTGGCTTGGTGGTCATGTGGCTGGCTGGGTGTGGCTTGCTGGTTGGCGTGGCTTGGTGGTCACCTGACCGGATGGGCATGGTTTGGGAGTCATGTGATTGGGTGGGCGTGACCAGGTGGCCAGGTGACTGGCAAACCAAATATAAGTGGTCCTCGCTTAATGGTTGGTTGCTTAGTAAGTGTTCTAATTTATGACTGATCTTCCCAGAGCTACTTGACCTCTTTTTGGAGTTTTGACAGCCATGCACGCACACACACACTCCCTTCTAACCCTGCTGGAGCAGGTGATTGGACTAGATATTTCATTCGCTTTCTCCTCCCTCCCTTTCTTTCTTTCCTTTTTTTCTTTCTTGCTGCCCTTCCTTCCATCCCCCCTCTTTCTTTGCCTACTCTTTTTCTTCCTTTCTCTCTCCCTTTTTCTTTTCCTTTTCTCTTTCTTTTCTTTCTTGTATCTTCCTTCTCTCCTTCTCTTTCTCTCTCTCTTTCTCTTTCTCTCCCTCCCTCCCTCCATATCCCATTCACTTTCTCCTCCCTTTTCTTTCTTTCTTTCTTTCTTTCTTTCTTTCTTTCTTTCTTTCTTTCATTCCCTCTCTCTCTATCTTTCTTTCTGTCCCTTCCTTCCATCCCCCTCTTTCTTTGTCTATTCCTTTTCTTCCTTTCTCTTCCTTTCTCTCTCTATTTTTCTTCCTCTACTTTCTTGTCTGTTCCTTCTCTCTTTCTTTCTCTCTTTCCCTCTCTTTTCTCTCTCTCTCTCTCTCTCTCTCTCTCGTTCCCTCTCTCTCTTTTCCTCTCTCTCTATCCCTTCCTTAGCCTATCTACCTATTTTCTGCCAGGCAGGTGTGGCCTAATCTGTCAAAGGCCTGGGCTAATCCTGCATCACCCCGTATCCCCTTTCAGAGGCCCCGTAGGTCCACCCCATTGAGCTTGCTGCACCAGAGGGACTTGTCCAAGCAAGTCCAAGTGGAGTGGTGCAACAGTTAATGGGGTGAGCCTGCATGGCTGGTGCCTAGAACGCAGCGGTGGTGGTGCGTTGGAGAAGCAGAACAAAGCCATAGGTTGGTAATTTTCACTGCAAAAAACCTCCAGACGCCGCATGGTTTTTTCGGTGCGGCTGGACCCAGCTGCACCGGAAAAAAACAACATGGCGTCTGGATGCTTTTGGCAGTGAAAATTACTGACCTCCGGCTTTGCTTGCTCCGCTTCTCCAATGTGCTGTTTTGGCTGTCAGCGATTGTTGCGCATGTGCACGATGTCATGCATGCACAATAAGGACTGACTGGGCAGGGAATGGAGGAGCAGGCAGAGAGGAGCAGGGCCAGCCAGGGGCCCGTTTTATCGGTTCTCCAAACTACCAGGAATGGTAATGAACCGGTAGAATCTCACCCCTGAATTGTGCCCTGCAAGGGGCCCACCTCCAGCGCCCCGCTACCGCCTCAGTGCTCCCCTGTTGGCCCCCTTGCTTCTTAGCACCCCCCCAAGTCATCCCACCACCCCCGGGGGGCGGTACCACCCACTTTGGGAACCACCGATCTAGAGTATGTTCTAGGAGTACATTTTTTTGGTGATTTTTGCTCCAAAACAGGTAGAAACTACTACTTGTTGATTATAGCAAAACTCACAATAAGGATTCCTTTATCTGAATATCTATAGTTAGCCACATGAATTATTGTGCATTGGGAGAAGTCAATCTATGCAGCAAGGGCAATGATTGGACTAGCAGCTCCCAGCTACAAAATTCCAGATGTCCTTGGACTTCAGTTCCTCACAATCCAAACAATAAAACAATTGGGGGATGATGGGATTTTCAGCATATCAGGGACTCCAAGGCTGGAAAAGGATAGAATGAAGAAATTAATCACATGGCTTAAATAGAGGTTATTCTTGATACGTCACTTGTCCTCTGGAAAGACATAGATTGTTTATAACACTGTCTCTTAATGCTAAAGGGCAAGAATGCAGACCATAGCAGTTCTTGTAGCAGTACTCAGTAATAATATGAGCTTTGTTTATCTCATTCTTGCAGTAAAATAGGGTTGGGCAGTTTGAAATACACGGATCCATTTGTAGTGACTATTGGAATTACTTCTGACTAGAATAGTTGAAAACTGGTGGCAAAGTTTCCTGTCATTTTGTAGTGGGAATCAATTAAAAACAAATATGTATTGAAAACTGAAGAAATACAAAGGACTGCCACCCTCCAAAAATCCATAAGCCCATCAGGTTTGCATAATCTTGCCTCCCACACAGTCCCCAATCACCCAGGCTGGAAAATATTAAATATGAAAACGTTGCAATAAAACATAAAGGTGTCCAGTTTTTTATTAATATGTTTCCTACATTTTTTTCTTCTGTTCTATCATGTCCAATTCTTGGCAGCTGCCTGGACAACTCACTACAGTTTTCTTGGCAAAGCTTTTCAGAAGTTTACTTCCTTCCTAGGGCTGAGAGAAAGTGATTAGCCCCAGGTCACCCATTACCATTGTGTTGTCAAGGAAAATAAGAGCCAGATGACAAGGAAAAGAAACATAAAGTTACAAATGTAATAATTTTGCAAGCAGGGATTTGTAATCCAAACCACAGTTAATACTAGGACTTGTTTTTGCTGAATGAGTAGAAATTTTCCAACTTTGGTTGCAGAATATATAGTGAGTTGATTTTGGGTTGTCCATTTGGTGATCTCCATGTGTAACGTTAATCTTTCAGGATGTTGGAAGCTGAAACAAATATTTTGATTTCTAAGAATTGGGCTTTCTTTGCAGAACTTTTCATTAGTCTGTTTCCCACTTTGCTTCTACATCAAGGCCAAATTTCTCCATAATTCACATATTACTTTACTTCCAAATTTAGCATTCCTATAATTAGTAGGAGGTTTTTTTTCAAAGATGGGGAGGTATTGTGCCAAGTCTTCATAGAATAGTACAAAGTCTACTTCTTTTCCCTTTGTGGTTGGAACAAAGACATGGATCCTTATAAACCTTATTGATTTGTTTTGCATTCAACTAGAGATCGAACTGTACTATCATTTTGGGGTGGTGTGCAAACACTGACTTTGACATCCTTTCATTAATAAGTATGGCTATTCTATCTATAATAGACCTGATGCTTCTCAAATGTCAAGGGACACCTTTTAATGCATTTTATTGAATTGCTTCTCAGAATTTCAGTGTTGACGACAGTGTAACTATCATTAATGTGCTTTAATTCTACCCATACATTGTTGTTTTGCTCAGGCAGATCTGGTAATCTGCTGTACCTTTTGGGGATTAGAGGAAGCTTTCTAGTATCAATTGTTGTAGTCCTCCTTCCCTAATTTAGTGCATGACTTTGTCTTTTAACCTTGTAAATGTAGGGGGAACATTAATAAACAAATCCTTCTTTAGCCTCATTGGAGCTTTGTATCATTTATAGAAGCTATTTCTCAGGCACCTCACTGACAGAACAGCTTCTGTCCTTAACCTGTCCCTAACCCAGAGATGATATTCAGCAGGTTTTGACCAGTTCTGGAGAACTGGTAACGGAAATTTTGAGTAGTTCAGAGAACCAGCAAACACCACCTCTGAATCCCTTGCCCCCATCTATTTTCTGCCTCCTGAGTGTCAGCTGATCGACTGAGTCTTCTTTTGTTGCCCTGCAAAGGAGAACAGAACTGTAAAGCAGGTTAATGGGGTGGGGAGGGAACCTTCCCCCAGGAATGAGGAAGAAATAGAGATTTTACAGTATCCTTCCCCTGCCACACCTACCAAAACATGCCCACCAAGCCACGCCCATCAAGCCACGCCCACAGAACTGGTAGTAAAAAAAATTGAATCCCACTACTGCCCTAACCTGGTCTTTCTGGTCTCTCAGTAGTGCAATCACAGGTGGTATTCAGCAGGTTCCAACCAGTTCTGGAGAATCGGTAGTGGAAATTTTGAGTAGTTCGGAGAATCAGCAAATGCCACCTCTGACTGGAGATTTTACAGTATCCTTCCCTGCCATGCCCACCAAGCCACGTCCACAGAACCGGTAGTAAAAAAAATTGAATCCCACCACTGTAGTGCACTCAGTGTCCCTATGACAGTGTCCGTCCATAATGTTGTTGGTTGTCCTCTTCTTCCCTTTCTTTTACCTTTTCCTGCATTATAGCCTTCTCCAAAGAGCTGAGTGAAGATGTGCAAAGCAGGATAACAAGGGGGTTAAAGGGCCTTTTTTGCCCCAGCTCCCTGTACACGTTGAATTAAATTTTAAATATTTGATTCCTTGCTCAATGAAAGTCATGGTGCCTCTTTCAAAATTAATCAGAGTAAATTGACAGCAAAGTTTTCCTTGCTTTTTGTTTTTACAATAACTATTTTTGCTTCCCAAACAAAGTAACGTTCAGGAAACCTATAATACAAATAAGGGCCAGTGGCAGGAAAAAGATCCTCATTGAACAGTCTTTAAATAAATTATATATAATGCAGACAGGTAGGCTTCTTGGATTGAGGAAGAGTGTTGTTTATGCATGCATAATTCATATGTTCATCCCTGCCTACTTGCTGAACAATTACATAGAAACATTTTTATCGCGATTCAATGGGCTGGTAGTGGGGATGTGGATAATTATGGCATGGGGCCAGGTTACTTGAGGAACTGTCTCATCCCACTCAGATTGGCCCACTCCACCCATGCCAGCAGAGCTGCAGGCCACAACAGTCAAGGAATTCTGGCTGGTGGGGTCCAAGAGAAGAGCCTTCTCTGCCATGGCTCCTATCCTTTGGCCCCTCTTCCACTCTAGAAATGAGATCACCTCCCACCTCACCCCAGGAGCTTGAAGACCTGGCTTTGCCAGTTGGCCTGGAGCTTCAATGGGGGAAATGTCACGCTGGAGATGGTCGATAGATTAATAACAGATCCCACCCATCCCCGCTCATCTTACTTCCTCCCTGCACATCTTTTAATTATAGTTGATAATTTGTACTTTAATAGTGTTTCAGTCATATTGCATACATATTGTTGTATTGGTTTAATCTTTTTAAAGTTGTAAGCCTTCCAGAGTCACCCTAAGGTGAGGTGGGCAGCAAACAAAATTAATAATAAATAAATAGATAGATGATAGAGATAGATAGATAGATAGATAGATAGATAGATAGATAGATAGATAGATAGATAGATAGATAGATAGATAGATCCTTTGCCTTGAATAATAGCAGATTTGAACTGGAACCAATGTTGTAGCTAGAGGAAGAAAGCAAATATTAATGGATAAATCTCATTTATATAATCATAGTCCTCTATTTGCTTTTCAGTCCACATAAATTATCTCAAATAATGCAATGCATTTGTCTGATAGTTGAGCACCGTTCAGTGGGCTCTACATTTTGTCTTATACCTGGAATCTGACTGTGCTGCTGCTGTAGTTACATTGTTCAAAAACAGCTTTTTCAGAACCTTGAGTCATAGCAACAATGGTCTTTAATAGATCAAACAATGCAGCACACTGTATCTGTTTTTTTTTAAAAAGGACCTTTGTTTGGAATTATTGGAACTCGTTTACAGGAAAGATTCTTCTTCCAAAAATAAAATCTTCCCGAGAGCCGAAAGCTTAAGGGTATTAGTAGTCTGGAACCATAACAAAACAAGCTCATGATAAGTCCAAATGTGGCCGAATGGCATTTGTACTTAGTGTGGTCATTGCTTTGTTATGATAACATCAACAATCCATTTGGAATTGCTGCAAAAGTATTATTTTAAGAATATCATCTGGATAAGTAGAGAGAGACTGGTTGCCATTTACCTGCAACCGCACAAAGGTTTTACTAATTTTTTTTTTTTCCAATTGATATAGCCACACGATTGTTCTGGATGGAAGGTTTCATGATAGATGCTCTTAAGAGTGTGCAAATAATTGATTCAAAGATTCATTGGTGATTTGAATTTCTGAATGCAATCAATTTCCCAAATTAGACTGTTGATTCAGATGGAATCATTAAAATAAATTCTCCTGAAGCAGGAGATAAAGCACCGAGGGCTCTCTAATCAGGGGTATCAAACTCAATTTCATTGAGGGCCACATCAGACTTGTGTTTGAGCTCGGGAGGGGGATGGGTGTGTCTGGCCAGGGTGAGCATCACTTGTGTCGGGAGCACCTGTGGTGGCCCATGTGCTCTGCCAGCAAAAATGGAGCTCAGGAGGATTGCATGTGGCCTTCCCAAGCTCTGTTTTTACTGACAGAGAGTTGCAGGAGGTTGTTGCAGCTGGAAACGGAGCTCAGGAAGGCCTCCCATTTTTGCTGGCAGAGGCACCATGGTCCACTCCTTCGCTATTTTCAGGGCAGCCCCTTTAGCCAGATCTAAACACCCTGCACGCCAGATATACCCTGAGTTTGATGCCCCTGATCTAGATCTAAGGAAAATTGAAACACTGAGCAAAAATAAAAACATGTACCTGGTACTTAATAAACCACAGCATATACCCCAGATTTCCATAATCAAGACATAACAGTAAAACAGCACATCAAACAGCAAGTATATGAGATGATACACATGAGATAGGCACAAAAGTAGACTTGAAGCTTGTCAGTTCTCCATATATCGAGCCTTCATCATTCGAGACTGAGAATCACATCTTGCCTTCTTGCTTGGGCTGAGAGAAAGTGACTAGCCCAGAGTCAACCAGCTGGCTTTGTGTCTAAGGCAGGATTAGAATTCATTGTCTCCTAGGTTCTAGCCTGATGCTTTAACCACCACACCAGACTGGCTATCAGGGAATCGATATATATTTTACTAAAGAATATTTAATTTTAAAAAATCTACTTTGTTTTGAAAAAAAATTCCCCCAAAATTGAACAAATTATTCTGTAAAATTATAAATACATAAAGTGGATTTTTCAAAATAGGATTATGACATGATTAAATACAAGTGTCCTCCCCTTCCTTGACTACTCTCCTTCCTTTCAGAAAACTAATATGCCAAGATAGGAAAAAAAATAGCAGGCTTCTGGCCATGTTTTCTAGAAAATATTCATCAGGGACATTTCCCTAAATTATGTGATTTTTGCTAAAATTATCTTTTCTTTCTGATGTTCAGCGCCAAGCCAGTCTTGAGAAAAGTGATAGTGGTGTCCAGAACTTCACAGAGTGCTTGGCTTGACATTGTAGAAATTTGATACACACTTTAAAAGTCCCTCTCTCTATTTCTGTTGAACTTTGCAAGGCTATTCTTGGCTAAAAGCACATGTCCCCACAGTATTCCTCGGATGCTAACAAAAGAAGCCACAGAACTAAGGGAAAGAAAACATGTGCCCAGAAAATTCAAACCTTCTCAAACTTTGCCCAGCGGAGACTGACTCCCCAGAAACCCAAACACAAAAACACTGTGGGCTGGGAAAATATTTGAGATCAATGCACGTGACTTTGCACAACTATTTTGAGCATAGTATTATTGTGAGGAAAAGTTGTGCACCTTGAGTTGCAGCCCAAGATAAGCTGATCATACAAAGGGAAAATATCTTTCAATGGCAAAGCACATGTAAAAGATTCCAGGCTGAGTCTCTGACATTTCCTGGTTAAAAATATCAACAGCAGCACAGCAGGGGAAAAATAACATAGGTAGCCTCTCTACTGGAGAGAGAATATATCCAGGCAAGATGCATGGGTGCAGAGTTATGGGCATTCAGTCTCATGCCATATCTTGTGGAATAATCTAATGTTGCTTCCATTTCCTTGGAGTGCCTGGCCAAAGTCAGTAGCAGCTGGAATGGCATAAAATTGTGGCAAAATAAACAAACAAGTAACAATTTATTTCAAAATCCATCTGCAACAGGGAAGTCCTGGGAGATAAGCCCTGAAACTTAATTCTTGAGAAGCTGAGGCTTGACCTTGAGGCAAAGTATGTGCTCTTCATGAAGCTACAAGCAACTTTAGTTGCTCAGAATGGATCCACATATTTTGTTCGGCCAATGGAGCAACTGCTTCATCCATAGAACGTAGAAGACATTTTCTAGCCTAGCTGCCTGGTATTTTTAATCTCTTAAGACCTCTATGATGCTTTGCCTTTTTAGTGCAAGCTTCCTGCTGATATATTCAAACCATATTTTAACTTGAAGGAATAAAGAAGTACTTGAATCACAATATCCAAAATACCAAGGCCCCTTAACTCTAGCAAGCTTCTTTTAATAGCTCATTTCAGTAGTTCTCAACCTATGCTCTGTGGACTCCTGGGGGCCTGTGATGTCATCACAGGGGGTCTGAGAAGGCTTGAAGAAATGTTATGATTTAAATCTTGAGTTTGGTCTGTGTAGGTCTGTGGTCTGTGGCCATGATCTGTGGCCACAAAAGGTATTTATAGGGGGTCCATGGTGAAGAAAATGCTGAGAACCACTGGCTTGCTGTATACCTATACTACTGTATCCATGAGCAAAGCAAAGATGTCCCCCTTTGGGGTATGTGTGCCATGTTGAGTCATATACAGATAACAGATAATCAGAGTTGGAAGGGAGCTTGTAAGTCATCTAGTCCAACCCCCCGCCACCCAAGCGGGAGACCCTACACCATTTCTGACAAATGGCAGTCCAATCTCTTCTTGAAAGTCTCAAGTGATGGCGCTCCCACAACTTCTGAGGGCAAGCTGTTCCATTGGTTGATTGTTCTCACTGTCAGAAATACAAAGGGGTGGGGCTTGCATTGAGGCACTCCTTCCACCACAGTGCCAATTTTGAGGCTCACAAAATACCCTGAGCATGCTACTATTGCAGAAGCCTTTTCATTTCTCATTTTGAATGGACAATGCAGCATTTCAAGGCACAGAAAGATTTTATTCCTTTTCATTCTCCAATCCCAATGCTGAATCTCAGTCTGGTTCTAGATTTCCTACAGTCTCCTGTCCGGTGCCTGGACAACTCCCTTTCCCCTTACTGTAGCAACAGTGTTGTTTTGAATGCCATAAAAGGCATGTTTTCTAAGGAATGATCTCGCTGCTTTGTAAATCAGGTCTGAAGTTAAGGTTCTTGAGAACAGAATTGGCAGAATTGTTAGGGGATATCTATATTGCACTTTCATCGGTTGAAGTATCTGCCTTCATCTCTCTCCCACATGGCCCCAGCAGCCAGTTCTCAGCTTTCTTGAGCAGAGATAATATTTTTAGCCAGTTCAAATCTTGTGGTTTAGATATATCTTTTAACATTCCTGGCCACTTAAGAGGATTTTGGAGGTCACTTGTCTGACAGCCTTAAAAGCAACTTGATTCTTTATGTGATTCCCATCTTGTTATAGCAATGGGGATCTTTGAAGATGATATGCATCTTGCCAATTTGCACAATACATTGTGACATAAAATAACACATAATACATTACACATAATGCTTCCCTATTTTTATATGCAAACAACTGAATGACATCAGTGTTCTGCAAGTTTCATTTTTTGTATAATTTGCTTCCTCAGTCTTCTGTATTTTGTTCCTATTTATTAATGCAGTCCATTTATATCTGTCCTTTCATTCATCTTGAAGTGGCTGGTATCAAGTCACATCTGCTCATATTCTCTAGGACTGGATAAGCAACTTGTAGCTGTGGGCCATGGGTGGCCTTTGGATCCATTCATGCAGTCTTAGCACAATTTCAAATCAACAGTCCGTTTCTTTCAAGCAGATGTTAACTGAAGCTTAAGAGAGAGAAAATAGAAGGTGTTCAAAAGGGGAAAAAAAGAAGGGATGTCAAAAAGGAAGGAGAATGGGCACTTCTACTTACTCTTGGTTGAAGCTCCACTTAATTTATTCTGCCACCACTTAATACTGGCATGGACAATGGCCTCCACTGGTTTTCCTGCTGAAAGATGTTTGTGTGTTTTTCCCCCCCTCATGATTCCAGTTTTTATTTTACAAGCAGGACAATTATTTTATGGTCCCATTAAACCAGCAGCAGCTTTCACAAGCACAGTGTGCTGATGACATACCAATGAGGTTACATCAGTCTCCACCAAAAGCTGAGCACTTTCAATTCAGAGCATGCATTAATGTGTAAGAAATATATCTGGAACTGTCTGCAGATCAGCTGCTAAAGGTACTAAAAGTTATTATTACCTTAGCAAATGTGATAACACATCAGAATTTGCATCTCGGCACCCAGAAGAGTGTGCCAAAGCTACAGAGTGTGCTTGACTGAGGTTCAACACAAGGATGGACTATTCCAACCTTAAATTTAGGCTGTAAATTAACATCTCTTTCTATGTTCAGATAAAGAAACATAATTCTGTGCCAGGCAGATTATCTTTTTGGTTAATTTGACAGCAGGAACTGTTAAATCAGGAACTGTTAAACTGTTACAAGACAACCATCCACTCCGTTGCGCTGTATGGCACTGAATGATGGGCAGCAACAACAGGGACCGAAACCTCTGTCCATGCTCCATTGGATATCAGGCATCTCCCTTCTTGATCACATCACAAATGACACCATTCGACAGCATTTTGGTGTGGTACCAATTACAGAGAATATGAAAGAAGGCCAATTCCACTGGTATGGACATGTCCAGAGAGCAGCACCTTCCACCATTGCCAAGATAGCCTACCAACTAGAAGTCAATGGCCGACAACTTTGTGGGTGCTGAAAACAGAGATGGCAAGACACCATCAACAAAGACATGCAAGCTGGGACTTCCAGTTTGGGCTTCTTCAGCGACGGACTGAAATCGCGATCGTGCATGGTTTTGATCCGTGCTCGCCACTGGAGCACCCCGAGCCACCCGGATTTGGGGATGAAGCCACCCCGTAGAGGTGGTGAAGAAGGGGGAGCTGTCAGCTGGGTTGAGGAGAGCCACACCTCTCCTTCTTGGCTGGCCATTACTCCCTTTCCCAAAGGCGGTTGCAGCGGTTGTCAGAAACGGTCACCTCAAAGAAGAACCCGACCAGACAAGATTGTGCAGGAGGAAGTTTAAAGGAGAAAGCTTGACTGATCGGGTTGAGTGGAGAACATCTATTTAAGGTACCTGGAACCTGAACTTTAAAGACTAATACTATTCCTAAAAAAGATTTTAAGCAGGAAAAAAGAAAGGGAAAGGAAATGGAATTGGCTTTTCTTCCTCTCACATTGACAGTTTTAATTGACTTGGAACATTAAGAAGAGATTCGAATAAGAAATTGATACTAATCCTGCTATATATTTGCATATTTACCTATGATGGGTTGGTCCGTGGCAGCGGGAGATTTGAAGAGCCATCATTGGCCACAAGCCGCGAGCAGCCGGCTATAAAAAAGGCTGCCGCGGTTTCTCCGTGCTCAGATTCTAGAAGGAAATAAAGTAATAAAAAAATCAACTGGGGCTTGAGTCTCCTTTTCCGCAATGCAACACTGGTGACGAAGGTGGGATTCTGAGACAAAGGAGCCCAGTTGAGCACGTGGCAATGAGGACTGAATGGGACAAAATGGCCGGGAACAACTCGCCACCCGCACCATTCAACCCGACAACCGAGGACTGGAAATCATATGTCGACCGATTCCTCATGTTCCTAGAAGGGAGAGACCTCCATGAAATATCTGAGAATAGAAAGAGAGCTGTTTTCCTCACCCATTGTGGTCCCACAGTATTCAAAATGGCCAAGGCATTAGAGGCACCCACCAATGTAAAGACAATGGTGTGGACGGACCTAGAGAAATTACTGCGAGCCCACTACACACCAACCGTTTCATGCCTCATCAAAAGACACGAATATTATTTGCACAATCAAAAGGAAGACTAGAGTATCAGAGATTTTGTTGCAGGACTAAGAGACATTGGTGGAGCATGCGAATTTCTAAACATGGTTGAAGCCACGAGGGACCGCGTGGTCCTTGGATTAAAGGACTGTACACTACAGGGTCGATTACTAACAAGACCTAAGATAACACTGAAAGAGGCAATAGAAGAAGCCACCGCAGCTGAAGCCACACAGAAATCGACAGCCACAATGTGACAAATGAATAAAATACCAAAGGAAACCAAAAAAGCTGATCAAACACACAATAAGACACCAGTGGAAACTCAAAAACTCACCACCACAACACACCACGAGGACATCAAATTCCTATCAGAAGACGAAGAGGAAGAAGAAGAGGTAAATCAACTACGATCAGAAAAAGGAGCAAAATGAAAGAAGGTCAGAATTTTGTTGTGCCAGGTGTGGAGGAAACCATCCACGTTCCGAATGCTGTTTCTTCGATGCTATTTGGAGATATTGTGAACAGTGGGGACACATAGCTAGGGCATGCCGAACAAGAAATAACTATGGCCCTAGACAAAGATGAAACACCTAGGGGACCATGGTCTAGAATACACATTGATTTTGCAGGACCAACTAAAGGACACACATTTTTAATAGTCGTAGATGCTTACTCAAATTGGCTAGAGGTAAGCATCATGCACTCAACCACAACAGAAGCTGTTATTAGACAACTAAGGAATTTTTTTACGATACATGTATTGCCGGATTTAGTTGTATCCAACAACGGACCACAATTCACGGCAATAACATTCAAAGGGTTCCTGGCAGAACAAGGGATAAGACATGCACTAACAGTGCCGGTATATCTGGCTACGAACGGACGGGCGGAACGTATGGTCCGTTACACAAAGGAAACACTACACAAATTAGGACCTGGAGATATACAAGAAAAAATAGACAAACTACTAAGCATACAACACATGACACCCAACACCACAACAAATAAAAGCCCAGCAGAATTATTAATGGGAAGGAAACTAAGGTCAAACCTAAACATATTACACCCCACATATAGCCCAGAAAAGCCAGCAGACTTCTCCAGTAAGTGCCGTACATTCAAAACAGGGGGCCTAGTATATGCAAAGAACCTCACAGGGGAACCATTGTGGATACCGGCAAAAATAACCCAAATAACAGGGCACTGGTCATACAGGGTAGACACAGAGGACGGGAGGAACTGGAGGAGACACATAGATCAAATCAGATTGAGAACCACACTGAGAAACACAAACAATCAGGAAGAAGGAGAACCCTCAGATACAAACAGAAGGGGAGGGGGAGACCCTCCACAAACCTCTAGCAAAAACAATCCAACCAGAGAGGGGGGAGACCCCTCAAACACAAACAAAAGGGGGGGAGACCCTCCACAAGTAAAAGAATTGACAAAACAAACCCTAACAACTGCACAACAACCAATACTAACATTAGCCCCGATCGGAAGTCACAAACATGTACCGGAACCCATAGAAGGAGAAAACAACTTGGGGAGACTGGAGCAGGCTTCGAAGAACCAAATGTCTATCAATTTTTCAATGGGACATGGTCACCATTTTATCATGTAAGAGCATTATATGAATGGCTGTGCCCAAAATACCTTAAACTGCTGTTAGAAATGTCAAAATTAGCAAACCTTGCTTGCAAAAAATTGCTGGAATAAAAGAACCTATAACTCATCTATATCACATTACAATCACTTCTTACTCTACAACTATATATAAATTGTCTATATTATATTTCAATATCCCCCATTCAATCAGAATTGCCTCCAAGGCAGTTTGATAAAACAATATCCCACAAGTAGAAATAAATGTGAACTAAAAATAGCAAATAAATGAATAAATGTATGAAGTTAAAAAACGACCATCAAATGCCTCCAAAATGTCCGGGAAAATAAATAAAAATGGGTAGTTTTTTCTTATTGTTAGTGAAAACCTAACCTGATATAGGGATACAAATGGCAGAAGTACAGCTGCCCTGCTAAAATTCACATCCCTTCTTCATCATAGGATCAACCACAGCAACACACTAAATTGCATCCTGAAACAAATCCTTGCAGATTAGTCTATGTTTAGATCCTTCTTTCCAGAAGGAAATCCAAGTGGGCATTATACAAGTTTATAAAAAAGATATTAATGCCACTTAAGCAAAGTTGAAGATTGAAGCATATTTCCTAACCAGTGGATCCAGATTGATAGAATATTATAACCCCATTCATCTAGATCAGGGGTGTCAAACTGGCGGCCTGTGGCCTGGATGCATAATGCTCAGACCATGCCCACCCAGCTCCGTGAAGGGGAAAAACATTGAGAAATGTCATGATGGCAATGTGACAAGGTGAGTTTGACACCTATGATCTAGATGAATACCTCCTTTAATTATCTAAAGGACCATTCCAGTAGTGGGATTCCATTTTTTTTTACTACTGGTTCTGTGGGCGTGGCTTGGTGGGCACGGCAGGGGAAGGATACTGTAAAATCTCCAGTCAGAGATGGTATTTGCCAGTTCTCCGAACTAATTTCCGCTACCGGTTCTCCAGAACTGGTCAGAATCTGCTGAATACCACCTCTGGACCACTCAATTCCAGTCCATCTGGGTTAAGTTTTCATTTGAACGCCGTCAAAACAGCATAGATAAGGATATGAATGACATAGATCAATGATGGCTAATCTTTTCGGCACTGAGTGCCCAAAGTGCGCAAATCCCCAAAAAGCAATGCGCGTGTGTCCCCTGCGCATGTGGCTCACTCCTGCACATGTGTCCCATGTGCATGTGTATGCCCCCCCCCGTGCATGCCCCTATTCCCCACACATGCACACACATCTCCTGCATGCATCCTGTGCATGCGCAGCAGAGACCCGAAGACCAGCTAGCCGGTAGGAGGTGTGTGTGCATGTGTGGTGGAGTGAAGCTGGGGTGATAGCTTGCATGCCCACAGAGAGGGCTGCGTGCCATAGGTTCGCCATCATGGAGATAGGTGATCAATTCATCTTTGCAGTCCTCTTTAAGTGGTTTACAGGGTGAGCATATTGCCCCTAAGAATCTGGGTCCTTATTTCACTGACCTCGGAAGGATGGAGGGCTAAGTCAACCTTGATCCGGTCAAAATTGAACTCCTGCAGTGAGCAGTGAGTTAGCCTATAAATACTACATTCTAACCACTGTGCCACCATGGTTCCAATAATAATAAAAAACTGAAAGTTTAATAATTAAGCTCTCAATTGCATGATGCATATGACTTCATAACAGAAAAGTGACAACAATATAGATGAGATTTCCATTTGGGAAATAGATAGATCAGCCTTAAAGCTGGTCTGTTTTGCTGGCAGATGAGCAACAGAATATCTTCAAAGCGATATTGGGGTTTTTCCTTACCCTTTTCCTTAAATGTCAGGGAAAAATCAGCCAAGGTCTAATGTGAAGGATAGTAGGGCTGTGGCCTGTTCTTTCTCTAGGATATGGATACTTTGAATCATACCATCTCACTTTGGCCACCTAGGAAACCAGCAACCAGCTTACCTTGGGTCAGTACAATATAATATGGAGGCTAATTGCGAACTGCCCAGGATAGAATATGGTGCTTTACAGATGATAGCTCAGTACTGGAGGACAAGTTAGACCCATAAAGTCTTGAAGTCAATTCCTAATATATATCCATTCTATTTGTCTATGAGGTCCAGTGTAGATGACTAGCAGCGAGATGGATGGTTTGGTTACAACAATGATGAGTATACCATTGGGAGACTTGAAAGAACCGATTAGGGATAGATCATGACAGAGAATATCTATGGAGTCAAAAGTGACTTGATGGCACATATTCCAGCCATCCATCAAGATAATTCTGCTTTGGCAGTTCAGAATCCCAGAGTTTTCCATACCTAATATTTAATCTCTTAAGGTATTGGTATTTAAGAGCTGACCAGATGTAAAGCTGATGCAATGAAGATGAATCAGCATTTTAAAACTATGTATGGGTCCACAGAAGTCTTTTCCTCTTTAAGAGGTGTCTATATAAAGGCACCTATTAGAGGGCGTGTTCTCTCTCTTTGTGTACTGTCGCCATTGCAGAGTTCTCCATATAGAGTTAAGAAGATTGATTGCTTGTCAGGTATTTGCCTACCACATATATTTCTGTATATGTCTTGTATATAAACCACTGTTAAATGTCTAAGCCTTTGTGTGCTGTGTTTTGCTCCTGGGTTGTCTCATAATAGTAGTCACGCTGCAAACGCTCTCACTTAATCTTTTAAAATGAAGATGCCAGGGTTTGAACCTGGGAACTTCTGTATATAAAACATTCAGTTGGTTCAATTGCCAGGTATGGTTTATTTCGTTTAAATAGTTTGGATAGATGAGAAAAGACAAATTGATGCAATCTACTTTTGCCTTTCTGGACTAATAGATAACTAGTCAGAAATAAATTTGAATGCAACTTATACTTGCAAAGTCCTGAGGAACATGTCAGAGCCATATTAGTGGCAGTTCCTCACTGAGTCTGCGCTTGTGGCAGAAAGTGCAAAATTTCAGATCACCATTTCTTTTTTAGTCAAAAAGAAGATTTTAATATTAAAAAAGCAATAAAGCAAGGATTTGAGAGACTACATGAAATGCAACATATTACTGAAAGCTGAGATCTGAATTCCAAAACCACCATTCAATGAGCACTAAGGTTTGTGCAAACAGGAAGAGTCATAAAGGACTGGAGCAGATACCAAATTATCTTAGTCTGAAGATCAGCACTGAACATCATTTTAAATTAATATTCCCTTCCCATTTTATTTTTCTCATTCCTATTCTTTCTAGGCTTTCTAAAAATTTTGCCTTGAAATCCTCAGGTCCAAACACACAACATCTATTTAGATGCTTGGATTCTGCAGAACATTCTGGACAAAATCTAACTCTGGACCAAGAAATATACAACTTCTTTCCTCTCAGAATTTAATCCCTCTTCCTTCTCATTGGAAAAGACAGTGACTTTGAAAATATTTAAAAACTTCTACATCTAGTCAGCATCCTACTCAAAATTAAGAGTCCTCTTAATCTACTATAGCATACTTTTTATAATATTTGCATGGTTTTGGTTCCTTCACACAGCAACTGTTAAGTGGAATGATCATTCCACAAGTTACAATTTCAGGACAAAAAAGGGTTTACTATTTTCTTAGTATAGTTCCTCCCATGTAACAAATAGTTAATCTCTAGGCTAACTACTGCTTCTGGATTTGAGAGTTTCTAATATAAGATAGAATAATCGTGTTCTAGTTGTTGGCCATAAGCTCAGTTTCCTACCTTGATTCTTATTCTCTAATGTTTGCCTCAAATTGCAGCTCAGATCTCCCTGGCTAATGCTAATTGTAACCATAGTATGTATTTCACACTGTGGTAGCAAAAGAAAAGAAAAGATCCATAATTCAAAGCCCATCGTGTTAAATCTTCTATCATTTTGCCACAGTTGGCATACCTCTGACTTAGTAAAAATTGTACCTATAATTCAGGAATTACTTTTCACTAAGATTCCATGGGAAAAAATGAGGATGTCCACATTCTTCCCCAGCCACCTCTATTGTATCTGAAGCCTGACCCTTCACAAGGCTATAAAGAAGTCAGAAAACTGTACACAAGCTTAGGGAAGATCAGGAAACTGTTATTCATGTTAGTTGGATCACTCCATGTCCAAAGCATCAAGATATGATACTTTTTGTGCAATGTTTCCCTAATGCGAGAATCATATACAGTATGTCCAACCCTAAAGCACCACACAAAAACTTACATCTGATCACATCATCATTTATTGTTTTATTTCTTTGTTTTACACTACAGGTAGTCCTCATTTAAAAACCACAATTAGGACCCACAACTCAGTTGTTAAGCAAAGTAATTTTTCAGCGAAAGTGCAACACTGCTTATGGTCTTACTTCAGCTTTCCTTGGCTTGACAGACAAGGTTGCAAATTCAAAGATTGGTCATAAAATTACTTTTTCATCAATAAAACAGAAGATAGGGAAAATCAAGAAACATGAAGGAACGGAAAGATGAGGCCATCTCCATGTGCTCTAATTTGCATAATTTCTGCAGCTATACATCACTCATAAAGACGGTTTATTGCCATAGCAATGGCTTGTGTGATGACCCAGGGGGGAATACAAAATAAACACAGTCATAAAAACCTGGTGAAGCCCCTTTTATTCCTTCACTTTGCTTCCAAGCTCCAAATATCCTTGACGGAAGACAAAAAACTCCCACATAAGCAGTTACAAGAAGGAGGGGAAAAAAACAACACAAACCAGGCAAGATAAGGGCTGGAAGACATCCACAGATATCAGGACACACACTGGGAAGGACGCCAAACTCAGAGAGGAACCATAAACTAGAGATATTTCCATGCTTTGTTTCCAGCATTCGCCCCTACACATGTCCATCCTCATATTCAGTTGTCACAGCTGCAGCCCATGAAGAGGATCAAGGCCCCTCCTCCCAAGTAGACCACGTCTCTCCCTTATCCTCTCCTCCCTGCATGGAGAGGGGATGGGCTTGGGTCCTCCTCTAACTGCCAAGCCGGCCTCTGCCCTTCCCCAGCCTCCTCCACCACCTCCGGAGCCACACTTCCACTCCCTGTAAGCTGTTCCTCTTCTCCCTCAGAGGCAGCCTCCACCAGGGGCATGACAGCTTGGAAACACAGAAATGCTATAGTACTACTTTATATTCTCAATCCCTGGAATTTAGGCTCTGCAAATCATTTGAAAGATGTGCTTTGCAAAGGATGTCAATGCAAGCAAACATCTCTCCTCAAAGTAGCCACAACTTACATGGCTGAAGGCTACCTCACTTGTCTTTATGTTCATAGACAATGCTTCTTTGAGTCTGCCAGAAAGGTGTGTCTCACCTATCTTTGCCAGAAACTGTAACTGTTTACATTACATTAGCTTAAGAGAAAATAAAGTAGTTTTCAAAGTAATTGCTGTGCCGAGTGTCTCTCAGAACTGAGAGTGGAGGAATGGTCCAGAGTAAGGATGGAATTAACTTGATAGTCACCGTGTGAGTCTGAAATGTGAAGAACTTTCCTAAGTTATCATCACTCATGTAGAACCACAAGTGGCTGAACAAATGGAACAGCTTGGCCTACATGAAAATATTGCTGGTCTCATATTGCATTCCTCAAAGAACTGGGCTCCTGTAACTTGATTTGCATTCCCTTTTCAAAAGATCCATTTGTAACGTGTGATTCTCTGCTGTTCAAGAAAGACAAGCAAGTCTGTTGACTTCTGTGATGCTAATTACCAGCCCAATCTTCCACATGTCTTCTTAGAAATAAAATTGAGGAAAGTCAGTAGAGGATTTTAGTTTGAGTGGACTGAAAGAGAATAAGAATTAAGGCTGTAGTTTGGTAGGATGGGAAAGTTGCTATAGCCCAGTTACTTGATTCTATCCCTATTGCTTTCTATGGTCTATCAAGATTATTGTAGGAGGAGAGCCAGTAGCAAAACAAAAAACAAAAAACCAGAAGAATTCTGATTACTAATGTATTTGTGTTTGCTACATTCCTGGTCCTATTCTTTGGTTTATTATGTAAGGAAATATTTCTTCAGGAAATTGTGCATGTTCCCCCACCCAAGGAGAAATCTATTCCATTCTAAGATAACTGTAAAGATTAATATATCATCTGTGACAGTTTGACAGATTCAGTCTTGATTTTCTCATGGAATAAATATTAGACCTCTAGGCACAGGAAGGCAGCTGAAATCTCCTAGTTCCTGAGCTGGCAGAAAAATGTCACAATTACTATACTTCCCCAGCAACCAAATCCTATTCCGTCTCAATAACAAGTCCTGTGTCTGGTGCTTTCCTTATGGTTTAAAACAAGATAGGTTAATGAAAGCTTTGTTTCATCTCCCACTGGGTGAGCATTTACAGCTGTCAAGAAAAGATTGGTCTCCTTAAAAAATGACACGGTGGGGCTGGGAAAGTGTGTGTGTGTTGTGTGTGTGTGCGTGTGCATGTGTGTGCTTTGAATGTGGATGGGTATGTGTGTCCAAAAAGAGTCCAGCTGACAGTTTGCAGGTGCAGAAGAAGAATAAAGAACATAACTAAGCAGGCCACGCACTCTGGAAAGCACAAGTGAGGCATTATATGGGCAGATGCCCTTTTGCAGAAGCCAGGTAACTGGTGACTTTTGTAACGCAGGACAAACAGCCATAGAAGGCAATTGCCTATGACTGGTAGGGAGAGACATGTTTACAACTGGTTAAACTGGCCAATAAGAGCTGGAAAATCAGCCCCCCTAACTGTGTCATTAGCCACATTGACTATAAAGCATGCAAGATCATGCCCAGATCATGAATTATATTAGAAGAAGAAGGAAAACATAACAATAAAATTGGAATAATTATATGTGAACTATAAGATCAACTATAGACTAGGGATGGTAAAAAGTCAATGTTATAAGGACATGTCATATAAAAATGATTTTTGGGACTTGTTTGTGCCATAGCTGGAGAAACATGAAGCTGAGTCACCTGAGTTACTCTTGTCATAATCTCCATGAAGTTGACTCTAGATCTCCCCATTATTACAATCCTAGATTACAGTGCAAGCTGGAGAGGTCAGTAGAGATACTCTGCAAAAGTTTTCATGTGATGCTGCTGTATGAAAATCAGTGGTGGGATTCAAATAATTTAACAACCGGTTCTCAGCTCTAATGATTTCTTCCAACAACCAGTTCACCAAACTGCTCAGAAAGTTAACAACCGGTTCTTCCCGAACTGGCTGAATCCTACCACTGCTGAAAATCATATACTCTACACATATACCACTGTAATCAAACTATTCAATTCAACTGTGGCCTTCAAACTTGAATAATTTGATTGCAGGATTGGTGTTGCTACACAGGAACAAAAACCTATAGATCTCTCTGAGCACAGCTAAACCAACGGTGTTCATGGCTTACTCTATGAAGCTGCTGACGTAATTTGTTTGAGCTCTGGTGACAGCTGTTCCAAAGAGTTCATCCGGAATTGTAACTATGTTGGCAGCAGATACTTGGGACAAGCCGCCTATGCTAGGGGAAATATGTTACCCCCCACTAGGGGTGAGGAGCAGCGGCAGGAGATCTGGTAAGCCAACTATGATCTTGCAACACAGAGCAAGAACTTGTTGGCTTTATAACTTTGCAGCCTGATCCTGTAAATCTGAATTAATGATGGTATTATGAGGGGTAGTTTGCTTTCCTGTTAACAAAGGATCATTCTGGACCATCCAGAATGGTTTGTTTTCTTTGATGAAATAAGCATAGCTGGCTGGAGAATTCTGGGACTTGACGTCCACAAATCTTTAAAGATGCCACGTTTGGGGACCTCTGAAATAAGACCTTCTGCCTGGGCCCTTATTAAGGCAACAGCATCCCTTTTCTGCTGAATAGGGAGAGGTAGCCTCCAATTCTCACTAAGGCCCTGGAGCTCTTGTTGAAGTTGCCATTGAAAACTAATAGTGTGATTTGCTGAAAATCAGCAATGAGGTTTGCCAGTGAAACTGGCACTGTAGCTTTTCCAATATTAAAGTATTTCTGTTTTTAATATTGTCTTTATTTTCCAGATTTGCTACATTGAATGCCAAATAAGCATTAAGTTATTTTGTGTAGAGAGCTAGGAAGATAGCCTTGAAGCAAATATTTAGAAACTGTTAGGTTAAAAAAATGTATCTTATGCTTGTTGATGAATGTATGTTATTTTTTTCTTATGTACACTGAGGCTTATGCACCGAAGACAAATTCCTTGTGTGTCCAAACCCACTTGGCGAGTAACGAATTCTATTTTTTTAAAAAAATGACAGAAGTATTCTGAAGTCCTGGCAGAGGAAATAGTATTAAGAAGACAATGATTCCTCCCTGACTCACTGGGATGATTCCTCCCTGACTCACTGGGATGCAAGAGGAAGGAAGACAGGCACAATCAGATTTACAAAATTCTTTTATTAAAGTATGTATCAATAAAGTATAGTTTTGAAGTTCTTATGGAGTCAGTTGCCAGGTCTGATCTACCCTGTAGGTTTTGGAAGAAGGGTAAATTTGTGGGTAAACCCCTCTGCCAAGTCCTGCAATGATAGATTTCCATTACACAATCAACAAATGCACCACTGGAAGTGTGAAGGACTAGGATTTATCTAACAGTTAAATAAAGAAACAAATTATGTCTATACTTTTAATAGATCCTCCCATAAATGAAATTATAGAGTTGAGTTAAAAATAATCAGATCTACAATCCTAACACAACTGAGGAACTCTATTTTTCATTTGTGTTTTGGGTAGAACTAAGGAGAAATTTCCTGACAGTTAGAACAATTAATCATTGGAACAATTTGCCTTCAGAAGTTGTAAATGCTCCAACACTGGAGGTTTTAAAGAAGAGATTGGACAGCCATTTTATTTATTTATTTATTTATTTGATTTGTCAATTGCTTACAAGATAATAGGTATAAGTATATACATAGTTATGAATACATGAAATGGGGACATATAAGAAAAATAAAAGAAACAATAGGACAGGGACGGTAGGCACGTTGGTGCGCTTATGCACGCCCCCTAGAGACCTCTTAGGAAAGGGGTGAGGTCAATAGTAGACAGTCTAAGGTTAAAGTTTTGGGGGTTTGGGGAAGAAACTACAGAGTCAGGTAGAGTATTCCAGACATTGACCACTCTGTTGCTGAAGTCGTATTTCCTGCAATCAAGTTTGGTGCAGTTAACCTTGAGTTTGGATCTATTGTGTGCTCTTGTGTTGTTATGGTTAAAGCTGAAGTATTCATTGACAGGTAAGTCATTGCAATGTACCATACTTAGATCAGACCGAAGACGGCGTAATTCAAGGTTTTCTAGTTCTAGAATTTCAAGTCTGGTGGCATAAGGTATTCTACAACGATTAGAGGAGTGAAGAACTCTTCTTGTGAAATATTTCTGGACTTTCTCAACTGTGCTAATATCAGATACGTAATGTGGGTTCCAGACTGAAGAGCTGTATTCTCATCATTATGTATTATGTATTATGTATCTGTCTGAAATGGTTCAGGGTTTCCTGGCTTGAGCAGAGAGTTGGACTAAAAGACCTCCAAAATTTCTTCCAACTCAGTTAGTCTGTTATTCTGTATAGTTATTCTTTAGTTTGTCTTTCTCTCTTCTTGTGTAAATCATAACAAAACATACTTTAAAAATTCAAACATCAGAGTTGTAATAAAATTGCAAACCAAACCTAACCACAGGTACTTTTTTTTAAAGCCCATTTTAAAAATAAAGATCAGAGAAGTCCTACTCTGCAATGTCAAATCCATTAAAATCACCCATTATTATGCTTAGGCCTATGCTCTCCCTTTCTCTGATCAATTTTCTGACTGATGGTTTTACAGTCCCATTGTTTAGGCTTTCTAACAATGTTCCCTCTTTGTCACCTGTGCTATATACCTTTATCCAGTCTATATGAAGGCAATTCATTTTTATTATTACACACATTTCCACTCAGCTATTTTTGCCTCTTATTAAGATTACTCTGAACTTTTTACTCAGAGGAATAGAATATTCCCAGCACTAAATCAATTTGGCTGTGAGGCTGGAATTGTCCTAATAAAAAATGTCCATGTTGCATGGCAAAAACAAGTCAAGGTGCAACACATGTTAAAATGGACAGAGCTTTGATCACATCATCATGAATAACATCTTGACTTTACCTTCTTGTGACCGGGCATAAATCCCTGATCCTCATAATGGCTCTAGAGAGAAAATCCTTTTTAATGCATTCTATATGATACTCCCTTTGACACACAAAACGATAGCACTAATTTTATTCCTTATTTCCTTATTTTTTTTTTCTTTTGGAGTAGAATGAAATGAAAGTGTTGGCTTTTATTTTTGCCAATTTCTATGCAATCATTCAATGAATCGCTGATTGGTGTTCTGGTAAAAAAATAACACAAAGAGGGAGGGAATTATGTGATAAATTATCTTGCAAATGATTGAGATTAAATACTTTGCATCACTGAGCCGATTGAGGAATTCTATAACTCATATCATTTGTTCAATGGTATATATGACATCTATAGTCTCCCATCAGACGCCCCTATATATGGGTAGGTTTATTTATTTATTTACATGACTTATCAAAGGGGCTCACCAATGCCTTCCGGAGTGTGTTTTCACTTCGCCAGACTAGGTTATATAACCCTGAGATTTCCTGCACTAATCCAAACTTTAATCAGGTCTAGCCCAGATTAGCCTTTTGAAGACTAACAAAAATGGCTGGTTGTTTGATTAATATAACAACTATTATGATTATCATTATTGATGTTTGTATCAAAATGAATTATATCCAGGAGCCACACTGTTCATGTATTGATATTGTTATTCATTTAAAAATCAAAATCTAATAAAACATTAAAAAAAGAAAAGAATGGCTGGTTGTATTGGTTCACTACTCACAATTTTGGACACAAATGCAACCAATATTTCCATGGTTCCAGTTGGTCTTTCTAGTGGGAAGTCTGAGATATCATTTGTATTCATGCATTCCCTGTGGTTTACAGTCAGTTGATTATGATCTACATATTTAGGGACCATATGTCCATGGCTGAATTATGCAAAGTGAATTTCAGGTATTAAATTCTGAGAGATGGCCCCTTTGTTCTGGAAGTACAGTATGGTCTACCATACATTTTTGATATCTTCAGATGAGTTGTCCCATTATCAGTTGCAGAATTATTCAGTGGTCAGTACAATACAATTTTATACATAGGATGGAAGCTTTTGCTACCTTAAGAATTTGTTTATACCATCCATTTAAAAATTTAAAATAAGAAAAAAAGCAAAAAGGTTGCAGTAAGTATAACCCATTCAGTATCCCCTTTCCATGGTAGATACTAACAACAACAACAACAACAACAACAACAACAACAACAACAACAACAACAACAACAACTTTATTATGGTCATAGACCAGCAATAGACAAGAATCATCACCCTTTACAATAGTGTTAAAATATAGTACTACTAATAATAGTGGATAATAACATCTATGGCAGTGGTGGTTTAACCTTTTCAGCACTGAGTGCTGAAACAGGAATGTGCATGCATGTGTGCGCACACCAGAAACTGGAAGAGCATCTCTCCATGTGCATGCACAGGAGCGCCAGAAACTGGAAGCTTAGCTTCCGGGCACATGCGTGCACAGTGGCCACTGGTCTTCTGGTTACTAACGCATGTGCATGCAAAGACCAGCTAGCTGGTGCTCCTGCACATGCAAAGGCCAGCTGGCCAGGATGCACATGCCTGGCAGGGGAGCTGCTCTTCCGGTTTCCGGTGCTCCCCCATACGCGAAGACCAGCTGGTTAGCAGGCATACATGCCAGAACCAGAAAGGCCAACGGCCGTCTGCGGACCATCAGCGGGCCAGAGAGATGGCTCTGCGTACTACTTCCGGCATAGGTTTGCCATCACGGATCTATGATAATAGAATACATGGACTCAAACAGCTTGGATCATGCCTTTGTTTATGTGATTGAAGAGAGGGTAAGTCTATGTGTAAATATAGATATTGATATCTATTAACTAAAACATTATATTCTTCCTATCTGTTACTATGGATAGTTTGGTGTTGCCTTAGTATGCTCAACTGTCACTGATCTGTTTCTAGAGTCCCCTCACTTAGGGAGTGTTTAAGATTATTATTATTTTTTTTGTATTTTTAAACATTTTGGAATCCCTTTAAGGCTACTCATATCTCTGCCTTGTGCATAACTGATGTCAGTTCAGCTCAACCTGCTGAATTAATATCTGTGAGTTTCTATTAGTTTCAAGTTGTTCTTTTGCTCCATCACTGGAAATTGAAGCCAGTTGTCTCCCTTTCCCCTCCCCCTCCCCCCAAGTCCTTCTTTGTTCTTCAGGCCTTGGCATGCACTGTGTGACTCTGGAATGTCCAAAGAGATTTGTTTTTCCACCATCAATTTACACTTTGCACACTGGTGGCATCTTGCTAATGTAGTCCAGTCCTACTGAGCATAATTTTCTAATCCACTGTATCAACAGACATTATTTCATGCAGACATTCTTGACAAGATAGCTTTTTTGTCTTCTTTCATTTAATCTATTAATTTTCTTATTTACCAGGGCTTCTATACCACTGCCACCCAAAAGGACGGCATGGATAGCTTACATTTCTCTCCATAGAAGAGGCGGGTTGTTTTTTCCAAAGAATAATTAATATACAAATAGCAATTATAACACCTGCAGTAGCTGAGGAACAACTAAACATCATACAATAATCCATAACTGAAAGGCTCACCAATCACACCAATTTTATTCCAAAGGGTCTCTGAAATAGCCACATGTAGATGGCTTTCTGGAAAAAAACAACAGCTGGACACCATACACCATTCAACCTTTCAACCTGTTTTCTGCCCCTCTCAAATCAATCAACTTTCCATGAGTTCTCTGTTTGATAGGACCAGAATTTGCCATCTCAGAGCAATTGACAATTGGAACAGTCTTTCCTTCAGATAGAAAACATCCCCTTCTGTGCACTTCTAGAAAATGCAGGTGCAATTTCTCCAAGGATATTTATATCCTTTATAAAGGTGAGCCGATGTAGGAGACATCATTGCTTCATTCTTGCTCTGATGAAGGCAGATGAAAATGCTTGGGGGATAAGGACAGTTCCAGCAATCCTGAAGTTTACTATTACATTAACTTTAGCATCTACTGCGCATTCTGAAAGCTTCATCCCTTAGCAGTCTCTAGCCGAAAAACCTCCAACAGAATAAAAGCTGTGCTAGCTTCAATCAATCAATCAATCAATCGATCAACCAGAATATATCTGGAAAGGACCTTGGAGGTCTTCTAGTCCAATCCTCTGCTCAAGCAAGAGATCCTATACCAGGAGTGTCAAACTCTATTTCATTGAGGGCCAGATCAGCATTGTAGTTGTCCTCCAAGGGCTGGAGTGGGGA
Organism: Notechis scutatus; assembly: GCF_049901735.1. Lineage (NCBI taxonomy): Eukaryota > Metazoa > Chordata > Lepidosauria > Squamata > Elapidae > Notechis > Notechis scutatus. The sequence continues at coordinate 60,071,623 of NC_142014.1, forward strand.
GAGGCATGGCCAGGGTGATCACAGATGACTAGGCATGGCCTGGGGGCATGGCCAGCTTGACGTTGCTCATGTGGGTGGTGACTATAAGGGCCGGGCAAGGTTAGGGAGGGAATCCAGGGGTTTCTGGTGGGCAGGACGTTCATCCCTCAGGATGAGGTGAGGTGAGGCAGGGGGCAAGGCAGCTACAGCAGGAAGCTGTCAGCCACCATATGCTTGCCCTCCTTTGTGTGTGTGTGGATGGTTTCTGCCTGTAGCTGCAGCCTGCCAGCTCCTCAGGTGCCAAGCTAGAAAGGCTGCAGTGCTGAGGTGTGTCAGGTGCACGAGAGCAGAGGCCACCCCCTCCTCACTGCCCCAATGCACCAGCCCTCAACCAGGCTGGTGGCCCACCTCTATAGCTGATCCTTGCACTCCCTATCCTGCTCTATGCCTGCTCCAGCTGCAGCCTCAGGGCTCCCTGGTGGCCTCCTGCTCCTTGTCGCTCCCACTGTATCAGCCCTCCACCTGTGTGGCCAGCCTGGCTCCCTAGCAGTCCCCCCACGAACCTCACACTCCCCAGCCTTCTCTACACCTGGCAGTGGTTTCAACTGCAGTCTCAGGGCTCTCCAGTGGCCACAGCGCACCCCACCTCACCCACTCCCTGAGCGGATGCACCACTCCCGCTGCCGGGTGCACAGCAGGTAGGTGAGTGCCTGCCTCGATGTAAAACCTTGCTTTTCTCCACAATAAATTTCACATTGTTGGATAGAGCCCATTGTTCAAGTCTGTCAAGAACTTTTTGGATCCTGAGCTTGTCTTCTGGGGTGTTGGCTATTCCTGCCAACTTAGTGTCATCTACAAATTTCCCCTCCTATTCCCTCATCTAAGTCATTTATGAAAACATTGAAAAGTACTGGGCCCAAGTCAGAACCTTGTGGTAGCCCACTGCTTACTTTCCTCCATGTAGACATAGTATCATTAAGGACTACTCATTGAGTATGGTTTATCAACCAGTTATAAATCCATCTGATGGTGATGCTGTCTATCCCACATTTTTCTAGTTTACTAAGAAATAGGTTATGGTCTACTTTGTCAAATGCCTTGCTGAAGTCTAAGTATTTCGCTGGTCTACTAATTTAGTCACTTTGTCAAAGAATGCAATAAGATTGGTTTGGCATGATATGTTTTTAACTAACCGGTACTAGCTACTAGTTATAACTTTATTTGTTTCTAGAGGTTGACATATCTGGTTTTTTTTATTATGTTTTCTAGTATCTTCCCAGGTATTGATGTTAGGCTGTAATTTCCTGGATCTATTTTTTTCCCCTTTTTTGAAGATGGGGAGCACATTAGTTCTTTTCCAATCCTCTGGTAGTTCCCCAGTGCTCAAGATTTTTTAAAGATATGGTACAATGATTCTGATATAACATCTGCAGCTCCTTCAGAACTCTGGGATGTAATCCATCAGGTCCTTGTGATTTATATTCATTTATATTCATGAGTATATTATATTTGTTGTCCCATTGGTCATTATTTCCTGACCCATCTAAGATTCCAGGTCATGACTTTGGCTGTTGCTGTAACTAAATGTAATTATAGTAATAAATGTTAGGGAAAGCACTAGCTGACATGATATGGTATCATCTTCAGTGAAAATGTAAGAGGCATTTAAATGCAGGAAGAATGACAGTTTTGCAGAGAGGAATATTTTCCTTGTAACAGCTGTTCTTTTAAAAATATTTTTGAATCAATCAGACCAATACACTCTGTACTAATAATGTGCCTAGGAAAGGCTTTTAGTAATTTCTTTCATTGTAATTTTCTGTGAAGAAGGAATGAAGAGAATTTTGTTCTTTCAGAATTATTGGTTACTCAGGGTAAAGGCACTATTAAATGAAACAAAATTAGAGCCAACTTAGAATAATGCAGCATTTTTTTCTAACTTGGCAACACTAAGAGGCATGGCCTCCAACTCCCAGAATTCCCCAGCCAGACTAAGGTTTCAGGCCAGAAATTGGGAATCTATGATTTCTAGTCCTGTCTTAATTATGAAACCTGGCTGAGAGACTTTGGGCCAGTCACTATTTGACTGATTAACCCAGGGGTGTCAAACTTGCGGCCAGTGGGCTGGATGCATCATGCGCTGGCCATGCCAACCCACCCTGTTTAGCAAAGGGGGAAAAAGTTGTGATACATCATGTGACGTCAACTTGACGCTGCAAGTTTGACACCCCTGGCTTAACTTATCTAAAAGGTCTGTGGTTGAAAGCTGAATAAAAAGTGGGAGCATTAGATATATACACCACTCTGATTTGATTAAAAAATAAAGTCAGGATAAACATCTTAGAATTTAGTTTTGGTACATTTCTGCCAGTCAGCCAGAGAGAACTCTAACTGGTTCTCTTCAAGGGAGATAAAACCATTGCCAGCCAGGTTCAAATTGTTCATGGATTTTGGAAACCAAAAACAGCAATATAGTCCCAATCCAGATGTTGTTAATATTTTACTGCAATATCTACATTTTAATATTTATATTCACTTATATAGTCAATTTGTGCACCCTCTGACTCACAATAGCTCTGAGCAGTTCTCACAAAAACAGGAGAATCATGTAACAATAAATGAAAATGCAGAAAGCAAAGGTGACAAAACTGAGCCACAAGAAAAAAACATTCCCACCCATCCTATCAGAGGCCTGGGCAAAGAGCCAGATCTTCAAGGCCTTCTGCAATGCCAATAGGGTGGGAGCCACCAGGATCTCAATGGGAACCTCATTCCAGAGAGCAGGTGCATCATAGTTAAATATAGAATAGTGTCTCTGTCTAAACTTCTTCCGTTAGATGAAACGTATCCTTCAAATTTTTATGATTCAAAAACAAAGATTAAAATTTATGGTTTGGATAAATGTATTTAAGAAATTGGATGGGGTCCCTTTGATACTGATTGGAGTTCTACATTAATCTTCTTCCACTTGATGGGTTTCAGATATGTCAGGTTTTAATTTTCAATCATCTTTTTTTTCTTTTGGGAGGGGTAGAAGATGAACATAGAATAGGCAAAGTTGCTATACAAAAAGAAACTAAGGTATAAGTTGCTAACTGATTAGGAAGAAATGGGCTGCTGTTCTCCAGTCCAGACAACCAAAGAGGATGGCTTTGTAATAATGGGCAAATTATCCCAAAGATGCTTTTTTTCAAGAGGCAACTGAGCTTTCTGATTTTTTCTTTGAAGACATTTCGCTTCTCATCCAAGAAGCTTCTTCAGCTCTTCAAAAAAGAAAGAAAAACAGAAAGTCCAGCTGCCTCTTGACAAAGCACCTTTGGGACAACCATGACCTGGATGACTGAGAATCTCCATGGACAATGGGCAAATTAGAAACGTTGTCACTTTTAACTGTGGTAAGAACAGCTGAAGAGGCTGGTTCAGAACTGTCCACTGTTTTTATAGTTGAAATAAGGAAGCCCGGAAAAAGGAAGCAAAGGACCAACTTATTAATTATACCAACTCAGAAAGCTCAAACTGCGAAAAGAGCTGCTGATTCAGTTCTACAGAGGAATTATTGAGTCTGTCATCTTCACCTCTATAACTCTCTGGTTTGGCTCTGCAACCAAACAAGACAGACACAGACTTCAGAGGATAATTAGGACTGCAGAAAAAAACAATTACTACCAACCTGCCTTCCACTGAGGACCTGTATACTGCACGAGTCAAAAAGAGGGCTGTGAAAATATCTACAGACCCCTCACATCCCGGACATAAACTGATTCAACTCCTACCTTCAAAACGATGCTATAGAGCACTGCACACCAGAACAACTAGACACCAGGACAGTTTTCTTCCCGAATGCCATCACTCTGCTTAACAAATAATTCCCATACACTGTCAACTTATTTATTAAGACTGTATTACTATTATTCCTCTACTACTAGATTATAATAACACTTCCTAGTACCTACCTCTTCCCACTTATGACTATAACTGTGTTGCTTGTATTTTTACAATTTATATTGTTTTATTTGTTTCCTAGTATGATTTGATTGCTTATTAGTAACCTTTGACTATCACTAAGTGTTGTATCTTATGATTCTTGATTCTTGTATTTTATTTTTTTTCTTATGTATACTGAGAGCATCTGCACCAAAGACAAATTCCTTGTGTGTCCAATCACACTTGGCCAATAAAGAATTATACTCTATTCTATTTTCACCAAGAAAAAATCCTTAAATGACACCAATGGACTGGACCATTCCACTATATATAAATTCCAGTTGAGAGGAATTTTCATAGAATCCCAGTAAGTTAAGAAAAAAGTTAATTCCTCACCATGCTAGCTTTAATTTCATCAGTTCTGGTCCCTTTCCTGTACATTTCCAACAAACTGCAAATTAGATCCATATGATTTGTGGCCCTCTATAGCCAAACAAAAATTAGATTTGCCTGGGAACTAGTTTGACATACAGCACCATCTTGTGGTACCCAAGTAAGGTTATATCAGTTTTAAACACTGGGATTTTCACCTGCTTTGCAGTAGCACTGAAATGATTTGTTACTATTCATTCATTCCCAAAATGGTGAGAAAGTTGTTCTACAGTGTAAGCCAGGGGTTGCCCAAAAAAGGATCGTGAACATTAGAGCTTTGTCCTGTTTCAATGAAGGCATACTGTGATTATCTGCTCTCTGAATTAATTGATTGATTTATCATATTTAGAGATCACCCATCTCCCTCACAGAAAGACTCATTTACCAACTCAATTTACTAATTGCTTGCCTTGCCCTAAGACTGGAGGTGGGATTCAGCAGGTTCTGACCAGTTCTGGAGAACCGGTAGCAGAAATTTTGAGTAGTTTGGAGCAGGGGTCCCCAACCACCGGGCCGCGGACCGTGCGGGCCGTGGAGCACTCTCTACCGGGCCACAAAGAATTTTTTTTTTAAAAAATGGCGGCTTTCTTCACCTTCGGTGAATGCTGCTGGGATCAGGGATCAAGGACACAAATGAAAGAAGGGGAGGGAGGAAGCAACCGAAGCCTGTCCTTCTCTCTGGGTCAGCTCTCTCAGTCTCTCTCTCGCTCCTCCACCAGCACAGGAAGAAACTGCTTCAAAGAAGCAGGGGGCTTTTCCTGTCGCCGAAGCGCCCGTTTCTCCCCCACCCCCACCCGTCCGCTCGCCCGCCCGCACGCGCGCGGGTTCAACCCAGTGCTCCGTTCTGCCTGCCTTCGTTAATGGTTGAATCGGAACAGCTTCGGCTGAGTAAAAGAGGCGAATAGTTATTATTCTCAGCCGAAGCTGCTCCCAAACAACCAGAAACTAAGGCAGGCAGGCAGGCAGGCAGAACGGGACACTGTGGATTGAAGCGGGCGGGCGGGGTGGGGGTGAAACGTGCGTTTCGGAATAGCTGCGGCAACAGGAAAAGCCCCCTCCTTCTCTCTCTCCCCCGGTCCTTGCAAAAATTTTCTGCTTGAAACCGGTCCCTGGTACAAAAAGGTTGGGGACCACTGGTTTGGAGAACTACTCAAAATACCACCTCTGACTGGCCCCCATCTATTCTCTGCCTCCCGAGTCCCAGCTGATCGGCTGAGTCTTCTTTTGTTCTCCTGCACAGGAGAACGGAGCCAGAAAGCAGGTTAGTGGGGAAGGAGTAGGATTTTGCAGTAACCTTCCCCCAGGAGTGGGGAGGGAATGGAGATTTTGCAGTATCCTTTCCCTGCCATGCCCACCAAGCCAAGCCCACCAAGCCAAGCCATGCCCAAGCCATGCCCACAGAACCGGTAGTAAAAAAAAGTGAATCCTACCACTGCCTAAGACTAAAAGACTTGAAATTCTAGAACTAGAAAACCTTGAATTACGCCGTCTTCGGTCTGACTTAAGCATGGTATATAAAATCATACATTGCAATGTCCTACCTGTCAATGAATACTTCAGCTTCAACCATAACAACACAAGAGCACACAATAGATACAAACTCAAAGTAAACCGCACCAAACTTGATTGCAGGAAATACGACTTCAGCAACAGAGTGGTCAACGTCTGGAATACTCTATCCGACTCTGTAGTCTCTTCCCCAAACCCCAAAAACTTTAACCTTAGACTGTCTACTATTGACCTCACCCCTTCCTAAGAGGTCTGTAGGGGCGTGCATAAGCGCACCAACGTGCCTACCGTCCCTGTCCTATTGTTTCTCTTATTCTTTTATTTTTCTTATATGTACCCATTTCATGTATTCACAACTATGTATACGCTTATACTTATTATCTTGTAAACAATTGGCAAATCAAATAAATAAATAAATAAATAAATAAATAAATAAATAAATAAATAAATAAATAAATAAATAAATAAATAAATAAAAGGTTAGTAGCACTGGTTCATTCTCCAACTCCAGTACTTTGACAACAGCCAAAGACATGAGTCACTCAAGGAAACAGCAGAGCTTCTTCTGAAGCTGAAAGGGAAACTCATGAATGTTCACCATCCAGTTGTAGAGACAAATACATCTAGAACTTCAGCATTGATTGATTTTCGCTATTTAGCTATTACTTAATGGCAAAAACTCTTGAGATGATCATATAACACGTACATAAACCAGGAGCTACAGCAAAAACATCATCTGAGTAGCAGATGATGCTACCAGATTTGGGTGACAATAAAATGGAGAACCCTTAGATGGGAACAATATCTGCTTTATCTAAAAGGAATTATATCAGTGACAGAAGAGCTTTATTTTTAGAATCCTGAACGAAAAGTGAAATTAATATATTGAAATATAATAAATGTGACAATTTAAACATAAAATATTCACCTTACAAATGATTCACTTCTAACTTAATAGAATACTATAGCTTTAAAATAGTACAGGTCAAGAAGCACTCAAACTTCATAGGTCTATCATCATCTCATCTTCCCAGGACCTGTAAATTGGGAAACTGTGATAGACCTCTCTGTATCTTTTTGTGCAATATGTATATTGGACTGTAAAAAAAACACCCAACTAACAATGTGCAAATTGTACATACCCGGTTCATTGGTTTATTACATGGTTCAGAGTATCATGCAAATGCAGAAAATTGGGCAACTGATGATTAAATTAATCATGGATTAAATTAAAGAGAATAACCAAGCCTGATATCCTCCTATCATTTTTGGGATTCTTTGAGATAATACATAATGACACAAACTGAACTTTTAGGGACTCTTACAGTAATATAATTTCATTCAGACAGCTGTTGGTTGATTAGCAATGGGATTAGAAGAATATAGCTTCAAAGCATTAGAAAGGAGAAAATACAGAGAGGGGGGGAGGGAGGGGGAGAGGGAGATATATATGTTTTTTCCCCCAAATAGAGGCTCATTAACTTTCGTCAACTGGTGCTTAACAGTGCAGATAAAATAAAAATGGAATAAATGTGAATTCTAATTAACATGTTTTATTGTAGGAGACAAATGCAAAATGGGTGGAGGGTTTTGTGTTCACATCCTGAATTTATAAGGCTGACAAACCAAGGAAAGAAGCCAGGCCTAGCTTGGGACAACCGACGGGGGAAAAGAGACACCAAGTAGTTTGAACAGAAAGCAAACCCCGTGTGGGGTGTGTGTGGTTGTGTGGGGCATTTATATGAGTGGATTTTCCCCGCTTTGTTGCTTTTAAAGTGAGCAATGAGCAGCTCGCCCTCAGGCTTGTATTGGCTGTGGCGCCCGGTTCGTTTGGGGAGCCCGCGGCCAAATGGTCCTCTTGTTGGGGCTGGTCGTGTGGGTGTCGCTGTGTTTCTAATTCAAATGGTTTTGGCTTTGTGTCTTGTTGGCGGCCTGGTCCTGTGGGGCCTGGCGCGGCCGGGGGGGGGGGGGGGGGGGGGGGCTCTTGTAGGAGCAGGTCTCTGGGGGCCTGGTGGGGGGTGTTTGGTGCCATTGAAGTTGATGCTATGACCTGTGGCTTTCATGTGTTGGACTAGTGAGGAAGTGTGTTCCAGCTTTTTTACTGCATTTTTGTGTTCATCCAGGCGGGTACTTATTCTTCTATTGGTCTGTCCAATGTATGTGGCCGGGCATGATGCACAGGGGACTTTGTATATGCCTTGGTTTTCCAGGTCAATTTTATCTTTGGGGTTTCTAAGGATGGCTGCTATTTTTCTGTCTGTTTTGAAGGCAGTCTTGATGTGATGCCTGTGTAGTATCTTACTGATTTTGTCCGTAGTACCTCTTATGTAGGGCAGGACAGCTGTTCCATAGGTCTGTTCATCTTCTAGGTCTCCATTATGTCCATTATGTCCATTATGTGTTTTTGTGGATCAAGCTGGTGATTTTGCTTTTGTGGAAGCCGTTGGCTGTCAGTACTTTAGTCAGGGTGCATAGTTCAGTCTTAATGTGTGTTTTGTCTGCCAGGAGTTTGGTTCTAGCAATTAGTGTTTTGGCCATGGAGTTTATCTGTGCTGGGTGGTGGTGGGATTGGGTGTTGAGGTAGCGGTTGGTGTGTGTTTTCCTCTGGTATATGGTGTGTCCTAGTGTGTCATCTGTTTTTTTGTAGATTAGTACATCTAGGAATGGTAGTTGTTTGTTTGTTTCCGTTTCCATGGTGAACTTGATTTTGGGGTGTGTGCTGTTTAGGTGTGTTAGGAAATTGTTTAGGTTTTATTTTCCAATCACACACACAAAAAACAAATATAAACACTCTCAATGACTATAGGCCTATAGCGTTAACAAGTTCCATCATGAAGGTTTTTGAACGACTAGTTTCACAACACATCAGAGACTGTCTCCCACCCTCCTTTGATCAACATCACTTTGCTTATAGAGCAAACCGATCTACAGAGGATGCTGTGGCCATCACACTTCATAAAGTGCTGCATCATCTGGAGAACAAACAGAGCTATGTGAGGATGCTCTTTGTGGACTACAGCTCTGCGTTTAACACTATCATCCCAGATATACAAGTAACCAAACTGTATAATCTGCAGGTCTCCACCCCCACGTGCTCCGGGATTAAGAACTTTTTGACAAACAGACCACAGACTGTTAGACTTGGCCCCCACCTTTATTCCACTATTACACTCAGTACTGGTTCCCCCCAGGGTTGTATCTTGAGCCCCCTGCTATATGCCCTGTACACTTTTGACTGCTCACCAAGCCACGCAACAAACACCATCATAAAGTTTGCGGACGACACGACCGTGATTGGTCTCATCTCCGGAGAGGATGAGATGGCATATAGGGCAGAAGTAGAGAACCTGTCTGTCTGGTGTTCATAGAACAATCTGTCACTGAATGTCCATAAAACCAAAGAACTGATTATGGACTTCAGGAAACATGGACAGGACCACGCCCCACTCATCATGAACGGAGAACGAGTGGAAACTGTCCTCACGATCAGATTTCTTGGCATCCATATTTCAGCTGATATCTCCTGGTCCCCTAATACCAAGGCCATAGTGAAGAAGGCTGCACTTCCTGCGGGTTCTCAGGAAGAACAATCTGGATAAGAAGCTGTTGCTGGCTTTCTATAAAGCCTCTGTGGAGAGCACTCTGACATACTGTCTGGGTGTGTGGTATGCGGGCTCCTCAGCTGAGGACAGGAAAACTGTAGAGAGGGTGATAAACACAGCTCAAAAGATCATAGGTTGCCCTCTGCCCTCCCTGGAAAACTTAGTCAGGTCCCGCTGCCAAAGCAGAATCAAGGGCTCTCAGACCCTGGCAATTATCTTTTTGACCTGCTGCCGTCTGGACGGTGCTTTAGGTCAATAAAATCCCACACCACTAGATTAACAAATAGTTTCTTTCCCTGGGCCATCCGAACCACAAATAAATACAAAGTCACTACCTTATTAAGATGTGAAAAGATGTGAAATCGCAATACCTCATTCAGATGTATAATAACATATTACAGTACAATCCATCTCTTGTGTATTACACTGGGCAAAGTGTCACAGTCAGTGTTGGATGTATATTTTGTGTATATTTGTACACAAAATTGCAAATGGAGATGCGGGTACTCTATTTTTCTTATCTTCATCTTTAAGTGCTCTGGTTTTATTGTATTGTGAACAGTTGCTGGGGTGCATCCACAGTTTCGTTGTACTTGTACAATGACAATAAAGTTCTTCTTATATTATCTTCTTATCTTCGACACAATAATCTTCCTTACAACATTGCTCTGAATAACTACAAAGTGTTAACTGTATAACTATAAAAGATCTAACACAAAAATTGTGTTATTTACAGTAAAATCAATTGATTTACATATTTACAATAAATCAATTGATCGTGACTAATTTGATCAAATGATTATTAATGAAAAATATATCCTAAAATTGTGTTCTTATATGATTTTATTCTTTATAAAAGATGCAGGTTGAAGTTGAATTTTGGACTTTAGCTGTAGATCTTAAAACCTGCAACTAAAAAGATGCCAGCTCATTTTTTATATATAAATTCCATCAAAGTTGATAAATGCTGATATGGGAAATTAATTTCATCTTGCTATTTTTATTTAGAATTAAACAGAAGAAAATTGAGTGAAGTTAAATGTGAGCTCAACTGCTTCTTTAATTATCATACTCTGGTTTACCATATAATTGCAGAACTTTTTAAAACCCTAAGCCATAGGATAGACAATAGTACATACTAAAAATCTTCTTGCTTTTTAACTGGGAAAGTCATCCAATTTTAACATATTATAATTTCATCCATGTATACTACATTCTTCCTTAACTTGTACGTGCCCTTTCTTCTTATTTCTTTCCTTTTCTGAACCTCACATTTCTGATATAAATGCAGGAGTGCAATACAGTTCTTTGGATCCCAAGACAAAATTTTTAGATGAGGCCCCCAGTGCTGAAAGAATTCAGATGTTGACCCTTCCACACCCCCAGGGATGGCAACTACAGGCAGGTAGGATAAAAGGAGGATCATGCCTTTGCTTTTTTTTTTTTTACTCACTACCATAGCAATAATTCTCCTCCCTTTCTCAGTCATCCTCCCCTTCTGCTTGATCTCCTGCACTCCTACATTCATGTTTTAGGAAATAATACTTCAGCCCATTGTCCTTGAAATGCAACAGATTCCAGTTTACATTTACAGCCAGCACAGGAACAAAGATAAAGAAAACTGCACTTAAATTAAGCACAGAAATTAAGATTTAAATGAAGTTGTAAAGGTGACAGAAGCTAGTCATTCTTAATATATTTTAGGTATAACAAAATCCAGAAACATTTCTGAAACAAAATCCAGTTAACATATGCATTCATTTTGTTACACATGTATATTTATTCCATGTATTTATATTACACCTCTAACTTTTATTGCAGTACTAAAATCAATCAGGAAGGACTAAGTTCAGTAAGTTTCCTTCAAAAAAAAAAAAAAAGGTAAGATACAGAAAATTCACTGAAATAAAAGAGATTTCCTTATAAGCCAAGAGAGGGAATGAATGCCTACATGCATGACTACGCAGAAGCAAACCCTCGTATTTAGTAAGACTTGATGCAATTAATCACGAAGTGCCAACTGGGGCACTTCAGTTCTCTAAACGCCTACTCTGAAGTTCAACAGAGCTTACTCCCAGCAAAATCTTTTTGCAGACTATACCAGATTAGCCTAAAAGGTGGTGGGGCTTGAATCTGGTAGCTGTTTTCTGATGAGTTAATCATTCCACATAAGTTTGTGGGGAGAGACATCATGAGGAAAAAGTTTCATCTAGTAAGCTTCATAGTAGAATGAACTTGTAAGGCTGCTGTCCTGTTGAAGGTCACAGCCTTTTTGGTTTATGCAGTTTTGATAAGTAAGCCAGTCAGCTGCATACAGGCATTCCTGTTCAGCTTTAACAAATTGATCATCAATATTTCCATCTTTTCCTGAAAAGCAGGCTAGAGAGAGCTTTCGCAAAACCACAGCACCAAACTGATAGGTCAGCTTTCTTCGAATTTTAGTTATTTCTCCCGTTCTCCCATAATTCCTCAGGGCTCTTGCCATTTTCTGGTAGGTCATGACTTTCCGGTTCCCTTTGCGTTCCCCCCACTGTTCTGCCAATTTCTCCTTGTTTTTGGAAATAAACTGGAAGACACCATTGGTTTTATCTATCCACTGGATACAGTTTGCCATGTCTGGATTATGAAGAGACTCAAGAATATATTCAAACAGTCGTAGTCTTTTCCGACCTGCCCAGAAGCAAAACGACAAGACTATCAATGGAATGGGTGTATGATTTAATTTATTTTGGAATTTCAACAGGAATTAAAAGAAACCTTAGCACGATTCAGTTATGAAAATTGAGATTGAGCAATTGGCTGAAGTTACTGTAAGTTGAATGCACCATGAGTCATTTTCTAGTTAACTGCACCACAACTGGGCTCATAAGCCTTAATGTGCTTTATTTGGTTCTGATCTAGTATGACATGTAAGTTTAGTCACTGTGTTCTAATAAACCATGACTTTGAATTGTATATACATAAGACCATTATAGCTTGCTCAATAAACAATAATTTAAACAATTGATGGTTTAATGCAAGCCATCAACTCATCCAGCAAGGCTATTACAGCACAGTATATGATTAAAAATAAAAAGTGGGTTCTCAAATGTGTGTTTTATCAGACACACTCTTGTTTTAATCTGATTGGAAGCATGTTGTACTATTAGGAATGTCAAGTTTCCTTCTCGGTTCCAAAGTTCCCAAAATTCCTTGGAAGACAAAATAATTATTAATCTGGGACAATTGTCCACTGATGTAAACTGGAAACTTCTAAATATGTTAATACAGATTTCCTATAGTTCCCATTGTTGGATATTCTGGAAGCAGCAAACCCAAAGTTTTTGGGAAAGTGGGTTGGAAAAGACTGATCTGAAATTCAGGAGTGATGAGGACAACCTCATCTCTGGGGGAGGAGGTTGAAGTTTCCACAATGCAAGTACCACAACAGAAAAGGCCTGCTGGTTAGAGCCTGCCAAATGCTGTTCTAACTCATTCTATTGGATCTGGTGGGACAGGCAGATGCTCCATTAGGTCTTTTGTGAAGCATCTCCTTCCCTCTTCCCACCTGTATCTGAATCTCATTTTTCTTGTCACTGTGATCTGGAACTTTGATTCTTCAGCCACTTATCATTGAATGGTTAACCTAAAACAGGGGCCTTCAAACATGACAGCTTTAAGACTTGTGGACTTCAACTCCCAGAATTCCTCCTCCAGTTATGTTAGCTCAGGGATTCTGGGAGTTGAAGTCCAGAAGTCTTACACTTGGCAAGTTTGAAGACCTAAAGAGTGGTAGCTGCCAAATCCTGAGTTCTGGTCCCTTCTGTGCTAAGGAACATATAATGAGTGGAAGGGCAAGGAGGGAAGGGAGGGTAGAATTGATCAGGTTCCCTCACCTATAGTACAAAAGGAAGGAGGAGAATAACTCAGAATCAGAATGATGTACATGTGAAAATCAAGATTTTTACAAACCTCTGTTGCTTTTTTGCTGGAGAACTGTGGTATACATCTTTTCATTTTCTGGAACAGTCTTCAGGGCACAATAGCTAGCTCCAGAATATAAGTCAATGTCATTCTTGCAAAAGTAGGCAATCACAATGGGAAGAAATATAACATTATAGCCATTAACCAATCAACAGGGAAGAAATAAGATAAACATAGGCAGCCAGTAAAAGCCACAATGAATGCCCAATGCATCTCGACATCATCATACAAAGTGAAAAGTGACATCACCTGTTCTACCCTGTGAATGCCCCTGGTTAATAATGACCCATTTCTTGTGATTTGGGAGAAAAGTAACAGAGTAGAGTTTGGGTAGAACATTCTAGATCAGAGGTCTCCCACCTTGGTGACTTGGCTTTGCTGGCTGGGGAATTCTGGGAGTTGAAGTCCACTAGGCTTAAAGTCACCAAGGTTGGAGACCCCTGTTCTAGATCATGCATAGAATCAGGAACAAAATCAGAAAGGTTGAGGAAGCAAAGGGAAGAAACTACAGTACTAACAACAAACAATGTATAGGAGTCAGAATCCCCCAAGCAACCTCCAAGAGATGGATATGACTGAATGGATAATATCATCATCGTATATGATCAGATTGCTTGGGGATTATGGCTTTTCTCTTATTTTCTTCAAATCTTCCCAAAATGTATTTTTAATCATAATTCATAGGGTTCGACTGTGTGCAAGATACATGTTGGTTGAAAGTAAGGATTAAAACTTGTTTCTGTTCCTTTCATGGTTCTATGCCTGGATCAATAATATTCAGGTTTTATGAATGATCTTATAAGCACAATATGGTGCTTATAAGCAACCCTTTTACTGATATCTAGATGACATTTATCTTCAGGCAGTCAAGGGTAAATTGGAACCCCATTTACACAATAAATTAATATGACTTCTTATGATAAGAGAATTTTATAGTCCCTTAATTAGGACCATACTGAACTTTTAGGCATATTAACAGAGAAGTAGCTTCTACAAAGTGCAATAAGATTTATTATCAAAATAGGATTCATAAGGTTACACTCTTGGTAATTCTCCTCTTGTCATCACTAATGATAAAGCCTCCCATAAATTTCTAAATACCAAACAGAGTGGCAATATTTTTCAAACTTAAACTGTACTTTAAAAAAAAGATATCAAAGCAATACAAAGCTTAAAAAATTAAATTAATAAATTAAACTAAATTATTAATCCCTTGTAAATTTTAATGTTTCACTTACTGTTGTATTATTCCAGTTATATGTTGTTTCTCCAGTGAAAGACTCAGGCAAGTTATTCACATTTGTTTGGAAAAGATTGTGATGCCAAGTCAGATAGTTTTTATAATCTCCTAAGGAAAAAAAAATGACTAGAATATGTGAGAAGGAAAAATGAAGGAAAGGAAATCAAAATAATCAACACAAGACTGGAATCCTGTTTTAAGCCCAGTTATATTTTTTCCTCAGTCACGTGAGTAAAACACATTTGCCAGAAGCATTTTATTTTACCTATGTGGAAAATGTAGGGTTAACGTAAAGAAAATTCAAATCTGAGGATAGACAGATGTTTCTTGCCCAATAGTGAGCATGGTTGGAAAAAGTGGGGTCTGCAAACATCTTTTCTGCAATTCTGAATCCCCTTCATAGTGGTTGAGGTTTTTTTAAAATGGACTTTTTGATATATTTGGGGAACCTGGGGGGATTATGACCCAAGCTCTGTAAAGGACCTTGGAATACTCACCTCTAATGATCTAAGTGCTAGAGCCCACTGCAACTACATAGCCAAAAAGGCATTAAGAGTTGTTAACCTAATCCTACGTAGCTTTTTCTCTGGTAATATCACACTACTAACCAGAGCATACAAAACATTTGCTAGACCAATACTCGAATACAGTTCATCAGTCTGGAACCCTCATTACGTATCTGATATTAGCACAATTGAGAAAGTCCAGAAATATTTCACAAGAAGAGTTCTCCACTCTTCTACTCGTTGTAGAATACCTTATGCCACCAGACTTGAAATTCTAGAACTAGAAAACCTTGAATTACGCCGTCTTCGGTCTGACTTAAGCATGGTATATAAATCATACATTGCAATGTCCTACCTGTCAATGAATACTTCAGCTTCAACCATAACAACACAAGAGCACACAATAGATACAAACTCAAAGTAAACCACACCAAACTTGATTGCAGGAAATACGACTTCAGCAATAGAGTGGTCAATGTCTGGAATACTCTACCCGACTCTGTAGTTTCTTCCCCAAACCCCAAAAACTTTAACCTTAGACTGTCTACTATTGACCTCACCCCTTTCCTAAGAGGTCTGTAGGGGGCGTGCATAAGCGCACCAACGTGCCTACCTTCCCTGTCCTATTGTTTCTCTTATTCTTCTTTTATTTTTCTTATATGTACCCATTTCATGTATTCACAACTATGTATACACTTATACTTATTATCTTGTAAACAATTGGCAAATCAAATAAATAAAATAAAATAAAAAATAGCACCTTATAGAAACTGAAGCCTAATTCACTTCTTATAACCCTTAATACTCCTGAGTCCTTATTCCAAGCAACTGAGTCCAGCCCCATTCACATAGGGGAAGGATCTCCAAAGTTGGCAACTTTAAGATTCGTGGACTTCAACTCCCAGAATTCCTCAGCTAGTCATGCTGGCTGGGCAATTCTGGGAGTTGAAGTCCTCAAGTCTTAAAGTTGCCAACTTTGGAGACTCCTGACATAGGGCTATGTCCTTTGAGTCTATTTGTTTATTTATTATATATTTAAGCTATCACAATCACGTAACACTGGGTAGTTTACAAGTCTAATGTCCATTAATGACTGACTGACTGACTGACTGATTGACTGACTTACTATGTGCCATCAAGTCAGTGCTGTCTCTGACTTGACCATATCAATCCAGGCTAAGTCTCCAAGGTCCAGGATCCTGGCTAGGTCTTCCAATAAAGCACCCATTTCACCAGAGTTTTGTTTGAGCCTGCTTGTGAGAGGTTAACATGGTCAGATTGAGCCTGATCTCTAGTGGTAAACTGTTCTACCATGAATGGGAAGTTACAAAGAAGCTTTTTCTTTTCTTCCTGTAGCCATCAAGCACGAAGAATCGAGATCACATGTATGTTACGATTCAGAAGATTTATTGTTCAACCCCATACATAAGAATCTGGTTAAGTAGCAATCAGCACTAAATTGATGCTAGATAACAGAATTCAAGAGGGGCTGGACTTGTAGCATTTGTGGACATGTAGCAATAGCACTTAGACTTATATACTGCTTTTCAGTGCTTTACAGCCCTCTCTAGGCGGTTTACAGAGTCAGCATATTGCCCCCAACAATCTATGTCCTCATTTTACTATTTACTATTTTACTATTTACTATTTACTATCATTTTACTATTTACTCATTCTACTATTGACCTCACCCCTTTCCTAAGAGGTCTGTAGGGGCGTGCATAAGCGCACCATCGTGCCTACCGTCCCTGTCCTATTGTTTCTCTTATTCTTTTATTTTTCTTATATGTACCCATTTCATGTATTCACAACTATGTATACACTTATACTTATTATCTTGTAAACAATTGGCAAATCAAATAAATAAATAAAAATAAATAAATAAATAAATTTTATCCACCTCGGAAGGATGGAAGGCCGAGTCAACTTTGAGCCTGGTGAGATTTGAACTGCCAAATTGCAGTCAGACGGCAGTCAACAGAAGTAGCCTGCAGTACTGCATTCTAACTATTGCGCCCCTGTGGCTCATAACTCATGTAACAATTCTAGGCTAAGTTGAGTCCACCCCAAGGGACTGCCTGCTGTTCTCCTATAGTAGCCCTTTGAGTCTCTTGCAGTGGGATACTTTGGATGTATAGAGTAAATATCCCAAGTCTTTAAGTAGTGGGTAATGCAATAGATAGCAAATATTGATCTACTCTGAAGATCATCTACCGGACAACAAATTGATTAAAAAAAGAATTCCCTGAATAATAGCTCTCTCTATATGTCCTGTTTTGCCCTTAATGTAATTTATCAAGTATTTTATGTTGAATGTATTAGATTTTTAAAAATTATATTTGCACAAACCTCTATAAATATCCATACACATTCATTCAGAAATGTAGAAACTAATTATAATAAAACCAGTGAATTGACCTTGTTGTTTCATTTTTACCTGGCATATAATTGTTGGTGCCATCAGAATGTTGCTGTAATACCTCCAAGGCATCTTCAAGAGCTTGTCCAAATAAGTCTTGGCCTGTAAAACTCTGCAACCATAAACATTGGTTTGATTTGGTTTGCCTCTGGGCAGTGGAAAGGAAGCAAGAGCCAGGATAATTAAATGGAACATTGGAACACAGACTTGGGTATCTGAGCCTTCATAAAGGAAAGATTGTGTCCCCCTTTGCTCTTCCCTGAGTCAAGATCATATTAATGTAATGCACATAATACAGTATAAATTAGCAATGTTGGTTCAGCTAATTTGGATGCCCCCTTGGTGGATGAGTAAAGGATTTCTGGAAGTTGCAGGCCCAAATAGTCAGGCTGAAAAAAAATTGAACCATGTGACCCCAGACTGATATAACTAAGCTTTTGGGAACCATCATTCTCCAATCCTATTTTCTGCCCAAATGATAAGAAGGTTAAAACAGATATTCACTATCTACTCATTAGCTGAGTGTGTTAGAAGGAGCTCTTTTTTTTGCAGACTGTGAATGAATGTCCTTTTGAAACTATTTCTTGGTGCATAACCAGTAGATACTCAGAACTCATTCTCATATATGTCCAGTGAACAGCTAGCAGAAATAGCTGGCCCTGATTGCTCTGACAGATTTTCCTGAAAAGGGCCACAGCCAACTCGCCACGGCAACTCACTATGGACCAGCTCATCACAGCCAACTCTCCATGGAATAAAAGTTGCATAATAACCAAAAAAAGAGAGAGAGAGAGAAATAGAATCATTAAGGAAAGGATGCAAAAAGAGGGACAAAATGAAATGTAAATGACAAAAATTAAAATATTTTAAAAATCATTTTAAATAATGAAATGAAATTGTTGAATTTTCCTGTGACAAGTTTTCCCATAGCGAATTGTTACATGGCAAGTTGGCTGTGGCAAGCTGCCCACGGTGAATTGGCAGTAGGGAGTTGTCCATGGCAAGTTGTCCCCTTCCGTTTTGTGTTACTTTTACGTAGCTCTTAAAGACACAAGATGTGTCTTCCCCACTAGGGAAAATGCATGAAGCCCCAGGTTGGACTTCAAGTACATTGGCTACCAAAAATGAGCACAGAGTAATGTTTGGAAAACTGAAATGTACCATAGATTTAATTAGCCATTTAACTACAAGACATCTTTTATCATTACAATGTCCTTATTCTTCATTCATTTTATAACTAATATTTACTTTCCTATCTAATATTAGTCCAGTTATAAAATCAATTTGGAATGTATGCAAGTTAGGTAGACATTATATATTTATTAATTATTGTTGGATTAATATTCCACTTTTTTCTTTGGATCTTGAGATGACAAGCGTAGTATTCTCTCCTCCTGTTTTCTGGTACTAACAAACATTTTTGGGCTGGGAAATAGTAAATTACTGGCCCAGATCACCTACTGAGATTCCATGGATGAAGGTAGATCCAAATGTGAATTGTACTGGTTCTAACTCATACTCCTTTATAAATGATTCTTAGATACAAATGGATAATTGTCCTCAAACAAGACATTAAGAGTTTGTACTTACCATTCTAAAATCCCAAATCAAATCTTCAAGCCTGTGAGAGAGATCAAACAGCATAATTTATTAAAGTAGTGCTTCATTTTTCCAGATGTCATACAGAAATTATATATTGTGAACTTAGACTGAATTCCTAATATTAGGGGCACTTATTAAAAATTCAGGCTGTAAACTTATTCATCAGTGTATTCCCCAAAGTAGTTTTTGGCAACAGAGGCAAATTACTTCTATTAAGAAGCTGGTGGTTCAAATTAATCAAAATCAGATAGGATTAATATTAGCAAATGATTAGCCTGTTAATTACTTATTTACTTTGTCACATTTTTAGTTCTTGTGGTATGTAACCATTTCTCTCTATAGATATATGTACACTATAATCCTTTAACCTTTATGTTTGAAATAAAATGAAAATATTTGCACTACAGGGGTTAAACATAAATGTTTTTAAAACACAGCATCATTTGAGCATTGTGTTATTTTTTTTCCCCACCAACTTTTTAATTGATGCAGTGCTTATAGCATCTATCCTACATTTGGATAGACACATATGTTTTCAGTATTTGGTGTCTGTCCTTTGAAACAGGTTTAAAAAAAACTCTAAGTTTTCAACCACATACTTAGAAAGGCAAAATAAAAAAAATAAAAAAAATAAAAAGAACATATACAGAACCATATCTGGAATTCTGTAGATTCTGGAATAATCTACTTAAATTTATGAGTGAAAGGAATGAAACAATGAAATATGATATTATAAATACATTTTGAGTTCATGGCCGCAGTTGGGATAAATATGCACTGAACGCCTTGTGGAGGTTTGAGCTGCTCCAAAAAGCTTTGCAAATATTAAAGTTTTGAAAAGCAGCTGTAATTCAGCCTTGGAAGGAAGAGCATGGCATTCTAGTACAACCATCAGGATGTCCAGAGGGGGAAGAGGAATTTTTTTTTTTAAAAGGTCAGGATTATGGTTGCAATTGCCAACTTGACATTTTTACATCTGCCTCACAAACACACAACTAACACCCCTGAGACGGTACTAGTAAGATGGTACACATTTCAAAAATGACTTGGAAGTCATTTTTGGTTAAATTTCCTCCCTACTTTGTTATTCATTAAAACACATAATTTTCTTCTGAAACTGAAGGAAGATGCTTTTTTAAGAGTTGCATTAACAAGGTATCACAGTTTTAAAAGGCTGCTGATATAAAAAAGCAGCAGCATGTTTTCAAGCTTGCACAGAAGTCTAATAAACAAGAGGCAGCATTGATGAGAAGCAGAAGGAGGCTATGTTCATGTGGGGTCCAAGGAAGTCCTTTCAAATCATTTTTGAAGATCGAACAGCCCTAAGCCTTCATGCCTTTAGTGTTCCATTAAGTTGTGACCATAATTCATAAAGATAAACTGATGTTTGCTACCAGAGTCTTGTGTGGAAGTTGTCTAGATGTTCCTCCAAATAAAGTAAAATAATATTAAATGCCACATTTTTCAAACAATTGCCTCTAAAACAATATCCACCAAACAAGTGGCATTCAGATGATTCCTCTAGGACTCAACTAGTTCTTCCTGCTTATATCAAACTGAACTTAGAGATACCAGCTGCTCATGCTTTGTTACCACAAACAAGACCCTTGTGTTAATTTTTATTTGGAGCTAAGCCATTAGCTGTCCAGGTTACAGGAGGTAAGATGAACACCTGGAAAATCAGCTCTAGCTTCAACTCCTGGTATCCTGAAGCAACTGTTAGAACTTACATAATTACTGGCATTGACATATAACTTCTTGCTGTCCCTTTACACTGGGACAGCACATGCTATTTGTAATGAGCCGCAGTTAATACCTGTGCCATTATTATCCCAAGAAATGCCATGCATTTTGAACTAACCACCCTTTTAAATGAATCCCATCATTAAAAAATAGGTAGAATAAGGCTAACAAATTGGTCTCCTCCAGGTGCAATAAATTATAATTCTCATGTTTCCTGATCATTTTGCCCATACTGGCTGAGATGATGGAACTGGTCTCAGTCTGATAGGGGACATCTGGGATGGTCTGGCACTCTAGCCCCAATCATCCAGTGTTATTACACCTTTGGTTATACCCACTGAAATATATTTTTCTCTAACCTGGAATCAGTCTTGTACATACCTGTCAATCTCTTTCCATGCACTCACCTGGAGACTTCTAGAAGGAAGCGGAAATAGGACTAAAGCTAAAAGAGTGGATTTTTTTTTAAAGCAGCTTGCTAAGGAATACCTGCTTTAATGGAACAGGAATTGCTAACAGCTACAGAAGTCAATCAGTAGAGGGGCTGTATTATGTAGACAGTTTTAGGGAAGTATTCCATTTGGGGATTTCTTTGCAAATAAAAGATGTGGTACAGTACTGTCTTAGTTGATGTATAAAGATCGCCTTTACATAGACAAAAGCAGTGAGAAAAAAGGAAGTTCCTTAAAGTTAGAGAGAGGGCAACCATCTGGGTAAAATGGACACTTTTGTTGAAAACAAAACAACTGGAATAAGTTATTTCCAAACAGTTATTTGGAAATAACTGTTTTAAACTAGGTAAAACTCCAAAGCCACTCCATCGCAGATTTTTAACAATGACAAACTATCCAGTCATTGAAAGGTTTCAAGCAATCTCAGAAAGACTCAACAAACATACTAAGTTTTTACACATTACAATTGTTAATTCATAAACTAATCATATTCTGTCTTACATGTACACATGTGCATGTACATAACTAAAATATTTTTTCTTCCCTCTTTTGAATCTTACATCAGTCTAGATCAGGGCTGTCAAACTCCCGGCCCACAGGCTGGATGCATCATACGCGGCCGATGCCCACCCCGGTTTAGCAAAGTGGATAAAAGTTGTGATATGTCACCTGACAACGTGACGCTGTGAGTTTGACACCTCTGATCTAAATATACTAATGCATCTGATGAAGTGAGCTTCAGCTTACAAACACTTATGCCTTTTAATACAATTCGTTAGTCAGAGAAGATGCTACCGTATTCCTGATCGATTAAGTCAGCTTTCCTCCTGTAATGTAAAACTTTTAGGAAAATCAAGGGCTTAGATTTAATCAGACAAGAGATATGAAGTGTAGACTGAACTATATTTTTGTTAACATTGTGCTAAATTGTAGCTAAGAATCTATTAACTGGCTTCATATATAATGTCAAACCAGGAGCCCTTTCAGGGTTTGGATTACAGCTCCCAGGATGGCTGGGCTAAAGCAAATTGAAATCCTAAACAATTGGAAAGCACCAAGGTGTTTACTTTGACATGAAGCGTGATTTATAAATTCTGTGGATGGGTTTTCAAAGAAATTAAGCTGATAAAGTTATTCTCATTGCTTGATTAAAACTTGGGGAAATCTGCTTTAGGCATGGTTCATTTTATTACTCTTGATTGGAGATATCACTTAACAATATGGAGACATTAGAACAGTAATTACAGCTGACTTGTCAATGCTTGTAAATGATGATGGAGTGATTCTGTGACATGACAGAGGGCAGTGGTAGGGGAAATGGCCAGTGGTGGGATTCACATTTTTTTACTACCGGTTCTGTGGATGTGGCTTGGTGGGTGTGGCAGGGGAAAGGATACTGTAAAATCTCCAGTCAGAGGTGGTATTTGCCGGTTCTCTGAACTATTCAAAATTTCCGCTACCGGTCTCCAGAACTGGTCAGAACCTGCTGAATGCCACCTCTGGAAATGGCCAAGGCCAAGCCAATGGGAAGCATCCTGATGTCCATTCGTTTCGATAAAGACATTAAGGAAATACTTTAGTTTCTCCCATTCATAGAATTTAATTTTAATTTTTTTCTGGAAAAAGGAAGAGGAAAGGGGTAGAAATGTATCAGTCTGAAAAGAAATTACTATAAGAGAGTTATCCTATCAGGGAGCTGGGCAGCATATATATTTAATAAACAAATTAAATACAAAATAAAGGGAGGGTTTTTTGTTTTGTTTTGCTATTTTTTTACAACCTGCTATCAGCTGAAGTAGAGTTGTTTTTAATCATTATTAAAAAGGATAATACTTCAAAATTCTATTGAACAAGGCTCTGGTCATTGAAGTCTGAACAAAAATGCTTTCAAGACACCAGTGTTTTTATCCTTAGCTTCCACATAAACAATTGACCTACAACTTTCTTAATTTCTGCTGACCTCTAAGATCGAAAAGTTGTAGGGAGCAAATCAATGCCTCCTCCTCTCTAGTTGACCAAGAGAAGAGTACAAAAAAGATGATTTATATCCCCCTTTCTGAGCAATGAAGGTTCCCACATCTTTGTATTATACAAAAGGAAAATAAATTATATTATTAGCGCCTTTCCACAAGTAACATTTTTCTATCTATATAGCTTGTGCATTTATTGGATGAAAAGTGTGTATATATATATGTGTGTGTGTGTGTGTGTGTGTGTGTATATATGTGTATGTGTGTATGCGTGTATATGTATATGTGTATATATGGCAGTGTCCTCGGCCTTCAAAAGTAAATATTTAGGGTGGAATTGACATAACTCATGTGGGTCCTCAAATGATGTAGAACAGGGTTGTCAAACTCAATTTCATTGAGGGCTGTATCAGGGTGGGCAGGGGGGTGTGGCCGGGGGGGCATGGCCAGCTCGACATCACTTGTGTTGGGGGCACCTGTGGTGGCCCGAGTGCTCTGCCAAGGAAAATGGGCTCCCAAGCTCCTTTTCAGCTGTGACGGCCTCCTGCAACCCTCTGCCAGTGAAAACAGAGTTGGGAGTGCTATCCATGGCTCTCTCAACTCCATTTTCAGTTGTGACGGCCTCCTGCAACCTTCTTTCAGCGAAAATGGAGCTCCGCTTTCACTGGCAGAGGCACTGTGGGCTGCTCCTTCACGGTTTCCAGGGAGGCCCCGTAGGCCACATCTAAGCATCCACAGGCTGGATCTGGCCCCCGGGCCTTGAGTTTGACACCCCGATGTAGAATAAAGTTTGCAATTATCTGGTGAGGTTGACAATTACTTTTTCGCTGTAACAGATTTACATACTCTTCAACATCATATTTTACTTATACGATGCTGATTAATCTCACATAGATTCTATATGCATTTATGGCAAATGGAAAGATTGTTATATGAAAATGAGCCTCTATCCTTAAAAACATAGCTGTGTAAAGTGATTTGAAGAACACCTAGTGAAACAAACTCTACTTTACACCTGCTGGTTGGACCATGAAAATAATCATATGTCCTGAAATTCCATTCTGATATTTTGAGGACCATAATACTGAAAACCTATTAGTCAGAACTGATGCAAAAGCAAATTCAATAAACAGTAAGCTCTACAATAAGAAATAGAAGACATGTTCAGTCCAAAATGCAGAAAACGTCATTAATTAAATTGAATTCTAATCTAAATGTGACATAAACTTACTTCAACTATGGAACATTAAAAGGACATTTTTTGTGCAGCAGACACAAAAATGTAGAGCCTTTGTAGTAACTATGGTTAGGGAAATTCTTGTATGCAGGATGTCCGTCTTAAAGACTTACTTGTGGTTGGGGAATAAATCAGCAAATATTGTTATTAGTAAGAAGCATTCCATCCTACAAAGTATGCTTCATCAGCAGTTTGGAAGGTTCCCCTAAATAATTTTGTAGTTCTGCAAACTGGTGGTTCCCATACATTTCTTCCATATGGATAATGCTGCTTGGATAACAGAAAAAAATCACATTTTAGGAATGTCTTAGTTTATGCACTATGTTTAGTGGCAGTTTATTTTCACTCTAATTCGTTTTGTGGTATATAATAACCTGGTTTGTACATAAAGCCTGGTTTATAAACCAAGGTGAATGGGCTCACATTTTGTGGTCATTGACCATAATAAAATTTGTTTGTATATGTTGTAAACAGAGGTGGTATTTAGCAGGTTCTGACCACTTCTGGAGAATCGGTAGCGGAAATTTTGAGTAGGTCGGAGAACCAGCAAATACCACCTCTGACTGGAGATTTTACTGTATCCTTCCCCTGCCACGTCCACCAAACTACACCCACAGAACCGGTAGTAAAAAAATTTGAATCCCACCACTGGTTGTAAGCCAGAACCAAACATTACAGCTTAGCGTGATGTATGATGTGGTGGTGGGGTTCAATTTTTTTTACTACTGGTTCTGTGGGTGTGGCTTGGTGGGTGTGGCATGGCTTTGTGAGCGTGGAAGGGGAAGGATACTATAAAATCCCCATTCCCTCACCACCCCACTAACCTGCTTCCCAGCTCCGTTCTCCTGTGCAGGGCAACCAAAGAAGACCCAGCCAATCAGCTGGGACTCTGGAGGCAGAGAATAGTCAAGGTGGTATTTGCCGGTTCTCCAAACTACTCAAAATTTCTGCTACTGCTTCTCCAGAACTGGTCAGAACCTGCTGAATACCACCTCTGGTATGAACTCAGCCATTGACCTGTATCGTTTCAGATGTGCACAAAGCTCTTTCTCTTAATGTACAGGTAGCCCTTGTCTTATGACTACAAAATTTCTGTTGCTAATTGAGACAGTTGTTAAGTAAGTTTTGCCCCATTTTACGATTTTTCTTGCCACAGTTGTTAAATGAATCTGACTTCTCCGTTGACTTTGGTTGTTGGAAGGCTGAAAAAGGTGATCATATTACCCCGCAGGACATCATAAATATTAATCAATTGAGAAGAATCTGAATTTTGATCAAGAGACCTTGGGGATGCTGTAAGGGTAATGAGCATGAAAAATGGTCATAAGTTACTTTTTTCAGTGTCGCTATAACTTTGAACAGTCACTGTTGCAAGCGGAGGAATAACTGTATATTTCTTTTTAATAAGAAATTCCACCCTATGTAGAACTTGCATATGCGGTTTGGCAAAGGCAAATATATATCTAGATATAATACAAATATATCTAGGTGTGTATGTTTACACAACACATGCATGTGTGCATGCACACACACACCCCAGTGCTGTGAGTTTAATTTAGGTGATCTTTCAATGCCTGTTTTTTTACCTATCTCTTATACATAATTCAGATACCAATCTTGGGATTCTCTGGGAATTCATACACATTCAGGCTATCAGATTTATGCTGAAAATCTCTGTATAACCATCAGATGGAAGCAAAAAGAAATTGAAATGTTTGAACACACAC
This sequence comes from Notechis scutatus, assembly GCF_049901735.1. NCBI lineage: Eukaryota > Metazoa > Chordata > Lepidosauria > Squamata > Elapidae > Notechis > Notechis scutatus. Next base: position 60,097,928 of record NC_142014.1, read on the forward strand.
ACACACACACACACACACACACACACACACACAAATGGAGACGGTGCCAATTCAATTTTACTTCTGATGTGCAAGTGAATATGATATTCAATTTAATGCACTGTAACATTTTTCAGAGAAATGACCCTATTAATCTGTTACAATAAAAACAATTATAGCCCTTAAGAAGCACTATATTTATTATGGTGTTTATGGACTGAAACATTCCTTTCCCCTCCTATCTTGTTTATCTTTTAATCATGTAAATACTTTTAATACAAATTATAGATACGTGATGAGAGATGTTTAAAGTAGAAAAGGCAAAACAAAATGATTTTGGACAAGGTGGAAAAAGCAGAACCTGTAAGGAGAAAAAACATATTAAAAAGTATATAATCTCTTGTGCCAGTAGCTTCACTAGCTTTATTTCCTCTTCGTTTTCTTACATCATAACTTTATTTGGCTTACCATTTCCTACTCCATTTTTGTGTTTTACATAGGATTGTTTAGTACAAAAAGAGTAGCATGATGGGCATGCATTTACATCTTTATGCAATCCTATAGACACTCAACTGAGATGTAGTGCAAAATTACTCTTGAAAACTTAACTTCTTTTATACAGATATGTATACAAATTGAAAGCAGTTAATGTCTCTGCTTCTCTTTCCCTGCCCTCTTTTTCATTCATGTTCCACATATGTCCCTATATTTAAAAATATAGCAAGCCTGAAGACAAAATTGAAATTTATTTCTATGTTCTGTTCTGTGTGATACCATGAGTCTTTATTAGGATTGCTGACTGTCAACCAGATAAAAGCCCTTATATAAGATCCCTTTTCATGTTATCTGCCTCTTTGGTCATTAAAATCGACATCTACATGAAATGTCTCTTTGAAGGTAACAGACTTGTCTGTGTCATTTGGAGAGGACTATTTTCTTCCAGCAATATTCGCTGCCTGATAAGGTCTTCTTTGGCAGAGTAAAAAAAATAGACAGAAGCAGGATGAAGAATAATGGAAGAAAAGCTAAGCTTGATTGAATTTGCATTAAAATTAGTTAGATGAAATGAGTATTATTCAAGCTCAAATTATACCTTTGGATGCATTATGCAAAGCCCTAGCTGAAGAAGGTCCTAACACCTGGGATCAGGGGTGGAATGCTACTGGTTCGGACATACCGATAGCTTCGAAGAGCAGCTGTCATAGAACTGGTTTGGTATGACTTGCTCCAAGGATCTTCAGTCGGGCTCTCCCACCCGCCCATGCTCCTAGGTACTTTTTATCCTCTCAGCTGTTCGGCACGGCAGAGTGGATTGCCCTGCTAAACAGCTGAGAGGTGCAGTGGTTTAACTTTAATCCTAGGACACATGCGCACAAAGCGTGCGATCACCGAACTAGTTGTTATGCCAGTAGCATCCCATCCCTGCCTGGAATGATGAAAAGAAAAAGGACAATCAACAACCAGGTAGATAAACTCCGTTATAGGAAATGCGTCATTGGAAATGTTGAAGAGCCAGATCATCATGGAGACAAGATGAGGGACAGATCATGGAGAAAATCTATCTAGGTGGTTGCTGAGAACTGATACCAACCTAGTGGTACATAATCAATTAATCATAATCAATTAATATTGTTGCAACATAGGCATTAGATAGTATCTAACTTTTGTCATATTAAGAATTACAATTTGGTGGCAACTTTTGAAGAGCTTATTTTAGCCATGATAATATATGTTTAAAGTCTGGACCAAGAAGACATTTCCTTATAACTAAGAATGTGAAGCCCAGATATTTGATTTATCATGTTTTAAAGTACTCTCCATCTAAAACCCAGAGTTTTGTTCAATTTAGCAATACAAGTATGGAAATGAAGCTATAGGTATAGTTATGAATGGAAGAATGCCTAAAATGTATAATTCAAAGTAGGAACTGGTATCATCTAAGATGTTGTAAATCAATATGAATATAGGGCTCATAGGTTGTCCTGCTCTCTCTCTCTCTCTCTCACACACACACATTGAGAAGTTAGGAGTCTTTATTGGAGATTCCAGCTCTGAATTAATATTCCTCAGAAATTTCCTTCGCCAACAAATAGAACACCCTCAATGAATTCAAGGCAAGGCAAGTCCACTGTCAAAGCCAGTCCATGAGAGCAAGACAAGTCCAGAAAGCGAAGGCAAGTCCACAAGACAAAGAGTAAGTCCAAGAATCAGAGCCAAGTCTACAAAGTCAAAAGACATCCACAGGCAGAGACAAGTCCAGAGTCCACAAAACAATCCAAATTCCAAGTCAAGAGTCATGAGCACAGGAGCACACATGGCCAGAAATGACACATTGTTCCCTTCCTTCTGCTGTGCTAATCAGCCAGCTCCTGGTGCAGCCCATTAAGTTGGAGGGACAAGGCTGTTGCTTGATGTGTAGTTGAACTGTCCTCTGCTGCTCCTGCCTTTTCTCCACTTTATTTATTTATTTGTTTGTTAATTTATTTATTTATTTATTTATTGTCAATTGCTTACAAGATAATAGGTATAAGTAAAAACATAGTTATGAATACATGGATACATATAAGAAAAATAAAAAAATATATAAAAGAAACAATAGGACAGGGACGGTAGGCACCTTGGTGCGCTTATGCATGCCCCCTACAGACCTCTTAGGAAAGGGGTGAGGTCAATAGTCTAAGGTTAAAGTTTTTGGGGTTTGGGGAAAAAACCACAGTCAGGTAGAGTATTCCGGACATTGACCACTCTGTTGCTGAAGTCATATTTCCTGCAATCAAGTTTGGTGCGATTAACCTTGAGTTTGTCTCTATTGTTTGCTCTTGTGTTGTTGTGGTTGAAGCTGAAGTATTCATTGACTGGTAGGACATTGCAATGTATGATTTTATATGCTATGCTTAGATTGGACCAAAGGTGGCGTAGTTCTAGATTTTCTAGGTCTAGAATTTCGAGTCTGGTGGCATAAGGTCTTGGATTAGGTGGAGAAGGTAGTTCCTCTTTGTCATTACTGACCAGCTGCAGCTGAATGCTCCCCCACCCAAAGCCTCAGGGTTGTCCTGTTGCAGTTGTGCCTCAACCACCCCTTTCTCATCCAGCTGTTCATCCAATCACTCTCCCTATAGCCACTCCATCTTCCTTGGATTCATAGCCTTCGCCTTGGAGCCTTCAGCCGCCTCCCCTCCTGGTGTATTGGAGACTGGCATATCGTCCTTTGAACTAACATCTGGAGAGGCGTCTGGGGAAGCATCTGGGGGAATAATTACATACATGTTATGCTGCAGGGAAAACTGACAATGAAAGCACCAAGAATGAGTTTTAATAAAAGCTGTGCATCATTCTGAATAGATGTAATTCAGAAGAAAAAATATTTTGTTAAGATGATACGATTGGGTGAATGGAAATGAGATGAGAGTATATGAGCCATTGGCTCATTCAGGAACCTAGACTGAATGCGAATAGTAAATGTGTGATAAGGTTGATTGGGTTGATTTATTTCTAGCACATGGTTAAGTAGCAGTCTTAGTGTTAACTTAAAATGCATGATTGGTTTTAATGATTTTTTTTTGCAAGAAATTAGTGAAGAATGTAAAGATAATCAGAGGCCTCTAATGTGGAACAGATCATTATTTGGCCGCGGAAAGGATAAGGGGAATAAAAGAGAAGTTGCATGAAAGTAGAACAACTGCAGAAGTAGTACAAGTCCTGTATGAAGAAATGTTTCCCAACATAATAATAGAAAGCAGACATGCGGAAAAAGAACAAAACAAAATTCATTGCAGACTGCCAGAGAGGTCTGTGGAATTATGCTAATAGAAGGTGTGAGAAAAGGGTGAATGGAGAAGTCATGAAATGAAAGAGGATGTGAACTGGAAAGAATACTGCCCCTCACAAAAAAAGCATGGGAAAAGGGTATTGTGCAATGTGCTTAAATAGAAAAAAAAAATGGTTGCAAAGAATACAATCAGATAGAGGAAAGAATGGCTGAGTTGAAAAGAAGTACTTAAGCTCAAATACAAATGTACATGAGTTGACGAATGCTTCAAATTTTCTCATATATGCAAATCATTTTTTATTTTTTATTTTATTTGTCAATCGCTTACAAGATAATACGTATAAGAATAAACATGAGTATGAATACAGGAAATATGTACAAATAAATGGGGACAATAGGACAGGGACGGTAGGCACAATTGTGCACTTATCAGAGGTGGTATTCAGAAGGTTCTGACCAGTTCTGGAGAACCGGTAGCAGAAATGTTGAGTAGTCCAGAGAACCAGCAAATACCACCTCTGACTGGCCCTGCCCCCATCTATATTCTGCCTCCCGAGTCCCAGCTGATCGGCTGGGTCTTCTTTTGTTGCCCTGCACAGGAGATTGGTGCTGGAAAGCAGGTTAGTAGGGTGGGGAGGGAATGGGATTTTGCAATATCCTTCCCCTGCCATACCCACCAAGCCATGCCCACCAAGCCACGCCCACAGAACTGGTAGTAAAAAAATTGAATCAGTGGCACTTATGCACGCCTTACAGACCTCTTAGGAATGGGGTGAGGTCAATCGTGGATAGTTTAAGGTTAAAGGAGTGGGGGTTTGAGGATGTAACAACAGATTCAGGTAGTGCATTCCAGGCATTGACTACTCTTGCTGAAATCGTACTTTCTGCAATCAAGTTTGGAGCATTTTACACTGAGTTTGTATCTGTTGTGTGCTCTTGTATTGTTGCAGTTGAAGCTGAAGTAATCATTGACTGGTAGGACATTGTAGCAGATAATTTTGTGTACTATGCTTAAGTCCAACCATAAGCAGTTTATTTATTATGCCAAAGTCAGTGTATGTGATTCTGAGGATGGTTCTATCCACCCAAGTAGGCCTCAAAGGAGCTACAATACCATTTTTAGAGATAATTTCCAGCAATCAGCATTGTTTCTCATGCCACCACTGTATGTCCTTGGCCTTTTTTAACCGAACAGAGGGCTTCTTTGGGAAGTCCCATTGAGAAAAGAACCCTTGAAAACCACAACAAGGAACAGATCTGCACATATTGAAAATCAAATGAAATACTTAATGTTTTCTAAAGATTCTGAGAGCATAATTTCATGAATAACAATAAAATGTACCTAGCAAAATGCATTTGGGATTCACCATTAATCCATTTAAAAAAAATCCCTGCCTTGTATTTACTGGCTCTTCTGAATTTCTCATAAATGTCAGGAGGTCATGATAAGAAAAACACAGACACATTTTCTACTAAGGGAAGGTTTTTTTTTTTTGCTAATTATATATTTTTTCTATATGGATGGTTATTCAGATGGAAATCCAACCATGATTTTGGCATGACAAAAAATTTTTTAGCCATTCCTGGTAGATTCTCATATAGCATTTTTAAAATTTAGTTTTATTATACAAATCTCTCAGCTAAGCAGAATCAATACATAAACACATGGATCTTTGATTTATTTATACCTTGTGTATCCAGAAAGACTTACAAAAATGACAAAGTTTAGACAATGCAAACAATAATATTAAAACACAACAGTACAAAACAGCAGATAAGACAGGAACCAAAAACTATAAGAATTCTCAAGTGATGTAAAAAGCAGTACAACAGTACACTTATTTGGGGAAGGTGGTATATCATGGGTGAACCAAAAGGGAAGGTATCAAATCAGAGAAGACAGCACCAAAAAATTAAAAAGCCTTGGAAAATAAAGAGGCTTTGTCCTAAAACCAAATGACATCCAGATGTGTGCCAGTTAATTTTGCATTTGGAATAGGCTGGTCACTACTTACTTATATAAATGGATGTAGTACTTTAAAAATAGTGATACACAGTTCTTTGTCTGCTGCTGAAAGCCACAGATGTCTCATTCATAATATGAACCATTACCTGAAGTGATAGGAATTACGTTCCCCGTTTATTAATCTCTATCTTCTTTCTCCCGGAGAAAAGGCAGAGCTTCTACTTCTGTTATCCTTCCCTATACATACAAGTGATATATTTATTTTTAATGATTACTGATGTTTTCATACCACTTCAGTCTCTAGTCTCCATTTAGCAGCATCCACCTATAATTACATATAACATATATACATTGCAATAATTAACAAATCATCAATATGATAAAATCATAGAAGCATAAATGAATATGGTATAAAGCATAATCAGATTAACAGAGTTGGAAGGGACCTTGTAGGTCATCTAGTCCAACTCTCTGCCCAAGTAGGAAACCCTACACCATTTCTGACAGATTGTAGTCCAGTCTCTTCTTGAAAGCTTTCAGTGATGAATCTCCCAGAACTTCTAAAGGCAACTTCTGTTCCATTAGTTGATTGTTCTGTCAGAAAATTTATCCTTATTTCCAGGTTGAATCTCTCCTTGTTCAGTTTCCGTCCATTATTCCTTGTCTGGCCTTAAGGTGCTTTGGAAAACAGCTTGATCCCTTCCTCTCTGTGGCAGCCCCTCAAATATTGGAACACTAAACCAATGACGGCACTGCATAATTTTAAAATAACCAGATTAATAACTAACTCAGGTATATCACCTATTTGATCCCCAAATGTGCATGGAAAAAACACAGGTATTAAAAAGCTATATATATGATGGAAGGATATTTCACTAAAGGAGAAATCTTTCCCCTGTGGCTGAATGCTTATTGGTTGGCATCATCTGCCTCTTTACCTCTTTATTAAACTTTGAAAGGAGGGAAATGATGTAAAACAGGATATTATGTCTGATGCTGGATTTAAACAGGGTTTCTTCATCAAATCAAACTGACAGTGAAAATTTTCTTCAACAGTCATGCCCAGAGACTGTTGTTATTTCTGTAAGAAAATCCATTAACTAAGAATCTGGTGTTTCTGTAACATTGCATGTCATGTCACATGTCTTTGTGTGTTACAATTATACATCTTAGCACATCTTGAAAAATCCTGTTTCCTATCATTCCTAAATGTCTCTGGACATCTGCTTTTCGTGACAACGCTACGTGTAATCTTCTAACATTGATTGTATTAATCTGAAGGTTGACTTCTTAAGAGCTGAGTTTCATAGGCAGGCATGAATCGTGGACTTAAATATGAGAACAATATCAACAATTGCAATCTAATATTCAGTTATAAATCCAGGGAAGAAGCACTTCGGAGATTTCATTGGAATTAATTCGGGTTTTGCCATCTAAAGCTGGTAAGCTCTTCAGCACTTAGTCAACCCTCCACAATATGGAAGTTAAATAGATTTGGCTCCAATTTGAACTTCAGTAGGGAACGTTTAATAATCTCAGGGTTTGAGACTATAGTAGAAGGTTGATAAACCAAACAGGAAAAAAACAAAGGCAAACCACTTGTTCTATTTTCAAGAAAATCACACTGATGCAGAACCAAGCTCACCTGAGGGCCATTTCAAATGTTTAAGAATGCCTTGCCAAATTTCTGATCTTTTCCTCTTTAAAAAAAAAATATCTTTTTCCAGATTGTTCTTTCATAGTCAGATAAATTGTAGCAAAAAGGGCATCCTTACAAATTTGTAGGAAAGCGTTCATATTCCTAAGAAACATCTTTCTCACTTGTTTCTACAGAAAGCTGAAATAGATTAAAGTTTCAAAAGCCTTCATCTTCCACTTTAGAGACAATAGCTACTTTCATCTTCCAGAATATACTAATGAATGTGCCAAATGCTCTAGGATTTAAGGGAGAAAAATCCAGAATAGATCCAAGCTGATATTCCTTTGTTCAAATTAATGGGCTTCAAAAGGAAAGTAGCTTAAATTGGAACAGTGGGGATAGGTTTGAAATGAATTTAGATGGCCCAGATTCTTACATAAAGGGAACTGATAAATGTTAAGGTATAGGCAAGCTTGTTTCCTTCACTTAAGGCACCTCAGTTAAATCTACTTTTCAACCATTTTTGCTACATATTATCCTTCTGGAAGTAGCTACTGTATTGGAAATGAGAAACCAACTTCTTTCTCATCTTAAAAATCTATGCAGCTTCATTTCAGTAAATCTTTAGAGATGGCAGGTGGATTCACATATCACACCAAGCCATGGATTCTTTAACTATGGTTTAATGAATAAAACACAGTGAGTTTAGATCAGAGGTCTCCAAACTTGGCAACTTTAAAACTTGTGGACTTCAACTCCCAGAATTCTCCATAGCCTAAAGGTCTAAATGCAGTGAATATGCTTTCAGCATAGCTGGCTAGAGAATTCTGGGAGTTGAAGTCCTTAAGTCTAGTTTAGATGATACAACTTGATACACTTTAACATATCACATTATGGTGTAACTTTTGGTATATACTAGACCTAATTCTTATTCTTTAGCTTCAATGAATAGGTATACAGTAATTGTCTGATAATTAACTCAGTATGAGAAATCCAATATACATATGTAAAATCAACATGAGTTTTCTCCATCATGGTGCCTGTGAATGTGGATGATAGTAGTCATTTCTAGTAGAAAACATCTACTATATATCCACTATGGCTTCCATTAGACCCCAATGTTGATGCCTTCCAGATGTTGGAATCACAATTTTCTTAATTTTCAACAGGACCTGAGAGGTGTCAGGTGATTAACTATATGTTTCGATAAACTATGATTGTAGAGACATGTCCCTTATTTTAGATTCATCACTTTGCAAATAAAAATAGGGAACTGAAGATGGACAAGCTGGTGTTCTTCAAATGTATACCCATAACTAATGGAGAGGAATTGCTGAACATCCTGGAAGATACTCTGCTTTTCTTTTACCGAGATTGTTTGAGTACTCAATAAAATCTCAGTGTTTTATTATATATCAAACTGCCTATCTGCTAAGCCAGAACAGACTTACATATTATTCTTCCCATTTATATGATTTTAGCTGAGTTCACAGAGTTGTTAATGTATTTTGTCTTAAAATATCTGAATGAACACCTGTTGTTTTATAAACCCTAGTTTAAAGCTTATGGTACGTGATCTCAGCCTAACAAACATAACAAAACACAGAAAAGCAAATCATGTCTCAGTTCAACATTTGAACCTAATCCATAGTGAACTGCAAACTCTTGTCTTCTCTGTCTCTTAACGTTGTTTTGGCTTAGGAGTCTGGCTCTGGACAGAGCCGCTAGCTTTGTTTTAGTTGCTCCCGTTACTAAGAAAACAGAAATAATTTTGCAACAAAGTGCTAGTGCACCCAGATCTTTTAGTTAGGGGGAAATCATCAAAAGTTGTAACTTGAGGTGATGTCTAAATGCAGTGAATATGCTATCAGCAATTTTAGAGGTAGGAAACAGCTTCCCACTCAATTTATCTTCTAGAGGCTTTGAGAATAGAGCTCAACTTTGAACACAGATTAGCAACTCACAACAGTAAATGTTAGCATGATATCTTTCTGTAGAGAATAAGAAAGCATCTTAATAAGCACACACATTAAAAAAACTGGCAACTATTCAACTGGCTTCTGTTGGATTTTCCCCCCTTTAAGTTAATAGCTTTTGGCTTTGCCTTCTGAAGCTTTCTAGCTGTTAGTCTAGCTGTTATCAAATGTTGCATTCTTAGTCAAGCTTTAAAAAAAACCAGAGAAAGCCATCTCAAACTACATTTCATCTGACACAAATGTTCTTTGTTCCTCTAAGGGGGTAATTTTTAAAGAGGAATTACTTCAATCCTTCTACAATAATGGTTCATTACATGTAGATTCTTTGCTATTGTAATATTTTTCCTGCTTTTCTATGATTTGTTTTGGGTTTGTACAGCCACATCAATATGATTAAAATCATACATAGAAGTGAGAGACAAGATATTTGTGGCTTACTCTGTATGCTATATATACAGGAGCTACTTAAAAACCCTTTACAGCAGTGAATTATTGGGTGTGATTCACTGCGTGTTTATTTCTTATGTCACTTATGCAAGATTGATATACAACATAAACTATGCTTTATTTTGTAGGGCTTTAGAGAACTTCGGAGCTGACCTGCAGAATCTATTTCCTGCAGTTCAAAAGTGAAATTATAGCACCTGTTTGCAAATGTCTTAAGGTAGCTGTCTTCTCTTAAGATCCTGGGTAAAGATACAGCTACTTTAATGCATTGCAGATATATCTTTTGTATGGCTTCCCATCAGTGGTGGGATTCAAATAATTTAACAACCGGTTCTCTGCCCTAATGATTTCTTCCAGCAACCAGTTCATCAAACTGCTCAGAAACTTAACAACCGGTTCTCCCGAAGTGGTGCAAACTGTTGCTTCCCATATATCCCAAAGTCCCCCTGGAGAGGGAATCTGAAGCAGTGAACAATCTAAGTGTGGACTGGACTTAGTGTCACTTCCATGTGCTACTTTCTAATCTGATTATTTTATCAGAAATAAGCTCCAATGACCTTTGAGTGAAAGTGTATTATATTAGTGCTTCATAGTTCAGGAAGATGCTAGATAAGAGAAGGTTGAACTTTAGCCAAATCCTTTCTGTATTGCAGTGATTTATTAATCTTTATATACAGTATGTGAAAAAAAAAACCACTAGCGTTTGGAAATGTACTCACTGCATTTTAAATATTTTTCTGCCAAGCAACTTTGCCTAACCTGGTTTACCTAATTAATAATTTTTTTTTGGTGTTCACATAAGACACTCAAGCATAATGTAGCTATTTAGATAGGGGTTCACTTGACCAAGCAGCCAAATTGCTGCTTCTGTAGCCCCTACCAATAGTAATCTCTGATCAAGGGAGCACATAAATTCTTTCCCCTCAAAGATAACAAATACACAGCCAGATATTGCTTTAAGAAGATCTTCCCTCAGACACTGAGGTTTCTGAAGGACCATCTTCTTCATCACTTCAACAGCAATATTTATCAGCCAGTAGTCAAAATGTACAGTTGGACATAAACAATATACTGATGAAGCCTAGCCTAACCTTAACCCAAAGATGATCTCATCCAATGGAAAATATTAAATAGGGGCTTATTAGACACTATGGCACCTATAATTATTACAAATTATAATTAATTAATTATAATTAAGTATTTCCTAGTCAAACCACAGACAACTACAATGATCTAATACATATTGATTTTACAGTAGACAATGTTGAAAAAGCACTAAGCAATCTAAAACCATTTCTATCTATTGGACTGGATGGAATATGTGCCTACTTCTTAAAAAAGCTATCCACTGCCATAGCCGAACCTCTAAGCATAATCTTTGAAAAATCTTTTAGGACCAGCTCCTTGCCAAAACTATGGTCACAAGCCACGGTCATCCCCATCTTCAAAAAGGGAGACCCCAGCCTACTTAAAAATTACAGACCAATCTCCTTATGCTGTGTCACCTGTAAAGTCATGGAATCAATTATTAACCAATCCATTATCCTCCACTTAGAGATAAACAACCTACTCTCTAATAAACAATTTGGTTTCAGAAAAAAACTATCCTGCAATCTGTAACTCTTACACTGCAAAAACATATGGACTACACAACTTGATCAAGGCAAAGCAATAGATGCAGTCTACATAGACTTCTGTAAAGCCTTTGATTCAGTGGTACACGGCAAACTACTCCTAAAACTAAAATCGTATGGTATCTCTGGAAAACTGCATAACTGGATAGAAGCATTCCTGTCAAACAGACAACAAATGGTCAAAATTGGGAGTGTCCTATCAAATTCTGTACCTGTCAACAGTGGTGTCCCCCAAGGCAGTGTTCTAGGACCAACTCTCTTCATACTCTACATAAATGACCTCTGTGATCATATCAAGAGCAACTGCGTTCTCTTCACTGATTATGTAAAGCTATTCAACACCACAGACAACACTGCTACCCTTCAAAAAGACCTTGACTATGTATCTGAATGGTCAAACAAATGGCAACTTCAATTCTCAACAAATAAATGCTCTGTCTTATATATTGGCAAAAATAAATAAATCAGAAAATAAAATACAGGCTGAATAGTCAAGACGTTGTTGATGATCCAAACTCTGTCAAGGATCTTGCAGTACTCATCTCTAATGATCTAAGTGCTAGAGCCCACTGTAACTACATAGCCAAAAAGGCATTAAGAGTTGTTAACCTAATCTTACGTAGCTTTTTCTCTGGTAATATTACGCTACTAACTAGAGCATACTAAACATTTGCTAGACCAATACTTGAATACAGCTCATCAGTCTGGAACCCACATTATGTATCTGATATTAGCACAGTTGAGAAAGTCCAGAAATATTTCACAAGAAGAGTTCTCCACTCCTCTACTCGTTGCAGAATACCTTATGCCACCAGACTTGAAATTCTAGACCTAGAAAACCTATAGTACAGTGATCCCCTTTTTTATGCCGCGGCCCGGTACCGGCATCAGCTGGGCGCCGCCATCTTTTTGATGAAAAAGTGCTCCGGTGACCTCACGGAAGCACTTTTCATCAAAAAGATGGCGGCGCCAGCTTCGGTGAGCTTTTCCGGGTAGAAATGGCTTTCTACCGGAAAAGCTCACGAAGCGCTAGGCGCCATCTTTTTGATGAAAAGTGCTTCCAGTGAGCTTTCTAACCGGAAAAGCTTACCGGAAGCACTTTTTCATCAAAAAGATGGATGTCAGCAACCAGCGCCCGGTAGGACTTGTTCCGCGGACGGTACCGGTCCGCGGACCGGTGGTTGGGGACCCCTGCTATAGTATATAAAATCATACATTGCAATGTCCTACCTGTCAATGAATACCTTAGACTTTCTACTATTGACCTCACCCCTTTCCTAAAGGTCTGTAGGGAGCATAAGCACACCAACATGCCTACCGTCCCTGTCCTATTGTTTCTTTTATTTTTCTTATATGTATCCATGTATTCATAACTATGTTTTTACTTATACCTATTATCTTGTAAGCAATTGACAAACCAAACCAAACCAAACCAAACCAAACCAAACCAAATAAAATAAAATAAAATAAAATAAAATAAAATAAAATAAAAAAAAAATAATTAAAAAAAATAAAATAAATAAAAAAAATAAAATAAAATAAAATAAAATAAACAATAAAACAAAACAAAACAATAAAACAAAACAAAATAAAATAAAATAAAACAAAACAGGACTTGATCTCTCTCTTTCCCAAAACTCTCACTTGGAGAAAGAGGAGAAACGTGCAAAACCCAACCCAACCCTCAGAGATGGCTCAGGAGGATACTATGACTGAAAGCACCTTTGGGACAACCATGACCTGGATGGCTGAGAATCTCCACAGACACGATCCCTAGCATTACTTTGGGATCGTTTCTCCTTAAGGTTAGCGGATCGCTTCACGAAGAGTCCCGGACGAGTCGAAAGCTTGCCTATTTTTCTGGCCCTTCAGGCGGTCGATTTGGAAGGAAAAGTTTCCCTTCCCCCAGCCCTCCTTCGCTTAGCAACCCAGCAGCACTTTGCTCTATGGGGAAGCTCCGGCTTTCGGTTTCATTTCTCCGAGAAGCGAGAGTGGAAGGAGCCGGAGTCGGGTCTCGTCCGAGGGGGCGGGACAAGCGTTCTTGAGAGGCGGGAGTCGATCGATAGATCGGCCGGAGGTGGGTGGGTGGACTGCGCTTCGCAGGGAAGAGGAAAGGGAAGGGGCGAGATTCTCGGGCCAGGATGGACGCGGGTTTGGCCAAGGACATCTTCCAGAGGGTGTGCGCCGCGGGCGGCTCTCTGAAAGTCAACGAGATTAAGGTGCAGCTGGACTCGAGCCGCCTGGACTCGATTCTGCAGGATAAGGCGAAATTCACCCTGGTGACCCGGGAGGATCCCCCCTCGGCGGCCGGCGGCGAAGAACACCGTGTTGTCGTGGCCACCACCGGGGCGCGGCTCTGCCGGGAGCACGGCAAAGGGAAGTGCGCCGGTGGTTGCCGGCAGCTCCACCTCTGCCGGTACTTCATCTACGGGGGGTGCCGCCAAGAGGCCGCGAGGTGAGCCCGTCGCCCCAACTGGGAAAGAGGAGGGTCGATTGCGGGAGGGAGGGACGGAGGGGGGGGGGCGGGCAGTCTCGATTCTTCCCCCTTTTGGGGGAGGGGGTGGCGTAGAGGGAACCCGGAGCCGCGTCCTCGGTCGGAGAGGAAGAATTCCGCTTTGCGCGGATCCTGGTTTGCCGGGAATTGATTTGCCGGTAGAGGCAGCCGGATGTGGTCCGGGTAATTGCGGTCGAAAGCAACCGGTCCTAGAGCCGCCCAGCCTCGGAGGCACAATTTGCCATTCTCTGTGGGGAATTCCGGCAGAGCGGAAGGCGGCGAGGGTTGGGGGGGGGGGGAAGTGCCTGGTACTTCGCAATTCTCATTCCAGATTCATTCAGGGGATTTTTATTTATTTATTTATTTTTTTTGAGATGGCAACTTTCCGTCTGAGAGGCTCGCTCCGTTTCCCAACCTGGTTGGGGGGCGGGGAAGCATTCGAAGGACGCCTCCCGGTGCCAAATTTTAGCCGCCTGGTCGGGATGCTGTGTTTATGGAAGAAGACCCATGGCATTTTTGTTCCCTGGGGTGGCTGCGCCTTGGAAAGGATTTCAAATTCTGGGTCTTTGGTCTTGAGGGAAACCGTGGGCGATCCCCCCGCAGATATTTTTCTTCAGTTGGCTTTGTACTCGTGATGAATGAAGCTGGGATAATTTTTATCCCAATCCAGCTTTTCAAAAATAAAAAATAAACGGCACCCCTATCTAGGCAGTCCTGGGAAGAAGTTACTCTTAGGTCTTTTTCTTACTTCTCTGTTTCTGGCCATCCTGCTTACTCTTTAAAAGACTTAGTCAGAGGTCTCCAAATTCGGCAACTTGTGGGCTTCAACTCCCAGAATTCTCCAGCCAGCATAACTTATCCACAAGTCTTAAAGTTGCCAAGTTTGGGGACCCCCTGGACTTAGTTGAAAAGGAAGTGCAATGTTGTGCTTCTTCATCAGTTTAAAACAATACATTTCTCTGATTATCTAAGAAAGGAATGAGTAACAAACTGCTAATAACAAGGCCTGCCAGCAGCATTTCTCAGTTGATTCTCCCATTGTTCTCCATTTACCTCTTTTACTCAGATTCTTCATTTCCCCCTCCCCAACATTTTATTGACATTATTACAAAATTAGGATTTTTTTTCCTTCAAGTTTTATTTTCAAGACAAACAATACATAAATACACATAAACACAAAACATAAAAGCATAAAAAATCTCTTTTCTGAAAGTTGCTTAGTCCCGGGTTAAAACTCTTGGTACAGACACAAATTCAAATTCATATTCATTTTACATACCATTTCATATCTTATTAACATTTTCAATTTTCTATATGACTTCTCTCCTTTAAATTTTCTTTATTTTATTTTATTTTATTTATCTCCTCTCAATTCGTATCATAATATTTATTATTCTTTGTCTGTCTACTCCAGCCAACCATTTATTTTTCTTCTTTAAAAAAAAGAAGAAATACTTCTCCTGTACACTATATGGAGTATGATGTCTTTATCTCTTTCCCCTATATTTATAATACTTAATATAAAACACATGACATACATTGGGATTCTGTCTGGTACATTCTAAAATTATACTATATTATCAAAAATAATACAAATCTATTCATTAGTATTGATATTCATTCATATCTTAAACATTTAACTCATTGCTTTTCAATTAAATCACATACTTTTATGGGAGCCCTATTTTCCATAATTATTCCCCCCCCCCACATCACATATTATAGCTCAATATTTAATTAAAATGTTCCTCCTTCTTCTACTTCAAATCTCATTTCACAAAAAAAATTCACTAGTATACCATATTCTAATCATTAATATTAACAATCATTTATATCTTAAACATTTTATCCATTTCAATTAAATATCATGCCTTTGTGGGAACACTTATGCTTTCCAAAGATTATTACCCCCTCCCCCCCCCACATCACAATCTTGAATCATGTTTCATTACAGTACTCCCTTTTTCTTAACCAAAAATTTCACTAATTTATGTTAAATATTTTATCACATTTTAAGTTACATATTTCTAATTTTCTATGATTACTTCTAAATACAAGTATAAAAATGCAGTCTTATGTACCTTTCTAGAATCCCTTTAACAATAAGATTTATCCATTATCTCTAAAAAGCTTTTGTTTCTTAACATCTTGCTCCCCACCATTAGGACTTCTCATCCCTTCCTTTCTCTCTTGCTTCTTCTTCTCCTTGTCCTCTTTAACCCCTTGTCTCTCCACCTCCCTTTTATTCTGCTTTCCCCCTTTCTGTTGTTTCTTAACATAATGTCCCCTTTTCACCTTATTCTTCTCTTTTTGGGCTATTTTTCCAGATCTTAAAGACCTTTTTTCCTTTTTCTCTTGCTTTTTCCCTTCTCCAATCAAAGTCATTTGTTCATCAAAGATGGCTTCTTCTTCTTCTTTGTCCCCATCATCCTCATTCTGCTTTACATAAGTATAAACCGCCATTTCTAAGTATTGAAAAATAGTGCCAAGACCATCTTCCCCTCCTTGTTTTTCTCTTTCATATTTTTGATATATAAGTTTCAATCCATCCATAGATGATGCCATTGTGTAGAGAAAAAGTTTTTCCAAACAACCACCCAGATGATTTAATCAGAAGTAATTTCCAAAGGTTCCAAAATCACCAAACAATCCAAACAGACTATTTCTTTTAGATACCTTCTTCTTCTTCACTTTCTCTTTCTGGGGTTAAAGTAATCACAAATCCTTTTCAAATATATTTTTTGGAAGTTTTTTAATGTTTAACAACTCTTTGCAATTCTAGGCAATCTTCTCCTTATTTTCAGATTTTTCTCTAATTTTTTTCCACTCTCCCTTCCCACTCACAGCCAAAAAGGGTTTGTTTTTTTTCCGCTGTCACTTTAGGAAGGCGAGTAGAACAAAGAAAAAACTTTCCCCTTTAGAGTATTCGCAGCTTGTAACTCTCACAAGGAACAATATATACTTAGCAGCCTTCAAGGTTCCAGGTCACTTTCTCCCGTCTTGTCCCGGTTAGAAGCAACTTTCACTTTTCTTCCAGCTTTCTCCCTCCTGCACCTGCTTGTCCGGCTGCAGCTTTCTTCGTGGCGGCCATTGCTGACCGCCGTTCTTCCGCCTTGGGAAAAGGGGGTTTAGCCGGCTGAGGAGGGGGTTTGTGGCACCCCCAAACCCCTTGCCGGATCCCCCCTGTCTTCAGCTGCCTCTACGGGGCAGCTATATCCCCCAGATCCAAATGGATCGGGGGAACCTTGGCGGCGAACGCAGCAGGGATCGCGCAGTCGCAAATCCCTGCTGCCGCCGAAAGCTTGCAAACCGGAAGTTCACAAAATTAGGATTTTTAAAAACACAATGTATCTAAAGCATTTATTGGCCAACTTGCAGTCCTATGTACATCAAAAGCGCTGGTTTCCAAGTTGTTTTTTTAAAGCACCCTGGAATTCCAGGAAAAAAGTAAATTCATTTTCAGATGAGGTCTGCTGAAAGTTCACTTGGATGTAGCTGTAGAGATTGCTTAGCATGAAATGGAAATAGTTTGCCATTGCTTTCTTCCTGGATTATATTATTTTTGATTCCTAAATTTTAAATTGCCATCCTTGGAATTCCCAGAAAGTCCCTATTTCAGTGATGGATAACCTTTTCATCGTCGCACACCAAAAGTGCGTACGTGCGTGCACCCACAATGCAGTGCATGCGTGACACCCCCCCATGCATGTGTGTGTGACCCCTCCACCTCTGCGCATGCACACATGACAACCCCGCATGCCCTGCCTCCTGCACATGCGTGTGCGTGCCCCCTGCGCATGGGCAACAGATACCCAACAATCAGCTGGCTGGCAGGAGGCGCATGCGCATGCACAGTGGATCTGTTTTGGGCGACAGCTCGCGTGCCGGCAGAAATGGCTCTGCGTGCCACAGGTTCGCCATCACAGCCCTAGTCCAAGGGCTGACCCAACTAAGCTTTCATGATCAATCTACATACCAACTTTCTGCTGTCTGCTCATGCTTATGAACAGTGTGTCAATTAAAACTTCAATCTGGATACAATTACAAAACATGTTTAATATTTTCAAAACCTTTAGGAAACCATGCAAGTTTATCCATGACATTAACACAGGCCACAACCTCTCTGTCGTAAAAGAACATGGCCTAGAAGTCTTAAACTCTGATGAATTATGTCAACTGCTGCTTCAGAACGATCCTTCACTCTTGCCTGAGGTGAGATTATCACACACAATTGATGCTTGTTAGGCAATGAAATTTCCATTGCGCAAGATATGGCCCTCTGAACCATTCTAATTACTCAAGAAATTCAATGTTGGGAGAATTTCATCTTTTACAGGTAGTCCTCAACTTATGACCACAATTGAGCCGGGTGGGTTTCTACCAGTTCTGTCCACCTCTGTAGAACTGGTAGCTCTGAAGAGCAGCAGACATAGAACCGGTTCTATTTGCCCACCCACCCGCCTGGGCTCTTACCTGACCTTTATTTCCTGCTTTTTTCTAACTTCAGCTGCGTGCGAGGCATAGCTGCAGTTAAAAAAGCAGGAAAAAAGGGCTTTTTGAAAGGCTGCTTCTCTGCACGCAGCATGCTGATGATGATTTACAGGTGCATGCTAGCAGCGTGCAGGGAAGCACATGGTAAATCACTGAACCTTATAAATGACCGAACTGGTAGTTAACCCTGTCGGATAATTGAGCCCAACATTTCTGTTGCTAAGTGAGACAGTTGTTATCTAAGGCTTGCCCCATTTAATGACTTTTCTTGCCACAATTATTAAGAGAAACAGTGAAGTTGTTAAATGAATCTGGCTTTCCCATTGGCTTTGCTTGTTAGAAGGTTGCAAAATATGATCACATAATCCTGGGGCACTGCAACTATCATAAACTTGAAGTGGTTGCCAGGCATCCAATTTTTGATCACGTGACTATGGGGTTGCTGCAACCAGTCGTAAGTCTGAAAACTGATAAGTCACAGCTTTCAGTGCCATTGTAGCTTTGAATGGTCACTAACTGGTTGTAAGTCAAGGACTATTTGTATTTAGTGGCACTTTTAGTGACTATCAGTGGTGATAAATCAGTATATATCCAGTGATAAATCAGTATTTCTAGTTGGAGAGATAGTTTGGTGTGGTAGTTAAGGCACTTGGCTAGAAATAGGGAGACTGAGTTCTAGTCTCTGGCACAAAGCAATTGGCTGACCTTGGGCTAGTCGCTTTCTCTCAGCCCTAGAAAGAAGGCAGTAGCCCAACTATTGTGACCAAATTGCAGAAACATGTCCAGGCAGTTGTGAGGAGTTGGCTGAATTGAAGACACCAAAACAAACCCCAAACCAAAATGATCTCAATTATTGGGCTTAATATTTTATTTGGGTTTAATCTTGCTTTCAAAACGTCTATTGAATAAGTGATATAATATAATAACCTTCCAAATAAATGAAGACCATAAATGTAAGGTTACAGCATAGCTATCTTTATAATAAAGAGACATAGTAGTATATGCTGTTGGGTTCCTTTAATAAGACAGTGGAAAATTGCCATTGAGTGGCCACGGGTATCAAACTGTTGGCGTCATGTTGGCGTCACACAACGTTTTGCAATTTCCCTTCGTAGAGCTGGGATGGGCGTGGCCTGCGCATGACACATCTGGGCCACGGGATGCCAGTTTCACACCCCTGGAATAGACATTTAGGAGGAAAGCAATCTATCAGTGCAACTGGTGGTCGTAGGTGTTCTTTGTATACCAGAAGATATGCACCTGGTATTGAGGTAGGATGGTTTCTGGCTCCATTTCTAAACATCTCCGGAGATGCTTTAATCCCATGTTCTTTGTGACATTTAGGCATCATTGTGTATTTACATCTTTGCTTGGCTAGAGATAGACTAAATATATCCATTTGCTTCAAAGATACCAATGTAATATTTTCTTCTCTTTGTTAGATTTGTCCATATTACAACAAAGGGGATGGGCCTTACGGATCGTGCACCTTTAAGAAGATCTGTATTAAACTTCATATATGCCAGTACTACCTCCAAGAAGAATGTAGATTTGGGAGTAACTGCAGACGCTCTCATGATATTTTTAATCCTGAATGTTATGAGAAACTGGAGAAGTGGGGAATGAGCCAAGCTTTGATTAGTAAAATTCCATTGCTCTACAGGAATGTGTATGACATAAAAAACAACACATCTTCAAAATGCAAAGGTAAAGTACTTTATCCAGTTTGGAAATGACTGTTGTGCTATTTTCAATCTGATGACCTTGGTGTTGGGAATACAATTCCTATTTTTTCTGGTGTGCCAATGGGTTCTGGGAGTTGTCATCTTTGCATAATTGGAAAGCAGTAAGTTGGGAAGGTTGCAGTGTCAGAATCACCTCTCTGCTTAGTATTGTCGCAGTTAGCTGGTTTGTGATGCACGAGCCTTGCATTGGGATAACTCAAACTTAAGTCTGACATTCACCCATGTTCAAGGAGGTGTGCAAGGGTTACATCTGTCCACTTTCCATTATGTGACCAGCTTGGTCCTCTCTGAAAATAGAGAGAAAATGATAGCTGGTATTCCATGCTTTCTTAGCTGTGTTTATCAATTATGAATTTGGAAACAGTATTTAAGTAGGCTGTATTTGGCTATTTGCCAGTTGGGATTGCATAGTTGAGTTTTAAATAATTTATGGGAAGATGAACATTTGGGAAGCTCATTTCTGTCTGTTGCATGATTAATCAGCAGTTACCAGTCATTCTTTTTTTTAAGCTCAAAATTACAAATCCTTGCTTAGGGATGGCAATGTAGACTGGAATTTCTATAGCTAAGCAGTGGAGTTATAAAATGTGATATGTGTCTATATCACTTAGCAACAGCAAATCTCCATTTCTGTTGTTGAGTGAGGATCGTGGGTTTGCTAAATAAGGATTTCTTTGTGACTTCCTGATAACCTCTAATAAGCAAAATCATTGGAGAAGCCATCAGTAAGTCACAAGTGCCCTGTGAGCATGTCAGTGATATTATGCAGTGGGAGGGCGGCCAGATAGGGAGTGGCTATCACTAGGTGCAAGAAGATGTACCAGTGACTGCTACAGCACTGCACAAGCATGGCTGGGAAGGCATTCATGCGCTGTGGGGATAGGTGTGCACTACAAAGGATAAGGTACAAAATCCAAAGGATCTCATATCCCATAGCCAAGATCCTTGGGAGAAAAAAAACAGCATAAGTAGAAGTGCTTTACAAGAGCAAACTGTGACCTGCCTTGCTGCCTTCCCCATTGACTTTGTAGAAAGCTGGCAACAAAGATCACAATGAGTATTCATTGACTAAGGTTTACCTCAGGAGTGTCAAACTCTATTTCATTCAGGATTCTGCATCAGGATTGTGTTTGACCTTAGGGGCCTGGGGTGGGTGTGGCCATGGCCAGCTTGACGTCACTTGTGTTGGGGGTGCCTGTGGTGGCCCAAACACTCTGCCACAAAAACAGGCTCCCGGGCTGTGACGGCCTCCTGCAACCCTTTGCCAGCGAAAATGGAGCTCTGCAGCCCTCCTGAGCTCCATTTTTGCTGGCAAAGGGCACTGTAGGCCGGTCCTTTGCTGTATCCAGGGTGGCCCCGCAGGCCAGATCTAAGCATCCCATGGGCCGAATTCGGCCCCTGGGTCTTGAGTTTGACACCCCTGGTCTATCTGAACCACCCAGGAGTAATTGTTGTGGGAAAAATAGGAGGAATCTCTCCCCTCTCTCTCTCTCTCTCCCTCTCTCTCTCTCTCTCCTCCCTCCCTCCCTCCCTCCCTCCCCCCTCTCTCTGTATGTATGTATATGTGTGTGTGTACACACACACACACACACACACACACACCATCTTGAGATAAATGAAAGTAAGGCAGTTATGGAAATCAGTGTGTTAATTTATGTTATTTGTTTCTCTGAATGTTTTGGTCATTCCACACTGATCTGAGAAAACCCATGCAATTCCTATTCTGCTAATTTTGTTCTCCACAAATATTTCTTCGCAATAAGCTAAAGATAAGACCCTGTTCTTTCCCAGCTTGTTGTTCCTCTTCCAAATATACAGTATTGCTTCTCCCTTACCCTTCACCACTTTCCCCCCCAATTCTTATATTTTCTTATCTGTGTAATGCAACAACATTGTTCTTATTTTGTACATTTTTTTCTGTAATGGCAGGAGTGAGTGTAAAATGAAAACATTAGAAAACATGCAACTAATTCCCCCCTTCAGGTCATTGGAAGACAATTTCTGATCAGGGAAATGATTTCTTGGTTGGCTTTCAATTTGGAATGATTTTGTTAAAGTACTGGGAAGAATATTTGTGTCAAAATGCATTGAGTACCAAGTTTGATGAGTTTCAAAGCAGTTGAGTACCAAAGTACCATTGTTATCTACATTTTATTGGTGACTGGAAACCCATATAGGCCTTTTGAATAAAAAAGAAAAAATCTTACATTTTATAGTTTTGATGATTAAACAGGATAGATTATAAAATGAAGAGAGCCATATAATATAATTTTAGAGACAATTTTCCCTGAACAATTGTACTTATAACTGCTATGAAAAAGCCACTCCTTACATCTTTATTTTTTCCTATATTTTTGCTGCTTTTTTCTTTCTGCACTTTTAGCGTTTTTTTTCCTTTTTCCCTTTCTGCTGCTTCTTTTCTGTTTTATTTTTGTTTGTATTAGTTTTCGTTACAGTTGTTAAAACTTTCAAAAATAAGAAAATTATATAAAGCATAAAATAGTTTATTCTTTACAGCATGATTTGTTTTAATTGTGGTTTGCTGACTGGCCCTGTTGATTGGATAAACCATGATAGATGAACCACAGGACTGGATTCATATCCCACACTAAGACAAGACCAAACTGCATTATAATTTCATGCAATTTTCTCCTCTTGCTTGTTTGTGTTTGTAAAAGAGGAATCACAACTGTTCTTGCTGAAAACAATTTATCTGTAAGTTGAGGATTAGAGGAAATATTGCATAAAACAATTCTTTTATTTCTGATGTTAATAAAGTTTTGGTACTTAAAATGCTGAGAGAAAGATAGGAGGTGCAGCTCAAATAAACTTGTGCCTGTTAGTAAAATACGTTAGTCTGAAAAGGTTGTCCGAACTACTGTTGTTTTTTTGCCACCATAGATTAACAGCTCTCTTCTTATGGAGTCTTCAAGAAATCAAGAAATCATCCTTGAAGTCATGCTCCCACCCATAACTTTTTATCCACAACTTCTATCTGTCTTTGTAATTCTAGAGCTGATCTGATTACTTATTTTTTCCCTTGAGGGCAATCAGGAGAATTGGAGGAAGTTAAAATAATGTATCTTTTATCATCTTGAGTCAAAGTGTATACTTCATGTTTCCTTAGAGAGAAGAGAAACTCAAATAGTATCTACCACAGACATCAATGAATCAGATACAATTTGTTTATACCACATTAGGAAAAGTTGTAGCTTTCAAGGTAAGTGGGATAAAACCAGTTAAGTCAAGCTTTCCCTGTTTCTGATATGAATGCTATGATTTCTCACCATACCCTTAAAATCATGGAGCTAGAAAACATCATTTAGGCTGAACCCCAATCCTTGCTCAATGCAGAAATCCAAAATAAAGGATTGCTAGATTGATGGCTCTTTGGTCTCTATTTGTATGGAGAACATCACCATTCAGAAAAATGGCTTCCCTTGTCAATCTGGTCTTGGATTTGTATATTTCCAGATAACCACAAAACTGACCTTTAGCATCATTTCAGAACAACTTATCTGTAGACCACAGGACTTTTTTAGGTCTGCCAACACCCACCTAGGTCTAATACAGTCCCTTCAGTAGAAGAAAAAATGTATCAAGTCCATATTTGTGCTGTGAAGTGAGGTTGTCATCTTGCTGTTATGATGTATGTGAGAATGAATAATTAAGAATAGGATCTACTATATTTAGGCTGCAAAGATGTGAACTAATTATTCAGCAAAGAATTATTAGGGCTTACGGTTCTTTCCTTTGCAGCTCAGTTTTGGAACTCTCTTAGAAACTCAAGGTCTAATTTGTAATACCTTTGATGATTTCTGATACGTAACCCAAACCAAGCTATTAATATGCAGCTGATGTACTGTTTGTAAGTATTTTAAAAAGAGAAAATAAAAGGTCTAAAAATGGAACATTTGCAAGAGGCTCTCCACCCCTCTGTATGCCTGGCAATTTCATCAATACAAATTCCTTACATTTCTCCTTGAAAAGTATCTTAGTGGATCGAGAATGTAATACAACATAACATGGCTTTATTTGTTTAGATAAATGTACCCGAGTTCATTACCATTTGCCATATAGATGGCAAGTTTTAAATGGTACTTTGTGGAAAGACATGGACAATATGAAGAAAATTGAAAAAGCCTTCTGTGACCCAGGCAATGAAAGGTATAAATATAGTGATAATTTGTTCTTATAATAATAACATGTTCTTGTTTGACTTGAATTGTATTGATGCTGTTTTGGTACTTTTCTCTTCTTTGAATATTTTAATGCATGTTTTAACTGGCTTTAATGGTTTGCCTGTTATTGTAATATGTAGACGTGATATGAAACATTTTAATATAGATTTCTTGTGTTAATTAGAGGTGAGGGAGGTTCAAATCAGTTTTGATTCCTAATGAGATTCCTGGAATTTTCTTGATACGATTTTTGGAAGTGGTTTGCCATCGCCTTTCTAGGTTATCCAACTGGCATAAATTTCACAATCAAAATGTGTGCGATTCTTGATACTTCCAATCATACATAAACCCCATATCATGTTACTCTGTTTCTGGATTTACATTTAGCGTAAATACACAGTAATCAGGTACAGATAGCAAGTGGATGAAAAAAGCTAAATGTTTCAAGCTTTGTTTGCAAAATGTTTCCCTCCAGTAGAGTTGTTCTTCTCAGTTGCTCAGGAATATATTAACGAAGGATGGGGGTGGAATGGTTTCTCTCATTCCATATGCAGATCCTAATCTGGATTGGGCTGCTATAATATTTACCGCAAATAGAATCTGAAAGTGGATTATGTGCTTCATATAATTCAACTTTTAGACTCGTGTGAGTTACTCTTAAGATTTTGCTGAAGTCAGTACAAAAAGATATAGAATTCAGTTGGTCCCAATTTACTCTTGAGTTACAGACTCCTCTTTTGAGTTTGCAAAATGGGAAGAATGGAGAGAATGGAAGGGGAGATTTTTCAAACATTTGATTTTAAACAAAAGCTAAGTACTAATAGAGTATTTATCATTAACCTGGTTCTACCCAAGGTTTTGGGATTGTACTCCTGTGGTTGGGCAAAGCTTATTTTGAGTGAAAGCATTCTTGTCTTAAATTAGCTTCACTTACCCTTAGAAACATAATGTTCATAGCAAATGTGATACAGTCACTGTTGTACAGGATGGAAAGGTAAAACTTTTCTTTTTGTGCAGAAAATATTTCTCACTGTTCTAATATATTGTTCTGGTTTCCATAAAAAAATAGAAGAGTGATGGTGAATCTTTTGGGCTCAGCATGCCAAAAATTCAGAAAGTGACTAACTTGACTCTTCTGATATTTTTACACAGACACAGACACAGACACAGACACACACACACACAGAGAGAGAGAGAAGAAACAATTATTTATCTCCCCCTCCCCCTATTTAGGCCACTCTGAACTGTGGCACTCAGCATTTGGTATTGGTGAACGTTGATGTGTCACCCAAAATGTTCTATGTTACTTTTGACAGGCATGTCATAGCTCACCATCAGTGAAATAGGCTAGAACAAGCCTTTAAAAAGAACAATTATAACTTTTTAAAATCCCATTGTCCACAGTATATTCCAATTGGGAGGACCAGAGCAATTCAATTTCTCCAGTATGACATGGGGCTCTGCTAAGATTAGACGGCTTTCCACCCCATCTTCTGTGACCAAGCCTCCACACTATATTCTTACAACAGATTGGATCTGGTACTGGAAGGATGAATACAATCAATGGAAAGAATATGGAAAGCAAGTAAGCCTTACTAATGTTTTCATCATCTTCATGCTGTATAGCAGGTTTCTTAAACTTCGCAAGTTTAAGATGAGTGGACTTCAGCTCTTGCAAGTTTCCCAGCCATCCAGAGAAACACAGCTGCATAGTATCCTAATGACTTTGATACCTTTAATAACTTTGATACCTTTAATAAAAATCCAGCTTTTACTACTAAATCAATGCAACATATAAATGGTGGGTTATCCTACCGGGTCCTCCATAACACGTGTCAGAATAGATCTGGGTAAGAGCTGCATCTAGATTAGTTACAGGTAGTCCTCAACTACACAATCATTCATTTAGTGGTTATTCAAAGTTACAACATGCTTGAAAAAGTTACCTATGACTTGTCCTCACGCTTTAAATTATTGCAGTGTCCCCATCATCACGTGATGATAATTTGAGCACTTGGCAACTGGCATGGAGTTATGATAGTTGCAGTACCCTGGGGTCATATGGCCACCATTTGTGGCTTTCCCAGCTGACTTCCAATAAGCAAAGTCAATGGGGGAAATTGGATTTGCTAAACAACCATGCTGCTCACTTTACAATTGTGGCAAAATAAAATCAGGTGCAACTTATTCAACAACCTCGCTTAGCAATGGAAATTCTTATCCCAACTGTGGTTGTAACTTGAGGACTACCAGTATTGGTAAAACTTTGTTACCTAAACAGAGAAGCAGTGAAATTAAGAAACAGCAGTACAAAATGGAAACTTTAATAACAAGAACAAAATAAAATCAATATCAAAGTTTAAAAAAAAAAACACCAAACAAATTAAAAAGGTGTTGGAAAGATGAGGAAACAGACTTCAACACTCATAATCTGTAGTAAGGTAGCCAATAAAAAGTAAACTCTATCACAGGTTGGTGTTTACTGCAAGAGATGATACCCTGAGTTTAATTTTATCTTAGAAATATTTTTTAAATGATGGGTATTAGGAAAGCCTAATGGTACAAATGATATGCAATATTTGGGGCACATACCTGCTTCAGCATCAGAATGAAGGCTCAACCACTTCTAATTAGGATATAGGGTTTAAGATTTCTTCCTGATCTATGGAGGGAATTTTCTGTTCCGTCTATAGCTCTCTGTTCTTTCATGGACAAAGGATTGAGGTTCAGGAAGAGTAGATTTCACCTCCAGCATTGTGAAGAAAATGAGGCAACCTCTTGCACTGACCATGGGTTGCAATAGAGAAGTAATACTGGGGCTAAGCAGCAAATACTTTATGCAGACTGACAGTTGATTTAGATTCTCGTCCAGGTACTAACTGAGTGGCATCTTTAGCTGGCCACGTCTTGTGTGCCACTTCCCATCTCCATAGTTATAACATGGCTCCCTTCTTTCCAAGGCTACCCTTTCCAATTGACAAATCCATACATCACAAGTTCTTGTTCTCTGCTTTTGACAAAAAGCCCATAAAGGGACTTTTAATGAATCCAATTGTTGTCTTTTTCCTAATTAAATAAGTCAGTTTTGCCCTTTCTGCAAATTCTATCATTTTCACCAACCATTCCTCCATTGTGGGTATTCTAGAGACTTTCAATCTTTGTGCATAAAATCTCACAGCAGTTACCCAACACAAAAACACTTCTCAAATTGTCTATCCATTAGTCACAGATTTTTTTTCTCCCGGTTTCAGTGGAACTGGAAAAGTTTTTATATTAATACAGTTCATAAAGTTGGTTGAACCCCAAATATGCTGCCTTTTTTTTAGAACTCCAAGTAGGATAAAATGACCCTTCGCCTCTTCAGCATTTCCAAGATAAATTTGAAGCAGCTTTAAACAATCCACAAATAGATAACTCATTCTAATTCTTAAGAAAGTCCTTTTTTAAAACAAAATTCAAAGGACCTTAATTTTTCTGGAGTGATGTGCAAATGCTTTTGTTTGGTTCTGTGGTATCAGGATGATGATCATGTTGCTGCTACTGTGACCAGCTTTGACTTGGAGAAAGCCTACCAATCTGAAGCATTTACGACCGACAAGTTCTCGGCTGGGACACAGAATTATGAGATTGATTTTAAAGGTGTGTTTTCTCTCTTGTATCAGCTGAGTTTTTTGGAAAAAGCACCAGATAAAAATCCACGTTGATCTGCCTTGGCCATAATATTTGGTTCCTTTACTCCAGGAGGTGTCAAACCCGATTTCATTAAGGACCGCATCAGGGTTGTGTTTGACTTTTGGGGGGCTGGGGGGGAGGCATGGCCAGGGTGGGAGTGGCCAGCATGACATTACTTGTGTTGGGGGGCACCTGTGGTGGCCCGAATGCTCTGCCTGTAAAAACAGGCTCCCAAGCTCCGTTTTCAGCTGCAATCACCTCCTGCAGTGAAAACGGAGCTCGGGGTAGCCATGCACAGCTCTTAGGAGCTCCATTTTCACTGGCAGAGGCACCACGGGTCAGTCCTTTGCTATTTACAGGGCAGCCCCATGGGCCAGATCAAAGCACCCTACAGGCTGGATCTGGCCCTCGGGACTTGAGTTTGACACCCCTGCTTTAGCCTAATATTGTCTATTAGGAAGAAAGGTCCATCTGATTAGAAATCAAGCAAGCAGGTTTTGTATTAATAAACTTGGATATAATTAAGTTAGCATATTAAATTGGTGGTTCTTAAATTGTTTCCCCAATGCCCTTTTCATGGTCTTAAGGATACCTAATATTATTATACATCACAAAGAAACCCCTCCAAACTCCCTTGTTTTATACAGATATTGTGGCCGTGGCTGTCCTGAACTTCAAACAAGCAATTATAAATTGCTCTGTTAGCAACAGCAGTTTGACTTATAGACCGACCTTGGAAGGATGGAAAGCTGAGTCAACCTTTAATCCTGTCAGGATTGAACTCTAGGCTATTGGCAAAATTAGCCTGCAATGCTACATTCAAACACTACACCACCAGAGATCCTTATCTTTACTCATTATCCCCCAAGATATGCTCGAATTGCCCCCACTTTAGTCATACAATTGAGTAGGATTATCGTGATAGAAGAAAATTTGTCCTCAAATCAAATGGTCTTCACAAAGCTTCTGTGATTGAACGACTATGCACCTGGTTTAAACATAGCTGATTACGGTGGATAAAACTGTTATGTAAAGTCCAAAAAAAAAATCTCCCTAGGATCTGTTATATTAGTGTGAATTGCTGGTGAATCGTACATCTCTATTACTCAGGTTCAACTGTTGTTTATCATCTTCTAGGCCCAATTTCATAGGGACGCGGTGGTGCAGTGGGTAAGACCCTGAGCTTGTCAATCAGAAAGGTTGGCAGTTCGGCGGTTCAAATCCCTAGCACCGTGTAAAGGAATGAGCTCCCGTTACTTGTCTCAGCTTCTGCCAACCTAGCAGTTTGAAAGCATATAAAAATGCAAGTAGAAAAATAAGGACCACCTTTGGTGGGAAGGTAACAGCATTCCGTGGGCCTTCAGCGTTTACTCATGCCAGCCACATGACCACGGAGATGTCTTTGGACAGTGATGGCTCTTTGGCTTTGTAACAGAGATGAGCACTGCCCTCTAGTGACAGAAACTAGCACGTATGTGTAAGGGGAAACTACTTTTCGGCCCGGTTTCATGGATGGTATCATCTGAGTTTGTAGTTCCTTAAACAAAGGAGTTCTGTGGGTCTCTGCTAGAGTGGCCTTGCTTGGCAAATAACTTTGATCTTTAAAGCATTAATATAATTTGGCATCAGGGTTGGATAAGAAGGAGAATAAGTCAACTTGGACCCTTTGATGTCTTGGTTAATAAAAGCGATTTTTGAATATAGTAAGGAGTTTTGAGATAAAAAGGTAAGGCTAGGTCACCTTGACTTTCTGCTTGGTTTTAAGGGTAGATTTTTATTTGCACCAATTTTCAATTAAAAATCAAATTGGAAACTTGGTAGGTCAGATCTGTGGGCAGAAGGGGGTTTAACATGCCTTAGAATGGTAAACAATCTTTGGGACCAGAAGCACGTTTGATATTTTGTAGGCAGAAGGATGCCTACAAAACATGTAATATGTACGAGTTCCAAGAAAAGCTGGAGAACAAAAAAGGGGCCTTTTGGCAGCTTGATATCAGTTTTTTATGATATCAAGTTGATATCAGCTTGATATCATACAAAAGGTAATAACAGTCCCTCTTGCATTGTTATCTGGTCTAGATAAGGGCGAACTTTGTTCTGCCTAGTGTTTCATCTTCTTAGAATCCAGCTAGGATCCTAGGCAGACTTCGATTTCATTCTTCAGCCACAAATTCAATGTTTTGAGAGATGTTTCTGTGGGCATTTTTCAGCCATGAAACAGAAAAACCTGAAATATCAGACAGAAAGAAGTGTTTGTAGACGACCTAAGTTCGTGTCCATGGAAGAGGTGGAGAAAAAGAAAAGCAGGTTGGTGACCAGATTTTGTATGTGTGTGGGAGGTGGGACCTCATTATTTGGTTTGTAATTTGGAAAGTATGTATGTGCATATGTATGTGTCTAGATCTCTAGAAGATTATGTTTTTCCTTGGTATTCTATCAGTCCAGGGTAGTACATTTTGCAGACCGTCCTGATTGATTTCCCCAATCTGGTTCCTGCCAAGATATCGGTCCAACACCAGTAAAATTCCCCGCAAGTTGTCAATTCTGCAGAAAATGGGAAGGCCAGTTTAAGGCAAGAAAAGAGAACCAAAATGACTATTATATGACATATCCACTATCTGCGTGGCCTGAAGAAAGTCCTAATGTAGGGGTTCAATAATAGATAATGAGGTGCACTGGAACTCAAGGATATCCACAGGATTGGTTTTTTAAAAAAGGTCTAAATGGCAGCCATGATGGTGTAGTCAAAGTTTTGCCTGTTTTTTTTAATGTGCATTTTATGTGGGTATGAAACTCAGTGCTTTCAATGTAGAATAAGGAAAGAAGTTCACTCACACATCACTCTCAAAGTATTGTTGGTTGCTTCAATTTCCCCTCCTTTATTCAACTTATAGTTGTTAAGACTTACTTTGAAGTCACATTCCAAATCAGAATTCCTGGACTTTGTTTGATGAACATTTTTTTCCTTTGCATTATATAAAACAGAGTGTTGGTTAATTCTGCAATCTCTTTGTTTACAAGCAAAACAGAGCAATCAAAGGGAAGTGCTACACACATTCCACCTCACTGGGACCAGGCAGCTTTACCAGAACTGGGATATAAGGTAGGTTTTACTAAATTAGCAGATGTTTCTATATTCTTAGTGTAGTTGTTCAACTCAGAATGTTGTGTGTATGTGTTTTAAGTCAGGTACTATGCATAGTGCTAATAACAAATAGACAAATAGCTATTCTTCTGGAATACAAATGCTGGTATTCCATCTTTGGCAGGTTCTGGTCCATCATTACTCATCATTTCTTAACCCTTTACTTTGAATGTCCCAAAGGTGCTTTTTCAAGAAGCAACTGGAGTTTCTGGAGTTTCTTTGAAGAAGTTTAGCTTCTGATCCAAGAAGTTTCTTCAGCTCTGACTGGGATGGTGGGGAATGGAAGGATTTATACTCCTTGCAGATAGCTGGTCATTTCTATTATTTTAGAAAGAATAAAAGGAAAGCGAAAAGAATGCAAATGACCAGCTGTCTGCGAGGAGTATAAATCTTTCCATTCCCCACCATCCCAGTCAGAGCTGAAGAAACTTCTTGGATCAGAAGCTAAACTTCTTCAAAGAAACTCCAGAAACTCCAGTTGCTTCTTGAAAAAGCACCTTTGAGACAACCATGACCTGGATGATTGAGAATTTCCATAAACTTTATTTTGAATGTTTTGTTTGAGTCCCTTAACGTATGTTTTGAGGAAGTAAGAAGTTTTTATTCTACCTCTTCCTCTGTGTGAGGGTGTATGACACCCTGTGTGAGGGTGTACTCTAATAAAACTTAAATTAACAGTCACCAACAAATCAGCCACAAAGCTCATATCCAGTAATGTGGGGGTGAGTTCACTTATTCAATTAACTCTTCCTCTGCCCTCTCCATCTCTATAAAATAAAGAGTAAGGTAGCTTGATGATAAGTAGGTTACAGAGAACAAGGAATGAAATTGGTGGCTAAGGTCTGGATTACAATATGTAATCAATAGGATGTGCTGGAAAGACAGGCTGAAGGCTCCTTCATATGACAATATGATGTGCTAGAAAGACTGAGGTTAAAGATTCCTTCATAGGAGAAGGATGCCCACTGAGTGATTTGAGGCCAGCCTATTTGATTTCTGGACTAATCTATATCATGGGGTTGGTGTTGAATTGAAACTGAAGCGAGAATCCTATATAAGGCAATTAACCATGGAATAAGCAAACTCTGCAATTATGCCTTACTCAGAGCAAGTCTGCCTACTAAGCCTGAGGAAGGAGAGAACAAAGTTCTCCTACTGACTTGGCAGTCACAGAAATGGGCATTTTCTTCCTCCCATCCTTTTGAATGTCATGGACCCCAAAGTAGGATCAGCCCCATTTTTAAGCCTACTAAAGACTTTTTAAAAAGTTTTTGTTGCTTCAGAGGGCCTTCCAAAATTGATAGTGTTGATGCTGAGGAGGCTGTTTCAATCTAAAGTTGTTATATTTCACATAGTGTTTTTAAATATTTTAGCAGTGGGACACATCCTGTGTTTTTCTGTCACTCACACTGTATATGGCTTAGACTGAAGTGGTACAACTTAAATCTTATGAGTAAAATAAAAAGTTCCTGTTTCTCAAAATGACCTGTTGAGAGTCAGATCGTGGAAGAACTCTAAATAGGCCCAAGCTGGTTCAGATGTTGTTCTACAACTTAAGTTAGGTAGTAGTTGGTAAGCCCTTGAAAAGCAAGAAAAGAACGTGTTAGAAATTTCTGTGGGCTTTTTCTACTAGGTATCCACTAGACAGAGAACTAAGTCTTCCCTTTCTCATCTTCCCTGATCAGTGAACACCCAGTGATTCTGTGACTTGGTTTTGTTTGATTATCAGGGTAAATAACTTTTATTTCAAATTTTGCTGCCTATATTAAATTTTGCTCCCATTTTTGAGATTGTACCCTTTTTTCCCTTTGCAGCTGATCAACCTCCTTTCATCCTCCAGCGAGTACATAAAAGTCCAGACTAACTTTCTGCGCACACTGCCCAAGGTCACAATACTGGCCATCAAAAGAATCCAGAATTTGTCTCTTTGGGAAGTTTATCAGTGGTATGTGCAAACTGGCTCCACTGTTGTCATTGGCTTCTCTGAAATTGATTTTTTTTTTCAAAAGCTTCGTGTTTCTGTTGCATAGCAGAATGCTCGATTAAAGGAGAATACTTTCTTGGAAGAATTTCTCAGTGTTATTTAAATTCAAAGTACTGAGGGTTGATCATGGTTGTATTGCCAGGGAGCAGAGAATTCTTTCTTACTCTTTGGGAACTACTCGGTGATGGTCATATAGCTAATTATATGGTTGAGAGTTTCTGTCTTCATGTGTAGTGGTTATCTCCATTTGGCTAGCAAAATGTTGGAGAAAGCTAACTAATGATGATCAGAATAAGCAAAATAGAAACTCTTACTCTTTCATTAATTTAGCTGCTGACATCTCAATTCTAAAGACCACATGTACTGAGACATTCCAAGCCACAGAAGAAAACCCAGCTTCTTCTCTTATGGAGTCTACCATCCATTAGTGTTCATCCCAGGAACAGGACATCATTAACAGCAATATTTCTCAACCTCTGCAACTTTAAGATGTGTGAACTTCAGTTCCCAGAATTCCCTAGCCAACTGTGCTGATGGGGGAATTCTGCTGAAGTTGAGAAATACTGATTAAGAGACTTCAGTGTCTTGGTAGGAATCTTAGCATCAGGTTTCCCCTTGCCTGTTCCTATTTTATTTTTGCCTGATCATATTTGTGCCATTTTTTCCCATATTTGTAGGCAGAAAGAACAAATGAAGAAGGCAAATGGGGGAAATGATGTAGTTGAAAG
The DNA here is from genome assembly GCF_049901735.1 of Notechis scutatus. Classification (NCBI taxonomy): domain Eukaryota; kingdom Metazoa; phylum Chordata; class Lepidosauria; order Squamata; family Elapidae; genus Notechis; species Notechis scutatus. The sequence goes on from NC_142014.1 coordinate 60,131,778, forward strand.
GTCTCTGTTTCATGGAACAAGTACAAAACATGTTGATGCCATCTGCCAGCAGAATTTTGATTGGAGGATCTGTGGTGTTCATGGTACAGCTTATGGCAAAGGTAACTTCTATGGTGTTTTGTGCGTAATAATTTAATTGAATTTGATACACTTCCTATACTTCTGTACCATTTATTTGGAGTCAGATGTTAGCAAAAATGGATGGGGAACTCTGATCATCCAGATGTTGTTGAATTGGGTTCTAGTACCTGTCTTCAATGATTATATTGGCTGGAAATAATGGATGTTGACATCTAACATATCTGAAGGGCATCTGGTTAAAGAAAGATGTAAAGTATTTAGCAGAAAAAACCTCTCTGCCTAGATACAGATTGCGCAAAACCTATCATTCAAAGTATGGAAGGTTCTGTTCTTCCTTTGAATTATGCTGATCCAGCTATGCTGGGGCTAGCCTGGCCCTGCCATAAATGATTTCAAATTTTAATATTGGATTTATTTGCTGCATTTGTATCCTGGTATCCAGGAGGTTAGGTTGGCCACATCCTCTTTTTGTCCAGTTTTATTCTCACCAAGGTGGATGGAACTGAGATGGAGTGACTAATCCAAACCAGTATTGATTTGAATGTTGGTCTTCTCAATCCTTGGTAGGCATGAAAACCATTAAATATACACTACAATTTTGTTGAATTTGTAATGTGGCCTGTTTTTCCTTATGTCTTTCTTCTTTATAGGAAGTTACTTTGCAAGGGATGCTGCATATTCTGATAACTACAGTGGAGGCAGCTCTTCTATCAAGACCATGTTTCTCGCCAAAGTATTGGTGGGAGATTTCACAACTGGCAATTCTTCCTATCTCCGCCCCCCTGCCAAAAATTATGAGAGCAGTCTTTTCTATAACAGCTGCGTGAACAGTCTCCTGAATCCATCAATTTTTGTCATTTTTGAGAAGCACCAGATTTATCCCGAATACCTGATTGAATACAAAAAATCCTGTTTAACACGCCGCTAGATGAGCTACTTTCTGGATGACCATTGAAGACCTTAGCCTGTCATGTTAGCTATATCAGCATTTTGTTGAGCGATTTTTAAACAAGTTTTTAATAGATTAAAAAGATATCCCCTCTCTTCCCTTCCCCCTGAAATTAGACACCATAAATGTAAAAAGCAGACTTAATTTTTACTATCAAAGCTCAGTACACCTATGAATGTTAAGTGCTTTTTTTTTAGAAGAGACATTATTGCTTTCTCAAGGAAGAATAATTTTGCTTCGATTATACTTGTTCTGATAGCTGTATGTCATGTAAAATCCAAGATGATGCTTTTGTATTCAGTGGAGAAATTTAATCAGTGGAATCATAAATGACTCATTGATTAGGTTTTCTTAGAAAAGCAACACCCATAATACTTAGCCTTAAAAAATATTATGCCCCATCCCTTTGCATTAATTGCAGCATAGGTCTGCAGTGGTTTGAAAAGCTGCTTTGGGACAGGCGTGTTTATACACCCTGCATATACATAAGGCAGTGTATTGTGTACGTGTGCCTTATTCTCATAGATGTGTGCTCATTCACACTTGCTCAGAAACAATTTTACAATATTAGATCTGAAGCATTGGATATCTCTAAATACCAGATGTTACAAGAGCCCACATGAAGAAGCACTGATTTTAATAATCTCTAAAGTTCCGTTTTAAACAATTCTATTCTTTTTGCAGATTTTAGTATTTTAGTATTAATATCTTTCAATGCTGTTCCATCTTTCTAAGGGCATAAGGGTAGAGAAAACCTTCAGATCAGATTACCTTGTTGTCATTTAGATTCTAAAAATAAATACTTTTTAAATGTCTTTTGTAGTATGATTTTTTTTAAACTTGTATATGACTGCAGAATACTCAGCATGGAATTCCAGAATTATAGCCCTAAACAGTGGTAAAATATCAGGTTGAGGAATGCTAGTGTAGCATTTTTCTGTGCTTTACTTTGCTAAATCTTGTGCTTCCTCTTTGACACAGTGATCTATATCACTGTATATCATTGTATATAATGATACAGAAAATTGTTTCTTCTTTCATCGCCTGTCAACAAGGGACCAACTTTTTAAAATTTTTAGATTTTGGATATAAAATATACGTTGGGAATGTGGCTTAAGAACTTGCCAGCTGCTTAAATAAACTTTAGCAAAAGAAGCCTTGTTTGGTTTTATTAGATAATATCATTTTGCTGCGTCTCAATGGATATATAGTTGGCGGTGGTGACTTAATCATGTGCTATTGAAACTTCAAGATACAGCCTTTTAGTGACAAAATGATGAATGCTGTATGGAGATTTGCAGGTTTATAATGAAACTCTTGGAGCAAACCATATCTAGCTACAGCTGTAAAACTCTTTATGGTTTTTGTGTTTCAGATAGATTTTTACCTTGAGGAACCATTCTTTCCAGCATATCTGCTTTCCCAAGTGTAAATTATGGGTTGATGCTATAAAGTTTACATGTATTTAAGTTGGCTTTATTGTTTGCTGAAAATCTCAAGATAGATGCCTTATAACAAATAATATAAAGAAAGTACTATCAGTGATTTAAAAGCCACCAAGGGGTTTTTTAAAAAAAAGTTTTAATGGCTATGTATGTTGGAAGTTTCAGCACTGTACCAAATCAGGGTGGGCTCGTTTTTGAAAGTAAAGTCTTAGAATTTTAATAACTGTAGTAGACTTCAAACCCAGGAAATAAGGGCATTGTGAGGTAGCAACATTAGTAGTACACTGATTTACACTACAGAATGCAGGAATTTTTTTTAATCAGTATACAGATTATACTGTAATAAAGGAATTTACAAGTGGCTTTAGAATCCTTTTATTTTCTACATGTAAAATAAACTTATAATCATTTGTTTAGTGGCTGTTCAGAGTTACAACAGCGTTGAAAAACGTGGCTTGTGGTCAGTGTTCACACTTACAAACTTATCACAGCATGCTCACAGTCATGTGATCAAAATTCAGACACTTGGCAACCAGCATGTATTTACAATAGTTACAGCATCCTGGGGTCGTGTTATTGGCTTTTGCCATTTTCCCAGCTGGCTTTCAACAAGCATAGTCAATGGGGGGGTGAGGGGGGGAGATCCTTATTTGTCTAATTACTTAGGATTGACTGAACAATTACAGTGACTCATAAAATAGGTCACAACTCACTCAGAAATGGTATTGAACCAGTTCTGACAGGTTCTGGAGAACCGTAAATTTTGAGTAGTTTGGAGCAATGGTCACCAACCAGTGGACTGGGGAACACTGGTGGTCCACGAGAAAATTTTGGTGGTCCACAGAAAAATGTCCCCCCAAAGCAATTAATCCAGGCTACGTGGGAACACAAGGCTGCATCGCCCACATGGCCCACCTCCACCCTTTGGCCGAGTGCAAACCTTAACTTGAGTAGAGCCACTGGAAGGTAAGACCAATGGCGGGAGGGAAACCCACTCCAGGGTGGCTTGCTGATGGTGGGAAAGTCAGTCCCATATTCCAGAGCTGCAGTAGTCACAGTAGTCACAAGTAGCCCTTTGGTCATCCCAGAGCAGCTACTCCAGTCTATGGCAGGCTGGTGCACCCGGGTGGAGGAGCAACTGCTCTAGGATGACCAAAGGGTCAGTCCTGTGACTACTGCAGCTCTGGAATATAGGACCGACTTTCCCACCAACGTCAGCAAGCCACTGTCAGTCAAAATTCATATTAGTGGTCCGTGGGATTTAAGTTTAAAATAAGTTTGGTGGTCCCTGAGGTCCAAAAGGTTGGCCCCTGGTTTGGAGAACCGGTAAATACCACCTCTGACTGGCCCTGCCCCCATCTATTCACTGCCTTCCGAGCCCCAGCTGATCAGCTAGGTCTTTTGTCACCCTGCACAGGAGAACGGAGCTGGAAAGCAGGTTAGTGGGGTAGGGAGCGAATGGAGATTTTACAGTATCCTTCCCTGGCCACGCCCACCAAGCCACGTCCACAGAACTGGTAGTAAAAAAAAATTGAATACCAGCACTGAACTCACTTTAACTGCTTTGCTTAGCAGTGGACATTCTGGCCTCAAATGTGGTTGCAAGTTGAGGACTACTTACACATTCATAGGAATTAAACTACATGTCTAACATTTAACAATCAACAAGAATAGTTTCCATACAAAAGAAATTCTTTAAGATGATAAAAGCAATTTTCTTCAAGTTAGGATTTAAAACGGGGGTCCCCAACCCCCTGGTCCATGGACTGGCATTAGTCCGCGGCATGCCAGCAACCAGGCCACACAAACAAGCGAAGCCCCTTGAAGGCAGCACATAAAACCATGCCCTTCCGGTCCCCTTCTCCTTGGAACCAGTGCCCCAAAGATTGTGGGCCGCTGCTTTAAAAACCAATGATTTTCAACTGAAATGAAATACGAATTCCTTGGGGGGGAAATTTAGAACATGTTACATAAATAACCGCAGTGCATTTTATTTCTAGTTCTCAGAGTTACTATGAATTACCATTAACCAAGCAAGCAGAGGATGAAAAAGGTTATAAGCTGTCATGCATACAGAACCGGATTGGAGAAGATTGCCTTGTTTAAAAGAAAGGGCAAAAACACTAGGTTCCAGATTGTCAGTTACATCTTGGGATCTTCAAACTTGACAGCTTTAAGATTTGTGGACTTTAACTCCCAGAATTCCTCCTCCAGTCATGTTAGCTCAGGAATTCTGGGAGTTGAAGTCCACAAGTCTTAAATTTGCCAAGTTTGAAGACCCTTGGTCTAGGTAAATCTGTCCATCACCTTAGACAGGAGAGGAACAACTCTTAAAGAGAAAATAGAGGCTAAGCTGATGATTGACCAATTATAACAGCCTGATTTAAAAAAAAAAAAAGCTTTCATTTTTAACAACTAAAACAGTTCATTTTATGAGCATCCTACTTTCATTATTAGCAAATACCCCTTCCATACACCATACCGCCACTCAACATAACGCTTTCGCAGTTTAGATGCATATTGGGCACTAAAGGTTAAGTTTGCAAGTATAGAAGTTTAACCGTCTTTGGAATTGAGCATTGTAAGTTGATTAAGGCTGGAAGGCAGACTGGGGTAAGAGCTTTGGCACCTTTAACAGGTTTTTCCATGTTACAAAATAGGTTTTCAGCGTGAGGTAAGCCAAAGCTTCTGGAAAAGAAATGGGAGGATGTGACTATCTTAACGAGAAACAATCTTGATGATGACACCATCCCGTGGTCCTAGTGTGCTGTGAGATTTGACCTGCAAAGGGATCTGGGAAGAAGGTGAAGAAACAAAATACAAAGCAAGTTAGGAAGCGGCAGTAATTATAGGAAAGGCAATAATGCTCTATACCAGGGGTGTCAATCTCAATTTCATTGAGGGCCACATCAGGGTTGCGTTTAACCTCGGGGGAGTGGGTGTGGCTGGGTTGGGTGCGGCTAGGGTGGGCATGGCCAGGTTGACGTCCTTCAGCTCACGTGGGCTCTGTTTTCAGCTGCGATGGCCTCCTGCAGCCCTCTGCAGGAGCTCGGGACGGCTGCATGCAGACTTCCATGGCCTTCCCAGGGTCCATTTTTGCTGGCAGAGGGCTGCAAGACAGCCCTGCTCTATATTCTTAACTTCTAGCAATCAATCGATACAGGTTTCTCAGGATGTTTTCCAATCAGATCAACCATGGTGGACAGTCTGGGCAACAACCATCCTACCTTGCAGTGTGCTACAAGGTTTGTTTAAGAATAGTTGGGGGCAATAGGTGGGCTGCATTTACATTCACAACCGGTTCACTGGTTGTGAGCATACACGCGTGCCCCTTTGGGACTGAAGCGGAGCTTCAAACATGCAGCTAATCAACTCGGGTAGCTCCAGTGAGTACAGCAGGGGTGGTGTGCACCTCAGCTGGGCAGCGTGAGTGGGGGGAACGAGCCAGAAAATTAGTTATATATGGAAAGGGTGGGCGGGCGGGCCCAGCCAGCGATCACAACTAAGAGTTCGCATGACCAAGCAGCAGCCTTGAAGATCATCTTGCGATCCTTGAAGCTCATCTTTTGGTTTGTGTTCATTTTTTAAATATATATGTATATCAAGCAGGAAGCCTTGGTGGCCCCATATGTTGGATGCTGTGTTGGGGATTCAGGGGAAATAGCTATCAGTCTATACATTTTCATTCATTGTACACATGTTGTACATTGACAATACATGTTTGATTTGATGTTTGTACTAAAGAGAAATGAAAAGCAATTCTTTCCTCACCCTCTAGTTTGCCTTTTTTGTTGTTACCACCTTCTCCAAAAAGTAAAAAACAGGCACAAACCTGGGTCTCAGGGCAGGTTTTGAACATGAATCTTTGCAAAATTCTCAACAGTGCAATTTTTATTATCATCAAGGCCAACTTCATGCCAATGCAGCCACGAGGACCTGCCCCAAAGGGCAAATAAGCAAAAGGATGTTGTTGCTCCATAGCCTCAGCCGTAAATCTGTGGGCAAAATTAAAATATAAATCTGCGGGCAAGATTAAAACATGAGAAAGGACCTTCCATTTGCATTTTCCATTTTAAAACACTGGGTGGGCCCCAAATGGCTTGTTCAATGATTAAGACATAGCAGTCCCAGGTAGTTCATGACTTAGAATCATTCATTTAGTGGCCATTTGAAATTACAATGGTACTTGTAAGTGACCAGTCCTTGCGTTTATGACCAATGTACCATCCCCATGGTCACGTGATCAAAATTTGGGAACTTGGCAATTGGCATGTACTTATGATGGTTGCAGCATTCCCAGGCCATGTGATCGCCATTTGTAATCTTTCCAGGGGCTTCCAACAAGCAAAGTCAATTGGAGAGGGGGCGGAAAGCCGAATTAATTTAACAACCATGTGATTCATTGAATTGCAGTGGTTTGTTTAACAGCCATAGCAAAAAAAAAGGAGCGGTCATAAAACTGGGAGTGATTTACTTAACAATGGCATTGCTTAACATCAGAATCCCAATTGTGGTGGGACCGGCTGAAGAGTAGCTATATTGTGTTCTGTGGGAGGGTACGCATTTTGCATTATGTGTAATTGTACCTCCCAGTGCTTTGTTGTTGCTGTTGCTATCTGTACAATAAATAATATTGTGATTTGACAGTTTTAACATTGTGATTTGAACGATAAGCCCATGTACCTCTCAGGAATAAACTTTTCAGGTTCTAGCCAGAACTTTGGATTATAATGGAGATGTCCAGCAGCAATTTCTATGATAGCGCCAGCTGGGACTTGCTGCTGTAGCACTGAACAGTCTTTTGCTGCTTCCCGGGTAAACCTACAGGAACAAAGATTGCATATTGCAGAAATAAGAAAGGAAAAACATGGCAATTGAAACACTTGAAGAAGCCTTCATGTGTAAGCTATTTTAGACCTAGGCTGTTGTATAAGTAGGAAAAATATTGGGATCATTGCAAAGAAAATCGAATGAACACATCAATATTGATTGAATATTTTGCTACTCCTTAAAATCTAGTCCTAGGCTTCTATTTTGTTTTTTTAAGAAAAAATGAAATACTTTTTTTTTAACTTGGATCGAGACATTCCCACATAGCAATTTCTGTCTTCAAATGGGAAAGGTATGTATATATTTATTTTATCTGGTTATATGCCACCCAATTGTGAAGGCTCTAGGCCAAGGGTCCACATGTTTAACATTTGTGGACTTCAACTCCCAGAATTCTTGAGCTAACATGACTGGAGGAGGAATTCTGGGAGTTAATGTCCACAAGTCTTAAAGTTGTCAAGTTTGAAGACCCCTGCTCTAGGCAGTTGTGGAAAGAAAGGAAAGAAAGAGGAAAGAAAGGAAGGAAGGAAAGAAGGAAGGAAGAAAGAAACAGGAAAAAAGAGAGAGAGAGAAAGAAAGAAAGAAAGAAAGAAAGAAAGAAAGAAAGAAAGAATGAAAGAAAGAAAGAAAGAAAGAAAGAAAGAAAGAAAGAAAGAAAGAAAGAAAGAAAGAAAGAAAGAAAGAAAGAAAGAAAACAAAACAAAAGACTAAATATTCCTTAGGATTTACTGGAGTTTTCCCACTAACTAATATGGTTATCAATATTTTCCCCCGAGAATGCAAGGAAAGTTATGCCATGTAAGGACATCATTTGCATCATGACTCAGCCTTGTTAGAGTACACTGTGATAGGGGGAAAACATAAGAAAAAAAGATTCAGTGTTATGCACGAATGTCCTTCATTTGACTGTCACACTGTTAAATTTTCAAATGACACTTATTTTGCTTTGTCTGAATTCAGCAGACAAAAATGGAGTGTCATTTTAGATTCAGCTTTATTAATCCTGTGAGTTATCTGGGAGAAGGAAATCTGAAATATTTCCTTCTCTTATATTCTGAGTCCATGTTTGCTCCTTCCATCCGAAGTTTTATTTAGTTATGATGGTTCCAAGACCATTATTCTTTACTGCCAAATTAACATGTTTCCTAATATTTGTTTCTTTTATTGTTACTTTTAATTGTCCACCATAATTTTCTGACAGATTTATTTCTTGATGTTTTTAAAGCAGATTTTGCATGTTGAAAGTTTATTTTTGTTTTAAAGTTTAAAAAAAGGTAGTTTGCAAGTTCTGATGGAAAAATATATGGTTGAAAACAAAACCAGATGTTGCCTGCTTTAAAAACGTTGAATTCAGCTTGATTTCTAATATTAGAGAGACTATTGAGAATATCCTAACAGATGACTTTATATTGGCATAAGGAACAAACACCTACTCAACATGTTATTGTCTTGTGGGGTAAAAATACTATGTACAGCAAAGGAGTAGAAAGTCTTAAGCAAGGAAAAGCACAAGATAAGCCCATAGAAATCTAATTCATTGTAATTTATGATAATACATTTGCCACAGGTCTCCATACTTTTCATGCAACCCATACATCATTCCATCAAATCCATATATACATTCATTCATTTCCTTTCATTCTGTAAAGATCTCACATTCTCTTTCTGAAAAAAAGCCTGATTCAGTCTTAATTTACTCTCTGTATAATCGAATCACATCCTTCCTTCATCCTGGATCTCATTTGTGGATTCAATCTGCATTAATTCAAACTCTATTAATTCTTCACCCCATCTCTTCTTACCTCTTAAATATCCCACAGCCACAGCATTCAATTTATTTTTAGTAATTCCTCCCTCCATATTGAGTTCTAACAACACGGGCAGAAGCTATTATTAAGTATGGACACGTTGGGTTTTTTTTTTTTTTGACAATCATTCCTGACAAGAGACCACATACAATCTGCTACTTTTCTGCAACCATTTGCACACTTTAAAATTGAATTGTCTATCCATTTTTTCCATCTATCAAAGTGGAATAATATATTTCCAGTTTTAATATTTTGTTGAAGGATATTTGTTAGCCAATGCTGGAGAAAACTTCAACTGTATAACTTTGAACAGTAATTTTCATGTAGCAGTTGAACAACTACAGATAGTAGGCGCTTACCATTGGTAATTGAGATTGGTAACTCTGACACCAAGCATCACAATTGTAAAATATGATGACACGTGACCATGCTGGTTTAAGAAAGCAGTTCCAGTTATCACTGTTAAGCAAACCCTACATGGTTGTTAGTTACAATGTCACATGATTATCATTTGCAACTTCCTGCTGGCTTTCCCACTGACTTTGCTTGGAAGCCACCAGTGAAAATTACAAATGGCAATTGTGACTGCAGGAAGCTGTAACATCATAACTCAGGGGTAACTTCAACCCCCGGTCCACAAACTGTTGGGACCCAGATCGTGCAAGCAGTGAGTGAGCCTGCAAAGCTTCATTTGCACATGCACGGGATCTAGGTTGTGTGTGTGAAACCTTCACCCCTCCCCCGGCTGCTGTCACAGGTCTGTGAAGCCAGAAAGATTGGGAAACGCTGTCATCAAGTGTGAGATTCTAGCAGTTCGGGCCGGTTCTATACAACCGGTTGTTATGATTCTGCACAGTTCAGAGAACCGGCAAATCATGTCCCTGGCTGGCCCCTCCCCTCTCCACCCAGCCCTCCCCTCCCAGTCAGTCACTATCTTGCATACGCGACATTGCATGCATGCCTGACATTGCTGACTGCGTTCTCCCCTGCCCAGTCACTCCTTAAGGTATTTTTTTCCTCCTGGCGATCAGCTGTGCCGGGATCCCTCTTGCTGTCTTACTGCTTCGCCCAGGAGGCTTCCCTGAGGACCAGGAAGCAAAGGAAGCTTGTGGGGGTGAGGGGAGAGCTGTGCCCCCCTCGCACTCCATTTTTTGTCTTCCTGGGCCCCAGGGAAGCCTTCTGGGAGCAAAAATGCCTCCCCAGGAGGCTGGCATCCCTGAGGCCCAGGTGGCAAAAAAAATGGGGGGGATGCGCTGCCAAAAAAAGAAGCCACGTCCGCTCAGTCACATGGCCATGCCCACCTAGCCATGCCTACCTAGCCACACCCACAGAACTGGTTGTTAAAAAATTTGAATCCCACCCGTGGCCTGTCATAATTGCAGACCAGTCACTAAGTGCCCAAATTGCAATTGTGTGATTGCAAGTATGTTGTAACAGCCATAACTACGAGGACCCACCATAAATATCCTTTGTTCAGTCCTGTTATAACCATGAATCATTCTGAACAAGTAGATGTTAAATAAAGATTTATTGCAAGATTTAAACACTCTACAAGAATCTGAACTACTAATGGCCAAGGGAAATTAACAGGAGTTAAGAATAGGAAGGAATTCAAGATGGGCTAGATTTAGATCTCTTGTGGGCACACAAGGATTCATGACTGATGATGTGTTTGACTCCTCCTTCATGCTCAGCCTGGTCATCTCCTACAATAATAACCTTGTAATGGAGTTTCATTGTTAGAATTCTTTGCAATGTGAGTTTTGAAATGTTCAATTCACTAGATGTATGGTACATTGGTTTTGGGAGTCTCTGTTCAAATACCCTCTCAATTTCTATTTGCTTGCTCAGCATCTCTTAGATCTATGCTCATCATGAAATGAGCCAGTTTCCCTGAACGTTTTTCATCCAGTTGTTAATTAAATTTCTGCTGTGAGCTTCCTTCTTGTAATGGAAAGTGAATTTTCCTTTTACTGCCGTTTGTGACTTAAATTCAGCTAACCAGAAAATGCAGCTGACTTCCCCACCCCCACACACAATATTTGCCATTTTACAAACAGAGAGACTTGAAAAAAAATTAAAATCAAAAACATATTATTCTTAACTCACAAATTTAAGTATAAAAGAATTTTGATTCATTAAACTTTCCAATGACTTTTTGGTTTTGTTTTAAGCTTGTAACTTTTATACTTCTGAAGTTATTAGAGTTTAAAACTGAACTAAGAATTTAGGAACACCCTGTACTGTACCATGCCTCCTTCAAGACTCAGAAAAATCCTGACTCCTTATAGGTTAAGAGAAGACTCACATTCATTCCCTGGAGTGGCGTGAATCACCTACATAAGAAAAAAAATATGCTTCAGCAGCCGCAGTGCCTCCTATCTTACTAACCTGAATGCTGGAGGATACATGCGCAGAGTCTCTGCTATCACCATATCAAGGTATGGAAGTTCCTGTATATTTTCATAATGTGGAATGTCCTGTGGGAATGGGAAGAAAAAAATGGTTATTAATTTAACAAAATATTTATATTATACCTATCTCTTAGCATCACAATGGCCACCAGAAACACAACATGAAAGCATGAAGTATCAACCAAAGAGTAGACCTTAACCCTAACTGAACAAAAACATAGCAAATAGCAAAAAGAAAGAAAGAAGAACTAGCAAATCATATTCCTTGATGAAAGATTGCACCTAGGTATTACAATATTTTTTACCCAGGAACTTGTAAGAGATGATGACTTTGAAGATGACTTGAAAATGTGGCAGTTCATATGCTGGCAGAAGATACTTGCTTCCGCAGTGGTACATTTATATCATGGATCCTTCACTTATTATCAGAATGTTTCGAAGTACAGTTCAAGAATGTTGGTTTGTATTGATCATACTGTCTGGAGCTAGTGTCCAGGTATACAGAGTCTTCAATTATCCCTAAAGAAAATCTGCAGGTTTTGTATGACTACCCAGGAATGGTAGCTTACAAGCAGGTCTACAACACTCCCACCCTTCAACCTTACAAAGACCTGAGAACCTATGTTGCAGAGCTGTTTTACTCAGGGAGCGTTATAATATTAGTATATAGGAAAGGGAAGGGAAGGAAAAGTTTATACTAATATATATTTGGATTGTTGTGAGGAAAGGAAAAAAGAAGCCTTGCCCTTTAAGGAAAAAGGCAAAGTTCTTTCCTTTTGTGGATTCAAATTTCCCGGCTGGGAGGTTTTAATGCAAAATGATTTGGTCAGCTGCGTTGAAAGTCAGAATCAGTTTATTAATAGGAAGGCAGATAAGAAGAAGTCTCACAGAGTTCCTAGGATTAATCTAATAAGTGAGTAGGAAAACCTCTCTCTTAATATACTTCAGGTTCTTTGATTTGTAAGTGAAGTGTGTTGAATTCCTGTCTCTTTGAGATTGGGATCTCTTCCTGGGATCTTGGTAGGAGTAATTGTTTTATAGTCCAATCTGTTTTTCCCTGACCCTTTGTAGCTATCAGTTTGCACCTGGTTGCAATATCCTGAGTTTCCTGTTATGCTGTTTGCTTTTCTCAAGTTTTTGTAGCTTGCTATCTATTTGATTTCTATGGGAAAGGATCCTAGCTAATGTGTGTCCCATGCAAATGGAGCTGTCCCTGCTTGTGTTTTCACCTCTCCTTTCTTTTAGGGGAATTTTCCTTCCCCTTCTAACGTTTTCCTAGAAGAGAGGGGAATCGTAACTTCCAACAGTTGTGAGCACAAAATGGAATGATTGCCATGACCACAACTCAGCTTCCTGGAGAAAAGCTGGTCTGCAAAATGTGATAAAAAACAACAACTCTATTTACAACTTTGGTTGGAAACCAATTCACACTGTGAATCAAGGAGCCACAGTGGATTGGATCCAGAATCATAAATACTGTTACAGAGATAAAGAGTTTGATACAAGGGCTTCCAACACAGTGTACGTATCTTGATGACAAGAAATGGGGTTGTTCCCTTTTGTTCTCCCTGCCATCTCCTAATTCATACCCCTCAATTTTCTGGGAGTAGCAGACAAAATGGGGCATTCACAAATGTCATTTTTTCTGGGAGAACCATCTCGGTCTAGTTATTCCTAAAGCCAGAAATTGGAAGAAAAAGAAAAAATGAATCCCACCTTTTGATCTTTGTCACGTTGAATAGCATTTTTGGATAGGATTTGGATTCATTAAATTAATAAATATAAATTTACATGTCCTCCTTGGGTTTTAAATTGTAAAAAAAAAGAAGCAATTAACATCTTCCAACCCTGCTTTCTAAAAATCATGGTTTTTTTCCTTACTAAACTATTATCTGTCCACCCTTCCCATTGAGAAAAATCAAACGGAACAAGGAAGTAATATAATACTCTGATGAGCCAGGTGAGGGCAGCAAAACTATACATACCAATTATGTGGCTAAAGCAGAACGCTTTACAATACCTGAATGTTCACTTCAAATAAAACACGACAAGATATTTTATGTTAACATTTCATATTAATTTTGAGAAACGTTCCTTAAGGTTTAGAATATATTAGCATTAGAATTTAATTCCCACAATCCTTACCTCTATTATGGCAACTGGCCATCTTATTCAGAGATTATGGGAATTACCAGTCTGTGTGTCTTAACCAACATATAAAGGACTCGAATCAGGTCGGCATGAAAAAACACATTTCATTTTTTAAAAAATATGATCAAAATCAATGTAGGGTAGCTATTTATGCTGGCCTTCCTGTTCTTCCTGAGATACATCACTATTTAATCCAGGATCAGCAAACATGCCAGCTACAGATGAAAGTTTACTAAAAGACTGTGTAGAAACAGGCACAGATGTCTGACCTTCCTCAGTTTCTAGGGGCAGGATAAGCTTCCAGCTAAACCAGATCCATTTCGATTTCCTACCCGGCCAAGAGAGGTCAGGGAAATCTGATAATGTTAGGCAAGTTCAGAGCCTCTTCGCTGAACACATTTGCTATTTTGCCTTACTGATAAATGCAAGGACAGACTCTGGGTGGGATTTAACAGAATCTCTTCCAGAGCTGTTTGCTGAAGCAGGTTCTGTGCTTGCAGAAATTGTGAAGAGGAGACAGTGGGAGATCCTTGGGGTCCATTCAAAATTGGAAGTGTGGGGTTCTTGCTGCTCAGAGACCACCCCACAGTTCAACCCTGAGCTACAATATTCTCTTGTTAAAATTGGAAGTGCAAAGCCCAGCCTGGACGTCATTACATATACCCAGCCTGTGTGAAAAGGGAAGGCCTGAACATCCATTTGACATGGAGTTTTTGACAAAAGTACATTTGAACTTTGAGCCATGGTGGCGCAGTGGTTAAAATGCAGTACTGCACGCTACTTCTGTTGACTGCCGACTGCCTGCAGTTTGTCAGTTGCATTATCACCGGCTCAAGGTTGACTTAACCCTCCATCCTTCTGAGGTCGGTAAAATGAGGACCCAGATTGTTGGGGGCAAGATGCTGACTCTGTAAACTGCTTAGAGAGGGCTGTACTGTGAAGCAGTATATAAGTCTAAGTGCTAGTGCTAAGCGCTGAATAACCAAAAAAGGCAACCAATACTGTCTTTCTGAAATTATACAACTCAAGGGGATTATTTGGTTTCACTCCTTTTTCATAAATTTCCCACTTACAAGAAGGTGGGAAGAAAATTTCTAAGCTTGCTTCCTCTCGCCCAATGTGCTGCTTTTTCTTTATAGAAAAAGGGATTCCTTGGGGGGTTTGTTTGGTCTTCTTTAATGCAAGGAGGCATTCATGCTTGAAACTCTTCCACCTATATTCTGAAACATTAGTCCCAGACTGGCTACATGTATGCATGTGTAAACATTCTATCAAAGCTTGATTTAAAAAATTATAAAGAAGCCTCAGCCCTCCATTTTTCAAGAAAGGAGGTTTCCAGTGACAAAGCTTAGGTAAACAAAAATTATCACTAGCCACTGCTACATTTCTTGGCTCTTTTTAAAGCTGATCATCCCTTATAAGAGGCGCAGTGGCACAGTACTGCAAGCTACTTCTGCTGACTGCCGGCTGCCTGCAATTTGGCAGTTTGAATCTCACCAGGCTCAAGGTTGACTCAGCCTTCCATCCTTCTGAGGTTGGTAAAATGAGAACCCAGATTGTTGGGAGCAATATGCTGCCTCTGCAAACTGCTTAGAGAGGACTGTGAAGCGGTATATAATCCTAAGTGCTATTGCTATTGCTATTCAGTCTTTTACTTCCTGAAACTGCCATTTTATGGTCTCTCAAAAGCTGTGTGAGATACAGTGGTGGGATTCAAATTTTTTTTACTACCGGTTCTGTGGGTGGGGCTTGGTGGGTGGGGCAGGGGAAGGATACTGTAAAATCTCTAGTCAGAGGTGGGATTTGCTGGTTTTCCGAATTACTCAAAATTTCCACTACTGTTTCTCTAGAACTGGTCAGAACCTGCTGAATACCAGCTCTGGTGAGATATAAGGGATTTCCTTTCTGAGGGACTGAAGAGAACAAATCATAGTATCTTTCTACTGTTTTTCTTTCCAATAAAGGGGAATATTTGTAGCTCAAGGTTGAAATTCAAGGTTGAAGTCCTTAGTGCTCTCAGAGCTTGCTTGTTTTCTCGCAGACGTTTCATTACCCAAACTATGTAACATCATCAGTGCTCGTGTCTTTCTTTCACCAGCAGCACTTCTACTGCAGTGAAAAGAAAAGTGGGGGGGGGGGGCAGAGAGTGGACAGTTTGATTTGCAAAATTTCAATGGTCTGGATTCAAAGGGCCTGTGGAGGTGCACCTTGCACCTATCACCATCTGCATCTCCTTAAATCAAATGGGTCTTTTCCTAGTTTCATGCAGTTGAGGGAAAGCTTAATACAGCTTATTTAAGGAATTGCTGACAAGGATTACATGATAATTAACCATGCTCTGAATCACCTTTTCCCTTTAAAGTACATAGGCTTGCACAGCTGTGGCAAAAGTACTGAAAACATGTCAACCCTAGTGTTATTCTCTTTCCAGCTGCTTCCCCCCAAACACTGGCATGACTCTGACAATAATAAGCTTAATTAAACAGGCAGTAGTTTAATTATAATGCCCTTTCAGTTCACTTGGCAAACCACGGGACATCATGGCCATTGTCCTATTGACTGGCTTTCCTGTATATTACCAAATGCAAAGACCTGCATTTTTAAAGCACATTCATCTATTCAGTGATCCTCAACAAAGAAAAAAAAAGCCCTTAATTTTACTGACCAGGAGTTTTTATTTGTAAGCTAATAATCAGATTTGGGGATCTCAAAATAGAAGATTTAAAAACCAGGGCTGGAAGAATATTTCCTGCTCTAGTATCTACATCAGCTTTGGCCATCTTTTATATTAATGAAAATGAATGGCAACATGAGTTAATACACTTGAGTGAATATTTCCCATAACCTACATCAGGCAATGTTGAGGCTGAAGATAAGAATGTTCAGGTTGAAATAAACAGATCAAGTTAGCCATGGCAAATCATAATCCTACATTCATTGGCATATAAAGCCTCAAGATCTAATTTCTAATAACTCAACAGACAAACCATTGAAATGTTGACTTTACATTTTTTACTAACAATAAAGGGAGACTAGTATAGATCTACTTCAAGCTATTTAGCTCTCATCCGCTAGCCATACCCTTCTGGGATTCGAACCTGGGCTACTTGCATATTAGGTCGATGTGGCTTAGAGGTTAATACATCTATCTAATATGCAAGTAGCCCGGGTTTGAATCCCAGAAAGGGTATGGCTAGCTGATGAGAGTTAAATAGCTTGAAGTAGATCTATACTAGTCTCCCTTTATTTCTTTGTCGGTAAAAAATGTAAAGTCAACATTTCAATGGTTTGTCATGAAAGCAACTACCTATGAAGCAACTACCTTGGGGCTGAAAGGCGAAAGCGGAGCAGTATGCTCTGTCCCATAATTGGGTAGACCAGGGTTGCCCTGATAAAAAGCACTTAAACCACTGAAGTGTTTCACTTCTTCTATTTTGGCTTAAGGTTATCCAGTTAAACTGGGAATTCCCAGCACAATCAGGAGGGCTTGAGTGGAGAAGGATTATGATGATCGAGTTTATAAAGAGCAATCAAATTCAAGTTGGACAATGGTGGAGGAAGTGGGGGGATATCCATAACTGGGAGATGGATCAGTTATTAGGAGCAACTGGTATAAACCTATATTCACATGCATGGGTATAGGTCCTATTAAACCAGTGCTTTATTTTACTTGTAATTTATTCTTCCCTTTCTATTAGTCCAGTCCATGTGCACATAGGAGTTTCCCAGGCCACAAAGTATCAGTCAACTGTTATAGGCACATTCAGGGTCTTTTGGGGGGGGGGGAATCATGCTTACAATAGATTGAAATTTGTTTCTCTCCCCTCACCTTTCTCTCTCTCTTCCTCCCTCCCTCTCACCACAAAAAAGCTATTTTTCTTTCTTTTGTACTTTCTCTAGTTGCCTCTAAGTTGGTCTGACACAATCTCAAATTGTATGTGGGTAACAACCCATCAATCTCACACCTAAATAGCAAAGTGTCCCAAGGGGGAAAAAGCAGAGAGAGGATATGAAGTTCTCTTAAAAAAAAACAACAACCCAAAACACACAGCTTCTCATCCTAATGGAAAATGACATAGGGGTCCAAAGAGTATCACAGCAGTTAAACACCACACAATTTTTGCATTACTGTTCTGCATGAGATATAATATCCAGAAGTAGTTATTACGGATATTTTACAATACAGAAATCTCCAAACCTCCTGCCTCTTTCTCCCTTGTTTCCACCACCCTCCTGCACATCTCAGCAGACATTTTTGGGTCTCACTTAGAAGTCAGATGGTAAATTTAAATCATTTTTCCTCCAGCTGGCATTTGCGATGTGGAGGTGACGGCGCTTTAAATTAGGATCTGTAGATATAAAAGGCCCATGTGTTTAGTTTAATCAAATGTTCATTTCCTCAAGTTTGTGTTTATATTAAAAGCCATCAGCAGCGGTGTGAATTTTCATACGCCGCCCTCTACCCTCCCCTTGCAACAATGATGATCATGTGAATCTTGAACAGTGCTCCTTTTCAATCCCCTTTTCATCTACACAGACTTTGTATGCCAAGCAGGCAGCAGCAAGTAAAAAGATTTCCCCTCACATCTGTGCAGAAGGCAGGAAGGGATAACTTCGCTGGGGGGGGGATGTCTGGTTTTGAAGGAGAATGGAAGGTTTATCCAGATTTTAAAACTTTAAAAAGCCCAGTCCAACATACATTTGGACTGACAAGAAAAATGTGCAGGGAAAGTTATCAAGGACCCAGTCAATCCCACAACCTTCCTGTTTTCTCCAGGAAAAGCAAAATTAAATGATGCTAAATGTAAATACCCAACACTGCTATATCAGGAGCTTTAACCAACCCGGGGCCCTCCTGAAATTCTAAGATTACGCTACCCAGAATTTCCAGTTCGCAACACTGGAAGTTGTGGTCTTAATACATGAAGCCACTTTTCCAGGGAGCGCAGCTTCAATTTTAGGCTCCTACTAGGAACATAAGAGTTGAAATAAAGATTATCCAAGATTCTGAGCCAAGCTAACATTTGTACTTGATTTTCCCTAGACCTGATTCCATTCTTAACATTTTTCATGCAACTTTTCATTGGGCTAAGGCACAAGTCCACAGGTAGAAGTAAGCAGTGGCACATTGAAAACTCTGCACAATTAAGTGTTGGCCAGGGATTCTGAACTAAGCTAAGCTCGTTTCAAGATCAACTGGAAATGGTGAATGTCAACTAAGTCCAGTGATTCATGAATGGTTTCATTCAGAAGAAATAGCAAGTCATAAGGTAGCCAACATCAGCAAGTCCTTCCTTGCATATCAACTAGTAGAAAAAAGATGAGCGCCGGGACAAGATTTCTGCTTCAAAACACATCAAATACCGAGTTCGACATATTTTGAAACAGTCAAATGCCAAGGTATGACTGTATGGTTCAACCAAGGGAGAACAAACAATTGAGTAATCTATAGTCTTTGACAGCTTGGTAGAATCCAGAAAACTATCTCTGTATATTGACCCCCCCTATTTGGTGGCAATTGTGGATTGTGGGCTTTGAGCTGCCTTCCACAGTTTCTTACTTCAAATTTCTGATGAACGCCATCAACATCTTTGTAGTTGAGCCTTTCAGTTTGAGACAGAGCTGTCACATTTCAAAATTGGATCTTGCAGTTTAGCTTGCATGTACTGAATTTGGAAAAACTCTGTATTAATTCGGGAGAAAGATGTTGCCTGACAGAGCAGACATAACCGTGTCACACTTTGGGGTGTCAAAATTATTTTTCACAGGATGTAGAAAAATCTGTATATCAAAATGAATATCTCAAAAATGTTGAGTGAGCTATGCCATTATGGGAGGTGACTCTATCATTTGATTCACCAGAGAAATTATGATTAGATAAGCTTGAAAGCGGTAAAACTAATACTGAGTATTAGCTTTATCTCAGCTAAGATTTTGCTGTGCTGACATCATGGCTTTGGTCAAAACCTGAAAAAATGCTTTTTATTTATTTTATTTATTCTGATGATAGAACAATTGTTTCCAATAAAGAGGAATATTTGTAGCTCAGGGTTGAAATGAAGGGTCCTTGGTGTTCTCTGAGTTTGGTTGTTTTCTTCCAGATGTTTCATTACCCAAATTAGGTAACATCTTCAGCACATCATCAGCAAAGTAAACAACCAAGCTCAGAGAATACCAAGAACCCCTCAGGACAATTATTTCCTAATCTTCAAAATATTTTATAATGCTACTGTTGGAAGAAATATCCTTCTGGGTTCAGTTCCAAGTGGGGAAGAAAGACACTGGGAACATGGTGACTGCTTGGAAAGATGGTTTAATGGTGGACAGGATCACATGCCTTGGGTGAAGAAAAACGGGGCTGAGATGCTGAGGGTCCCTTGGTTTTATGCCTTCTGTTGGGATTTGAATTTGAGTTTGTATTCTGATTGGTTGTCGGACTCCCATGGGGCCATGCAGGGGCAACTTATAGGCTGTCCTGAGTCCTAAGCTTGGTTGAGCCTTGCTGGCTGATGATGTAATGAAAGGGCTTTGGGCAATTCCTATTATAGCTCTATCTGGAGTAGATCTTTGTTATGTAAAGCAGACTGGCCTAGGGCAGAGTAATGGCATATTAGCAAAATTGGGGGGACTGAGTTTCTGCCTCTCTGAGTTTCTACTTTTCTTTTTAGGGGAAATATTCTGCCTCTTTAATATATCCAAAAATATTTCATTTTCCTAGGAGAGTGGTGGGTTTTAACTTCCAACACTACTTTACCATTGTTTGATAACTTTAACCAGATAGGCTCAAATGCATTTCATAGAGAGGTATATCACTTATGTTCTCATAACATACACTAACGTACATATTATAAAAGTCCCAGAGGAAAACAGAATTGATACATCAAGGCTTTAACAATTAGGAAATCAACTTCACAATCCCAATGACTGGAAGGAAACCAAAACACATGAAACCTTTGGTTTGGTTTCAGGGAACACATTACTGACTTTGTAGATCCCTAACCCCCTGTCTGCGGACTGGCACTGGTCCACGGCATACCAGAAACTGGGCCATGCAAACAAATGAAGCTCCATCTGTAGGATGCAAGAAGCATGCAAAACCACGCCCCCTCCAGTCCACAGAAAAACCTCTCTCCACGGAACCAGGTCCTGGTGCCCAAAAATTTGGGAGCTGCTTTGTAGATCAGGGGTGTCAAACTCAAGGTCCACAGGGTGCTTAGATCTGGCCCACAGAGCCACCCTGGAAACAGTGAAGGACTGGCCTGTTGTGCCTTTGCAGGCAAAAACAGAGCTCAGGAGCCCATTTTTTCTGGCAGAGTGCTCAGGCCACCACAGACGCCTCCCAACACACGACTGATGTCAAGCTGGCCACACCTGCTCTCCCCCCCACCCCCCCGAGGTCAAACACAACCCTGATGCAGTCCTCAATGAAATAAAGTTTGACACCCGTTGTGGATTGAAGAACCTAAAAAACATATCCCTTAGACTTATTTTTTCCATCCCTAGCTTGCTTGCTTGGTGGCATGTATTAAGCATTTTCCTCTCTTCCCTTCCCCCCAATCAATAGGAGAGTGTTCTCTCTTTCTTAATTCCATCTGACAGAAACTTAAGAGGTGATTGTTCCCATTCACACTTCTTATATCAATCACCTCAACAGACTGTTGCCAAGTGTTAATGGCAGAATCCTTCCGCGGTACTCAATGAAGTACCTTTTAAAAGTATTGTAAATCTGCTTCCCCCTCCTAGCCCCCATGCTTAGATCAGACTGGTTCATCCTTGATCTTTCTTGTCAACCCCCCTCTTCAAAAAAAATATATGGGAAAAGATGAAAGCATTAAATTATAATATAACTTGGGCAAGTGAAAAGCTGAATGCTATATTGGTCTATTTTAAGGATAATGGATCACTACTTTGAACTGTTTTATTATTGTATGGCACTTCTATGAGCAGAAGGGACAAACTACAAAAGATTATTCTGGAGACTAACAAATATAAGCTTTCATGCATTGCTGTCAACTGCATAATATCCATACAGTATTTCCTTAAGAGCATTAATTATATCTCTGTATTTATATGCCTGTTTCTATGTCTAGCTTTGGGGAAGTCAGGAAAATCTAGTTCTAAATTTGGAATCTTATGCACATTTATTATGGAGTAAGCACCATTATACACAATGATACATTTCTGAGTAATCAGGCAGAGATTTGGAATGCAAACGTGACTTGTTTGTGTGGTGAATATATATAATAATAACTGATTGGTGAGCTTTCACAAGTTTGCAGATTGCATAGCAATTCAGTCTTCTTCTATGTCACACTTTGTTATCTCTATTTTTATCTTGTATTTTAGATAACACTGCCTAGATTAACAAAAAGATTGGCTATACTAATTGGTTTCTATAAATTAAGGCCAGTTGAAGACCAACATATGTATTTTCACAAAATATTAAGCTTGATTAATATCAAGCCTGGCTTGGTTTTCTTGTAATTTATAGTGCTGTATGAAGCCAGCCCTCTTGGCTATTTCTGTTTCAGTGTACTGATACACTGTGCAAATTCAGAAAATTGGCTAACACCATATCCAAATCAAGCAAGTTGCACAAACCCAGCCACTGGGGATAATGTATTATCTCTCATCTTAGTCTAGGTCAGAAGGTTGTTATGAAGATAAAATGGGAAAAGAGAACTACGTATAGCAGCCCAGAGTTCTGTTCATATTTATCTTAACTTTCATAGAGGGTTTGTTACACTACAGGTACAACTATTTGTTAGGAATATAAGTCACCTAACAGGTATTTGGGTTGACAATATATAAACCAGGATAAACATTTTAATATTGTCTCTTTAAGAAAATGCAAAAACTGTAGTTGGGTGTGGTTTCTCAAACAGCCATAAAATGGAGCCAGAAACCTGGGTTGTCTTAGTCTTAATCTCAGAAGAGAGTGTGTCTCAGTCTCTGTTTCCTTCTGTTGGAGAGTATTGCCGTTCCTCCATTTTTCCTAATTGACCTCTATTACTGGATTTGATGTAAGTCTGATACTGAACTGTTTTTGATACTGGACTTTGTTATTGGATTATCCCTGGATTGAAAACTGACTGATTTAACCTGTGAATGACTTTGGACTGCCTATTCTGAACTTTGTTTAAACCTTTCTGGAAGTAAAAACCTACATTTACTGTACAGTGTATCTGTGTTCTGTGTGTGTATTATTCAAACACTACTCTCTATACGTCTCCCTGTATGCGCTCATTCTCCTAATGGGGAATTACCTCAACACTATTCATTTAATGATCGTTTGATGTTACAATGGTACTTTTGACTGTTTTTCACATTTACAACCATTGCAGCATTCCCACGGTCACTTGATCAAAATTCAGGTGCTTGGTAACTGACTCACAGTTGTGACCGTTGTAGTGTCCCAGGATGATGTGATTCCCTTTTGCCACCTTCTGACGAGTAAAGTCAGTGGAGGAATCCAGATTCAATTAACAACCATGTTACTAACCTAACAACTGCAGTGATTCATTTAAATACTGTGGTGAGAAAGCTGTAAAATGGAGGAAAACTCACCTAACAACTTTCTCGCTTAGCAACGGACATTTTGGGCTCAATTGTGGTCATGAGTCAACGACTACCTGTATCTCAAGTCCCACTGTAAATAAATATGCCTAGCTACATTAAAAACTGTGATCCTCAGAAGAAAACATGAACTTAACAAGCCCAGTTGTGATTGTGTTGTGACCTAATAACTTTCTGAATATGCAGCAACTTTCCTGGAGTATTTTCAGTGATTGTTCAGGGCATGATAATTGTTAACCTAACTACTTTCTTCTGAAACTACTTCCCCAGTCACCAGCAGATTGTTTGTACCAAAGACTCACATATATAACCTTTCCAGACACTCACTGCACCAAATTGGGGCAGTGGGGTGGCTTAGCGGTTAAGACACTAGGTTTGTTGGCTGGAAAGCCATCAGGCCAGGTTCAAGACCCGAGCACCACACTATGGGGTGAGCTCCCGTCCTCACCCCAGTTCCTGCCAACCCAGCAGTTTGAAAGCATGCAAATGTGAGTAGATAAATAGGTACTACCACGGTGGGAAGATAATGCTGGCCACATGACCTCAGAAATGTCTTCGGACAGCACTGGCTCAATGGCCTTGAAACGGAGATGAGCACCATCCCCTAAACACTAAACATAAATAGTACACTAAGCAACAACTAGAGAGCAAAATCCACAGGGGCTTCTTTACCTTTACTTTTTTACTGCACAAAATAGGACTTGAATCAAGGTTGTAAGAGCCATAATTTGTGCATACCATACTGGAACATCCTTCTTCACTTCTTTTTGCCTCTATTTCAAGCCCCACAGGACAGCCTTCCCATCTGCTTATGATTTTCCCTGAACAATACCTTGTTTCTGATTGCACAGATAAACATACTTGGTTATTTTGCAGGCAGCTGGTTAGTTCTAATTACACTCTTACTACATCAGAGCCATGAAAACCTTTGCCACCCTAGGAGAAGAAAAGAGGTGTCTAATGAGAGCTATGCAAGAAACATTATTCTGATTTTGTTTACCTTCCTAGAGCAAACCTGTCCGATGCCTTTAATCCTGCTGATCGCCATAAAGTACTTTCAGATTGAATGAAAAGGAAATAATGAAAATTTCATAATTCCCTATATCTAAGGAGAAAAAACTGGCAATTGAAACTTCACAAAGCTTACAAAATACAGAGGAGGGAGAGGATATTTTTGTAGTCATCGAAATATTCTGAAAGTCAACTATTTTGCTGGAATTGTTATTTTTCTCTACTTCGCATAAATTCATGTGTCCATGGATATTCCTGGAGGAGTTGATTCCTGAACAATAATGGCTGATGAAGCTTTTAGGAAGAGTTTAAAAAATTGCATATACTGACAAAAATACTACTAGAAGTTACTACCATTCTAGAACCTATAAAACAATTACAATTATCCTTTCAAAGGTTAGCATTTTTTTAACACTCCCAACAGTTCTAATAGTTTGATACATGTTTTGCTTTGGTAGACAGAGCAAAATGGTGGAGGAGTATATGATTTATACTGAATGTACTCTATCCTTGCTGGAAATTCATATTACAAGTAACCTTAAGGCAATTGTACATCTTAAGTGAAAGATTCCGAGTCTGGCACTCTCTCTTCAAAATAATTATAGCTTCTTTGAGTTCTATGGAAGAAGCAAATCAGAATATACAGTAAGTAAAATCAATCAGTCCTGACCAGCCAACAGATTCCATGTTTATTCCTTGTTAGGTTCTTATACTCTGTATACATAATTTCATGCTGGATGACTATGTGAGACCTATAAATAAAGAAATAAATAACTAGCCAGACACCCAGTCAGCTTCCTAAATCAGAAGAAATGAATACTCCAATAAATACTTCTCCTTTGTGGCTTGATACATAAATAGTACACTAAACATTGATGATAAGTGTATATTATTTCTTTAGTATTGTGAACATGAAGGAAAAAACCCAGTGGATTTTTTTTCATTTTCTCTAGAGAGTACACAGCACAAACATTTCTGCTTGTGTGAGATTCTACTATTAAAAGATGAACAGCATTTTTATATTTGTTCATATGAAGAATGTTAAGGAACAAAGGTATGTGTGACAGTATAATAGAGTAACAAAAATACAATTTTCTTACAATTATCAAAGACATAGGATTCCTTTCCTCCACTTTTGTATTTCTCTTTCAGGAAATAGGAATGTTGCAAATGAGGATGCTCTTTTATCTATCTGCAGTTATCTATTTTAGTAGGAAGTGATTCACCTGGAGGATCCAACTTTATTTAGTCATTTTATTCATATCCCACCTTTATTATTTTGAACCATGAGTGTGCTGGCGCACTGGTTAGAATGCAGTATGGTAGACTAACTCTGCCCACAGCCAGGAGTTCGATCCTGACTGGTTCAAGGTCGACTGAGCCTTCTATCTATCCAAGGTCAGTAAAATGAGGACCCAAATTGTTGGGGGCAATATGCTGACTTTTGTAAACTGCTCAGAGATTGTTGTAAAGCGCTATGGAGAAGTATATAGGTCTAAGTACTATTGCTATTGTTATTGCTTTTACACATAGTTCAAAGTTGTGAATATATAGAACACATCTTCCTCTTCCTATTTCCCTACAACAACAATATGAGATGGGTTGGGTTATGAGAATGTGACTGGCCCAAGGTCACCCAGCTGGCTTTCATGGTAAAGGTGGGACTAGAACTCACAGTCTCCTGGTTTCTAGCCTGTAGCCTTAAGCACGAAACCCAATTTTTCATCTGAAGAATAGGCTATTTTAGGGCATCTAAAATAGTTGGACTTTCTTATCATCCAGCCAAAAACCATCCTTCAATATGTTGGAGCTGAAGTCCAACATATTTCAAGGTTTCCATACTGTGGAATGCAACCATACATAATTATTTTTCATGTAATTTGGAAAATATTGCATTTATGTACATTATCCAGAATGGGTTCTACTTTTAGCACAAGGGAATCCCATTCAATCTTATGAGAAATTGGACTTTAAAAGAAATAGTTCATTCTAATTATATATGGTAATAATACATAATTTGGCTTAACTGATTTTATACATAATACATTACCCAAAATTACTCTCTGGCCTTTTTATGACATAATATTGTTAAAGTTTTTAAAATTACAATTAATATTTATTTAAAATGTAGTTATTAGGATTTTGTAATTAATAGGAATATAATTATATCATTGCATTACTATTGCATAAAATGAGGACTCTTAAAACAAATCTAATCCCCTGTATAAAAAGAACTATATGGTGAGTCGAGAAAGAAAATAAAACAAAAACCAAAACCTCCTATACTTCCTAAAATACCTAATGTAAAAAAGGCTGGCTCCAAGGAAAATGGAAATAAAGATTTTTTAAAAAATTAAATAGAAAGTTAAAAACTCATGTCTAAAGTATATCTAATTTTAATTATTTATTTTATTTATATTCCACCTTTATTTTTTTACAAATCATTCAGGGTGGAGAACATATCCAACAAACCTTTGTCCTTTTCCCCTCAACAAAATTCTTGTGAGGTAGATTGGGCTAAGAGAGTCTGGCCCAAAATCACCTAGCTGGCTTTTATGGCTAAGATGGGACTACTAGAACTCACGGTCTTGAAATATTTGTTTGTATTTATTTACATTCTTTAAATACCGTATTTGCCGGCGTATAAGACGACTTTTTTGCCCTGAAAAAAATGCCTCCAATTGGGGGGGTCGTCTTATATGCCGGGTCGTCTTATACGCCGGCAAATAGTAATTGGGTAGCACTGCGGCTGCCCGCGGCTGAGGCACTTTTGCGCACCGTGGAAACGAATCCCGTGAAGCCGAAAGGAGCAGCCAGCCTTCTCCCAGCTCCCAAGGAAACGAGGCTCGCACCGCCCGAGCTCCGCTGAGGTATCCGGCTGGGGCTGTCAGGAGTTGTTACCGCTGGCGCAGCTCCGCGCAGCTCCAGTCCCGCGTTGCCTCGGGAAGGGAAAGGCAAAACCAGGAGCCGCTGCTACCATTGCAAAGCGCCTCCGCGGCTCTTCCTTTTTGCCTTTCCCTTCCCGAGGCAACGCGGGACTGGAGCCGCGCGGAGCCGCGCCAGCGGTAACAACTCCTGACAGCCCCAGCCGGATACTTCAGCGGAGCCCAGGCGGTGCGAGCCTCGTTTCCTTGGGAGCTGGGAGAAGGCTGGCTGCTCCTTTCGGCTTCACGGGATTCGTTTCCACGGTGCACAAAAGTGCCTCAAAAAAAAAAAGTGCAAAAGTGGAAGGCGTGCGGAAGAGAGGGCGAGTATATAACAAACTATATTTTGAGTGGAAATGTTGGGGGGTCGTCTTATACGCCGGGTCGTCTTATACGCCGGCATATACGGTAATAATCCTTTAAATAATAGATTCGTGTATCAGTACATAATAATCTTTTTAAAGAAATTTAGAACAAACTCAGTGCATCCAAAATTCTTCATGGAGGAACAGTTTCTTGTGACCCCGAAGATTAATTGCATAGTAATATCAATGATACCTAACAATATCAGTAACACCTAATTCAGCCTTGGGACTTCATGAATTTAACATCTGGTTGGGGGAAAACTTTGCTTCTTTTATCTACACACCTACTTAAAAGAAAAGAATTAAACATCATGCCTGATGAATTGTTCTGAAGAACTTGAAAACTTAGCACATTTTTAAATAATTATTATTATTTTAGTTAGTATCAACTAAACAATTAGAGGGGGACCAACATAGTTATGACTGCTTTTAATCATAGATGTAGTAACATACTGAGGAGATGAGAGGGAGTGAAGTAGCCTGTGATTTTATTTCATCATTTCTCCATTGCCTGCCTTTCGAGATATACTTCAGCAATATTAGATCAGCTTCTCATCTTGAAAGAAAGAAAAGTCACCACAGAACAAAGTATGTTGTATCTTTCTTAAGGGAGGGGTCGGTTGTTGTTGTTTTTTTCACGGTACCCATGACCCCATGAGGTTTGTTTCACAATGAACAGTCACTGGGAAGGAAATAAATAATGAGAGGATACAGAATGAGTTGTTATGATCTCCTGGAGGAAAAAAGAAAAGAATACAAAAATGACCCCAGAGACAAATGGATGAAGGAGCTTTGGAGGTTTAAAAGGGCTGTTTGTTTTTTAAAAATTGTTTATTGTTCCATTGCCTCTTGAATAGGATTGCAAATCAAAAATTAAGTTTTCCTTTCTTCCTCATTATTAGAAGCCTGAGGTAGAGAAGAAAACTGATTACAAATCAATTCATAAATAAATACAACGCAGCAAGTAGACAAGAGCCTTCAGCAGAATGTGATAAGATCTACAAGTAGAATGCCATTATTATAATCTCTGAAAGGAAGACAGTCCCTATGGATCCTACAAAAGTAGTTCATGGTAGTCTACCAGTTTAAGTGCTGGATTAGCAGTTGAATCATTATAGCAATGAAGGGCTATAGCAGGGCTCTTCAAACTTGACATCTTTAAGACTTGTGGACTTCAACTCCCAGAATTCCTCCTCCAGTCATGTTAGCTCAGGAATTCTGGGAGTTGAAGTCCACAAGTCTTAAATTTGAAGACCCTTGGACTATAGGATAGCTGCTATCCTTCCACTTAATCTAGGGCTGTCAAACTCGCGGCCCACAGGCTGGATGCGTCACATGCTGGCCATGCCCATGCCTGGTTTAATGAAGGGGGGGAAAGTCGCAATACATCACGTGACGATGCCGTGATGCGAGTTTGACACTCCTGACTTAACCTAATTGAAAGGTTTTGGTAAGGATTTGTTGTGGCCTTCAAGGCATTGCTGAATTCTGGGGACTACTTGGACAAGTCCCTGCAGTTTTCATGGCAAATTTTTAGAAGTAGTTGCTTCCTTCCTAGGGCTGAGAGAGTTTGACTGGCTTTGTGCTTAAGGTGCGATTAATTCCTTCTAGCCTGGTTCTTTAACCACTACATCAAACTTGCTCTTGGTGAAGATACATTGAATCATATATGGAACATGCAACTCTTGAGTTTCTAGAAGAAAGGAAACAGAAATGTAAATATCTCAGTGGCTGCATAGCAAATAGCATTATTTTGGGACAAGTACAGGTAGTCCTCACTTTATAACAGTTCATTCAGTAACTGAAGTTACAACAGCACTGGAAAAAGTGACTTATGACCCTTGCCGCATCCCTATGATCACATGATCAAAATTCAGATGCTTGGCAGCTGACTTACATTTATGAAGGTTGTAGTGTCAGGCTTCAAGACTCCTTTCCTTTCTCTCACATCTTTTCGGCTGCCATAGTAGCGGGGGAGGGTGAAATAATTGGACTTTGTGGGAGTGGGAAATCTGCTAGAGATTTTAGAAAATGAACTGTATAACTTGGGGAAAACTTTATTGTTTATGCTTACTTGCTTGCTTACTGTGCAACTGCAGCTCTTTATCAAATCAGGTCAAGGTCAACGGCCAGATGTCTGCATCACCACCTGAAGATGCCCCACATGACACTATACACATCTTCGATTGGATGGACCGTTTGAACGATGGTGGGTGGGAACGTTGCCATCACTTTGTATGTGTGTTTTTCGCACCTAAATCCTCAGATCTAGAATTCTTTTGATGCTACCACTTGATTTCCAGTAAAAGTTTCTTTTCTCTATAATAATGGAGTCTAAGAGTGTCTTTCTTGGATTCTGAATGGAGCACCATCTGACACCCAGGCTCATATGATCTCCTTTTGCGACCTTCTGACAAGAAAAGCCAATAGGGAAATCAGATTCACTTAACAAACATGTTACTAAGTTAACAGTTACATTCATTCACCTAACAAATGTGGCAAGAAAGGTCATCAATTGGGGCAAAATTCACTTAACAATTGTCGCACTTAGCAACAGAAACTTTGGGCTCAGTTGTGGTCATAAGTCGAAGACTAGCTATAACATGCACAGAACAGAAAAGGAATAAGGGGCAAACCAAAGAAATTAAGGCATGAGAAAAGAGAAATAATACAACTAGTTATGGGGGGGTGGATACAGCTAAATCTACATTATAGTTACATCATTCATTTTTGCATCTTTATGTCTTTGCATCCTTGCAAATCATCTTATTTCTACCATGCCCAGACACTATTCAAATATTGTTTTTTAATGTATTTTTAATATTGCTCCATGTTGCTCCTACTGATGATTCCATCAGTTCCATCCAATCATAAATTTTCTTGGGCTTTTCCTTTATCTTAAGCCATTCACTCTATTGTACTCAATCCACATTCACAAAACATTCATTCTTTTATCTGTTTCTTCTTATGTTACTATGCATGCTTCTTAAAATAGCATATTTCTGCAGTATTTATTTATCTATTTATTTGAGCTTCTTTGCTGTTAGATGTATTTTCATATTTCTCCTGACGTTTCCAATGCTCACACCCAGGTAACAAAGAAGGTGCATAGCTAGCCATTTTGATTAAAATTCAGACAATACCCATAGCCCTTCTGGAACCATTTGTACATCTTAAAAAAATTTCTATCCATTTTGCCAACCTTCTGTCATGGTAAAAAAAAAACAACCCACCTTCTTCTATTTGACTTTTCCATCATTTATGTATAACATAAAATTGTTTGCTGCATTTTTGGTCTTGCTACATTAATTCTCAGATCCATACACCTTGCTACATTATACAATCTAACAAAAGCTGCAAAGATGTACGTTCTCAGTCAATAACAAAGCATAGCCTGCATACCAAAATTCATATTCCAGCCGCCACTTTTCTAATGTACCACATTATTTATACATTTGTCAAAATATGTAAACACACACACACACACACACACACACACACACACAATTGAAGGGTACAGCGTACATTCTTGTTTTATATTCTGATAAATGTTGAAACATTCACTAAGCATTTAATCGATTTTTGGGCATGTTTTACATTCCGTATTAATCAAAGTCAATTTGTTGTATGCTTTCTTGAAATTCTACAAATGTATAGTGAACTTTTTGTAATTAATGAATAGATTGTATACATTATTGGCAAAGAGGCATGTGTCTACAATTATTTGATTAGGGTACAGTGCCGAATTATCAATCGTTCTTCTACCACTGTTTTGCCATTGCGATTTATTGCAAAGTCACAAAAGTACTGGATGACTTTTTTCAACTCTTAATAAACTTTCAGAATCAAAAAGTCAGCAAATTAGAGACACAGAATCGTAATGCAAAAGATTTATAAAAAATACCTCAAATGTTGAAGAAGGAGTTTCATTAGGACACATTGAAGGCATTATGGGAAAAAATCATAAATAAAGATAAAAATACTGATCAAATCCCTCTCCCAAAGATACCCAAATCCTGAACAACAACTTGGTCCATCATCTGGACTTCCAAAAAGCCAAAAATATTGGCTTCATTAGGAGTGGTTGATTCAATATGCAATCATAAAATACAACATAAATCTATATATAAAACATAACAATAAACAAATAAATAAAATTCTTGGCAACCTGATGCATAAAGATAATGGGATGTTTACATCTGAAAAGTTCCTTGCATTGACAAGTAACAAGACAATATTTTTTTATTCATTAACCTTCTCACCTACAACATAAGTGTCTTATCACACTCAAATAATGTGTACTCACATTACAACTCCTTCCTACTGCATTCTTTGCTCATTAAAGAAACAACTCCTCCAATTCTGCCTTTGTTTTCACATAATGAGGTCTAGTTATTGGGTGTGTGCTGAATTTTTACCATACCACTCATCCTATTGAGTTGGCACTGCTATATTTGATTTTTGTGGGACCTGCTGTTTCTGATTTGCAAGGCTATGCTGACTTCTGAAATTCTAAATGCTCTGCAGTTTCAGAAGCTGAGCTCCTAGGAGTGACAATAAAAAATGATGAATAAATAAACACGAGGGAGGCAGCTTGCTAAAGGGGCTTAGTTAATCTCCAACTTTGAATATACGAAGGGAAATGAGATTGCCCTTACAGAGAGGAAAATATGTACAGCCTAAAGATCTTGATTGGCTGTGACAGACAGATGAGTTCTGAGGGTGGAATAAAGAACATTCCCAGTGGGGTCTGAATCACCATCATCATCTCTGTTAACAGCTGAGTTAGTTTATTTTTCATTTGTTTCTGGAACAACTGTGTTACATCCAAAATTACAGTGAAGCCAGTTTTCCATAGTTTTCCATTTTCCCATTGTTGGGAATTCTGGCCTCATTTTATCTCCTGGCCCCTAAGTAATCCTTCACAATAAAACTTCAGCTTCTATAAAGGTAAAGGTTCCCCTCACACATACATGCCAGTCGTTTCCAGCTCTAGAGGGCGGTGTTCATTCCATTTCAAAGCCAAAGAGACAGTGCTATCCGAAGATGTCTCTGTGGTCATGTGGCCGGCATGACTAAATGCCGAAGGCACTTGGAGCGCTGTTACCTTCCCACCAAAGTGGTCCCTATTTTTCTACTTGCATTTTTACATGCTTTCGAACTGCTAGGTTGGCAGAAGCTGAGACAAGTAACGGGAGTTCATTCCACTAGGGATTCGAACCGCTGAACTGCCAACCTTTCTGATCAAGCTCAGCATCTTAGCCACTGAGCCACCACATCCCTTTTTCAGCTTCTATAGTTTCATGCTATTATGTCTTTTCATCCCCCATCACAGCTACTCTTCAGGGTTTTTTTTACATATTATCTAACAAATGGAAACAGCATGAACCAAAAGAATAGAGGGGACAGGATACTAAATAAGATGGTTCACATATAATTTTGAAAATAATTACTTTCAAACCTGTTCAATAGTACTGGTTATTATGCATAAACATTTACTGAAAACTGGATTTCCACGAGATACACTGGGTAGAAGAAGTGCTGTACGTTCAATGCATCTATTGATGCTTATTATCTACATTGAAAAAATTCCATTGCTATGAGTTAGCAGATTAAAGGAGCTTCAGGATGGATCCCCATGCTTGCACGAAAGAAGAGATCTGCAGAGCTGAAGTAAGTTTTAAAAAGCTGAAAATATGTCAGCAGAAAGGAAGGCAGGAAGACATTTACAGAAAGACACACAAAAGGACTTTGCACGTATCATTTCCATTTTGTTTTGGTTAATAGTTGATTAATAGTGGTGTAAATTCAATAGATTGGAAATTTAATTTAATATGAAAATATCAACACATCTTGGAGGATCAACACAAAATTAAACTGTGTAATTTAGGGGGTACAGTGGAGAATGGACCTACCTATTAATTTTTAATGCACACATTGACACAAAAAAAGTTGTCATGTTGGGGAAAAAAAACTACTTATTTCCACTTAGTAGTGACTCAATAGGGCCACAGTTATCTATTTTTAAAGCATCCTAAGGAGCATACCAATAAAATATGTATTCAGAGAGATAATGTGTAGCAGTTTGTGTTTCCTGTAGTTGCACACAGGAACTCTTCTTCTGTATCTATTTTCTTTCAGTATGAAGAACAATTTTAATTATATTCTTCCTGGCAGAAAGCCAACTCTGATTACCAAACAAGAAAATGACAACTGTCTCAGCCCATTTAAATTTCCTGCTCTAAATGACATTTTGCTAAATTGTATTTAAAAGAAAAAAAAAGAAATAACTGCTAATAATACAATTATTATTGCACCAAGTATAAACCATGATTAACTGTATTAAGAACTCCATTTGTGAAGAAAACTGACAACCCAAAAAATAAACAAAAAAGGGAAACTTGAAAGATTCTAAAACAAGAAGACAAGAGGAAGGGAAACTAATGCTCAACAAATATAGAAACTTAACTCTAAACCAACCAGAAATAACTTGTTACTATATAATTGCTTGGTTTTCCATGAATCTAAAGGGCAATTTACAATATATATATATATATATATATATATATATATATATATATATATATATATATATATATATATATATATATATATATATATATATATATATATAGAGAGATTGAGAAAATAAATTCCATAGAAAAACATGGATTGTTCTATATTCTATCATTAGTTATAACTCAATAAGGAGACTAAAATTTGAGATCATCCAGGTTTGGAACATTTATAGAAAATCTGTTGAGCATCTATATACAAGAGAGTGTCAATTACCAATCTGTTGTTGCTTTTGAACTAGGTGTTTGCTTAGCCTTTATAGGAAAAGCACATTGTCATGGTACGGTTCACAGAAATTGCTCTTAGACCTCAGTACAAGTTCTTTAAATGGTATCTGAAAAGAAATATGGCTTCTCCTATCTAGGCAAAGATTATCTATGAAATGATTATCAGGAAAGAAAGCACTGTAATACACAACTGATAAGATCACACAGTGCTGGGCATCAAGAAAAGAATCTTGTTGTCCTTGATCTAAGGTCTTATTGTAACAACTTGCATAAAGATTGAAACTAATGAGACTGGAAAGCTGTTTTATAAACAAAAGACAGATGGCAGAGAGCTTCAAGGCTGGGAAGGGAAGGTTAAAAAGGTGGGAGGCCCAGGATTTGGACCTTGAAACTTGACATGTGTATAAGATATGGTGTGACACAGAACGTCACATGTATGGCTTTCTAATTCTCTAGCTGCTTTTCTAACCTTCTTGTGCTTGCCTGGGAACGTGGCTTTGGAAAAGAGTTTTCTATCTATCCGTGGTACAAAACCTTGATAGTGGGATCATGTTTTCTCTTCTTGGTTCTACAAGAGGCAATTTGGATCTATAGTAAAGCAAGGCATGAGAGGAAACTGTTAGAACAGGGATGTCAAACTGGATGTGTCATGTGCAGACCACGCCCAACCCAGCTCCATGAAGGGGGGAAGGTCTTGCAATATGTCACATGACAGCAATGTGACACGGCAAGTTTGACTTCTTTTTCCAAAAGTTGGGCCAGGATAAAGGGGGTTAGAACCCATCTTTATCCTGTCCCAACTTTTGGAAAAAGAAAATAAGAAATCCAAAGTAGATAAAGTATTTGGATCTAAATCAGGATCCCATTTCAACCCCTGTGTGACATGCTATATATTGTGTGAAGATGTACAGCATGTCATCTTGATGTATTTGTCCTCAAGTCATTGAAACTGCTAGTCAGTTTCACTGCGTGACTCTAAGTTGAAATCTTATAATAAGGGAAAATATAGTTTATTCACCCTAGGACCAACACCTCTTACACAGATATTGTAAAAGGTTGAGGGCCTTTGCCATAATATACTGTATAGTATACAATAAACTGTACAGTACAGCTACATTTTAGCAATAAGTCCAAAATGCTTAGTGGCAATTGCTGTTTTGGGAATGTGATAACTAAAATAGCTTGCAGTTTGTAAACGTAGCTTTCTAGTGTGGTTTTACCAGTGATGAACCTTTCTGAGGGATTTTAACAAGTACTGTACTGAACTTCTTTGAACATCTTTATCTGCTATTTTGCTAAATGAAAAAAGCTATTTTTTTCTAGCATCTACTTCCTCAGACTTGAAATTATATTTTCTGTGTAAGGTTCCCAAACTCCCACCAATGCCCTAGAGAATCTAGGTCCTAAGCCCAAGATTAGACAAGATGCCATATTTAATTTTACAATTTTATAGCTACATTCCTTCCAGACAAATGACTTAAGCATTTAACAATGAAGTATTACATAGCTTATTTACTTTAATAATTCCTTAAGTCTCTTTTGATTAAAAAAATCAACTTCGATATTAGGCTAGCTAATATCTAACACTCTTTTGCTACTTGGCACATAACACCAATATGAAAACTGCATGATGGCCAGTCATTGATCAAAAGATATGGATGGTTATTGTTTCATATCATGTACTGTGTAAGCACTTACAGGAAAAATAAGCATGTACTGAATCAGAATTTAAGACTTTTTAGAGAGATCATATTGCCAGCAATGCAAATACAAAGGCTAAAACTAAAAAGCAAAGACACTTTTTATCTGTCCTTGTTGTTGCTGATTCTAAGGGGTGGTGCTCATCTCTGTTTCAAGGCTATTGAGCCAGCATTGTCTAAAGATGTTTCCGCAATCGTGTGGCCAGCATGACATCACAGAGCACTGTTACCTTCCCACTGAAATGGTATCTATTTATCTACTCGCATTTGCATGCTTTTGAACTGCTAGGTGAGGATGGGAGCTCACCCCGTCATGTGATGCTCAGGTCTTGAACTTGAGCCACGGTGGTGCAGTGGTTAGAGTGCAGTACTGCAGGCTACTTCTGCTGACTGCCGGCTGCCTGCAATTTGGCAGTTCGAATCTCACCAGGCTCAAGGTTGACTCAGCCTTCCATCCTTCTGAGGTGGGTAAAATGAGGACCCAAATTGTTGAAGACAATATGCAGATTCTGTAAACCACTTACAGAGGGCTGTAAAGCACTGTAAAGTGGTATATATGTCTAAGTGTTCTTGCTATTGGGCTGCTGGCTTTCTAGCCAACAAGCCCAGCATCTTAACCACTCAATCACCCACTGCCCTTACATATATGCACAGATATAGATACATTTACAAAATCAAATATATATTGGCTTAGATCACATGCTCCATTTTCTGATTAAAATTATGAAAAATTAGAAAATCAACTGTGTGATCCAATAAATGATATTGAATTTTATCAACATAGATAATAAATCAAGGTTGGTTACATAACATAACAGTAAAAGATTGTGTGGTGGATTTGTGTCACAATTTCTGGGGACAGATATACTGAGTAGGTGAGCAATAAAGCAGGATTTCATTTTACTTTACTTTAGTGTTCTCCCAAATGTAAACAGACTCATTTAGCCAGGTGTATCATTACAGGATCCTACATATCTTAGTGTAAAACACAAAGAGAGGAATAGAGCATACAGGATCCAGTTTGCCCAAAGTAAAAAAAAATAAAAATCTGAAACAGTTTTCTCTGAGGTCTGAGTTTTTCAGATATATCATGATGGGATCACAACTGCCAGGATTCCATTAGCAGGTTGGCTGGGATTTGAGAGAATTATAGTCCTGTTACATCTGAATGAAAACAGGTGGAGAGATCTGTTAGACAATCAACTTCCCGAGGAATTGAAAACTAGGCCAGCACAATGTAAGATAGGGAGGGGGAAAAAAAGGAAAGCTGTTTAAAAATAGAAAGGAAAGAAGGAAGAAGATCTTGAAACCTGATAAATGATAGCAAGACCCTTTACAATTTTTGAACATTGGAAGAGCGGTGGAATAAAGGCTGGTAGAAAATTATGGGGCACATTTTGTTGGTGAAAAGTAAAAGCCCATCCCCTGCTAATATAAACAGTTCTCCCTGCTGAAACAGCAAATAGGGAGCTCACTGGAATGTCTGCTTTCATTTCACAAAGGAATTAAAAGGTCATTGGCACCAATCTTTGAACAGGCGGCTGCTGAGACAAGGACCTGGCGGTGCCAGTGGCTTTTCTATTCCTTCCCTTTTGTTCTCTCTCTCTTTTCCCCTTGATTTCCCCCCCACACACACACACACACACACCCACGGGTAAAAACTCAGTTTGGGCTAGTGACCATTTAATCCAGAAGCCAGAATCACTTGCATTCCTTGAGGCCGCCCAGCAAGCATACTTGCCCATTTGCTGCAGGTCATTTTTAAAATTGTAATCAAATAGAGTGCGGTTCGTAATGGGACTTTTGAAAACAACTGTGAATAATATTTCCAACACTGGGAATTGTGTTTCCTAAAAAAATTACTTCTTTTTTTTTTTTACTATGAATAGATTTGTATTACACATTTATACTCTCTCTCCTTCCCCTCCTCTCTCTCCCCTTTTCACC
This sequence comes from Notechis scutatus, assembly GCF_049901735.1. NCBI lineage: Eukaryota > Metazoa > Chordata > Lepidosauria > Squamata > Elapidae > Notechis > Notechis scutatus. Next base: position 60,169,782 of record NC_142014.1, read on the forward strand.
CTCCCTCTGGTTCTCATTTCTGCTGCTACAATGAAAAGGGAGGGCAATGAACTCAAAATGGCCGTGTTCATACATGCTTCAGGAAACCACAGGTGAAATCCCAAACATGGGTTCAGCAAAGAATCTATGTTCCCAACTAAACTTTGCTCTTTGGAGCAAGCACTGAAAGGAACGACAGCAGACACGCAACGTTTGCAGTAGCATTATGGTGAAATCATCCAAATCCAATTCATCCTGGCTCAAAAACAGTAACTGTGAGAGGGACCTTGGAGTTCTAGTGGATGGATCACTTAAATATGAGCCAGCAGTGTGGGGCAGCAGCTCCAAAAGCTAATATAATCTTTGGTTGCATAAACAAAGGCATAGAATCAAAATCACCTGAAGTACCACTTTAGAAAACCTGGAATACTACATCCAGTTTTGGTCACCACATTACAAAAAAGATGTTGAGACTTTGGAAAAAACCGCATAGAAGAGCAACTAAGATGATTGGCCTGGAGACTAAAACATATGAAGAATGGTTGCAGGAATTTAGCATGGCTAGCCTAGAGAAAAGAAGGACTAGAGATGACATGATAGCAGTATTCCAGTATTTGAAGGGCTGCCACAAAGAAGAGGGGGGTCAACTTATTTTCCAAAGCACCAGAAGGCAAGACAAGAAACAATGGATGGAAATTAATTAAGGAGAGAAGCAACATGGAATTAAGGAGAAACTTCCTATCAGTGAGGACAATTAACTAGTGGAACAGCTTGCCTTCAGAAGTTGTAGGTGCTGCAACTTTTAAGAAGAGACTGGACAGTCACTTATCTGAAATGGTACAGGGTCTCCTGCTTGAGCAGTGGATTGGACTAATAGACCTTCAATGTCCCTTCTAGCTCTATTCTGATTGATTGAAATTTTAACTATACACAGGACAAGACCTATCCAAAGGAAAGCAGGAATAAATCTAGCAGTGTTGCCCACTGCATGGCTGTGTTCAAATTAAAGTCAACCCACGCTTTCAGAGTATCATACCTTCAGCACTTGGAACGTCATCAGTTGAGAGGACTGTGGTTGGGGCTAGAACTATCTGAACACTCACCATATCACAACAGAAAGATAAAAAAGCTAGCATGCAAAAAAAAATAATGCCATTTGCTATATAGCAAAGGAGCGGGATAGAAAATGTAATTTACAAGGTGAGAGTAAGGTATTACCAACAATATCTTATGTGGGAGAAAACCCAATAAAGAATTAATGCAGGTGGAATAAGAAGGATGAATTGGTGGAAAGCATTAATGAAAACTATGCTTTTTTTGCTTCCATTAATCTTGATATCTTTAAAGCAGAAAATACTCTTCTTTTCAAAGTTAAAACAGTTCTAACTGAGCGCTGCCTGTATGCATCACTTCTGTTTGTGTATAAAGTTGCAGAACAGGAACATATAAATCCACTAGAAGTCACTTGAGGAAAACAAAGGACTAGATAAAAGGGGAAAAGCAAATAGCAGTAAGTTGGTTAAACATCAGAACAACATTTTTGTATGTGACTGATAGACTTTTTTCTTTGGAAAGAGAAACATCTTTTTCCATTTAATTCTCCTTTGCTCTGTCTTCACAAATCATGCACAACTCCTTTCTCAGAAAAGGATACGACAATCTCCTCCAGAACAGCAAATTCCAGTTACGGTGCCTTGTTATTTCCATTTATAGTAATGGAAATAGAGAACCCAGAAAATATCTGAGAAGGTGCAGAAAGCAGAGCTGAAAATGGTTTCCATTGGTTATGGGGAGCGGAAAAACATAGATTTTTCTTTCTTATTATCTGCTTTCAACAACCATGACAATCAAATCACTACTGCAGTGTCTGTCTTTATTTCAGGAATGGAGATACATTACAGCAGCCTTGACTCTAAATTCCAGCAAATTGCATTGTGTTGATAATTAGAACTCCTGTTCCATGTAGAAAGATAAAGTCACTTATTTACTTGTAATATTTATAGTCTACCCTATTCCCGAGACTGGGCAGCTTACATAAAAGAATAAAGAAATTAAGTAATAAAAGCATAAACATAAACAAGAAAACATCATAACATTTTTTAAGGGGAAAATGTAATCTGTATTTGTGACTCCACATTCAAATACCCTGATAAAAAGCCAAATGCTTGTTGCTTTACAAAATTACACAAGGAGTGGGATGGAGGACTATTAATTTCATAGGAAAGCACATTCCAAAGTCCACAACAGAAAAATCTGCTTCCAGGTCCCAAAAATCCACAGTAGAGCAGTCAAGGAATTGATCATTCTTCCTCCACCTCTAATATTGAGAAAACCACCTATTCAGAAAGGAGCAGAGCCTTTACAACACCCTCTCTACACCTTTACTGAGCCATGGTGGCACAGTGGTTAGAATGCAGTACTGCAGGGTACTTCTGTTGCCTGCTGCCTGCCTGCAATTTGGCAGTTCAAATCTCACCAGGCTCAAGGTTGACTCAGCCTTCCATCCTTCTGAGGTGGGTAAAATGAGGACCCAAATTGTTGGGGGCAATATGCTGTCTCTGCAAACCGCTTAGAGAGAGCTGTAAAGCAATGTAAAGCATCATATAAGTCTAAGTGCTATTGCTATTTACATTTCCCGATTCCCTCCATTATTTTCCACACCAAATGTAGTTTCCACACCAAATGTTTTAACCACAACAATACTTAAATGTCATAAGCACTGATGGCACTAAATCATAATAAAGTATTACATTATTTAAATGGTCATCAGAATAGTTAATATCCCTTATGACTTAATGTTTTAAAACTGAAGAGATCATGAATTGAATTTAGGACTTCCTGCATGCAAAGCACATGTTATACTGCTGAGCTAGGTCCTCCTTCCTTTATACAATAGGATTGCAAATCCAGAGTAACATCAAACCCAGAGAAAGGGAAAACTAAGCTTAATTAAAGCACGCAGCTTTATGGTTCAAAAGGATACTTCATCTACTAATTCTTTCACTATAAACTATGAGAAAAGAGATGGGTGACAGGACAGAAAAATATGAAACTTAACTTTCAGGCATATTGCAGAAATGAAAAAAAAAATGACCATGATTGGTACTGTTATTACAAATAAAAATTTGAAGAGGCAGATATCCCCAAGGTGAATCAATAAGTGTGGCATTTTACAGAAAGATAAGAAGAAAAGAGGAGGATGGAGCAACAGCAGGAAGCTCCTTCCTAAGTCGGAGATAATGAAATGCTTTTAACCAGGCCTGACTGCTGAATATTACAAGAACTATCATCTTGTGTAGGTTCCATGGGGCTTTATTTTGTGCTTCCCTGCGTGGAGTGAATGCTGTTCACAGTGGAGTTGTGGGAAACAGTCATTACTATTTATTCAGAGAGCAATGAGTGACTGTTCTAAAAAAAGCATCAGATAGCAGCACCTGGAAAGACTTGAATTTTAATTCCTCTAAATTATTATTATCATTTTTCCTTTCCAAACACATTCCCCATACTTGCCTTGTTCAATCCCAAGTCTCAGGCCAAAACTAGAGACTGGGAAATCTGATTTGCAAGCATATCCATAGAATGATTTTGAAGTGATGAGGACAGGAGAGGATAGTATTCTTTACTAGCCAAGTGTGATTGGACACACAAGGAATTAGTATCTGATGCATAAGCTCACAATGTACCTATAAATAGCAAGTAATAGGTCATAGATCATAAATCATAGTTACAATCATTAATCATAAGTTACAAGTAACAATTGATAATCATAAGAAACCAATAGGGGAACATTTCCCAAACAGATACCTTCCAATTTGGACCAAGCTTCCCACTTTATTGAAGTGCCTTGTATACAAAAATAGTATGTAAGTAGTTAAATATTAGGATAGGTCTAGGGAGTAACAGGAATGCATCCACTATGGAAATTCACTAGGTTAAAAAAAACATCTCAACCTTTGTTAGTCCAATATTTTTTGTAAAACAAAAATATTGAAGATAAAATATAATACTTGCCATTTCAAACTACTGGAACAAAGTCAAGATAGAAATCAAAGAAGCAAAAGTAAATATCTGTTTGTTTATATCATTGCTGTGATTGGAGCAGTCTGCTTGCTTCCCTTCAGGTTGTAAAAAAATATATCCAGAAATCTGTTTTGGAGCTAAGTGTCCAGAAAGGAATGCTGGAAAAGCAAATATATTGCTTCTGGTTTAGCTATAGAAAGATCCACCCTTCAATTTCTCTGCTATATTCTTTTGAGTGTTTGCTCCTTTAAAAATAATGACCAATGTAAACCAAGAGAGTTTACTTGTAGACACGGCAAATGGGAATGTCTAACCATAATCATTTCTACAGATTTGAAATCCTGAAAAACAGCAGCTGAAATTGTTTTCCTGTCCCAAGCTGCTGAAAAATTTGCAATAACAAAACATCCCTGACTCCACAGAAAAGAAAGAAGGATTGTTAGTTACAGTGCCTTTTCCAGTACTGTACTAAAAAAGGAGAGTCTAATAAAATTTTGTTCAATTTCACCACTGTTTCTTATGTTTGGGGTATTTAGGAGAAGCTCTCAAACCAGTATTTGTCTTCTAGGACTAACTAAGAAGCTGGGAAGATGAATACAAAGAGTTCCTTGTAATAGGAAAATTGAACCATAGAATCTCAAAACAACAAACAAATAAAACAATCCTAGCTTTGGAATAATTTTAATTTAATATGCTGACTCTGTAAACGGCTTAGAGAGGGCTGGAAAGCACTGCGAAGCGGTATGTAAGTCTAAGTGCTATTGCTATTGAACAGTCTGGCTCCTAACATCAGGGACCCATTCAGGTTTCATTAGTTCTGCAAGGAAGGGAGGGGAGAGCTTTCACTTTGCAGGAATGTCATGTTAACACTTAAAGTTCTAAATATTGAGAGTAAAAAACAAAAATAGCCACTTTTTTTTACTACAGGTAAAAATGACTGTGAAAGTTAGCTTTGCCGATATGCTAGCAGTTGTGAAGCAAAATGATCAGTTAAATAAAGTCACACTCCTAAAACATAGTTTAATTAGTTATTTGGAATCTTCTAGGAACCCATTTGCTAAATGGGGAAAAAATGATGATTTTCCACCAAGGTCAAACTGTGAATAAAATAGTTTTCTAGCAACCTTGCTATTAGAAGATTGCGCATTCTTGTCTGTGTATACATTATGCTTCCCAGAGAGCTGTCTTCAGCTGATGTCTAAAGCAGGAAGAAAGGTGGGTAAAAAATTAGATTTCACCTATACAGAATGGGGCTGGAAGCAATCAAAGAAATCTAGGGAAGTAAATTCTATGAATACACAGCACTTATTTAAAATGGGTCTTAAAATTCTATCAATCCTTCAGGGGACCATCACTATTTTTAAAACCTGTCCATGATAAAGTGCGATTTTTGTTTTGCTTTTCATGGAGAAAACACAGCAATTGTTTTGCATACATGGCTTTATAACATCTCCATGCTGTTTATGTAAAAGCTGTATGTCTGGAAGAGGAAGAGGGGGGTGGGTTTCTCTGACTATATGCAAGTGAACACCAGGTCATTGCCCCCTTCCTCCAGTGGCCATGAAACCAGGCAATAAAAACAACCAAACATGATTGCTGCTTAAAATATCAATTAAAAAGATACACAGTGATTAAAAACTGGCATTCTCTGCAAAAAGTATTTTTAATAGCCTCATTTGAGTAACACACACACACACACACACACACACACACACACACACACACTGTTTGGACATATTGGTGCAGTTTTCTTGGCAAGATTTTTCAAAAGTGGTTTGCCATTGCCTCCTTCCTAGGGCTGAGAGAAAGTGACTGGCCCAAGGTCATTCAGCTGGTCTTGTGCCTCCTATCCTGATCTTTAATCACCACACCAAACTGGCTTTTTAAAACAAACAAACAAACAAACAACTTCTGAGATAATGTGAAAAGACAGGTACATTTTTGCCTTGCAGCTGACAAATGATGTATTAGCAATAGGCGCTTCTGCTTGATACTGTATTTCTTGTAATTTTTCTCACTATATGTTCTTTTCCTTGGGCCAAATTATATCACAGCCTTTTTTTAATGAAAAGCAGACAGCACTCAAAACTATTTTTTCATAAGTAGAAAACCCGAGAAAGTGACCATTTTAAATAGAAAAACAGCTGGAAGAAAATGGTAGAAGCAATTCTACCTCTCCTTACCCTCCTCTGGCCTTGCTTTGCTAAACTCTCAACCTTCCATTATTACACTTTACTAAAATAACAATTACAACATTAACAGAGGGAGCCTCTTTCAACATACAAGGTGCCGTTTGTCTTATATAAATCACACATTTAGGATTAGAGACATCAGAGAGAATGGCTTTTTTGTGGCTCAATGCGTCCCACTGTCTCTCCTCCAATTAAACGGAGCCTTAATTATTTAATGATTTGAAATATTTACAGAAGACAGAATTGTTATAACAATTGGTTAATTGTCTTGAGACTAGGAACAGTGATGCTCTGTTTCTGTACCTGCCATCAGAGATTCGGGATTTATCATCATGCTAATCACATCAGGTTTTTATCTGCCAAGCTTTTTTTTTACACACAGAATCTAGCAGAGATACTCAGTGATATTCTGTAAAGAACTTGGGCAGAAGAGGAGTGAGACTTGGCAGAGAGGTTAAGGACAGACTGGTTTTGGCTCCACATTAAACTACAGATAAGATGCCACTTTAGAAGGTTCCCTTTTCTCAAGCAAGAAAACAAGCAAGGAAGCAAGCAGTACAAAACCAGCAGAACAAGAAAAAGGTTGCCTCATGGAAATAGCCTTTGGGGTAGAACCAGGAAATGTTGGCACTCTACAGCAAGGGTCTTCAAACTTGGCAAGTTTAAGACTTGTGGATTTCAACTCCCAGAATTCCTGAGCTAACATGACCGGAAGAGGAATTCTGGGAGTTGAAGTCCTCAAGTCTTAAACTTTATGGATTTAAAGCTGTCAAGTTTGAAGGCCCCTGCTCTACAGAACTGACTTGGAGGGAGGTGAGATACTGTAAGTATTATTTAAAGTATCTCTTTGGCAACAAAATGTTCTCGGGTTCCAGATTTGGACCATCTATTTTTGCTGATCTTTTGATTAATTCCACTCTGTCGCTAAACAGAGTCAAAGCTCTATCCTAGACAGGAAGGGCTCTCAAAGGCTTGCTGTTTAGGCTGGAACTTTCTTTGATGCAACAATGGAAGCTTCGATCTGCTGCTCTCCTTTTTAGCTCTGGCGTCCTCCTTAGTTGCTCTTTAGACACAGCTATAACAGTAGCATAGCATTCAGAAGTTGCATATTCCCCAAAGATAGGCTGATACAATGCATTCCTTTTACCTACCCACCCCAGCAGTCTATTAAATTCTTGGCAACAGCAAATACAGAACCAACTTAAATGCTTTATCCAAGGCTTTCCTTCAATATGGCACCAGCAGATTCATAAATTCTGCTTCCCTGTGAAGCTGCTATGTAATCGGTAACTTCTTGGCTCCTCCGTATCCACTTAAATCAACAATCTTTGCTATTTTCCTCATGCAACCTTTAAGTAAAGCATCTATAGCTAGTTCATACATTGCGCTGGGCAAACTAACCTCATCAAGACTTAAATGAAATATGTAAACTCAGCCATGAGAGATTATAAGCAATGACCCATGGCTTTGTAAGATGTAGAACCAGACCGACTGTGGCTTATTCAGCAATCTAAGCTAATAACCTTGTTTATTTGCCCAATGTTTGAATGCTATCATGAACTGCACACCTAGACAGGTTGAATAGTAATTTCTACTCTTTAGGACTTCATAGAATCAGGATGTAAACTGACTGGAGTTATAAAAGAACCTTCATAGGACTCAGTACTGGTCATGAAGCTCTATGGCATGTGCTATTAATATCAGTTTTTCTCAATGGTCCCACAGTAGTGCTTTTACCTTGAGTCCAACATAAATGAAACATCTTGAAATTGTCATTAGGTACAACAGTGTAAAATGCTTCCGTTTTAAACACGCAACATCAAGGAGTAGCGCCTGGACCTGAACAAGTCAGCATATTTTTTTGTATGAACACAACTGGTTTTGGCAAGTGCTAAAAGGGATATAGCCTCTTTTGGCCTCAGCCAGCCTCTAGCATAGCCATTTATCTCCCAGTCTCTTGTCTTTCCAGGAACACTGTGATTCCTGAGTTCCTTTCATAACCGTTACTTGCCACATATCCTAGTCTTTTATTCCACTTTTTCTCCAGGTCATGAAAAGAGCAGAACTCCACTAATACGTCAAGGTGACTCAGTGTTTAGCATTGCAGGCAAACTCTGTTGACTGCCAGCAGTTCGATCCTGACCAGGTCAAGGTTGACTCAGCCTTCCATTCTTCTGAGGATGGTTAAAATGAGGACCCAGATTGTTGGGGGCAATATGCTGACTCTATAAATCTAAGTGATATTGCTATTGCTATAAGGGAGGGGGGGTCATTTTTGTCCTATGCTGCTGTAACAATATTTTGAAAGGTTCACAAAATAATGTCAAACTGAACATATGGTTTTTGTTTTTTTTTAGTTTTCCTTATATTTGTCCGTTTCAATCATTATCCCACATACTAGAAAGAGAAGCTGTTGTTCAACAGTTAATTTCAGTTCGCTTGTGATCCTGGACCTAATTAGTTGCGCAACCATGCCAAGGACTCATTCCCTTCTCTCTGTGATTATTTCTTTCTTGGTATATTATATTTGCATGTGTTTATTTTACATTATATTAATATCATCCTAATTTTTAATTTGTAGCTGGGTGTGGAGTTCCTAGGCTCAAACAAAAAACACAAACCTTCTAAGTTCTCCAGAATGTCCATAAGAACAACTTGTACATAAAAAGGTAACATTTTGCTTTATGTCTGAAAAACTCCAGAGCTCACACAACTTTTTGTCATGCTTTAATACTAAAAGAGCTATCATTCAGCTATGGCTTTTACTTTTCTCTCCATGAACCAAGTTGATTATGATTGACTTCTACAGGATTCATAAGGTGCTTCAGTTATACAAGGAGTAAGAACATCCGAAGTGCCTGTTATTTAACTGTCTCCTTTCATCTTCCCATGTTTGTAGAAAGTTAATAGAATAACAGAGTTGGAAGGGACCTTGGAGGTCGTGTAATTCCATTCCCTCAGGCAGGAAACCCTATACTGTTTCAGACAAATGGTTGTCCAATCTCTTTTTTAAAAACTTCCAGTTTTAAAGCACCCACAAGGTGCTCTGGAGTCAAGTTGTTCCGCAGATTGATTGTTCTATCAGGAAATTTCTCCTCGATTCTAGGTTGGTTCTCTCCTTGATTAGCTTCCATCCATTGCTTCTTGTCCTGTCTCCAGGTTGACTCCCTCTTCTTTGTGGCATCCCATTAGATATTGGAACACTGCTATCATGTCACCCCTAATCCTTCTTTTCCTTAAACTAATCATAACCAATCCCAGCAAATGTTCTTTATGTGTTTTAGCCTTCAGTCCCTTAGTCATCTTTGTTGCTCTTCTCTATACTCAACTCTGTATTAGATAATGCATGTAAATTATGAGTGGTAATGACCTTAGCATCAGGTTACAAGCAGAAAGGTAGAAAATTAAGATAATAAAGAAGCTATCTATGGATTCCTTCTTGTTCTTTTTTCCCCTTGCAGTCTAGGTATCATTTCCCTCCCCAAAGTCATCAATATAGCACTCTGTGAGCTGCCCACAACAGAAGTAATACTAATCTGAAGTGATGCCTGGTAACTGCAACATATAATTTCAGACTGAAGGCACCAATTTGCTAGTCAGTTTGTAGTGACATTGCTGTATTACTGTAACAGACTTTCTGCACAATTATCTTCATAGATTAGTATGCTATTCATTCTGTCTGCGGGGAAAGGAGAGGAATATGATCAATTTGCTATTTCCATAATAAAGACGGTGTTCTCCCCTAAATCTTTTGAAACACGACTTCCAGTATTAAATAAAATAAAATACATTTTCTGCAGAAAATGATGAGATTTGTGAAACTTTGTTAAGAAAACAAAAGATTACGTTCATTTTCATAATCCAAATTAAAGAAAACACGAGAGAATGAGAGGGGGGCAGGAAGGAGGAGGAGGAGGAGGAGGAAGAGGTAGTAGTAGAAGTAGAAGTAGTAGTAGTAGTAGTAGTAGTAGTAGTAGTAGTAGTTTGGCAAGGTTAAAAAAAGAAAGATTTCACATTTTCCAAGAAGTATTTTTAGCTGATCATAAAAAATTGGTACAATATGTTAAGCTGAAATTTTACTTTATTGTTGTTTTATAAAGATTTATCTTGAGTCCCACTGTGCCAAAGAAGCCCTCCATCATGCAACTGAATGACTACAGACCAGTTGCTCTAACATCTGTAGTTATGAAAATCTTTGAAAGGCTTGTGCTGTCCCACCTGAAAACCATCACGGATTCACTGTTCGATCCCATGCAGTTTGCATACCAAGCAAATAGATCGACAGATGATGCTGTTAATATGGCTCTGCATTACATCCTACAACACCTTGAATCTCCAAATACCTATGCAAGGGTCCTCTTTGTAGACTTCAGTTCAGCATTCAATACCAAGAATTCAGACATTCTTCTAAGTAAATTAAACCAACTAGCAGTACCCGAACACACTTGTAAGTGGATCATAAGCTTCCTAACAGACAGGAAGCAGCAGGTGAAGCTAGGCAGAATCACATCTGATACCTGTACAATTAGCACAGCTCCCCCCAAGGCTGTGTGCTTTCTCCACTTCTCTTCTCCCTATATACCAATGACTGCATCTCAAATGATCCATCTGTTAAAATATTGAAGTTTGCTGATGGCACAACAGTGATTGGTCTCAACTGAGACAATGACGAATCCGCATACATGCAGGTTGTGCAACTTGCCTCGTGGTATAACTGGAACAATCTGGAACTGAACACACTCAAAACCGTAGAAATGGTGGTAGACTTTAGAAGAAACCCTCCCATACTATCACCCCTTACAATGTTAGACAACACAGTATCAACAATAGAGACCTTCAAATGTCTAGGTTCTACTATATCACATGATCTAAAATGGACACCTAATATCAAAAAGTCATCAAAAAAGCACAACAAAAAATGTTCTTTCTGCGCCAACTCAAAAAGCTCAAACTGCCCAAGGAGCTGCTGATACAGTTCTACAGAGGAATTATTGAGTTTATCATCTGCACCTCTATAACTATCTGGTTTGGTTCTGCAACCCAACAGGACAGACACAAACTTCAGAGGATAATTAGGACTGCAGAAAAAACAATTACTACCAACCTGCCTTCCTTTGAGGACCTGTATACTGCACAAGTCAAAAAGAGGGCTGTGAAAATATTTACATCCCGGACATAAACTGTTTCAACTCCTTCCCTCAAAACGATGCTATAGAGCACTGCACACCAGAACAACTAGACACAAGAACAGTTTTCCCCCCGAAAGCCATCACTCTGCTAAACAAATAATTCCCTCAACACTGTTCAACTATTACAAAGTCTGCACTACTATTACTGTTAATCTTCTCATCACTCCTTATCACCCATCCCCTCCCATTTGTGACTGTAACTTTGTCGCTTGTATCCTTACAATTTATATTGACTACTATGATTTGATTGCTTATTGTACCCTATGACTATCATTAAGTGTTGTACCTTATGATTCCTGATGAATGTATCTTTTCTTTTATGTATACTGAGAGTATTTGCACCAAGACAAATTCCTTGTGTGTCCAACCACACTTGGCCAATAAGGAATTCTATTCTATTCTATTAAAAGATAAGAAATTAAATAAAGAGTTTCAACTAGTCTAAAACATTTCCGGCAATATTATTTTTGAAACACAGAAACAGAATTTGACTTTTCCTACTCCTCGCCCCCATTTAGAACAACAAACTAAAATCAGTAGGAACCCCGCTGAATTCACTTATTGCATCAAGCATAGTTTATTGACTATGGACTGTTGAATTAAGAAAAAACTGGCTCAGATTCCATATCATGCTAAGTTCCAATAAGGGCATAAAGCTTGTTTTAGGCCAGAGGTCTGAATTACAAGTAGCATGCTACGTGTCTCAATTAAAAAAAAATACTGAGTGGAGCCCATTAAAAAATACATTTTATTTTACTTACATTTAATTTTAAATTAAAAATTAATTTGATTACTCTCCATACTAGTTTTTCCCTTCCGGGTCATTATAAATTCCATAATTTGTAAGTATCTAGGGGCCATATTCAAAGGTTTGGCACTGAGCAGTTGGAGTTCAAGTTTGCATCCTCAGGTTTAACTTTGGCTATGTTTCCATATCCTGCAGCTAAATCAAATCATTATTTATTTATTTAATTGGATTTAAAGGGTAACCAATTCCCAAAAATCTCTGAGTAGGCTACATTTTAAACCTAAGAAAATTCAGCTTTAATCTCCCCTTTATAGGTTCCATCCTGATTTTTTTTATCATAATCTGTGGACATCCAATAGCAACAACAAATACATACAAGTTTGCACTTTATACTTTTAGTCATTTAGGACTTGGAAGTTATAAAATGAGAAAGCAAATGGTCAAAAATACAGTAGAAAGAACAGGTCAGTAGATAAAAGAAGTGTTCTAATCATTACAGGTTTTTTTCATATTCATATAGAAAAAATAAAAACATACAAGACACAAAGTTGTTTTGCAGAACTCCAATTACCTGTACAATCAATTGATAAATATTTGAGCTGAAAAAGTTTTCCAAATGTTTTGTTTCAAAAGATCACAATTTGCCAAAGAAACCAATTTGCTGATTAAAGAATGGAAAAGAAATTGGTGAATATCTAATTTTATCATACATACATCCCTGCATCAAAGAGAAAAAACAAAACCTTTTCTTCCCAACAAAAAGAAAACATTTTCTTAGCATATACCATATATCTCCTTTTACATAATCCTAGAGTAACTTCAATGTTAAAATCCTGTTGAATTAGACGAATGTTTTAAAGTTAATCATTCCTGTATTTACCGAAATCTTCTAATTGCAGAAGATCTTTATCAAAGCACCATCAGATCTGGGATAGAAATTCCAAAGAGCCACTAGATGGCAGCAAAGAGGATTCACCCTCTGAAAAGATGGGGATCTTTTCAGTTATTATGACCACCGTGAGGCACTAAGTGACCAGCGGAATCCTATTTGGGACTTGACAGGCAGAGATAGCCAGACTTTTATTCTGTGCTGGGGTTCAAACATTCAATGGTTGTAACTGTGAAAAACAGTCATAATTCACTATTGTCAGTGCCATTGCAACTTTGAACCGTCACTAAATGAACTGTTGTAAGTCGAGGACTACTTGTATATTTAAAGGAGATAATAGTGAAATGTCCTTCATATATACTCAATTCACTTTTTTAAAAATCCTAATAAACACTAAAAGAATATTATAATTTTTAATAAATAATAATAAATACTCTCAATGAATTAATAATTAATAATTATAAATTAATATTAATGATTGATATTATTTAATTGATATTGATAATCATTAATTAATTGTAATAAATAATAAAAATAAAAGAAGAATTCCCATCTTTTGAAGATTGGGTCAAATCATTGAACCTAAAAAATAAGGCAAAGTAATTGATCATGTGGCAGCAAAAGTCCATTCCTAGGGTCAGAGTATGGAAAGAAAAACCCGGAAATAGAAGGAAACAGATGTTGAAGAGAAGGAAATTCAGAGAGAGGGAGAGTAAAACTAGCTGGATATATGACCATCAGAGAATCCTAAACACACTGATGCATATAACAAACCTCAGCAAGGCCCAATTTCTAACAGGCAGTGGATGTTCACTTGTTTTTTCTATAGCCAATCCTTGAGCAGATAATGCTATAACTTAGCTATAAAGTAGTTTCAAATGAAATTATTTATTATTATTTATAGCCAGCTTTGCTTTGCTGGGGAATTCTGGGAGTTGAAGTCTGCCAGACTTAAAGTTGCCAATGTTGGAGACCCCTGATTTATAGGGTCCATGGCAATGCAGTTCCAACTTAATCAGGTTAAATTACATACAAATATGTAACTTGATGGTTGGAGTCCAAGTCTTTTTTTTCGAAGGGGAAGAGTGAGTGTGTGATTTTGGGAGGGGTAGGGAACAACCAAAAGGTATAATGTTTGGAACAATGTGGAACTGAGGTTGGGATCTGTATTTTCAAGGGTTTTCGGGGGTGGTGGTGGTTAGGTGGGAATGGGTTTATGATATAGGTTGCCTTTAAAATTATATGTTGTGTCATCACTTTTTACTCCGGAACTTACAAAAAGGGGTTAGAGACGACATGGAATTTTATTTTAGATCAATCAGATATTACCAATGGTTCCTACTGCATTCAGCTAGTAGTGCATGAATCAATAAATAGAAAACGTGCTAATTCAATCCAGCAGTATGGTCAGCTGCAGAAAGTAGGGTACACCAAGAAATGCAAAGCCAAACAAAGTTTCTCTTCACTTCACTGAAGGTACTGCTTTACATAACCATTACATACAAATGAGTTTCCATGCTTTCGGCAACTGGTATTTCAGCTTTCACTTTGCACAATTATTGACAAATAAATGGACTCTTGATTCCCATTAATGCTACCCTAATTTATGTACATACCTGGAGGAAAAATTCCATTCTGACTATATACTTATAACCCTATATTCATACAATCTGGAACATTTTTTAAGCTACAGGGACATTAAATTGTTGCCTAATTCCATTAGTGATAGCTTCTAGGGATTTAGTATTTCTTAATAAATTAGACAAGCATTCGCATTGGTATTCAGACTTTGCAAATAGAGTGTGCATAATTAAGAGTGGGGAAAGGGGGATTAGGTGATAGAATATACTTTCTTTCCTTACCCATTTTGTATCCTGTCATTTACCTCTGTAACACACAGGCCTGCTTCATGATTTATTATGTGGCTTGTTTGGTTTTGATTTAACATGTAATTTGAAGTTAGATAGTTATGGTTTGGTAAAATATACCAACTTTCTTCCTTCTTCTCTTTAAGAAGCACACTGGTTTATGATTATTCTTTTATGGTATATAATAGGGTTTCTTGTTTACAAAGGATGGGGTTTTGGCAAAGTTATTGTTATTGGTTTGATTTTTCTTCCTTGTTCTTGTTTTAATACCAACCATCTGTACTCTGCAAATCTCCCACTACTGCAGTTCAGGTGATGTGGTCTATATAGCAATCACATAATAAAATATAAATAAGGGCACTGCTTAAAGAGGCAACAACCATTTTCCTACATTTCTAACCCTTACAAATAGCTTTGTAAGGGAAAAAAAGCTGCTGCAACAGGTTGAGGTTTTGCCAGTCTAGGAAAATGTCATTTCAGAATAACTGATGTTTAGAGACTCAACTGTCTACATTCTCTTGACCAAAGACTTCTGTAGATCCTTAAGGAATACAGTGATTGATAGTATTTGGAGAAACTAGAGAGACCTATTCTTAAGTGTAAAATAATAATGTTCAGATTGAGCATTTATCTTCTAAAGATTTCCAGCCTTTCAAATTTAATTCTGGAATAAATTTACAGAAATATGAAATTGTACTGTATACCAGAAAACACAGACAATATTCAGTATTTACTTTCAATATATATCTATAAAACAATTTAACCTGATAGATCATTGTAATAATTATGATGCCTAAGTCACTAGTATGAAATCTCCTTTGCCTATAATATGAACCATTCTGTTTACTAGGAATATTTCAGTTTATAATTCTCTCTTTCAAAGCAAAATCTTCAAAAAACTTTGAATTCCCCTAAAATGACTGAAGCATTTATACATCATCAGAAAGTTTACAGTTTGGAGTAAAATAATCTTATGGCTAAAAAACAAAAACAGAATACTATTATAAAATATACCTTGAAATATCTCATTTCACACAGAGCTTTGAAAACTGAGAAAGTGTCAAAATTAAAATACTGTGCACAATTCTCAAAGATTCATTGATAGGACAGGGATCTTAAGCTATATACAAAAATATGTCTTTTTTGAACTTATAAAAATGCCATTAAACAATGGAGAATACAGGATTTGGCTGGAATGTATTTTATAAACTCTATTCATGACTCAATATCCTCTGTAATAAAGTTTCATTTTCTTGAATGCTTAACTAAATTTACATATGCCCTTTATTTTGTAGACTTTAAGTGGGTATGCAGAGTAGCACTGAAAAGAGCAAAAACTATGGCAGGTGTGCAGCTATGTAAGTAAAAGGGAAGGGAAATATAGAAATATCTGTCAATCAAAACCCATCTTTGAGACTTTACCCTTCATCTTGACAGGCAGAGTATACTTCCACTTTTTTCATCTGATGAGAGGAACTACAGAAATTTGACAATCTTCACCCTTAAAATGGAAATCTTCCCAGTGATTCAAGCAAATATTAAATGTTGCTTTATAAACAGTGATCTTTCTTTTTTTAAAAAATAGAGATTGGCTCTTTCCTTCCCTAGGAAAGAATTAGTGATTATGTTTTATTTTCTATAAAACCCCTTTGCATGCAACACAGGTTCTAAAGTGCAGAGCACATATAAAGAAATCAAAGTACTTCGGTGTTTTTGTTTTTGGAAAGGCAAATTATATCTATTTGCTGCACTTGCTTCTGTTGTGTGCCTTTGTACTCACAATAGTGTCTTTCACCTTTGCAACTCTTCTTCCAACTTCTGTTGACACCTCAGTCTCTCCTGATACATTCAGCCTTTTCAGCAGCATATTGATTCAAGAAATTGTAGCTTCTGTAGTTCTGGGTGTAAAGTGCTTTGAGACTACATGGATGTCACTAAATACATGCAATGGTTCCTGGGTGGTTTCTTGGCAAGCTCCTCTCTGAAAGTATGACAATTGGTTTCTTTTAATAGTCAGAGAAAGCTGTTTTTGTTGCTGAACAGTTCACTGCATAATAACCTAAAATATAAAGTATCAGAATAGGGGGGAATGAACCACAAAAATCTTTGTTTTTCATTGTTGTCTAAAAACTCCATGGAAGGAAAAGAATTTACATGCTGGTGCATGTAACATGAAATCATGGCTTACCATTACGTGTGAATTTGGCCAATGTATCACTGATGTAGGGGTAGGGAAACAGCCTTGCAATATATTTTTGTTCTCAGATAGTAACAAGTTCAGTGAAGTAAGGGGGATATTTTCCTCTAATCACGGTCATGGATGAGGGTGTACAACTTTTAGGAATCAAGAGCTCCTGAGTTGTTGAATAGAATGCTATATGTCATACTTCAAAAACTGATGATTTGAGTTAGAAAAGATGGTGAGGCCAGAATAAAAAAAAAGTCTATGGAGGACTTCCGGTTTGGGTCTCTTCAGCGACAAACTAAAATCCGCAATTGTGCGTGGTTTTGATCTGTGCTCGCCGCTGGAGCGCCCTGATCCGTTGGATTTGGGGCTGAAGCCACCCCATAGAGGTGATGAAGAGGGGGGAGATTGCTAGCTGAGTGGAGGGGAGCCGCATCTCTCCTCCTTGGCTGGTCTAAACTCCCTTCCTCGAAGGCGGTTGCAGCGGTGGTCAGAAATGGCCACCTCAAAGAAGAACCCGACTAGATAAAATTGTGCAGGAGGAAGACAAAGAGGGAAGCAGGACAGACCGGGCTAAACAACAGAGAACATCTAAGCAAAGTACCCTGAATCTAAAAGTACATAGAGGGATACTTCTGAAAGAAGACCTTTAAGTGGCGAAGGAGAGAGAAAAGGAGGTTAAAAACCCTTTTTTAACTTTTATATTGATAATTACAAATGGTATGGAAAGAAATTTATATTAATCTATTTTGACACTAATAGGCAACCTTAAGCTGAAATCTAAGTGTCAAAAGGAGAATAAAGATTTTTTCTTGGTCATTTTAAAGCCCTAAAAAGAAGAAGAGTGGAGGCAAAAGGGTGGGACTTGGAATAATGGAAAAATAGAGTGCCACCTGGAAAAATAAAGAGGATTAACAGTGAAACTTTGAAAAGACTCCCAAGGATACATTGTAACTGAAATCTTATTAAAAGATACAGTAACTCACGGAAAGAAAAAGTAAAGGAAAGAAACAAGAAGGAACAGTCTGGGATCATTTGGTGATTTTTTTAAAAAGTTTTTGGCATTGGTTTTTTCTTTCTTTTTCTATTTTTACTTAAAGTCAATCGGGTGGTTGTTCAAAAGTGTTTAAAATGCCATCACTCCTGGAAAAATTGAAGATAAGTCTTAAAAAACAGAAAGAAGATGCAGAAAGGGGAGGAAGATCCTTTGGCTTTGTATTTGAATTTTTTGAAATGGAAATCCTGAACTATGAAAAGCAAAAGGAAAAGCTTCAAGAGCAAGAAGAAGAAGAAGAAGAAGAAAGACAAAGACAAAGAAGAAGCCATTTTCAATGATCAAATAATGCAAAGTGTGGCAATAAGGGGAAAAAGGGGGAAAGGAGTTAAAAGTTTGAGATCAAAGGCAACAGCCAAAAAGAAAAATAGTCTGAAAAAGAAGTATAACAGCAAAGAGAAGCAGAAAAGAAAACTACAGAAGGGAAAATTAGAGAGAGAAGGGTATAAAAAAAAGGGATGAGAAAAAGGGGGGAAAGATAGAAAGGGAAAGAACTTATGAGGGACAAAAACAAGAAATAAAGAAAAAGGGGAAATGTACTAGGATTAAAGGTATTTGCTCAGCTAGAAAACACAGAGACAATGGTTAAATTAAGTTAAAAGTGAGGATTCTGCAAAGGTACAAAAGATACTGTTGTGACAGTAGAAAACTGTAATGAGTTAGAAATGAAATAAGTAAATAATCTATGAGATAAAACTGTATTGTTATGTAATGCTATGTTTATTTATAATTAATGCAATAATAAAAAAGAGAGGGAGACATTGCAATTGTTTCTAAAGATTGATAAAATATTGAAAAGAAATGTGAAAGATTTATAAGGAAATTTATACCAGTTATTAGAATGAATTTGAATAATTATTTTGCTTATTAATAGTAAATAATTTATAAGATAAAACTGTATGACTATCCAATGGTATACTTATTAACAGTTAAGTAATAACGAAGAAGGGAGGGAAACATTTCAATTGTTCTCAAAGATTGATAGATATTGAAAAGAAACATGAAAGATTTACAAGGTTCATACCAGTACTATATATATATAGTGTTTCAGCTTTGTTCAGGTATTTTCTCACGATTGTGCTTTTGATGGCAGCGGCAGACTCATTCTGCCATCATCAGGCTTCTATATTGTGTTGCTGTGAGTCAGACTTTCACAGCCGTCGTGTGACTCACAGACACACAACTATAAGCCTGATGATGGCAGATGGAAAATACAACTTTAAAAGCACAACAAAGCTGACCAACAAACCTGAATACATGTAAGTACCTGCGAAAACTTAAGAAAACAAAAAACATAATATATATATATATATATATATATATATAGATATAGATATAGATATAGATATAGATATAGATATATATATAGATATGATATAGATATAGATATAGATATAGATATAGATAGATAGATAGATAGATAGATAGATAGATAGATAGATAGATCTTTGTTATTCGGTTTTCCCGCATAGAATTGGAAGTATCTAGGCAACATTTCGATGAAGTCTCATTCATCATCTTCAGGCTTGTGTCTTCAGCCTTGTGCTTCTCAGAGTAATGTGAGCTTGCAGCTGCTTCTTCCTTTAACTGCTAGTGGGGTGTGACTTGCACCGCCTGCCCCACCACATACATCGGACAAACTAACAGAAGAATAAGTGCATGCATTGAAGAACACAAGAACTCAATCAAAAAGAAGAACCGACCTCTTCCCTGGTCCAACACCTCAAAGCCACAGGACATGAGATTGACTTTAAAAATACCAGAACTATCGCCAAAACTGAACACTTCAACAACAGAATAATCAGAGAAGCAATAGAGATAGAAAAACGCCCACACAACATGAATAAACGAGATGATACCTCCCGCCTACCAGCCATTTGGAAACCCACCCTCATGAACAAACGAGTACCTAACATGAAGAATGACACCAGACCCACACCCACGAGGGCCACACAAGATGCTACCACCACACTTCCATGTAGAAAGCAGACTCACACCCACACAGAAGATGAGACACGACCACGGACCAGAAGCCGTACTGCAGCTGCATCACTACCCGCTTCAAACCCCTCCGACCCACACATGTAGCGAACTGATGCCCAGCATGAAGATGTGGCACGACCATGAACGCGGAAGCCAAACAGCAGGATCACAGCTCACCAGCTCAAATCCCCCAGCAAAATAGACTAACCTGAGCACAACCAAGCCCCCACCTGAACAGAACACACCCCAGACAATCAGAACACAGCCAAGCCCCCACCCAATCAAGTCACACCCCACTAGCAGTTAAAAGGAAGAAGCAGCTGCAAGCTCACATTACTCTGAGAAGCACAAGGCTGAAGACACAAGCCTGAAGATGATGAATGAGACTTCATCGAAATGTCACCTAGATACTTCCAATTCTACGCGGGAGAAAATCCGAATAACCAAAGATCCACATACAAATACCCCAAAACCTCAGAAAACAAATATATATATCTATATCTATCTATCTATCTATATCTATATCTATATCTATATCTATATCTATATCTATATCTATATCTATACACACACACACACACACACACACACACACACACACACACACACATATATATATATATATATATATATATATATATATATATATATATTCTTAATATATGTTTTTCTTTCATATATATATATATATATATGTTATTCAGCTTTGTTTGGGTATTTTCCCACGTCATTGTAGTTGTGCTTTTAAAGTTGTAGCAACGTTTCAGCAGAATCTCATCTGCCATCATCAGGCTTCTGTATTGTATTCGTCAATATATATATTGTTTTTGCTATTTTTTTAGAATTTTTCTTTTTACATTTTCAAGGGGATGATGAATGATGAGATCTACATGATATAAAATAGATATTAGAAATTTGAATGTTATAAATTTAGAATCCACAAATTTGATGTTTAATGAGATATCATATGATAATAACAATAAGATTTAAAGGTGTTGCACTTCGATTGGCAATCATCGGGGGAATTTTGCTTCTTAAGAATGTTGGAAGAGAACATATAAAATTGTAAACAAGACAGACGAAAGTATAAGTACAATGAATAAAAGATATAGAGATTTAGGTAAAAGAAATACAATTGAATAAGAAGAAAATAAGATAACCATAAAAGAAAATTAAGAGAAGTAAAGGGATAAATAGTGAGAAGTTGGAAAAAGAGTAATAAGATATGAAGTTGAATACATAAGATGAATATGCATATGAAATTGTGTCTGTATGGAAATGTGATAACCTGGAACCATGCTGTACTCAAATAAGATGTTTTATTTGTTTTGTTAAAACTCAATAAAATTTTATTAAAAAAAAAAGTCTATGGAGATTCTCATTTATCCAGGTCATGGCTGTCCCAAAGGTGCTTTTTCAAGAGGCAACGGGACTTTCTTTGTTTTTCCTTGAAGACGTTTCACTTCTTCAGACGTTTCTTCAGTTCTTCTTGGATGACAAAGATAGTCCAGTTGCCTTCTGAAAAAGCAGCTTTGGGACAATAAAAGAAATAGTTATTTCCTTTGCTTTTACATTTAATTACAATCAAATCCTGTTTTAATGTTTTGCTCCCAAATACTGCATATAGTATGGCCCTTTATCCAAATCAAATAGTAAACAACTACATATGTGGATATGATGGACTAAATTGTAGGGATAATGTAGAAATTTGATTTGCATTTCCTTTTAGTTCTATCTTTTTGTAACGCATGGTCTTAGTATTGTTCTGTATTTTATACATTATATCCTTATATAGATTAATGGATGATCAATAAAGTAAAGCATTTGGTAATTTTTCATCCTTTTATGACATTAGAAATGGCTTGCAATAGTGGCAACAAGGGTAAAGGTTTGTTCTCCGAGCTTGTGGGTTGGTTTCTGAATATTTCATTACCAGGCTGGGTAGCATCTTCAGTAGAGTTTAGTGCCAGTATTCTTCTGTTTATAACAGTTTCAGGTGTAGGTGTGTCAAGTGAGGGTCTTGTGATGGGTCAGGTGTGAGTCATCAGTGAGAGTCTTGGGACAGGTTTTGTGATAGATTACATAGGTCAGAGTCCTTGGGAGGTGAACTGGCTGTGGAGGTGGACTTGCATGGGTTGGTTGAGGGTCGGTGCTATCTCTAGTTGGTTGTGCAGTTGATTTGGATTATGAGGGGTTTGTAGGCTGATTGTAGGTCAAGATGTCTGTTGATGGAATTGCTTGTGAAGTGTCAGGCTTTGATGAACTCATGAGCATGGCGGGTGAGGTACATGGCCTCGATGATTTTTGTGTTGTACCAATCAAACTGGTGCTGTTTGTAAACAAGACAGACGAAAGTATAAGTACAATGAATAAAAGATATAGAGATTTAGGTAAAAGAAATACAATTGAATAAGAAGAAAATAAGATAACCATAAAAGAAAATTAAGAGAAGTAAAGGGATAAATAGTGAGAAGTTGGAAAAAGAGTAATAAGATATGAAGTTGAATACATAAGATGAATATGCATATGAAATTGTGTCTGTATGGAAATGTGATAACCTGGAACCATGCTGTACTCAAATAAGATGCTTTATTTGTTTTGTTAAAACTCAATAAAATTTTATTAAAAAAAAGAGATTCTCATTCATCCAGGTCATGGCTGTCCCAAAGGTGCTTTTTCAAGAGGCAACGGGACTTTCTTTGTTTTTCCTTGAAGACGTTTCACTTCTTCAGACGTTTCTTCAGTTCTTCTTGGATGACAAAGATAGTCCAGTTGCCTTCTGAAAAAGCAGCTTTGGGACAATAAAAGAAATAGTTATTTCCTTTGCCTTTACATTTAATTACAATCAAATCCCGTTTTAATGTTTTGCTCCCAAATACTGCATATAGTATGGCCCTTTATCCAAATCAAATAGTAAACAACTACATATGTGGATATGATGGACTAAATTGTAGGGATAATGTAGAAATTTGATTTGCATTTCCTTTTAGTTCTATCTTTTTGTAACGCATGGTCTTAGTATTGTTCTGTATTTTATACATTATATCCTTATATAGATTAATGGATGATCAATAAAGTAAAGCATTTGGTAATTTTTCATCCTTTTATGACATTAGAAATGGCTTGCAATAGTGGTGACAAGGGTAAAGGTTTGTTCTCCGAGCTTGTGGGTTGGTTTCTGAATATTTCATTACCAGGCTGGGTAGCATCTTCAGTAGAGTTTAGTGCCAGTATTCTTCTGTTTATAACAGTTTCAGGTGTAGGTGTGTCAAGTGAGGGTCTTGTGATGGGTCAGGTGTGAGTCATCAGTGAGAGTCTTGGGACAGGTTTTGTGATAGATTACATAGGTCAGAGTCCTTGGGAGGTGAACTGGCTGTGGAGGTGGACTTGCATGGGTTGGTTGAGGGTCGGTGCTATCTCTAGTTGGTTGTGCAGTTGATTTGGATTATGAGGGGTTTGTAGGCTGATTGTAGGTCAAGATGTCTGTTGATGGAATTGCTTGTGAAGTGTCAGGCTTTGATGAACTCATGAGCATGGCGGGTGAGGTACATGGCCGATGATTTTTGTGTTGTACCAATCAAACTGGTGCTGTTTGATGTTGGTGTGGATTGAGATTAAGGATTTGGTATCATGGTATTTGATTGCCACTTCGTGGATCCTGGTTTTTAACTGTTGTGACGTTTGTCCCATGTAGAATTGGTTGCAATGGTTACAGTTGATTTTGTAGATTACATTGTTTCTTTCATCCTTCTGTATCTTGTCTTTAGTTCTGGATAATTCCTGGCGGAGTATGGCTGTGGGTTTGTGTGGGCTATTACTATTCCTGGGGTTTGGAGGATTCTGGCTGTCATTTCCGACACAAAAGGTATAAATAAGCAAGTAAATAAATAAAACTATTGGGAAAAACTGAAAATGCAGGGGGAGATTATGTATTTCAACTCACTGGCGGAGGGTATACTGATGCAAAAGACTCCCAAGTTTAATATTTGGAATCCATTAAAAGAACTGAGAAGGCTTTTTGTCTGAAAGTATGGAGAACTGCTCCTAGCCAGTTGATAGAGCAAACGGATCAATCGAACAGTGTTTATCCATTTGCAGCAGAATGCATGCACTTGAGAAATAGACAGACACATCTGGCCTGTGAAAATATTATAAAGCATCTTCTCCATTCACAGAGATAGATTGCACTGATCCTCCATCTGGAATTGATCTGGCTGTATTGCTTTGTTCACAATAAAGATCACCGATGGGGCATGGATTTGCCCTGATCAAGATGGCTTGATTTTGACTGAAATATACATTTTATTATCATGTGGGGCAAATGTAACCCACATTTAAGCCACAGTGGCACAGTGGTTAGTGTGCAGCACTACAGGCTACTTCTGCTGACTACTGGCTGCCTACAATTTGGCAGATCGAATCTCACCAGGCTCAGCCTTCCATCCTTCCAAGGTGGGTAATATGAGGACCCAGATTGTTGAGGGCAAGATGCTGATTCTGTAAACTACTTAGAGAGGACTGTAAAGCACTATATAGCGGTATACAAGTCTAAGTGCTATTGCTATTTTAAACCAGAATGGCAGTCAGGATGCCTACTTACATGTTTTGAATAGAAGTCATCCACCTCTTGCAGCAGCTTCTCCTGGCATTGAGGGTTGGTAGCCAGCAGGTACGTGCCAAAGGAAAGTGTGCTGTTGCTGGTTTCATAGCCAGCAATTAGGAACAAAGAGGCTTGTCCAGCTATCTCATCATCATTCAACCACACCTGCTGCTTTTTGGGCAGAGCTTCGGGAAAATCATCTTGATTGACTCTGTCTGACTGCTTCATGACAGTGTCAGTGGTTGGGATGCGCGCATCAAGCATCAGCTGCAGAAAGTCTCTGCGTCTCTGTAAAGCATATTGTAAAAGAAATTAAAAATCAAGGAGTCTCATAGTACTTCTTCCAACTAAGAAAATATTTAAAACTATACATATATGGAATTGATGAAGTGAGTTGCAGTTCATGGATGCTTAACTGTTTTTCATAAAATGTGATAAGTTAGAAAAGTTGACTACTTTGCTCCTGATATTTTGACATAAGACCTCTCTGCCCTGCAGTGTAATAGAAGTTACTATTTGAACAGCAAGTTACTAGCTGGTAGATGGACATACATTTGCAGGTAGTCTTCGACTTACAACAGTTCATTTAGTGACCATTCGAACTTACACCACCACTG
Organism: Notechis scutatus; assembly: GCF_049901735.1. Classification (NCBI taxonomy): domain Eukaryota; kingdom Metazoa; phylum Chordata; class Lepidosauria; order Squamata; family Elapidae; genus Notechis; species Notechis scutatus. The sequence goes on from NC_142014.1 coordinate 60,195,106, forward strand.
AAAAAAGGGACTTATGACCATTTGTTCACACTTATGACCACTGAAGCATCCCCATGGTCACATGATCAAAATTCAGCTGCTTGGCAACTGATTCACATTTATGACGGTTTCCTGAGAGGATCATTTTTTGCGGCCTTCTAACAATGGGGAAGCCAGATTCACTTAACTGTGTTACTAACCCAGCAACTACAGTGATTCATGCAACTGTGGCAAGAAAGGCCTTAAAATGAAGCAAAATTCAGTTAATAACTGCCTTGCTTAGCAACCGAAATTTCGGGCTCTGTTGTGATTTAAGTCAAGGACTTCTTGTATTTTGACTGCTTCCACGTCTTTTCTACAGAAGACAGCAAACCTTCTTTTCTTCATTGCTACCGTAAGTAATTACACCCACATTCTCCAGTCTCTCTATTTTTTTAAAGCATAGGTGAGTAACCCACAGCTCATATGTCACATTTCTTCCCCAGGATTGAATCAGTGATTTGGTGGCAAACTTACTGTTTTCAATGCTGCAAAGTTTTGTGTTATGTTTTATTGTTGTTGCTTGGCTAACATTTAAACCTAAAACAGGTTGGGAAATCACAAGAGCCACATATTGGGGTGTGTGTGTGTGTGTGAATTAGCCTCCCCCCCCCAAATTTGATTCCTGATGACTTCACTACACTGAGGTGACAAACTTGGTGAGCTGAATATGTAACAACGAGGAAAATGTAAATACATTTCTTGGGTGGGGAAGTTGCCTAACTCTTCAAATAAAGTTCAGAAGTTCTTCTTCCCAGCTAAACTAAATATAGTCTGAAGAAGACCACATTTTTTCTTTCAATTATTTTTTTTAAATCAGTTCAGCAGCTTGAATTTGGGATCATATTCTAAATCTTTATGGGTGTCCTTAACACTGAAGTGGGAAAACTCCATGCCCAGTTATCAGGGGTGGGATTCAAATTTTTTAACAACCGGTTCTGTGGGTGTGGCTTAGTTGGTGGGCATGGCTTGGTGGTCATGTGATTGGCTGGGCGTGGTCAACTCAACATCACTCACATTGAGGCATGCATCTCCTCACCTGGCCTCACATGACTGTGGGGATGCTGCAACAGTTGTAAGTGTGAAAAATGGTCATAAGTCACTTTTTTCAGTGCCATTGTAACTTTGAATGGTCACTCCACACAAGCAAAGTACCAGCAAAGGAGGGGAAAAAAATCCAGAGAAGTTCCTGAGACAGGAAGTCTAGTCCTGCCAAGAATGTAATAAGAGTTAATGGAGAGGCAGTTTCTGTAAGCAACACCAGAATGTTTCCTTCCTGCCTTCCTTACAGGATTAGGCCAGTAATTTCTTCTAACAACCAGTTCTCCAAACTGCTTAGAATGTTAACAACCGGTTTTAGCAAATAGGTGCGAACCTGTAGAATCCCACCCCTGCCAGTTATTCTCCATAATGTATCAAGGCTACAGCTGCAAATTACACTAACATAGGATTTCTTTTAATGTTGGTTTGTTGGACAAAACCAAAGCCACCAATGACTTATATAGGCAAAGTACTTGCTGGCTTTTTTCCCTTCTACTTTTTAGCTTCTGTTAATAGACTGATTAGCCATTTGGGGCAGGGTATATATAATCTCTCCCAAGATTACTCACACATGTTATGCTATGTCAAAAAATCGAAACAAAGCAAAAACATCAACATTGTGATTTATCACAAAACATAGATCGAGCAACACTCCGCAAGTAGCCTCTGTTAAACTTAGATTGCATCTAGAACTAACACAAAGCCTTTTTTTTTTTCTTGGCTATATGCTCCTTTGAATCCAATATTGAAAATGAGTATCTTAGATACATGTTGCCTTTTTCAATTAGCAAGGTATATCTCCTCCCTTAAACAAAGGCTTTTAAAAGAATCCTTTCTAATAATATTAAACTGGTGCTGCTGACTCAGCGATGCATATGACATTCTCTTGTTTTCAGCTCCCTTCCCTAGAATCTGCCTACATGGTTTTTTTTTTCTGTTTAGCAATCACTTTTTATGACTTTATGAGTGAGTGACCTGACCCACTAGCCTTCAGTCCTCCATAATTTTATTTGTTTGTTAGATTCATATCCTGCCTTTCCTCCAAGAACTCAAGTCAATTTACATTTCCACATTCCTTACGTTCAGCTGGACTGAGAGAAATATATCCCAGTGAGTTTCTATAGCTAACTACTGACTCAAACTGGGTTTCCAGAGCCTACTATTAAAATTTATACATCAGGGATCAAAATATTCAGTGATGCGCAGTATTTCAGGGACAGTCTACAGAATTTTTGCATGACAAAATGTTATGAGAAAAATTGCAATATTATAATATTCTCATATCATGTATTATAATATAATATAATAATTTTTAATTTTGCTTTATTCCCCCCCCTGCTATTGCCAGTACTGTAATGTTTCTCCTTATTGGCCAAGTTGACTTAAACAAACTTTAAAATGTTTGTCAAACTTTTTAACATTGTCCAATCTCATAAAGACCCTAGGATGACTATATTAAAAACAAGAAACAATATTACAGAGAAAAACATGATGGCCATAAATAAGATTTAAAAAATATCCATGTTTGTGTGTATGGGGGTGCGTGTGTGCGTATGCATGCCTTCTGTATTGACTCCTGGTGACTGCCTGGACTAGTCCCTGACGTTTTCTTGACAAGATTGTTCAAAAATGGCCTCCTTACTAGGGCTAAGAGAGAATGACTGGCCTAAGGCCACCCATTTGTAGCTAAGGTAGGACTAGAATTCACACTTTCTAACCTGGTACTTTAACTATTACACCAATATACAGGTTTCTGTAAATGCTTGCAAGGATCTAAATAGCTCATATGCACTCCTGAATGGAGCGTGTATGTGTGTGCATGAGTTGATCAAGAGGCACAAGTCCAAAAAGTACTTAAAAGTGTCCAACTTAATTTGTGATTCCTTAGATCAGGGGTGTCCAACCTTGGCAACTTTAAGACTTGTGGACTTCAACTCCCAGAGGAATTCTGGGAGTTGAAGTCCACAAGTCTTAAAGTTGCCAAGGTTGGACACCCCTGCCTTAGATTGTGCCTACTGTTTCAGATTCTGACGAATAATCTGTCTTATTAGCAATGCTACGATCTCACATTTTCACCACCAGTTGCAGCTCAACTCACCATTCAGCTCTTGCCCTATACATGGAATATTTGATAAATAAAGTTGCTTGAAAAAGCAACTTTCCACAGAAATCTACCTGATGACAATTTATTAAATCTGACATTTAGTCCAATGTGCCATGCATTGGTAAGTACATTATGGCATTAAGTTGTTTTCAGTTCTTGAAACTCTTGTGTAATTTGACAGGAGAAAAAAAAACAGATGCAAAATAAGTGCAAAGCTACAATTACTTCAGATGCTCGTGCAAGCTGAAACAAGGTTGATTATGCATTGTTATAACAGTTAAAAAGAGCAAAATAAATATTCCAAATTACATTCCTGATATGATAGGAAATAGAGGGAGGGCAAGAGGCAGGAGGAAAGGGCAAATGAGATAAGAGGGTGAAGGAATAATTCGTTACACAGGTCAAAGGACTTTATCAGATTATTGTCATAGGAATGGTGAGAAACAAAGGAGCAGAAATATTTAACATACTGCACTTTGACTCTGCAGCTGGTTAAGTGGCATGACTCAGCTAGAAGGAAAGGGCCTTCATAAAGTTCCTTGGGCAGGAGAAGGGATGGGTGTTCAATAAAACCAATTCTGGGCATTCTGTCTAAATTCTAAGGAAATAATTGGCGTAGCCATTTCCAAGTCCTGCACCCCATTTCCCTTATAAAATGCATTGTCTCTTAACATCCTATATGGATAGATAGTCCATAACAATTGAGATAGCAATGTTATAGGAATGTAATTTGGTGTTGGCTGCATACACTGGAAAAACAATGGAAAAACAATATCAAAGCATTAAATTGTAGTCAATGATGGCAATAAAGGATATTGACTGATACTACAGCAATATATTTCTGCAATTGTTATTGGGGGGTGGGGGGGGGGGGGAAAGACACGATATTCCACCTGGCAGTATTTCAAAATTTCCATCAGAATGCACAAGACAACTATATTTGCTGCTATATGCCAATGACACAAATTGTTTATAAAATAAGTTATGAACAAGTCTCACCCTTATGTAAATGTTCCTTTTTTCCACATGTTTTAAGCAAAAACCCAGAATCTCCATGGGGCCACATTTTGCTTGATATGGGAGGCAAAGACTGCTGCATTCAGTTCAAAGTCACAATATTAAATATACTCTGAATAATACTGCAAGTTCCTGGCATGTCCCCATCCAGATTTCATCATTTCTTAATTTCAGCAAAATAGCAAACTATGTCTAATTAAAGCCTTTGAAATTATGCCCAGGAAAGAGGGAGGGAAGGAATCATGTTGGAAAGAACACTAAGAGTTCTAATATTTAATTTGTTTTTCTGTTGCTTTGTTCATTCATTCATTCAAATTTTTCAGCCATTCAATTTCATTGGACATCTCTAGCAAGTCTGATTTGATCCCCAGGAAAATATATCCAATTCTAGTCAACAGCTTGCCAGAGTTAAAGATAGCAAGGCAGGAAGAGGAAAAGCTGGAAACTGAGATGTCAGTTATACAAATATTATGCAAGTGACCATAGGAGATAAGGCTGAGAATAGGTCAGCTACCAGAGATGTAAGGACAGCAGAATGAAATTTAGGATTTAATTCTGCATTAAGTAAACATATGACAGGACTCTAAAGTCGTTAGAATGTGTTCTTTGTCTCTTTTAGGCTGTTGTGACTGTAATAAAGGGGTTTTATATAGTATTGTATATTCAGTGTAATAAAGGGGTTTTATATAGTATATTCAGATTGATTCTAGACTTTCAGTGAGCGTATCCACTTGTTTTGGTAGAAGGTCTATAAAACATTTTTCCTCTTCTACATTGTCAATGAGCCCACTGAACCAGCATTTATATACCTTTATGGGTATTCATGGGTAGTATATGATATGGATGTAGGGATTTTGACAGATACAGAGGGAAGGAATACTTAATGGGAATGGGGCATAATGATCTTACTCCCTGCACTTGCTTTAAAGTGGTATTTCTCAACCTTAACAATGTTGAGATATCTGGATGTCAACCCCCAGAATTCCCCAGACAGTATCCTTGCTGGGAAATTCTGAGAGTTGACATCCAGACATCTCAGCTTTGCCAAAGTTGAGAAATACTGCTTTAAAGAAAAACAGAAATACTAAAAACAATGGGATTGTTTTTTGAAGAAAAAAATTTAAAAGTCACATGCACTGCACTAATTTTAATTTCTTTATTTGCATTACTTTGTCACTAAATATTAATTTGGTTCCCATCTTCATGGAACATAAAACTGCTCTACTGACTGAGATGCATCTTGGTCTAAGATTCAGTTTCTCAGAGTGGGCAAACAGGTGCCCCTGAAGTGCTTGCAAGTGGAATAAATACAGGTAGTCATCAAGTTACAAACCTAATGAGACTGCCCATTAGGGCTGCATGTCACAATGGCCATTTAGCAAAACATTCTTGCTTAAATGATCTTCTGATGCATCTGTTAAACAGAAATGTACTTTATTAAACAAAGCACAGGGTGCTTCAGAGTTGTGGGAAACCCTTGGAAGTCTAGCACAGGCCCAGAGCCACCTCTGCAGACTTCATTAAGGCAGCAAAATTAAGCAGTTTATCCCATGGCCGCCATTTTGATGCACCCCCAAGTGGGCAGAACAAAATGGTAGCTCTTCCCAGGTTGCTGCCATGTGGTCCAGGGACAAATTGCTCAATTTTGCTGCTTTAATGAAGTCTCACAGTACTGCAGAAAGCTTCTGAAAGCTTTTGCAGCAACGTGAAAACCTTATTAAGGTAGAAAAATGAACCAGTTCGTCTCTAGACCACGCAGTGGTGACCCAGATGTGGATGCTATTTTGTGCAGGTGAGATGAAATGGCAACCACTTTTGAACTACGGCTATGCAGACCAGGGATGTGTGGCTTGTCTGCCTTTCCCAAGATGAAGGGGAAGATCTTGAAAGATCTGGAAATCTTCAAAAAGGCAGGTATGATGAATGACAGGTATATGAGGAAGAGGCACAAGCACAGTGGGGGCCTAGTGGGATGGGAGGTGGGGTCTCCATAGCATCACTATGGTCAGTTCTAAGAGCAAATGACTACAGCAGCTTTGCAGCTGCTGTAACTTTGAAATGGCACCAAACACTTAAGGAAGATCTTAAGATTATTTCTGTCTCTTGAGATGATGCCTCAAATGCTGTGAATGATCAAAACTGCTGGAAAACACTCACTGCCCAATGAACCTAATGATGATGTCATAACTTAGAACGGCCATTAAGTGATCGGTTGTAATTCAAAGATTATCTATAAACCAGGGGTGTCAAACTCGCAGCCCACGGGTTGGATGCATCACAACCTGATCCCGCACCCACCTGGTTTAGCGAAGGAGAAAAAAGTCCCAATACGTCACGTGACACTGCCATGATGACGTGAGTTTGACACCCCTGCTATAGACATATGTTCCTCTCCAATTGTTGTTCCTTTGCAACCAACATTTGGAGGAACACTGAGTCTTCAAGACTAGAAGCTATTGATGGATCTATCCCCTATGGCTAGAATTATCATAGAATTATGCCCAATGTTCAAGATGTAAACATATCATAGATTTAATGAGCATTAAAAGGATCTGTCCTTCTAACATTTTAATTTTAACTCTGTCTTAATTATTTCTAGTATGAAGATTGCCTTTGTAGCTGCTGTAAACTGAGCTTTCCATTGTGCTCCCAATCGTTTTCCTGGGTAGAGATAATTCAGACCCTATTAATGTGTCTGTAAAGTTACTGATTCTTATCCTAATGGGCATTAGTTTATCTTTACTTAAATTGTGTTTATTTGCATTTCAGTTAACCATCCACTTAAAGAAATACCTCCAGAGATCTTCATTTTATAACCTATAGGCCTTACTAACTCACTGCTTGTCCCTAATCCAAGATCATTTGCAAGCAAGTTAAAAGCACCGATGCCAAGACAGATATTTGATGGGATCTTCTTCCTTCCTTCCATTGAGAAAACTGTTTGTTTACTGCTATTCTTTGTTTTCTGTTAGCCACTTGTTAACAATTTGCAAAAGAGATGGCTTTTTTATCCCATGAGCACTACTCAGGAGACTTTGATGAAGAATGTTAAAGGTTTTTTTTGAAAAACTAAACATATCAGTCTTATCTACATCCACATGTGTGGTAGAGTCCTTGGTGCTGAGTTTGTTTACTTGCAGATGTTTCATTATCCAACTAGGTAATAACATCACAAGCAAACAGGCAAGCTCAGGGAACACCAAGGACTCCACAATTCAACCCTGAGCTACAGATAACTTCCAAAAGGTCAGTGGGACACATTTTCTTTTCCATGCTGATTTTCCTACAGCAAAGTGGATAGCTAGTTACTGTATACACACATATATTTTCAATTACTGTTTCTGCCAGCTTGACTGGAACTATAAACCTATTGATCTATAATTTCCTGCAACATCCTTGAATCTCTTTTTTTAAAAATTAGTGACACACTGGCTACCTTCCTGTTCTCTGGCACAGAGCCTAATTTGAGAGATAATAAATTTTCCTCTGCTGGAAATTTCACATTTGAGTTCTTTCAGAATTCTTAAGTGACAGTTTCTTTTTTTTTTTAAACCATACCCAATTAAATTGACCCAGGCTCAAGAGAGAGAAGAACTGGATCCTGGACCAGAAAGTTTCTTTATAGCTTTTTCCTCCCTCTGGACTTTCCCCTCCCTCTGAAGTAAAAATAATGCCTTTCTTTTGTCTGCTGTACTTCTCCATTCACTGGTGACTGCCGAGCTCCAAAAAAGATTTCTCTTGTCCCACACCTGTGTCAAGGTTGTTAGTTTAGTGGCACAGCTCTGCCGCGTTGATGTGGGAAGAAAGGCTCCAAGGAGAGGGGAAGGTGGCAGCACAGGTAGCATTGCAATTTTCTTAAGCAGCCTGCTCTTCCACACTTGGGTGGGTGTCATCAGGTCTCCATTACAGTAGAGTCTCTGAAGGTGATCTGGCATAATTTCTCTTCTTATCCCCATTTATTTTAATTGTTTATATTGTTTCCCTGAGAAAAATCAATATAGGCTCAGTACAATCTCTGTTCTATTAAATGCAAATGGAACCCTTTCATTCCTTCTCTGAGGTCTCTATGTCCACCTCAAGAATTCATTCATTCTGTTATATTTCACTACACAATTGCTTCCCTTCCTGATTTTTTTGTTTCCAATCCATTTATACAAATTGTCCCATGGTTTCCTTTAAGACTGTTGTCAAACATCAAGCTTTTGGGGAAAGCAGATTTCCCCCCCTTTGTGTTCTTTCATCACAAAATCAAAAAGAGTCAAAAAGAGGGCTGTGAAAATATTTACAGACCCCTCACATCCCGGACATAAACTGTTTAAACTCCTTCCCTCAAAACGACACTATAGAGCACTGCACCCCAGAACAACTAGACACAAGAACAGTTTTTTCCCGGATGCCATCACTCTGCTAAACAAATAATTCCCTCAACACTGTTCAACTATTTACAAAGTGTGCACTACTATTACTGTTAATCTTCTCATCACTCCTTGTCACCCATCCCCTCCCACTTGTGATTGTAGGACTGTAACTTTGTCGCTTGTATCCTTACAATTTATATTGACTGTTTCCTAGTATGATTTGATTGTTGATTGTACCCTATTACTATCATTAAGTGTTGTACATTGATTCTTAATTTTTAACTAATGTATCTTTTCTTTATGTAAATACTTTATGAGAGTATTTACACCAAGACAAATTCCTTGTGTGTCCAAGTCCAATCATACTTGGCCAATAAAGAATTCTATTCTATTCTATTCTATTCTATTCTATTCTATTCTATTCTATTCTATTCTATTCTATTCTATTCTATTCTATTCTATATCGACTAAGGTTTTACAAATTCTTGAACATTACTGGGATGCTATGCTAGTCTCTTCCTGGATTTTTCAGTATTGTTTTCACTAATGCCCTCATTTTTTTATTTTAGAAGTTTCCTCTTTTGTAATAAAATGTGACTGTATTCCACAGTGCTGGGAATTCTCATTCATGTGTGTGCTGACAGTATTATGTCCAGTTTTCTAATATTGGCTTCAACTACCACCAGATCATTACCACTACTAAGAATTAAGTCTAATTCTAATAGTCTCCCCCCCCCCCCTTAGTTCCAATGTGCTCCAATAACTCATTTACGTTTGTGACCAGATATTGTCAATCATAATAATATGATTATTATGATAAACATAATGATTAGGGGACTGGAAGCTAAAATATATAAAGAACGGTTGCTGGAACTGGGTATGTCTAGATTGATGAAAAGAAGGACAAGGGGTGACATGATAGCAGTGTTCCAATATCTCAGGGGCTGCCACAAAGAAGAGGGAGTCAAGCTATTCTCCAAAGCATCAGAGGACAGGACAAGAAGCAATGGGTGGAAACTAATCACAGAGAGAAGCAACCTAGAACTAAGGAGAAATTTCCTGATAGTTAGAACAATTAATCAGTGAAACAACTTTCCTCCAGAAGTTGTGAATGATCCAACACTGGAAGTTTTTAAGAAGTGACTGAATAACCATTTGTCTGAAGTGGTGTAGGGTTTCCTGCCTAAGCAGGGGGTTGGACTAGAAGACCTCCAAGGTCCCTTCCAACTCTGTTATTCTATTGCCACTACTTAAAATTAAGTCTAGACTTGTCTCCCCCTCTGCTTAGTTCCAAGAGTACATTCCAAGAACTCATTTACATTTGTGACCAGATATTGTCAATCATAATGATTCTACAAGAAATTTGGTCTTTCAATGTTTTCTAATATGTTAGATTTTATACCCTCCTTGATATAAAGTCAGCTTCTTCTCCCAATGTTTCTTTGTCTTTTCTATAAAGTTTGTATCTCAAAATTTATTTAACTTGTTTACTGCCCAATGTGTCCCAGAGCAGGTCCCAAAATGATTGCATTTCACCGGTTCTCTTCCACACAGTTTTAGTTATATCCACTATATTTGCACATTTCATTTGCCACCTAGTACCCTAAATCCCCCATAGAAATCTTCTTCAACAAATTATTCAAATTATTGTTGGCTTTCCTTCTCAGAAGTGGGTTGTATGCAGGAAACAATAATATTTCCTTTCAGGGAATTGAAGATAGTCTGTACTGCTCATATATGGACTTTCATGCAACCTTCAAAAATATGTTCAGGTTCATTTCTAGGTTTTGAAGCAGAGATGACAAAAGTTATATGTATGCATATTAAAGAAAAAACAATATTAAGTTCTTCAAAGCCATAACTCAAGCATAGCCTTAGGGCACAATCCAGACAAAATTAAATGAAATCAATTGGGTATAAGCATTTTAACTGATGTACTGAAATTTCATTGATTTCAGTATCGCTTAAATGCACTTAGCTCTCCCTGAACTCTGGTTTTAGTGGTTTGTTATGCAGTTGTTTGGAATAAATCCCTGCAGAGTTGGGAAGTATGTCAGCAAAAAGAAGGAAAGTGGCCCTACCATTTTTGTTATAGAAATTATAAAAAAAAAAAATTGAATATTTTTCTTTCTTGACTGAATTTATAAGATTCCCTGGGTGCTTCGTATCGTTGCCAGTTGTACTAAGTACTATCACAGAAGACAGCAAAGTCCACACCAAATTTCCAGAAGGCAGGGATAAAAGGCCAAGTTAAATGAGCTGTCCTCTGTAAGGGGCTCAGAGGAATACTTGGGGTAATCAGCAGTCAAGACTGAGTTCTTAAGCTTCTTAGAAGGACCCCCTCCCTCCAAAAAGGACAATCTAGCTCTTCCAAAAACTAGCTCTTCCAAATACAAACAGCTTTTATTTTTTAAGAACTCAACACATTTCAGAATCGAGTATGAGCTTCTTTTTCAGGGGCATTAATTGTGATAAATACTTTAGACATTCCGATTCTTAGAAAAAAAAAAAATTCCAATCATGTTTGAAAGGCTGTTATTATTTGTACAGATTGTTCCAGCTTGTACCTGGCATTTTAATGTGAAAAGTATTAGTATGCTTAATGCCTTGGAAGGAGGAGCTTGAAATTCCAAAGAATATTGGGTAGTAAGAAATATCAGCCACTTGCATTTTAGAAAATTAGTTTCTCTTTTTGCATGTTCTTCCTTTTTATCTCCTGTACCACAAGCCCACAGTACAAAGATGCTTTTTATAGTCAGTTACAGTTTCAAGTGCAACTCATTTTGGTTGATAAAAGTTAACCGAATGGAGCTGGTCCATCATTGGGACTTCTTTTGACTGCCACATTTTGTTTAGAATCTGATATCTGATACATTCATTGCTCTTTAAAACATGTCTATTTGACCTAGATTTTTGTCCTTGGCTTCACTGATGTCTCAATCTTTTTATTCAGAGCCACCAAGTGTCAATATCTGAAACAAAAAGTAGATCCCTCTTGTGACCTAATAAGATAACCTCAGAGACAACCTAGATTTTTTTGTTGCTATGATCATAGGTTGGGATGGAAGCATTGATATATTTGGGAAGGTCCAAAGAGATCCAAAGAGTTTTAGCTTCTTAATACTGAGTAACAATAGCATATTAATATGATAAAATGATGAAGAAAATAGATTGCTTCCTGGAGCAAATCTGTGGGATATTGCTATACGATATCAAGCAAACATATAGGCTCTATGCTTCGCAAGGTAGTATGAATCAGATGTGGTATTCAGCAGGTTCTGACCAGTTCTGGAGAACTGGTAGCAGAAATTTTGAGTAGTTCAGAGAACCGGCAAATACCACCGCTGACTGGAGATTTTACAGTATCCTTCCCCTGCCACGCCCACCAAGCCATGCCCACAGAACTGGAAGTAAAAGAATTTGAATACCACCACTGGTATGAATATAAAATAAATTAGACTCAATGTATCATTTTTAAATATGTTAGGAAAAGGGTGTGATATGGATAGGATGGGATGGGGAGGGAAATAGAAAAGAGAATAGAATAGAACAAAGACTAGATAGAATAGATTCATACCTTCCATATCTTTTTTTCACTGAAAGAAAGCCACCCATGTAGAACACTGCTCATTTTGCTCATCGACACAATAATTGAATTATAGAAATGTGCAGCAACAGCACTAAACTAAGAGGCATATAATTAAATATCATATATTCTTTATCCAGGGGTGAGGTATGAAGACAAAGCATTTATCACAAAATCAACTGTTGCTGCATTCACAGAATATCTAGCCCAACATAGTTTTGCAAGAGAATAAAAAAACTTGACTTTATGGTATTGTAGATAATAATCCCTTCCATTATTGCTTGTGACATAGTAGCTCTGGGCCATGTCTTTTCTGTTCATTGGATTTTTTAATCACTGTCTGATTACCCAGGAAACAATTCTTCATTAATGGAAATAGCAAACTTTATGTCACATAAAGGACAAATACAAACCATGCAAAAACTGTAGTTCTTTTGGTAAGGTTTTTCAGCGGTGGTTTGACACTATTTTCTACTGGGGGCTGAGAGAAAGTGCCTAACCGAAGATCACTCAACTGACTTTATGTCCAAGTTGAGACTAGAACTCCCAGGCTCCCAGTTTCTAGCCTGATACTTTAATCACTACTGGCTTTCTCTTTTTATTATTAATTTCTATTAAAAGTTTTTATGTAACTAAAAAAAGCCAAATATATAAGCATAGAAAGAAAAGAAAGAAAAGAAAAAGTGCAGAAAAGGTAGTTAAAGAAAGAAAAAAGTTACTTAACTAAAAGACATCTGCTCTTTTTTACAGCAAACAAAATCGGTACCTCACTCTCTTCTTAACTTCACAATAACCCCTTATTCAAAAAAATTTCAATCATGAAACCAGAAATTACCATTTCATTTTTTTCTGTTTTTATCATTTTTATTTTCAAACTTTACTAAGTCAGTAATGTCCAACAAAATATAGAAATATAAAACATGGATAACCCAGTTTTACTTTTAAAAAAAGAAATATTAAATATCAATCTTTAGTTTTTTTTTCTTCAATTGGACTGATTATTTGTCTTTAACTGGAAATACTGAATGCTTTCTCAAAGAAGTTAATTTCAACTTGCATGCCTGAATTATATCGTGGTGGCACAGTAGTTAGAGTGCAGTACTGCAGGGTACTTCTGCTAATTGTTGGCTGCCTGCAATTTGGCAGTTCAAATCTCACAAGGCTCAAGGTTGACTCAGCCATCCATCCTTCCTAGGTCAGTAAAACAAGGACCCAGATTGTGACTCTGTAAACTGCTTAGCGAGGGCTGATATATAAGTCTAAGTGCTATTGCTATTTAGATATAGTACAATACCTGAAAAGTAATCAAAACAGGACTAAGAATATCAACGCAGGTTCTTACATATGAACCATCTCTTAGAATCACAATGATCAGTTATTTAACTCCTCCCTCTAACTTTTCTATACCTGCAACAGCTTATCTGAAGCCAGAAATACATAACAAAATTAATGTTCTGCAGAATTAATGGAAGCCAAGGGCTTTGTTTGCTTCTTACTATTTCAGTGTAAATTATACATGTTGAATTTGTATGGTACGGTCAGGGATCAATCATATTTTCATTGTGCAATCTTGTACAAAAGTCAATAAATAGTTTTAAATAACAAAACCTTATGAAATCATAGTAGCTCAATACCTTGTTTGAAACCTTACAGCACTTAATCATCTGTACTCTCAGATCTGAGAATGTAAAAACTAATGAAGTTTGTTAAGCCTATGAGGGTTATGCCATTGTTCAAACTCTTTAAAACTCTAAATATTAATTTTATTTAATTTTGGAGGACAGTGGTCACTGTGCTAATGATTCCCTACCTAAATTAATAGCTTTCCTGACCTACTTTCACTGGTCATGCTGGCTGAAAATTAGTAGATCTACATATCTGAATAATAGTAATAGCACTTTATATACCGCTTCACAGAGTTTTACACCCCTCTCTAGTGAGCCTATTACCCCTCCACAGTCTGGGTTCTCATTTTACCGACCTCGGAAAGATAGAAGACTGTGTCAACCATGAGCCGGTCAGGATCTAACTCTTGGCAGTCGGCAAAGTTTTCCTGCAGTACTGTATTTTAACTACTGCGCCACCATGGCTCTTATGTCATATTACAGAAAAATTATAATGGCTTTAGAAAAGAAATATTCAAGCTGATGCTTGAATCATGCTTGAATTGCTCTGTTCTGTCAGGTAGACTAGACTTGAATACCAAAGTCATGAATACTAAAACTCCTTTTATGATGATAAGGCTGCAATAATTGAATCTTGCAACTCTGAATGTGGGTCCTTCCTCTGTTTTTCCCATATAGAAAACTAGGAAGAGTCAAGCATAAGACATTTTCTCAAATACCATTCCTGCTTTGGAGTCTTATCTGACCACTGCCTTGGCTACAGCTCTTTCTCCTGTTCCTCAAGGCTATTCTCATAATTTTTCAAAGAAGACTTATAAACATTACATTATCTTAATGTCTAACCAACTACTATTTCTTCCTCGCTAAATTTATATATTATTAATTATGGTTTATTATGTCACAATTGAATGTATTTATATATCAATCAAGTTTACAACCCAAAATAGCCATATTCATACGATATTGTAAGACAAACCCAAACAAACACATCAGAGCATAGCAGGCTACGCAAACCAGGACATTCTTTTGTAAATCTGACCATCTGCTTCTATTATAAGGAATACACTGCATAATAAGCAGGAAAGAGGAAAGATGAGAAAAAGAACCACAGCAAACCCAAATTTGAAAGGTTATTTCAACTAGAGGAAGAATGAAAGATGGCACCTCTCTGTTTCATTCTCTCTGCCAAAGTGGATTCTTGTCTTGAATCTAATAGAGGAAGTGGTCATTGGATCTTTATAAACCGTGTCAGTATCTCATTCTGCTTGTGAGGGCATCAAACTAGTTTGGAAGTAATTGAGGCAAACATACCTCTATCTGGCAATTTCCACCATAATCTGCCCAAAAGGGATGTGGTGGCTCAATGGCTAAGACACTGAGTTTGTCAATCAGAAAGGTCAGCAGTTCAGTGGTTCAACTCCCTAGCGCTACGTATTGGAGTGAGCTCCCGTTACTTGTCCCAGCTTCTGCCAACTTAGCAGTTCAAAAGCATGTAAAAATGGAAGTAGAAAAATAGGGACCACTTTGGTGGGAAGGTAACAGCATTCCGTGCACCTTCAGCATTTAGTCATGATGGCCAATGACCATGGAGACGTCTTTGGACAGAGCTGGCTCATCGGCTTTGTAACGGAGATGAGTACCGCCCCCTAGAGCCAGAAATGACTAGCATACATGTGAGGGGGACCTTTACATTTTCCTTTACCTGCCTCTAAATATCTGCAATATTTAATAGTAAAACTGGCTCTGGTTAAAAGTGAAATCTTATCTCTCATATAATTTGTAGACATTTTGCTTCTTCCTATATGCCTTGTTTGAATGAGTTGGCAAAATTCTCCATGCATCTCAGTAGTTACTCCTTAGGTTTACATTTCCATTAGGTTGCTTTTACATTGATCTGCAGCAAAAAAAAAAGCCAATTAACCAAATTAACCATAACCTATGTATGTTGGTGGGTTTATAAAGCAAACAAATTCACAGCTCCATTTTTTGTAAGCTTTTAAAAAGCCACTCAGATGGAAATGCCACTGCAGTCGATGTTCCTCTAGGGCTGAACCAAGAACAATGAATTATTAATCTGCATGACAATTTTCATGATAGGAAGCAGTGGGAAAACTAAGGAGGAACTGTGTGTTTTAGAAATTCCCTGTTTGGGCTAGTTTACATTTGATTATAGCTTTTATGAAACTCATTTAGAATTTATGATGGCCGTTATCTGAAAAACATTTTCCATTCTTCTGCCTTATGCAAACAATAGGCTTAACAAATCAAATGTTTGTAAAATGTATATATATATTACAAGCCATCACTGTTTTGATACAATGATTGTTTAAAAGCTGCTATTTTAATCAAAGAATTTTTTCACAGTGGTTTTACCAGGTCAACCAACAGTCCAGCTACTGTAAACATATTTTCCTGGTTCATATATTTCCTCCCATCTGTTTTTTCAAATTAGCTATAGAAATGGTCTTATGTAGGAGTCTCATTAATAGCATCTTGGCTGATTTAGGATGTTGATGATTATAATGATGATGGTGAGGATGACAATGATTCTTATCACTTATAGTTATTGTACAATCTCTGGATGCATCTTAATGTGGAAAAAAGCAGAATGATAATTAATTACACTTAATATAATAACAATTAATCAATAGGGATTCTATCATATTCCAGAATTCTCTGAAAGTATTACTTATCCAGTTCTTCTTCCTTTCCCCTTAGAATGTACCTGTTCTGTAGATACAGCTTTTCAAAATATAGCTTCTTGCAATTCTGCTTTCATGAGCTCAGCTTTCATGGAAACAGAAAGAGACTAGCTACTTTTCTCAAAAGCAGATTTTACAAATCTGCACAGCCATAATATTCTTGCTGCCTTCTTTTTTCTCTTCTGAAGAAATTTGAAAGGGAGGGAGTTGAGGGCAAATATATTTCTGGGAATGCAATATATTGCATGCAATATATATATTGCTGAAACAACGAGGACACAAGCAACTTTGTCTCAATAAGTTAATTTCAGAAGTGGCTACATTCTGGTCTGATTTCTGCAATGTGTTGGCTTATTTAAGCCTTCTGAAACATGCCTTTTAAAGCTAACACAGATCCACATAAAACAATTTACAAAAGATACATTTTCAGTACTGCCAGTACTACTGGAATGATGGGTGGAAGGTATAATTAAACTGCATTTAAAAAACAATAAAGTACATGATGTAAACAAAAAAAATTCCTAACCCACTTAGTGTCCTGGATTAAGAATGTCATCTAGGCTGTGACAATGCTGCAAATATACACCTTCGGCTGGAACAGACTGCTCTACCATCAGGCTCAGAAACGGATGTGGGGCAATTTACTGTTAATAAGCTCCCACTTTCTTCCTTCTCGTCAAGATGCAGAACATCTAATGTAAGCCAATTTATTTTGGCATCTGAAACACAAATTCAACAAGCACATTCTCTCCTCCCTGACTGAATAATTAACACAGCAAAATTTAAAAGTAAGAGTTTTCTGTCTTTTCATGATAATGCAAACCAGCTGTTTGAGGTGACCTTCTCAACCTTTTAGCTGCTCCCTCCAGAATACAAACAAAACCCAACTATGTTTGACATCCCTTTCGTAGTCACTCTGAACAATATTACAAATGGCTGCAAGAATTATACTGGTCAGATTTCTTAAACCTGTTTTCACCACTGATGGGCAGCAGTTGCAGATTTTCTAGCCCTACTTCGAGATGCCAAAATTGTACCTAGCACCTTTTACAGATAAGGTTCTATGTCTTCTCCTGCCCCGTCCTTGTAGCTCAGATTTGCAGTCCAGTTTTTCCATATCAGTTATTGCTTTACTTGCTATGTGTTATATTTTCCCTTTGATCTTGGAAAAAATAGCAACTAGCTTCAGAAATCAGCTGCTATTAAGCCTTTGGTGCTTCATACACAACATCAATAATTATAATCGAGTCTGAGAAGGATTTATCTTTCTATTAACAGCTAACTGGAAGAAAAGAATTTAGACTTGCAACTAGAAGGAAGCAGGAAAGGCCTCTAATATGATTGATTTATTTAAGAAAATTAATATGGTATCCCATCTTGTACAACATAACTCTGAGGAGTTCACAGCAAAAATAAAAATATGTAAGAAAAAAGATCTTAAAAAAAGAGCACCCAGTGCTCTAAAATATCAATCCCCAATGACAACATAGCACACTAGAGCCAGTTTGGTCTAGAGATTAAGGCAACGGACTAGAAAGTGACATATTGTGAGTTCTAGTCCTGCCCTAGCCAGGAAAGCCAGATAGGTGATCTTGGACCAATCACTCTTTCTCAGTCCAATCACAAGATAGGATTGTTGTTGTGGGGTGAACAGGAGGAGGAAAGTGTGTTGGATATGTTTGCCACCTTCAGTTACTTGTAAAAATTGATAGTAGAAAATAAATAAATATTCAAGGATCAAATATATGATCAAGAATAAAAGCAATAAATATAAAATAAATATCTGGAATAACAGAGGATATACAGAGATGGAGGGGGGGCAAATGCTTTGTGGAAAAACAATTTTTAAATGGATGAAATGCTAATTTTGGAAATTATTAAACTTTGAAATGCAATTTTCATTCTAGTTTTAATGAGGACCTTTAACCACCAGAAAAATATTCTTGTAGTCTTTTCATACTTCCTTTTGCAATGAACTTCATGAAGAGCAAAAAAACATCTAGAAGTCAAGGTTAAAGCAATCAACTGAACTGTTTAGAATATTAAATTGAGCAGCTATGGCATTTTGAACAGTGTCCTATGCCAGTTTAGTTGTCATTCCTATCATTGGCAGAGGCAGAATACTTCTAAATGCCAGAAGAAGAGAGAAGAGAAAGTAACAGAAAAGGATTGTTGAATTAATGCCCAGTTTATGAGTTTTCCAGCAGTAGCTAACATTGTTAAGAAACAAACAATATTAATGTACAAAAAAGCTTGTGTATTAAGTTAAATACGAGTTACATTTCATGTAAATTAGAAAAATAACTGTTGCAAATATAATATGAAATAGTCACAGAAAAACAAATACAACTAGAAATTGCCTGAAAATATATACACTTTAAAGAACAAAATGCTTTAAAATCCTTTTCTTTGGCCAATTGTCAAGAAAACAATTATTAAGATAAAATGTATGGATCACCTTTTTCTGTGATGCCAGCACAAATTTGCCCATCCAATACTGTACAATAGTTCTCACAATTATCCTGTTCACCTTAAGTTTCTCATAGATTCTTTATGTTAAGGATATAACTTTGGAGTATGTATAGATTCTTTCTTTTAATGCTATTTTATTATATTATTGTAGAACATAAGTGGTACATTATATTATTTAGGTAGAGTAGTTTTTATGCAGTGTTGAATAGAGATTATTAAAACTCTTAATGTTTTAAGTTATAACTTAAACCTTCAAAAACAAAGGAAAAAAGTTTATATCAATATTTATTATGATTTCTAAAATGTTAATAAGCATAACATTATTTAAATTTACAACTACCGTTAATTGTTTAATTCATATATGTATCCATAACAGGTATGACTACTGTAGAATCAGTCTCACAATTCTATAAATTTCTACCCAAATATAGCCATGTTAAGACAAGCCCAAATGAAATAAATTCATTTTTGAACTAATATGACTAACTTGTTAGTTATATAGAATGAAATTAAACAGATCTCTAGTCTGGTCCAGCAACACATAAAATGCCTTACCTCATTTGGATCCTGCTGGTTTCGCAAGGTAATCATATTCTTGATGAGACTGATAAAAAATCCATTCACTTCATCTCGTTTCTTATTTGGCAAAATGCGAAGTAGAGGGATCATTATAAATGGAAATGCAACTTTAATAGAATTTTGAAAGAGCAACATTAGCAGTTGTTCAATTATCAATTAATGCAATTAGCCCTTAACTTCAGTCTATTCGTTCTTCTAAATTGAGATATCTACTTTTTTCCCTTTTTAACTTTTTTTTAATGATCTAGATTATCTTCTAAAAAAAGTGAGATATTTTCAGTAAAAAAAAAAATTAAAGGTTGTTCCAATTAATAACATTGTCTAAAATGATTTTGCTGCATTAGATGCTGAAGCACATTTAATGCATGACAAGGCTTTAAAAAAAGTCCCTACAAGTCGTGATGTATCATAGTTCTAAAACATGATTGGGAGGTTACAAATTCATACCCATCTTACTCTGAAATCCAATCTGCCTCACTCACTAATATCTGTATATTCTTCACAAACAATATTTACAGAGTCCTGAAACAATTAGAAGGCCTGCCTTATGGCTGTGGCAAGATTTTGTGGAGATGTACCATTTAATTAATGAACCATGAAGCAGAAGGTCAGAAGACTTTTCATATGAGGAATTTGCCCTGAAATATTTGTCCTTTATAGGAACTATCTTGCTGGTATTATTACTAATATCTTACTTATGTTCGCTGCACAAATTTGAAGCTTAATTGGTGTTCCTTACGTCAGTACTTTAAAGTGAAGAACAGTGCATTTCTGTTTTACGTAGTGGCTATTGTAATATAGATGGATTCAAAGTTTACTTGGAAGTAAATCACCATGGGAGGCATATTCCCATGAGAATATTAATAAGATGTTATTATATTTTAGCTACACTGAAACTGGGACATTCAAGAATGAAGCTATAGCAACAAAGCCACCAATATTACCACTTGCAAAAAAACAACATAGTAGACATTCACTGTTCATTTCCACTGATGTTTTTTAATTAAAATATAAAGTAGCATTGTTAAAGAGATATTTTATTTTATGTTTATTTCAAATATTTAAATTTGCGGCATAATGCTACTTGTCACACAGTTACAGTATTTGATGGTATACCCTTTTCTTTTTGATGATTTTATATCGGCTACATCCAATCAGTACTACTAATAAAAATATTCTTAAAGGTGGGATAGAACTCTATAAGGACAAATCCAGGGTGTAGGGGGAATCAGTTCAAAAGTTGGCATTCAAGAACAACAGGTAGTCCTTGCTTAATGATGGTAGTGGAGACTGGAATTTCCATTGTTAAATGATGCAGGTGTAAAGCATGATGTCACATGATTGTGTTGCTTAGCAATGGCCAGCAGTCCTTGTTGTCATCATTAAGTGAAAATTGTGGGTCACGAAAGAGGATCTCTTTGCATCTTCCTGCTGGTTTCCAAGAAGCCAAGTAAAATGGAAAAGCTGGCAGGAAGTTACAAGTCCTTAGTGATTAGTATACAGGCTGGTGGGTGGGTGAATGAGGTCAGAACATGGCCATGGAGAGGAGGGAGAGTACAGATTGCATCTGCCGCACTAGATGAACACAGATGGGAGGTTACATTGCTGGCTGCCACTTCATTTCACGGACACAACCAGCTGGGTAGGCAAGAGTGCTGCAGGTGGCCACACATTACACAGTATAAAATCCTGTGGATCTTGTATCCCATAGCCACGCTCCTTGAGAGAAAAAGCAGTGGGAGTAACTTGAGTAACCTTTGCTATTAACTTTGCTTCTGGAAGGCTGGCAAGGAAAGTCGTCAATGAAGATCACGTGACCAGGGGTGGGCTTCAAAAATTTTAGCAGCAGGTTCTCTGCCTGGTTGCTGGGTGGACGTAGGGGTGGCCATGGTGAGTGTGGCTTAGTCAGCCTCCTGCACCACGGCGGGTGGGGGTTATTTTTGCCCTCCCTGGGCTCCAGAGGCTTTCCTCGAGCCTCCGGAAGGACGAAAACAGATCTCTGGAAGCCAGAAACAGGCCCATTTCCAACCTTCCAAAACTTCTGGGAGGCCCATTTTTCACCCTCCCCGAGTCTCTGTGTGCACCCTGCACTTACCTCCATCCAAAACAGGCTGCGTGGGGACTCTTGGAACGGGAGTGGTAGGCAGGGCGTACCACAGAACTGCACAGAATCTTAGCTGGGTGCTCTCTCAAACCCCTGCAAATCCCCAGAAGCCCACCCCTGCATGTGACTGTGGGTCCCTGCAACTGTCTGTCATACTTGAGAACTGGTCGCCAAAGGCCCAGATTGCATTCAGATGGCCACAGGGGCTCTGGGACAGTCAGAATTCTGAGGACCAGTCATAAGCACCGGTACCATTCATTTAGCACCATCAGAAACTGAATAGTCACTGAACGGATGGTTATTAACCAAGGATTATCTGCAGATCTCAGCCCATCTTGATCCTGCAAGTTTAATTAACCCATATCATGTACCCAGTAATTTATTTTGGAGCAGAAGAAAGAAGACAAGTAGAAAGCATTCCTCAGATCCCAGAAAGCTTCTTCTCCAAATACGGATGGGATTTGAGGAATGATAGAAACAGGAAATTAATGGATTACACGTAATTTCACTCTATTGAACAGAAAGATGTGGAGAATGGTTGGTTGTTTGCAGCAAAGGTCATTGGACACATCCTCTGTACTTTTTACAGTTATTAAATCAAGGGAAAATAACAAGATTTTATGAAAATGTGATATCTCCCAAAAGTTTCCCAACTTTCTCAGAAATTTGACACCTTGCAAAGCAGCTAAGAGGATGCTTAGGCATCTCTAAATGCAAATAGACGTGCAGTCGCATCATAGCTAACAACAGAAGAGCTAAGAAGTTTTTCCAGCTTTTGAATCTTTCTTAGTTTCTTCTGATATTTCTCAAATGTTTTGATCATCCATTTGGATTAAATGTGGAGGAATAGAAGCAGTCACCAATGTGAGATATACTTACCAGCAAGGATGAGAAGAGGTTTAAATATTAAAGGTTCAAAGAATCTTTTGGTGTACTTAACAAAAATGTCATTAGGAGTCTTCTGAGAATTAATATGGGTACCAAAAGCTATGCTTGCAACAATATCCAACATGAAGCAGCCATAGTTCCTACAACAAATTCAAAAACATGGAAGTTAACATGCTGTTTTTTCATTACATCTTATTTTTTTTTTTTGCTGCAAGGCATTTTTTTTTTGGAAGGGGGGGGTTGCATCAAAGCATTTAAAACTCATATCATAGTATTAAGAGTTATTTATAACAACTTGCCATACGATATGTAGCTTCTTTTAATGATGATTTTTAAACTGTATTTATAATTCTTGTTTCATGGCAAAAAAAAAAATCCTATACAATACTTTAAAACCATAAAATGGAAAACCACAGTTTCTTATGCATGGTTCTAAATGCAGTACCACTCATATTATAAATTCTGATGAACAGCTGGAAATCAGTTCGTCCTTCCTTTCTCTAAACAGAATTTTCAAATGGTTGATTCATCTTTTGATGCTTCCCAGATCAAGTGATAATTGCGTTTATGAATGTGACACCACAAATACAATTGCAGAATGGATCTTATTTAAGATGTCAATGGCAATGAAAAAATTTTACATATTCAGTTGCCAGCCACTAGGTACCGAAATGAAATTAAAATTTAATTAAAATTAAAAAGTAGTATTAATTGCTTTTAAAAAATTAAAAAATGATATAAACAACAAATAGCTAAAGTCCCTTTCTTCTGCAGCAAGAGCAATGAAATCCTTGTGCTAACATGTAGAGTCAATATTTTGTTTATAAATACATAACCAATCCAACTTCTTCCAACAAACCATAGTCCAGGGTCACCATAATGTTAACCTGAAGTTAATCAAATCAGGAAACAGGTATTTTGGATCTCATACTTGTAACTGTGCAAGCAGAGAGGAGAGTTTATATAATCTAGGCTTATTTTTATTTATTTTTATTAAATTTATACGCCATCTATTTCACTATTGAAGTGATTCTGGGCACTATCCTACAGGTTCTCATGGCATGCAAATGTAGTTAGAATTTGGGTTTATTTCCTTTCTAATTTTTTAAAATTTCATTGTAGACATTTATTGATTTGGATACCCAAGAACCCATCATTTTAGTTACAATTACTGTTTTTGAATAAATCATTATTATCAAATCAATAGAAGAAATATATGCTTGCCTGTCTACTCTTGAAAGTGACAACTGACAACAACAAAAGGAAAGGAAAAATTAAAACATTCACAAAATAATTACATGTTTAGGATAGTTTGGCAAGTCAATGATGATAAAATTATCCTGTAGTACCTTTGAATGTCAAAAGCAGCACCAGATTCTGCATAGACCTTTAAGTTATTCAGCAGGATATTGCATGCCTCATCAATTAGCGGAGTCATCTATAAAGAAGCACAGTATATGGTCCAATTTTAAAATATACTGTATTTTTCTACATAATTATATACTGTAGGAGCAAACGTATCTCAAGAGCCCCTCGTTGATGAAGGAAGTTATTTTCTCAAGGAAGAAAGTGAACTGTTACATTTATACAAATGAGATTTCATATTTTAAAATGCTTTCTCTCATACTGAAATGCCCCAACAGTCTCCTCTATCTTGATAATTGTGATAATTATTGTTGGCCAAAAGAAAGCATTGGATTCTTTTTATGACAAAATGATACCCAAATTGTACATAGTTTTAATAAGAGTTGGAAGCAGGACTTGAAGCTTCTTAAATAATTATGCTTGAAGAGTTTTTCTGGTATCAGAGAGATTTTGAGTTTTTTGTTGACTGGTTTAAAAGCAAGTATAAAGACAAAAACGAGATCTTTCTGGATAACACCAAGAGCATGGGTAAAGGCTATCAAAACATCACACTGCTTAGTCTTGTTGTTGCTGATCTGCATCTCTTCCCTGAATTTCATCCACCCCAATTTGACTCCAATTTGATTCAAGATTTGTGCAACTACAATATTTTGGTCCAGAAATGAGGTCAAAAGTTCTGTTGGCAGCAAGCAGCACCTATACAGAAAAACTGGCACCAATTATGCCCTAAAAGGAGGCTAGCAGACAGGTTCTGGATGGCTTGCACATTGACGTTAGTCTCGCAGAAAAGCGGATTGCCCTCTATGACCTTCCTTGCTCAGCAATTTCTAGTAGCATTAGAGAATAAAATGATATTAATGTGACCCAGGAATGACCTTCCAAACCACTTACGTGACCAAAATTGTACAAACATCCCTTCCATTGAATCTTTTCGGTAAACAAAGGAAGGAGCCTAAAGATCCTATCAAGCTCTATCAGCTTCTTTGACAATCTTTGTTCCTGCCAGCAGGAAAGCCATTCTAGAATTATGACCTTTAAACTTCTGCTTCTGTTCATTAATCATTGTTTTTGTAATGCAGTTTGTGCTAGGGATGATATTTTTCCCTCTCCTTCCAATACCCCCTATCTGGTGTCTTTTGGTTTAGTAACCCTTTGCCCTTAAAAAAAAAAGGCCATATCCTTTCTTACAGCAAATGCTACTTAGAAACAGGAAGAATTAGAAACCAAAAGCAGATTCAAGTAGATCTTGCTGACCAAGCCATTGACCAATAATATTTTAGCCAAATATTTTAGCTGCTGATACTTTTTGGTGAAAGATGTTTCTTTCCTGAAGTGTAGACTCCATGCATTTTTTTTTCTTTTGCACTTAACCCCATCATACTGTAATATATTGGTTGTGCAAATGTTTACCATTCCAGCTTGGTATAGGCAGAAGAGAAAAATTGTTTTAAAAACACAAGCATGTTAGGTGGTTCTGTGAGCACCCTATCACCACAAACTCTATTTTACCTTCCCTCCTCCATTAATTTTTGTGCAATTGAAGTTGATTTATTTATGCCAAAACAGTAATATTATTATTTATGTATGCCTGTATCTGCATTTGCATGGACACACACAAATATGTATATGTACATATATAGAAAAATATCTTATTGTCCTTATGCTGGATATAAATGACATGGATTCATTTTGAGAGATTAGAATAATTTGTAACTCCAGTATTCTATGTTTACCATGTTTTGTGACTTTTGCCAAATCTGGTCACTGCAGTAAAATCTATTGGTTAGGCCAGGGCAATGCAACAACTAAAAGATTCTATCCATCATTGTTCCATAGTACTAAAGAATCTCATTCTCCCTTGGCCTAAATCTACATACGAGAAATAAAAACCAGATTTGCCTTTTCTTCTTTTTATTTAATAACTTATTGATGATCTCCTAAGAGCCAGTAGGAGAATTTTGATTTTCTTTTTTATTAGCTAAATCCTTACAGAAATAATAACCCAGGAGTCGGAAGAAAGCAAGGTGTGTGACACACTTCTCTCACAATCTTCTTCCTTCATCCAAAATAAGGTAAGCCAATTTCTATTGGAACTCATTTTCTCACCCAGCACTTCCAGGAAGGGTGATTCTTTGTCTTTTTCTCCTTCTTCATCCAGCAATCCTCCCTCCCCGCCTAATCCCTCCCCCTCTAGCTTTTTTGTAGAAACATAATTTTCTCTATCTTTATTCTACACAAAGACTTCTGCCTTGGGCTGCGGGTTGGACTAGAACACTTCCAAGGTTCTTTCCAGAGCTATGACCCATCACTCCCAAATTAAGTTGGGCCCCTGGCAAAAATGCTCCCCTTTAACATGGGTATAGAGTTAGTTAGAGCCTGTGTCAGCCTTGGAAGCCATATTTTACTTGGAAGATTCGAGGCTGCTGCCTCGAGGGAGGGAGGCAGCTGTCAGAAGTTCTAAACATTAACTCCCAACCACCAGTCATCAGTCAAGGACTATCTATGGATGAATGATGCTTCTTCAAACATCCTGCTTTCTTTGTAGAAGCAAGAGGTCTTAACATTGCTTGCTTGGGGAGGAGACTCATATATCTTTTAACCTTACTTTGAATTCCTTATTTCCTTCTCTTGGCGGGAAACCTTGTCATGTATTGTACTGACTTAATTTTCTTCTTTTTCTAACTAGAACTGAATAGGTATGCACATTTTCACTGACATTCTCTCAAAATGTCCTGTTTCACCACCTTTATTTGAATTAATTCTTCATCTCTTTCTCATGTAGCAAATGTGTTAATTTCCCCATTGACTGTCAATTACTTAAGAACCTGCTAGCTTTTAAATTGTGGAGTACTTCTGATTTCTGTGTTAGCTTGTAACCTACTAAATTTAACTACTAAAGACCAAGCGATTATTTGACAGCTTTACATTAGCCAAATATATTAGCCAAATATTATATAATGGATTCTGCTGAATGATGATTATTATTTATAGTTTCATTTTTTAATTTCCTGAATGCAGAAGCCTGTTTAATAATTTGTAGCATTCAGTTTTAGCAAAACTGGCATTCTGGTCTGATACACTGTACTTAAAGAAGTCCTACATTTTAGTAGTTTTATCTGCAAATTAAATCTTCACTTAGCTGAAACAGCAAAAATTCTTAGCCATTTGAAAGACGGAAACGTCTCCCTTAATTATTCCAAACTTTTGTTAGCCCGCAGTTAACATTTTATTTAAAAAAGTTGTTAAGTGAAGATTTCACACAGCCGAACAAATTAGAAAACAGAGCTAGTGGCCACACGAGGTAATAGCTAAGTTGTGCAGTATTTTTGAAGAGTTTAGACCAATTCGTGGAGGTTAAGACAATTTGTGGCTGCATGTCAAGATGATTATATGCTATCTCCAAGTTCAGGCACATCATGCTTCTAAATTAACAGTTGCTAGGACGCAAGTGGAACAGAAAGTTATGCTTTTATTTATTGAGGAATCTGGTTGTCCGCTGTGAGGAATGGAATGTTGTGCTACATAGACTTCAGTCTGATTCAGGAGTATTGTTACCACAACAGTGTTATCTGATGTATGTCACCTTCAACTTCCAGAATTTTCAGCAATATTGCAGTCATGCAGGCTAGGGAATTCAAAGAACTGAAGTCTATATACTTGATAGATATACCAAAGAGAGTTACACTGAACTTCAGCATGAAAGAAAACTTTAAAAAAACACTGAAGTATTTAATATTTTCCTTATTTGATAAATCATCAATTAAATTTAACTAATTAAGCATCAGCTTAATCACTGCCATGAAGATACCACAATCAAAGGCACAGACAGGGAAGGAGATTGTGATTCACTGTACTCTTCTATCTTTTACCATAGCCTTCTACCAATCCTCATTCTTTGTGAAGTTTTGCTATCTGTAGCAGCAGGCACCTAATGTTCCGGTTTTCTTTCTCTATAGTTATCTTTCTTATGCACCTTTTTAATGTTTCCATCATAAGTCCTCTTCATCTGGCACAGATATCTGTCCTGCACAGTTCTTTGATACAACTACTGTAGCCAAACTGGTTAGCAAGATGGGAGACAATAGTTTGATTTTTTTTTAAAGCACTAAGATACTTTATAGAATATTCTTGCTATTTAAATTATCAAAACCTTAGCAATAGTACTTAGACTTATATACCACTTCACAATGCTTTTATAGCTCTGTCTAAGTGGTTTACAGAATCAGCATATTGACCCCAACAATCTGGGTCCTCATTTTACTGACCTCGGAAGGATGGAAGGCTGAGCCGCTGAGGAAGATCTAAAAATAATATTCTCAAAATCTACAGTATTTGTATACTGTAATTTGTTTTTCCTGTTTTAGATTTTGCTAGGTAGTGCTAACCTGGCTAGGATAGGAAAGTCCATTTAGATATATTCACTGCTTATTTAGCACTGAAGTTCACATAAGCTCATTAAACAAACAAAAATTCAAGAATCTCCAGATGTCAAAAATCACATCCTGGCACTTTATATGTCATATGTGCCTGTTTCCAACTTCCGTTAATTATGACACTGGGTAATTCTCATCAGATTTCATAATTTTCAAACTGTGCCTAAATGTTATATTTCCAGCAAGATTTTATTTAAATTACTATTAAATTGTGATGAGATTGGAAAACCACTTCAGAGTACCTAGCTATATAGGTTAGGGCTGTGATTTTATTATGTATGTATAAAATGAAAGCAATATCACCTTTTCAATCAGGCAAAAGGAATGTCTTAAGCTACATCATAAATTTTATTGATGCAAGCTTAGTAAGTTGAAGAGCCTCCTAAAAAGTCAGTATTGTAATCTGAGAATAGAAGTACATAATCTGAATTGCTAGGGCCATACGTAACCCTTGAAAAGTTGAGATATGACAACAAAATCAAATGATTATCATCATATTGTAATTTTATGGTGATACAAAAGGGAAATTGCTAAATATATGAAGGATGATTGTCATTATTTATAAACATAAATGAAAGGGTTATTTTTTTTCCTGCCCTCACCCACTATTTTGCCTGGTTCTTCCTACATCTGTAGAAAGCTGATAAAAAAATGAAGATGGTGGCTTTGTTCTTTTATACATTGCACTATCTTCCAATAAATTCTATTAAAATACCCATAGTAAACAAAATAAAAAATAGGGATATAATGAAATATATAAAACATAAACATAAAATTAAAAATTATCACCACAGTAATATAAATAAGTACCATATTTTTCACTGCATAGGACACACTTTTTCCTCCCCCAAAGTGGGTGGTAATGTCTGTGTGTCTTGTGGAGTGAATATTGCATCACGGTGCCGTTCCTTTGGTGAATAGCATCTGGGCCTGTGGCGGCGGGGTCCTTTCACAGTGCTGAACACCGCCTCTTCTGTCTTTGTCATTGCGGCCTCTTCTGTCTCTTTTGCACAGTGCAGGAGTCAATAGGCAGAGCTGGCACATGGAAGGACACCTATCGTCTTCTCAGGCTCTGATTCAGAATAATTTTTTTCTTGTTTTCCTCCTCTAACCCTAGGTGTGCCATATGGTCCGGTGCGTTTTATGGAGTGAAAAATAAGGTAGATGGCAAAGTCACAATTCAAATATTCTTCTAAATAACTTTGAATGTGAAACTTCAGTCAAGTATTTAATCATGTAATAGTGTTCAATTATTTAATACTTTTCTTCTCTGTCATATTAATCATTACAATTTGCTAATAATTTTACAGGTTTCTGAGTACTATATCCCAGACTTCTGAGAACTACATGGAGTTCCAGGAATTCAAGTGAGGCAATGCTATGCAGAGAAATAAATATGTAGGAGGGTTTTTTTTGCAAATGATTTTATCCTATTAAGTTATTACTAATTTAACTCTGTAATATAAATGAGGAAGAACTTCATCAACTATATGTTCCAATTACTTAGGATTCTGCACCTTTGTTTAATCAATTTTCCATAGAGTGTGTAGGTAAAACTATGCATTAAACCACACATTGATAATGACAAGAGTACAGTCAGGAAAAATAAAAAATCAATATACTTTGGATGATGTCAGCTGAACAAAGGAACGAAGTTATTTATCAAGCCTGACAAGAGATTCTTAAACATAGGATATTCCATTCTTCTAGTCTATCCCGCAGCACTAAATCAAGCCTTCCTGTAGTTTGGTACAATATAATCAATCATCCATTCTTAACATACTTCCATAAAAATGAATTGGAATGTCATTAAACATTTCAGCCATCTTAAGATTGAAGAACAACTACTGCTAATGCTTAGCTTTATTATAGAATTCTTATATGCCACCTTTCCTGCAGAAGATCAGAAGTTTTAATGGAGATTTCCGCTCATTTTATCACTACATGATAAAAAGCTCAAACACACCCCAACCAGGCACCCAGATGAAACCTAGCTTCCGAATAAATGATAGCCATCCATTTACTTGGAGCCAAGCCGCACTAAAAGCCTCCAATACAGGAACACAACGTTGCCAGCCAACCAAGACAAAAAAAGCCACAAAACAGACAAAAGATATTAGAAACACCAATCAAGCAGAACACAGCAAACTCCAAGACCAATAAACACAGACCAAGACTCCCAACTAATCAGGATGAAGAAAAAACCATTCTGGCACAGCGTAGGCTAGCACCAAATTTAAAACAGAAACGGCTGTGAAAGTCTGACTCACAGACGAACACAATTCAGAAGCCTGATGATGGCAGATGAGATTCTGCTGAAACATTGCTGCAACTTTAAAAGCAGAACTATAATGACGTGGGAAAATACCCGAATAAAGCTGAATACAGTGGTGCTTTTAAAGTTGTAGCAACGTTTCAGCAGAATCTCATCTGCCATCATCAGGCTTTTGTATAGTGTTCGTCTGTGAGTTAGACTTTTACAGTGGTTTCAGATTTAAATTTGGGGCAGCCTATTGCTGTGCCAGAATGGTTTTTTCTTCATCCTGATTGGTTGAGAGTCTTGGTCTGTGTTTATTGGTCTTGGAGTTTGCTGTGTTCTGCTTCTAATATCTTCTGTCTGTTTTTTTGGCTCTTTTTGTATCTTGATTGGCTGGCAACATTGTGTTACTTTATTGGAGGCCTTTAGTGCAGCTTGGCTTCGGGTAAATGGACGGCTATCATTAGTTAGGAAGCTGGGTTTCATCTGGGTGCCTGGTTGGGGTGTGTTTGAGCTCATTATATATATATAATGTAGGTCTAGGTCTTTTCCCGTGTAAGATTAAGAGTATCTTGGCGACGTTTTGGCGAGGTCCCACTCGCCATCCTCAGGCTGGTGGTTTCGGCTTCGTGCCAGTGCAAGAAGTGTGTGATCAGAGCTGCTCTCTCTCTATAAATACTGGGGGTGGGGGCTGGTGTGCTGGGCTGGTTGGCTGCACTGCTGCCTCTTGATTGGTTGATGGAGTTGATGTTGGTATAATGGGCTGTGTGATGGCCTTTTGAGTTTTGTTGTGGAGATATCCTGGATCTTGTGCTGTAATCTCCTGGGTCGTTTGTTTTGTAGTGATCTTTTTTCCATTAGCCTCTCGTGTTTTAACGGCTTGGGTAATGGGTTGTGTGATGGGCTTGTGAGTTATTTTGTTGTGGTATCCTGGGTCCTGCACTGTAATCTCCTGGGTTGTTTGTGTTTTGATCTCTTTTCCATTAGCCTCCTGTGTAGTAATGGCTTGGGTAACGGGTTGTGTGATGACCTTGTGAGACTTATTGCTGTGGTATCCTTGGTCTTGTGCTGTGATATCCTGGGTCATTTGATGTGTTGCAACTTCTTGAGTTCTTGTGGTGTAATTTCCTGAGTTTTCTGATGTGATATCCTGAGCGGGTGGCTGTGATGTAGCACTCTGAGTTTTAGTCTGTCTTCAAATCCAGAAAACAGACCATGGCTGCCTCGCCAGCTGTTGCACCCCCCGACCCCAAAACCAAACAAGCTGACACACGCCAAGAACACAGACCCAGACCCCAAACTCGAAGCCAGACTAAAACCCAGAATGCTACATCACAGCCACCTGCTCAGGATATCACATCAGAAAACTCAGGAAATTACACCACAAGAACTCAAGACGCCGAAAGCACCATCCTGAGGATGGCGAGTGGGACCTCGCCGAAACGTCGCCAAGATACTCTTAATCTTACACGGGAAAAGACCCGAACACACCTAGACCTACATACCTGTACCCATGAAAATCTACAAAAACAAATTATATATATATATATACTGTAGAATTCTGTTTGTGCATATAACTCTTTAATTGTGTGTGTGTATGTGTGTGTGTGTGTGTGTGTGTGTGTGTGTATTCCACAAAAGAGATTTCTTGGTTCATTTTTATATCCTGAAACATTAGGGTAGCTGTTTGCTATCCTACAGAAAGCATCCTAAATCAATAGTTTTAAATGTAACAGAGAAGTGGAATAAGTTTCCAAGAACAAAATGGCACAATAAATCTGACAATCTCATTTTGTGTCATATTAATTTTGTTCTTTGGTTTTTAACGTATATCCATTATTTTAGTTCACATTTAAATATGTTCTGATTTTCAAAATATACAAAACTGAAATGTAGTTTATTAGGCATGCTTTTTCTGTTCTCTCTCTCTCTCTCTCACACACACACACACATACTTTCAATGTGAAAATCTGCAAAAATTGCATTTATGAATGTTGTTAACCAAAATGTGTATGTTTGGAAAAAGTGTGTGCTAATTTCAGTGCAAACTCTAAACAATTCTCAAGTTCAATTAACCAGAGAGCTAATGTGGCCTAGATACCTGAACACTCTGAATTCTAAACTAGCCTCAGCCATAAAACCCTGGGAAAAAGTGAGCTTGATAGATCAAAAATGAGAAACTGAAGGGAATTAAATGTGTTGCTAAACATCAGGCTGCTAAGGAAGTTTATTCATAAGTTTGTAATAAGGTATCATCAGTCCTGCCTCTTCATTACAGAACTGGAGCTGGGCAGAGGTGGAGAATGGGCGGGGGGGAACGGACCACAGGTGTTACTGAATGAAAGGACTATTTGTTCTGGATAAAATCACATTTCCGTGAAGGAGTAGATATATAGACCTGGATCAATTGTGTCACAGAAGTCAGTTTTGTTGATTACACAAAATACATTTTTAGACCTGTTGATGTGTTCACTGGATTGGAACAAATGGGATTTTATAGTTCCTTGAGTTTTCTATCTTTATTTTGCTCTGCAAATTGCTCTGTAATATTTTGTGAAGAACAGTACACAAATTAAATAAATAAACCTCTTTCATAAACTTAGCAAGGTTGTTCAACTTTTTGATATAACCCACTGTTTTAGGTTCCTCCATGATAATGTTGAACTTTAACCCTTCAGGTTGAAATTTTCCATGCTTCATTCCTGCCAGTACTTGTTTTCAGCAAACAGCAAATGAAGTAAAATTCCACAAGCATGTTTTGTGTATTTCCTAATAACAGCATGCACCTAGCTTTATGAAAGGCTGAGAAAAAAACAAGATAAATGCTACTAAGTTCAGATTCCTTAAAAAAATAAATAAAAATCTCTATCTGCAAATGACCGACTGAAATTATCATTGTTGACCTGTGCTGTAAATACAATTTTTAGAGAGCATCTAGAGACCCTAGCCAGAGAGTTTTTTTGGGGGGAACACGTTTATTTTTTACATAAATAACTGGAAAATATACATTTTACATGAGGCCAGGTGCTCATTAAAGAGTTTGCTGCATTTTGCCTACATCAAAATAATCACATAGATGGAACAATGATCCGAAATGCACATTTGAAAACCATGAATGTGTCAGGCCAGACATATGAAGACAGCCAGCAAGAAAGAGATTGCAGCATAAAATATAATGTGGGTAACATTGAGTAACTACAGAATGTGGTCATTACGGGGATAAAAGCCAACAATCCTCAAATATTCTTTGGTTGGAATAAAACTAAAGCATCTTATCATGCTAAATACTGAAATGCAGGACAGTTTTCCTCTGAATCTCACACTTTACATAGAAAAAATAAAATGGAATGCAGATGGAAATTGAACTGTCTCCTGTTGTCCCTTTGCTTCTGTTTTGTTTTTTATTCATTTTTATTTATTTGATTTTATTTATTTGATTTGCCAATTGTTTACAAGATAATAAGTATAAGTGTATACATAGTTGTGAATACATGAAATGGGTACATATAAGAAAAATAAAAGAATAAGAGAAACAATAGGATATTGTGATTGGTAGGTTCAGATGAATAGCAACACTCCTCTAGATCAATTCAAATATATTTTTGAAAAAAACCTTGGCTCCAGGTATCGGTCATATCTACTTTTAAGATAAAGCATTGCACTGCCTTGCATTCCCTTTTGTTATTTTGATCTTTGCCCCAACAAACCCTTGCATTCTGTAGCTCTTCTGTGCATGCTTTTAATTCCCAGTGGACTATTTGGTGGTGTTGGCCTCCCTCGTTTCTCTTTATTTTGCAGTTCATGCAAATGTTATGGTTTTCTTCTCCCTGCTTTCTCTGCATAGATGGTGGTGTTGTATAAGCTCTGTATAACATACTTCCCAATCTTTTAAGATTTTGTAACCTGTAATTTATGTTGTATGAATCTACTCAATTGTGGCTTATTTATAGTTAAAATGACTTGCTATGAAGCATGAATAAAATTATCCTGCTGTTGTTTTTTAAAAGTGCAATTGTTTATAATTTTCCTCTGAGACTCCTGCTCCTTTTCCTCTCTGGACACTTTTTGCTTTCTTTCGTGCTGCTTAAAAAGCAACAGTGTGAATTTTCCTCTTGACTTAAATAATTAACTCTGTAAACAGAGAAATCTATCCCTCCAAAGCACAATATCCAGGAACTATTTGTCCTTCTAAAGTGTGTCTGGCTCCTGCAAGCAGGGTCTGGCTCTGCGCATACCAGGGGTTTTATCTTTTGTTAGATTTGAGGAAGGGAAGGAACGGAGGCAAAGATTTGTCTTGTGCCAATGACCCATAGTAAGAGGGATTAATTTCTTTCAAGGCAATACAAAACTCTCTTCTTTAGCCTCTCTTCCTCCAAATTATAGAGCATTTATTTGCATTTATTGTTTCCCTTACTTTAAATCCTGTCAAATTCACTATCAAACCAGAGAGTAAGCTAGTTGTCTAGGTGCATTACCAATGATATTGTCAGTTCTGATTAATCAGGGGTCCTTGGCAGGCTTATGGCCAATTAGAATTTACCATAATAAGGGGGTGACAGCTGGTGTTGCTAAGCAACAGCTGTCTATAGAACTAAAGAAGCCAGACACATTTAGATGCTACTGTCGAGTTCGACAGCAGCATGTCAAAATAACATAGGCTTCTGTCCAGCAATTTTATTTCCTAACCAAAGAACAGGCAATGGAGTGAGAAACATATTTCCTTTTCAAGAATATGATTCTGAGGGGGGAAAATGATCTCCTTCTTATATCCTTTGGAGATGAATTTTCAGCAATGGAGATGCTATCCTCATTTTCAATTAAGAGAACATATTAATGAACCTGACGTTTATCCCACCATAAATTAAGTCTCCAGATGCTTGATGAGTAGATATAGAGAAATCAGCTATTAGACTAGTGAGCAAGAGAAATTAACACCCCCAAACACTTTCAGATGCCCTCTCTATAAGTGCGCTATAATCTGGAAAAATTAAGTCTGGAACGATCTGTTTAAAAGACAGCAAGAGTTCTTTTTCTAAGACAGGCAATGGTTAAAGCCAAGTTACCAATGAAAGATTAATTACCATTCCTTAGCAGTTATCTAGGCAAATCCCATTCTTAGCAGAAAACAGGATCCAAATTTTCAGTTGGTTTGAGTAAAATAGGTATTAGGTTAATGGGATTATATTGCATTTCAAGTTCTTGTGTTAATCTGAGCTGGAATTCAAGAACTATTGCTTTCCTGGAAAAGCCCAATAATACTATGCAGTTGGCAAAGTAAAAAAATCAACATTTTTGTGGGGAGCTGGATAAAAATAGGCATGCGCAAGAAAAATTCTCATTTTATTTGTTTGTAAATACTGTTTTATATGTGTGGGCCCAGAGAGTTATTCTTAGAAATACGTCTGCATATATTGGAACAAGTCATATGAAAACAATAAATAAACATACAAATGAAGGGAATTAGAGAAATAGCTTCAGGCAGTTCTCATTTAGAAAGTTAAAGTAAGATCATAAACACAGTTGCGATTTCTCTAAACATCCATTTTGTTTAACAACCAAGTTAATCTGTGATAACTATCAAGTTAAACTGTGATAGCTAAATGAGGTCTATCAGCACAAGCTTTAATTTAAGGGTGGGTAACCTGCAGGGCCGCTGAGAGGATTATTAAGTGCTGGAACAAGACTAAAATGGGCCCCCTCACCTACACATTAAGTTAACATCTCCCCTCCCCACCACCCTGTGGATTTCATGTTACTCCTTGAACTAACTCCTAACCAACCGAGAGGCTCGTTAAAAAACAAAAAGGAGGGGGGCTGCCAGGGCAGCATAGCAGATCGGGAAGCGGGGGTGGGGAGGTGAGGACGAAGTACAGAGAAGCAATGTTAGAGTCCGTGCAGCCCACAAGTAGATGTTTTTTACAGACTGGGAGAAAAATGATTCACTCTAGTCTATATGGATGAAAGAAAAGTGATGCTTCCCTTGCCTGCCCCCCTCTCCTCCTCCAGTTTATCCTCCTGTGTTTTAAAGCCACCTCTTGCCAGTTATCCTTTGGCATGGCTGGTGCACATAGATCCTCCAACTAAGCCAACAGTGGCACCTCCTTCCTTTTCACATGGAGGATTTCGACAGGGTGAGAAGTGGGTGGGGTGAACATTGCTGCCACTGCTGCACAGGAAGGGCACACCTTCCTTGCCGTTTGCCCTATGATGAGTTGATTTGATCCAGCTTCGGAGTGTTTCGCTGTGAGCCGCCACCACCATCCCCCACCATCACACCCACCTGGCTGCATCCAGGTTGATACATCGTCCCAGTTTTTCTTTTTAAAAATTTGGTTTTGTAAAATAATTTTTTTTTTTAAAAAAATTCCTCTTCATGGACCCCCTTTGAGCTCCATGAGCCCCGGAACAATGTAGTGGCTGACTCCCCCCTCTCCTCAGGCCTGCTAACCTGCAGCCAATCCTCTTTTTAGCAGACTATGAAACCTCCTCTAGCATCAGATGCTGAAAAGTGACAGCACTATTTTCCACTATTTGAGTTGGGAAACAGATGAAGAAATATAAAATTGTAGGGACTGATGTCGACAAAGCAGTAACAAGCTCTGTTTGGGGCAGCCAGAATGGTTGTGCAAACACTGAACAGGTGCCCTCTTATCACAAGGCTGGGAAAATGTCTACAAAAGACAGCAGGAAAAGTTGGGGGATTTAAAACTTGGGGGGAGGGGAAGGGAGAGAAGAGACAGCAAGAGACAGACAGGCAATCTAATTTATGTGTTTTGCATATATATGATTTCTTTCCTAAGCTGTCTATGAAACATCTGTTATTGGCTATCCTAGTTGATTTTATGGACAGTAGAAATGTATTTTTGTGTCCAATATGCAACCTGAGATTTAGGTTAAAACAGAGATAAATTAAAAACTGAAGAACACCCCTACCACAACAAAGGCCAACTCACATAACTGATGTGGTCCACATAACGTAGTTTGTGACCACCAAATATTAACATACACAGCTCTTCCTATTCTAACACAAGCAATCCAGAGATGGATTCTCTTCATTTGCAAAACACAGAACATAGATTCCAACTATTTACTCTAAGCCTTTGTTCTCAAAGGTATTTTTTTAAAAGAAAATGCACTTTTAATGATACATCATTGAGGAAATCTCAATTTTATATACTAAATACGAAGTGTTTAAAAGTTGTGGTAGCTTTACTTTTTGGGGCACTCTAAGGAAACAAAATACATAATGTCTTGTGGTAACTTCAAAGGCCAACAAATGCATTTTTGCATAAACTTTCACTATCAAAGGCCATGTGCACTATAATCCCTGCAAGCTTGTGCACTAATAAATTGATTCTTTTTTAAACTGCCACATCAATTTTAAAGTCATTCATGTAATCTCATGTGATTTATTAATTTTTAATGTGCCACAAAATTCCATATTTTGCTGCAAAAAGATTAATAAAGTCAGCCTTCTGGGAAGCTCTTGAAGAAAATATATGCTTATATAAGCAGGGGAAAAACCAAGTCAGGAAATTTCCCATTGGCACTGTGAAACTGGTTACTTATTTCCACAGTGGTGACTTACAACATCATTTGGCATTATTCAATATCCCTATGCCAAAGTAACAGTAATAAGGATAGGCTTTTCTTTGCTGCACTGATGCTTTGATAATGTTATGTCACTATAGGAAAATGGCCTAATGTATTATGAAACCAATTAGATCAAGCTATTGGATAAGACAAGCTTGTGAAACATAGAGACATATCACATCACATCACATAGGGACCGTGGCAGGAAAGGAGTATTTCGAATCCCTGCTTTCCTCAAGAGGTTGTTAGATAACAAAGGACTGATTGATTGGTGTAATGTTTTTAAAAATCTTACATCCACAGCAAATAACAATTTGAACTCATGCAGTTTCATGTACAATTTTTTTTAAAAAAAATTGCAACTACTCACCTCAAAAATTCAGCTGCTACAGTTATGGCAATAATAGGATGTATGCTTTTTATGCATGCCCTAAATTAGGGGTGTCAAACTCAATTTTATTAAAGGCTGCATCAGGGTTGTGTTTGACCTTGGGGGGCAGTGGGGGCCATGGCCAGCTTGACGTTTCTTGTGTCAGGGGCACCTGTGGTAGCCAGAGTGCTCTGCCAGTGAAAATGAGCTCCCAAGCTCTGTTTTCAGCTGTGATGGCCTCCTGCAACCCTCTGGCACAGAAAACAGAGCTCGGGAGGGCCACACATGACCCTCCCGAGCTCTGTTTTTCACTGGCAGAGGCACCATGGGCCGGTCCTTTGCTGTTTCCAGGGGCCTCAACTGACCTGTGGACTTTGAGTTTGACATTCCTGCCCTAAATGCAATGGATGTTGTGTTGCACTGTTCTTCTGAACCTACTGAATAGCAAGTATCTTAGAAAGTATTATTTTTATAGTGTTTCACACATGAAAGTTGTTCTAGTTGAGATTTGGCAAAGGAACATTAACCAAACATTTCTGCCAAATATATACTGAACTACTATGTGGAAATTGTTCTTCCTATGTTTATAGATATTTTCCAACTTTTGGGGGACTCCATAGTGGTATATAAATTTCTAATGTCATATCCTTTGGGGAGGGAGATATATCAATCACAGGGAGACCAAATCTGATAGAAAAATACAGACAAAATGCATATAGGTCATTTGTCCAGTTGAAACAAAGCTCATTCATTTTCTCATTAAACACCCCAGAAATCCTTCTCCTTAAAGGAGTAGTGATTTTGCAAAGGGCAATCAGAAAGGCATTAACTGTGTTGCAGTGGATGAGTGAATCACTTTTTATGTAATAGTGCACATTTAAGAAAGACGAAGCAGAAAGAAAAAGAAAAGGGTTTTATATGTGCAAATGTGACACCTGCCTGCATCTTACCTCCTTTATCTTTGCAATACTGAAGGCTGGGGTCAATATGCTCCGGACCTTTTCCCACTTCTCATCACGCAACATGACAATGCTGTCTGCAAATGGTTTAAAAACCAAATCTGGACTCTAATTGAAGACAAAGATAGAACAATATCAAAAACAGACAAATCTTAGTAGCAATTTTAAAATTCAGAACTAGTAGAGACATATTCTAAAGAAAGATTGCAAAAACAAAATTTTATGAGTCCAAGATTTAATACCATTGACTTTAGTTAGCTTAAATTCAATTTATCTAGGTTTAAGCAAGATGAGAATAATATTATGACAATTCAACATTTCAGTAATGTTATATGAGAACTGTTAAGCTGTTGAATTATTGGAACCTTTGGAAATGTATATTAGTTTTAATAGCATTTTTCACAATGCTAGAGACAGATAAAAATCAGAATGCTGCATCTTGGACCTCACCCATTCATATAGTGTAAATTCCAGCTATGTCTCCAGGTCATCTCATCCGTTTTCTAATATAAGTTGTTGGCCACAGGGTGGACACTTTACCCTAAGAAACTGCAGTGAATGATCTCAAAAAACTATGCCCCATGTAATGTGTGCAGGGGAATGTATCACTAATACAGAGTCAAGAGGACACAGCTAACAAGTGTGCTATACAGATTTCTGCTCTGAGAAACCCTGGTTCTCAATTACACTCCAACAAAATTGAGGTACATTTAAATTTGTTGCCCAGCAGCATCACTAAAAAAAAAAAAAGCAGCACTCCACACTGCAATATTTATTGCAAATCTGTTGTGACTTGTCATTCTGATCAATGGTTGTAATAAAGAATGGATCTGTTCTGGCCTAAATGCATACCAACTGAGCATTCCCTTCAGATCCCTCTTCAAAGTCTCTATTTTTCTTAAAGCACTACAGAACTCTGAATCCCATACAGTATAACCAATCCCAAGTCAGGTTTTTAAAATTTATTTATTTAAATGATTTATACAGCTCATCTTAAGCAACTTAGGACAGCTCTCAATATTTTTTCCATGCCTCTATATCCTTCTCCTGCAATTCCTATATCAAACATTAACTTAATCGTTCATGAGGTAAAAACCTATCCATTTATACTTTTCTAATAGGCTTTGATATTATCTGTCTGTAAATACTAGGCTCTATCTCATTTCAAATTGGAAAAGTCAAGCCAATCAACCAGTTATGCCTTTCTGCAGGATATTCCATTCTGTGTTCCTCACCCACTTTCTAGGTTACTGTTCTAA
Source organism: Notechis scutatus (assembly GCF_049901735.1). Lineage (NCBI taxonomy): Eukaryota > Metazoa > Chordata > Lepidosauria > Squamata > Elapidae > Notechis > Notechis scutatus. Next base: position 60,235,836 of record NC_142014.1, read on the forward strand.
CTATCCTTCTACATTCCATGATTGCTGATCTTCCTCAAACCCCATTAGGCATTTTTAAACTAGCAGTTGTTCCTTTAAAATGTATTTAGCAAGCTAGAGTGGATTGCTGCTACTGTTATTGCTTTGGTATTTTTGCAATCGTTAGTGTTCTCTGGAGATGGGAGATACTTCTTTATTTCTCAGTCTGAATTGTCAGGTTGTCAATACTCAGTCACACTTGAGGAGTGCGATAATTGCCATTTCTATATTCCATAATTATAAACTCTGAAGAAATAGCACACTGAGTCCAACAGAAGAAGTAAAAAAAAAAAAGCTTGAAAGAAAAAAGAAGTTTGTACTTTAGTGAATTTATTTACCACAATAAATAAATTATAATAGTAAATTTATTAATCAAATTTATACAACCATCCATTTTACCAAAACAACTCCTGGTGGCACACAAACTCATACAATTGAATATATTTCTTAGATTTTTTCCTACTGAAATTTTATTTGGTAGAACAAAAGCATGCATGCATTTAAAAATGTCTTGTTTTGTTAATGAATCATAAGTATATTTATAATCAAGAGTATTTACAGTGTGTAATGATTGTACTAGGAAACCATTCCTGTGTGTAAAGAAATGCTATGAACAATATCACCCCTTAATTAATACTTTTCCTTGCCAGATATTACATATGTAGAAGAGAAATAGCCAGGGACTCTACTTCAGTTTCATTTCTTTCTTTTCTCTACCAAGTTACAACTAGTAAAATGAAAATGCTATGTGACATAGAATCATTGTGGTGAAATGCACTTCTCCCTCAAGGCATCCAGTGAGATGCAATACGTACATAGACAAAGCACCCAACCAAAATCATCTGATCCTCTTTTACATGATTATTCTCCCTCTTAATCTGTATCATGTTTAAATCTTACTCATGACTTGAACTAATTCACAAGTTTCTTCAGAAGCTACCATTATTCTCCTTCAACCCAATATATCCTACCAAGGTGTTCTTGTAGAGCAGGGAGGACTGTGTACACTGCCCTGAATACCTGGACAAAAGGTAGGATATGACCTGCAAATAAATAAATAGTATCTAGGAAATAGTTCTTCAGCACTTAAAGGCAAGTGCCTTAAAAAAAGAGATGAGCAACACAGTGTGTCCCATTAAGTGCCCAACTTTCACTTTCTGAAAGCTGATACATCCATAATTAGTGGATTTGGAGTGGCACAGTTTTGAAGCTTTTTTTTTTTTTTTTAACAATATCCACTAAAATTGTAGATCTATTCTTCCAGTAAAAAAGAAACAAACCAACATCACACAGTTGCATACAAAAAAGCAGAGGGAGACAAACTGTGTATCACCATATGTCCTCTGGAGCCTTCACAGGGAATATGTGTTTTTTCCCTTCCTTATATCACTTTTCACCAGTATTATGTTGGGACATAATGACATTGGCAGAGTGTTTCTCAATCTCAGGAAACACAAGATGTGTGGCCTTCGATTTCCAGAATATACCAATCCACTTATTACAAGTTTTCTCTTCATTCAAGCTGAGTCTGTACAAGATGAACAAAGGAACTCAGCCCATAGACTTGTATTTTAAGATACTGCCTAATAAAAAAGTCAAGAGGATAAACAAAAACCCTTGAGGCTTTTTTCCCCATCTTAGAGCCAATGTTAAAAGATACATCACTTTAGCACAGTTACACGTGTCATTTTTTTCCTGAAAAAAGAAAGACAAGTAAACACAAAAATGCCAGTCAGTAAAATACATGTTTTCTCCTTTTGTAAAAAAAAAAAAAAAAAGGCATACACCTCAGCAGGCAAAGCTATGAATAAAGTTACAATTTATTAATACCTGGCTGTGATAATCCTACTAAAAATGCTTGTTTATAACTGCAGAATGAAAGCTGAAGAAATGAATGCAAAGACAACCCTAAGGCTATGGGGCACGCTTCTATCCTTCTGAACTCAGAGAAAGTGGTGTGAATGTGTTCAAATGTTGCTGATTTAAAACTGGATTTCTGAAAGTCTCCTGCTTCTGCAGTTGTCAGTAAAGAGGTTCATAAATAAAGCCTCCTTTGTGTTCACACCAGCTTTGTGTACAAGCCCATTTAGCTTTCTTGCTGACAATATGGCAATTGTTTATTATTGTCTTGAGATATTTTCTACTCTCCAGTCAAAAACCACAATCTTCCATCTAAATATTAATGAGGTTCAACCTTGCTTGGCTTTCTTAGATCATCCAAGATCACTTTGGTGCAGTCACCTAGCTAACAAAGCAGAAGATAGAAGATAATTGCAGTAGAATAAAAGAATTAAGTGGACCATGATGGCCGGACAGTATAGCTTCAGCTGCATTGCTAGCATTGGATGTCTACTGGTCACTGATAAGACTGATTGATTGTGCTTTAATGTCATTCAATAACAAGAGTTCTTTGGCTAAGATGTCAATGGACATCTCTTCTGCTCCATCAATGATGTCTTTTTACAGCTGCAACTCTATCAGTTCAGAACTTCCTCCTAATACACTTTTATACTACCTCTTTTTTCCACAAATCTCTCCCAAAAACCTTTAGTATCAAGTCCACCGAAAGAAAGCAAAGTCCATGTAAGTAAATCAAATTTATATTTCTCCTTCTATCTACTGAAATTAAGCCCAGTTAAATGTAACAAATGAGACAGGATATTTTCCTTGTTACATTATTTCCAACCATGAAATCTTCTGTTTCTTTATACAGAACTTTAGATTATCAACCACTTGGATGAAGGATACATTTTTATTCTTGTCCTATAACTGCCATGCAAAATAAGAGTTGTACACAAATTGTTGAATAATGTCAAGATAAAGAGAGAACTTAACAGACTGTAGCTTTCACTGCTAAGAAACCAATAAACATTTGTAGGTAAAAAAATTCTGTTTACACATGTTGTCACTGTATGGCAGTAGCAAAACTGAGTTAGATGAAATTAGATCTGGAATTAAAGATATTTTCAAGGTCTGACAGTTCAGTAATACTTAGAGATCATGTAATTTACGATATCATCCATTCGTATTCATGTTAGCTCCCAATAACTGTTGGGAGCTAACATCTTTATTTTCTTTATTTTAACGTTTTTATTTTTCTTATATGTATCCATGTATTCATAACTATGTTTTTACTTATACCTATTATCTTGTAAGCAATTGACAAACCAAAATAAATAAATAAATAAATCTCTGAAAAGGATATCACGAGGGCAGCCGCATTTTCCAAAATCAGTTAATTCTATTTCTACTCCTGCCTGTTTATTTATCTGCATATTAAATGTGTGTGGTCATTAAACTCAAAACAATGTAATTGTGGGTAGTTTGTAAAAAAAAGAATCAAATAAAAACAGTATCAGGCACTCATATTCATATCATCATTGGTTGTGGCTGAGTGTGGGTCTTTCCCCACTCAATTCTACCCACAGAGTAAAGTTTCTAAGGCACAATTATGCTATTATTGAATGTTTAATGCATTATACGGTTGCAATCTTTATTGTTTTGAAAAGAAACAAACTGTGTAAGTAAAACTTTACTGTAAAATGAGAGGTTTCAACCCCATAGCAGCAACTCGTGCAGAGAGATAATGGGTAATTCCTTCAAGCATTAAACAGCCTGCACCAAGTGTAGATTCACTAACACTGAGCACTGACTTATGCCAACATTCCTAACTTTGGAAAACTAAAAGCAGTGACTCAAATTGTTCACAGGTTCTAATAATATTTCATTATTTAATGAAAACTTATAGGAAGTTGCCTATGGAGAGGAGTTTCTTATATGTCAGATAACTGGGTATTAATATTAAAAGAGGTATTCAACACAGGCCTGCTGACTGCAGAGGGCAAACAAACGAGCTGCTTCCAGTGATGATCAATAGGTCAGATCATGTGTTATTCAGCATACACAGAGAGGATTCATATAATGGTGGACTTTTTTTAATTGCCTCCACAACTTGGGCAACTCCAGGAGTCAGTTCAAGAAATCTTCACCCATGCAACAGCTTTTGCAAAAATACCTCACATTGTTCTTCAACAATAGTTAGCTGCCACAACAATCAATAAAAATATTGGGTGGCTTCTTTGGTCAATGCCCCCGGGATGAGTCTTTAAAGATTGCAACCCACCTGCAGAGTGAACACTTTTGAGAAGGAAATGCAAACAGCTGACACACAATAGAAGTTAAATGTCAAATAAAGGTTTCCACTTTGAAGTGGGGAGGGCTCCAAAGCCGCCTCACTGACTATATTATTTTCTTGTGCAAAAAAATACTAACAGATTTCTAGCCGTATTGCCATTTTTTGGTATCTAGGTAATCTTGGCTTGTCCTTAAGGGATTAATCACTGTATCCTCTGTAAACAGACACGTAAGGAATGAAAATGGGGTAGCATTTATTTGAAATGCAGCTCAGCATGTTGGTGCATTCATATAGACCGAAATGATATAATGGTTCAAGTATGAGATCACAGAAATCCATGCTCAGTCCCCACTTGGAGATTATGTTCATGGAAAGATCTTGTGCCAGTCATTCAGTCTAATTAGGCTTTTTACCCTGAGTTTTTTTTTCTTTTTTTTGAACAAGGGTACAATAAACTTGCAATAAATAAATGGACCTTTTAAACGTAGGCTTAATCAAGTCTCAATGTACTCTGCTAATAATTCTGCACTTCATTTCACATTCCTTTCCAAGCAGATTTAATTCATTACCATATTACAATTATAACCTGTATTTCAATAAGATGATTCTCAAGAGGCTCTATGACAGTTACTTACTAAAATGCAAGAAAGACTTAAAAAAACATGGAATATAAAAACATACCATGGCAATTAAATAGCAGATCAGCAGTAAAAATATGCCCTCCATGTTAAATGCCACCAAATGCTCAGATACACAGAAATATTTTCAGTTGGCATGTGGAATGCTAACAGAAGACACCCATTAGAAGCCTGGCTGCCAGCCAACTTCTGGACACAGTACAAAAGGCTAATTATGACCTGTAAAACTGCATCAATTTTTTAAAAAAAAAACACCTCAAGTCAAATTATTTTAAGATTGTCTTCTCCTATAAAAGCTGAGATTCTCCAGAAAGTCTCTTATTCTGCTGTTCCTACGTGTGCTGAACTCTCAACATTTAACCAGGAAAGCAAGGGAAATAAATAGTAAGCATGAATAATCTGTACATTTTATCTCTTCTGTTTATGGTAACACCAAAACAACCTTGGTCATCTCAAAAAGCTAACCATGGCCACGTTTTCTTAGTATTTGGATGACTGGTCCTCTGGAAATCCCAGGGCTGGGGGCCAAAAGTTAAATCTGAGAGGAAAGCAATAGCAAACCATTTATGTACTGCTACCATAAACACTATGTGGGTAGGGTTACATTATCTCATCAGGGTTCAATCTAGAGAAAAGAAGGTCTAGGGGGGTGGGACATGATAGCAGTATTCAGTATTTGAGATGTTGCCACAAAGAGGAGGGGGTCAACTTATTTTCCAAAGCACCTGTAGGTAGGACAAGAAACAATGGATGTAAACTAATTAAGGAGAGAAGCAATCAGGAATTAGGGAGAAACTTCCTAACAGTGAGGACAATTAATCAGTGGAACAGCTTGCCTTCAGACATTTTGGGTGCCTGATCACTGCAGGTTTTTAAGATGTTTTTGGTATACTGCAGGGTCTCCTGCTTTAGCAGGGGGCTGGACTAGAAGATCTCAAAGGTGCCTTCCAACTCTATTATGATTATTACCAAAGGGGGTGTCCCTTAACCATATTTACTTTATTAGTTTATTTTACTTCTTTGGTCTCCAAAACAGAAATTCTCACAGAACAGGATTTCTGTCACAACCAGTGAGCAACCCATGTTTTGTTTCAGACAGATGCTTGGGACTTTAAATGACATTTTATTTTATTTTTATTTTATTTTTATTTTGTATATTTTATTTTTTTAGAAATGTCTATAATAGAGCTTTTGTTATTTTACAGCAAAAGCATTTACAGAACACTATCATTGGCTGTATACAATTCTCAAGCACCTTTTCTCTAACATATTTAGACAACAAACTATAAGAGTTGGCAGCATAATTTCTAATTGTTTTCCAACAGAAAAAAAATACACCTCTAAAATTCCAAAATATCCTCCAACTTCTGTCTAATACCCTACCGCACTCCGCCCCTCAGAAAATGTTGGATTAAAGACTTTGGCCTGGAGGCTGCAAAAATAGGTGCTGAGGTACTGAAGAGTGAATATCCCTGAAGTCATATTTCAATAGTTCAGGGAGAAAAACAGTGTTCATCCTCTACAGGCGAGATGAGGAACGATGGCCCTTTTATGACTTGTGGACTTCAACTCTCAGAATTCCTGAGCCAGCATGACTGGCTCAGGAATTCTGGGAGTTGAAGTCTACAAGTATAAAAGGGCCATTGTTCCTCACCCCTGCTCTACAGGGCCAAGGAGCAGCCCTTTCTCACTCTACATTCCTCAGAAGATAGAGGAAGAGGTGGAATAAGGAAGAATATAGCTGATGATTTTAATGTTTTCATACTGTAAGCTACCCAGAGTTGCTTTGAAAGGAGATGGGCAGTAAATAAATTTAATAAATCAATACTCATAATAATACTGCATCAATTGTTGCTTTCTCCCCATTCTCAGTAAGTGCAGCTACTGCATTTCGAAGGTGTATATCTACTATTTGTGGTTTTATCATGTTAGTATGTTGGAAGAATGATCTTTCTGGGTTCAGTTCCAAGTGGTGAAAAAGACACTGGAAACATGGAGGCTGTTTGGAAAGATGGTTTAATGGTGGACAAGGCCACATGGCTTGGAGCTCCAAAGAAGGAAGGATGATCACATGCTTCAAGATGTTGGGTGAAGAAAAAAGAGAAAGGAAGGGCTGAGATGCTGAGAGTCCCTTATATACCCTCTGTTGGGCCCCACCTTAGTGTTGCCTGTTCCTGTGTAAGAAATGTATCCCATTGGCTGTCAGACTCCCAGGGGTGGGGGTCTTAACTTTGTAGGCTTTGTCTGGACCACATGGCTTCACCTGAGTGTTGGCTGATACAATCTTCCCAGGCCAGGTGGTAAGATGGGTAGAGGCCTTTATTATGTAGAATACTCTGGCCAAGGCCTTAGTGGCCCATTAGCAAAGGTGGAGGGGCTGAGTTTCTGCCTCTCTGAGTTTCTACTCTATTCTTTTTAGGGGAAATATTCTGCCTTTTTAATATTTCCCAGGATATTTCATTTTTTCTATGAGAGGGGCGGTAACTTCTCTGCAAGTAGAGAGGCAATCCAAAAATGAACAATGAAATAAAAGGGCATGTTACCATTAACTCTAACAGGACATATACTTCTTCGCGAGCAGAGTAATTTTTAAATTTGACCAACCTAGCAATAATTTCTGGCAAGCATACATGAAATGCCTGTTGTTCACATTTCATTTAGTCCTTTAGATGTACCCTTTTAAAACCTTAGATTGATCCTTAAGAAATATTATATGCAAGATGGCCTCAGATCAACTTTTGTGGGCCAGAAAGACCAGTCTATATTTATCTTCATGTGTGCACATGATAGTTCTCCCTATCCTGCCATAAAATCCAGCATGGCTTGCCAAAAGCATGCTCAAGATCATATGAGGAATCTAATAAAGAGACCCTCATCACTTGAGAGCGGCTGAAGAATAAAAATGAAAACAGATCAGCTTCACTGCATTTTTGACAGACCTAAAAGTAAAAACTGGTGGAAATAGTGTGATCTGAAATGTGCATGTCCTTTTGGAGGGTGAGGGCAGTGCTTGGCCTCTGAGTCATATCTAGGCAGATGCACCCTTAGAATTGTGTGGGAAGGGCCAGAATAAAAGAGATGAAGTGAGAACAAAAACTACATTTACAGTTATGTTAAAATTAAATTGAGCATTAACTGAACGTGACCAATAACTTTACCCACTATGTGGTTAATTCTTTCTCCCTTTTGTCCTATTGAAAGTGTAATTTGGTCACAACCTTTAGTGGAGAGTGGGTAGTAGGTAGCCTTGAAGATGGAAGTCCTATGTCCATGCATAGCATAGTCACTGAGTTATCTATAACAGCTGGATTGTATATTTTCTGAATGTAAAGTCACAAGTACAATCCAATATTCTAAATGGTGCTAAGTTTCTTTTATGTTTTTACTTACTAATCACAGAAAATCCAGCAATATAAGCAAACTCCAGTTTGTAGAAACTCCCAAATTCAACTTCACTAAATGTCTCTCTTGAGACCATATGACATTATAAACAGCTCTCCAAAACCTCTGATTATCCAGATGTTTTGGATGTCCTCCAGCCCATTCCGACAAATGAAGTTGAACTCTACATGCTTAGCTTTAAACAACTCTTCATGCCCTGCTGAAACTAATGGGAGTTAAGCACATAATTAAAATGCTTTTCTAACTGAGGTTTGCTTCAGAAGTCTGCTTACCAGTCTTTGTTTGAATAAGTGTTTGAATAAGTGTTTCCTAAGTTGCTGACATTCTCATTGTAATGAGTGTGACACAGCTAAAAAATATTTTAACATCAAGGCATTTCTTCCTGCTCTTAAGAGCAGGGAGACTGGCTGACTCCCAGGATATGCTTGTTGAATGAGGATATAGTTTCTTTTTCCTTGCTTTCATGCAAGGTATGCAAGGTATAATCCTAATATTACAGCCAGGGATTTTAATAACTCAATAGTAACATGCAATATACTATGAAAAAAAAGATTTGGTTGCACAGAGGCCTACAGAAGCTGACAAAGAGCATCTTATCCCAGTTGCTAATCAGCAGATTAAGCTTTGCTATAGTGTAAGTGACTCTAATGCATGGAGTTCCTCTAAACATTCTGCCATCCAGAATGTGGGAATATTGCACGAATAATGCTGATCATGTGATTGGTCAATCAATGTTTATTGCAATTTGCTGCCAAAGTACCACCCTGGGAATGTAGTGAACAATTCTACCAGGTATGTGTTGGGTGACTGACAGAAAAATCCATCCCTCCTTTTCCCCAGTTATCAAGGATGAGCACAAGGAAGTTTAAAGAAACAAATTACACAGGTCCGTGTAGAAAGAAAAGCTCTCTTGCCTTGGCTCTGAATATGTAGGCAACAGAGATTTATCAGAGCCCCCCCCCTTTTCTGAGTTTTTTTGCACCACAGTATATTTTATTCTAGCAGCTCTTAATTAGTAATTTTAGATACCATAGCTGCTCAGTTTAACTGTTTTATATACTGCTGATTTTAACAAAAAATTTTATTTGGATTCTATTATTGCATTTGGTTTAATATGCTGCCCAACACAGCATATTTTTAGAAACACAAAAGAAAAAAGCAAAGAGAAACCAAGAGGATAATGTAGAAAGTTAGCACCTATCCAAGAAGAATGAAATATTCTAGGAAATATTAAAAAGGCAGAATATTATATTTCCCCTGGATGAGAAAAGGAGAAACATGTTTTTAAAGACAAAGCACCTTCCTGCAGCTCCCTGCCCCCTACTTCAGCTCCAGGGTGATGGGATTAAGACATGGCCCTCAGGACATGATAGGATTAGCCCTCTACCCATCTCACCATATGACACCTGGGAAGATTGCATCACCCAGCAAGATTCAACCAAGCTTGGGACTAAAGACAACTTACAAAGTTATCCCTGCATGGCCCTATGGGAGTCTGATAACCAATCAGAATAAATTTCTTTCACAGGAACAGGAAGGAAGTTCAAAGCAAGTTCAGAGGGTATAAATAAATCTCACTCTCGACTCCATGTGGTCAGCTACCCAGGACTTCAAACCACGTGGTCCTGTCCACTGTTAAACCATCTTTCCGATCAGCCTCCATGTTTCCTGTGTTGTTTGTTTTCTTCCCACTTGGAACTGAACCCAAATGGACATTTCTTCCAACAATTATAAAGCTGTTAACAGTATTAAAAACCCATTAGTATAATTAATGCAATAGTAAAGATGAGATGCCCGATAGGAAAGCAAGGTCCCAGTCTGACTTTCAAAAAAATACAGCAAAAAGGTTCAGAGATATCTCTAGGACAGAAATACACAACTTTTTCCAGGATGAGGGCTATACTAGCTGGGGCTGTTCTCCAACAAATGTAAGATGGATCCAAAACAATGTTGAATATGATTTTATTTCAATCTAATTAAATTATAATAACATGCATATTCCCTTGTGGAATATGTAAGATTTTTCCTCTTGATGCACACTGAGAATTACAATGTGGTAACAACGGATGATCTCCAAAGAGCCATATTGAAAGTCTGTTATTTCTATTCCAGAAAGAGTCCATTCCGCAGATCATAAGCAGCACTAAATGGAAAACTTCTTCTCTTCTAAGCCATCTGTGGGTGGCAACATCTGGTGAAGAAGTTGTGATATAGATGCTGTCAGCTTTATAACAACCTCAGGAGAGATGCAAGGCAGAAATAGCAAATTACCAAGTTTCTCATACAGCCATATGCAACATTAAATATTTATTTATTTTGAAGGCCAGTTTGAAGGCAGAAAATTAGAATATAAGAAGTAGCCGTAACAACTGGCTCTTCAACCATAAATATATGAGTGGTAGATAAAATTTTAATAGCGTTAAAAATTACTTGGAACCTTCCTGAGTATAGACTTCTTTTTACTGTAAGAAATACATCGGACACAAAAGGAACTGCCACTGAAGTGAGCTTAAGGAATGGGTTTTAATTCAGTTCACACCAATTTACATGATTTAGTCAATATATAAATATGTGACTATAGAAGCATATATAGGAAATAAATCCATCCAAGTTTTATTTAAAATCACATGCATTTATTCATTTTTTCATTTCTAGACAATACAAGAACTAAAATTTAGTTATCATTTGAAGCATGTTTAGCATCATTAATGACAAGCTATTTCAGTTAATCAATTATCTGATCAATTATTAATCAACAAATAAAATGTAAGTTAAGGAAAAATGTACAAAGCATTCTTTGTATTAGAAGATGGTTTGTGAATATTGGATGCATGTTTGGAGAAATGTTCGCTAAAATGAACCATCATTTTCTATGAATTCAGGAGAATGTACAAATCAACTACAAATAAAAATGGAGAAGGAATTTGAAAAACTGAACAAGGGAGTAATGGCCAGTCTATATTATGCTGAACCTAATATATTTAAAATATTCAAAGTTTAGTGTCAGGAACCTTTATATGTCCCAATGCCACATAGTTTAAATTCACACATTAAAACAATGACTTTTCAAATCATGTTTGCTGAATAAGTTACAAGTTACATAGTTTCACACTTCACAATGAACAGTTCACGGAAGACATTTAAGCAATCCAGTTAAAGTTCTCAAAAATTATCACTTGCAGAACAAAAATAAATGTGTTTAGTTTTTATAGTTTGGTGTACATGTAAACTCTGTGAACTTATTATAAGTGTGCATGCTGGCTAGGGAATTCTGGGATTTGAAGTCCACACATCTTTAAAGTTGCCAAGATTGAGAAATGCTGGATTATGTAAAAAGAATGAATAGATTCCATTCAGTTGGTGTCCGTTTTAACCTATTTCAGGGCAAATTGGGATTATGGTATTTGGGAAAAAGTAAACGGATACTAATACTTTAGCCACATCTGAATAAGCTCCATCTAGAATAATTGCCCCTGCTGTAAAGATATAAACTTAATTCTGTGCAATACTTGTGCAATTAATATTCTGTCACTTGGATAGGAGAATGAATATATATCCAGCACTTTAAAGTAAGCCCTTATTTAATTACTTTGGAAATGTAATGTTGCTGTTCAATTAATAAATGGTGCATAGGAACATTGCTTTTACTATCTCCTGTCATTGCAAAATTAGGGATACTGACAATTAGGGCAAGAATTACTCCATTTTGCCTTTCCTTGCTCTCTGATAGTTAAATGCTTCTAAAAGCATTACAGCTTTCTACAAAAGTGGAGAACAGTCCAGAGAACATTAAATTTGCAGGTCATGGTTTAGAAAATGCAAGTGCAATTAAATTCATCAGAAACAATCCAGGACAATAGGGATCCAAATGAGCAATAGGACTGTGATCCTTTGTACCAGTGGTGGGATTCAATTTTTTTTACTACCAGTTCTGTGGGCATGGCTTGGTGGGTGTGGCATGACTTGGTGGGCGTGGCATGGCTTGGTGGGCATAGCAGGGAGAGGCTACTGCAAAATCCCATTCCCTCCCACCCCACTAACATGCTTTCCAGCTCCATTCTCCTGTGCAGGGCAACAAAAGAAGACCCAGCCTATCAGCTGGGACTCGGGAGGCAGAGAATAGATGGGGACGGGGCCAGTCAGAGGTGGTATTTGCCGGTTCTCAAACTACTCAAAATTTCCTCTACTGGTTCTCCAGAACAGGTCAGAACCTGCTGAACACCACCCTCTTCTTTATACATTTGAGAAAACTAAAACTCACTAAACAAACTGAAAATTTCAACAAAAAAAAAGGATGTCTCATTCCACTGCTTTTGTATGATTTAACTGTTTTGTATTATTTAATTTTTGTGTGCTTTTGTATGATTTATGCCTTGATAAGGCCACACGTGGAATATGCATCCAGTTTTGGTTGCCACAATGTAAAAAAGATGTTGAGACTCTAGAAAGAGTGCAGAGAAGAGCAACAAAGACGATTAGGGGACTGGAAGCTAAAACATATAAAGAACGGTTGCTGGAACTGGGTATGTCTAGTTTGATGAAAAGAAGGATTAGGGGTGATATGATAGCAGTGTTCCAATATCCCAGGGGCTGCCATAAGAAAGAGGGAGTCAAGCTATTCTCCAAAACATCTGAGGACAGGATAAGAAGCAATGGGTGGAAACTAATCAAGGAGAGAAGTAACCTAAAACCAAGGAGAAATTTCCTGACAAAACAATTAATCAGTGGAACAACTTGCCTCCACAGGTTGTAAATGCTTCAACACTGGAAGTCTTTAAGGAGAGATTGGATAACCATTTGTCTGAAGTGGTGTAGGGTTTCCTGCCTAAGCAGGGGGTTGGACTAGAAGACCTCCAAGGTCCCTTCCAACTCAGTTATTCTATTTCTATTAACTGTAACTAATTGGATAAATATTAGTTTTCTGGAGTCATTGTTATACTTTTTCCCCTACATACATAGACATCACTAAAATGATCCCACGAAAATGATCCCACGAAAAGATGAGGTTTTTTTGACACTTTAAAAGTACACAAATCAATTCTAAAGTATTTCTACCTTTGTATAAGCCCATACAGCATCTTTCATCTGTATCTTCCTGGCAAACATCATAAGTTTTGATTAACTATCAGAACTTCTTTCAATGAGAGCATTCCATCATAATAAGCATCTATAAGCACTTGTTTTAGTTGGAAGGATATAACCACAGATTTAGTTTTCCCAAACTAATTCAATGATTGTGAATTAATTGGAAGACTTTCTAAGAGATGGAAATAACACACATAGAAATACGCATAAATTTCATATTGTACAAAACCTACAGCAACCTTTGGTCCAAAGTCTAAAATCCTAGGTCTGCCTCTTGGACCATTTGAACCGTGGTGGCGCAGTAATTAGAGTGCAGTACTGCAGGCTACTTCTGCTGACTGCCAGTCGCCTGCAATTTGGCAATTAAAATCTCACCAAGTTCAAGGTTGACTCAGCCTTTCATCCTTGCGAGGCGGATAAAATGAGGACCCAGATTGTTGAAGGCAATGTGCTGACTCTATAAACCGCTTAGAGAGGGCTGTAAAACACTGTAAAGCAGTATATAAGTCTAAGTGCTATTGCTATTTCTCCATAGCTGCACCAAACCGATCATTGTAGAGCTTGGCTATTGTTATTTTATGCCAATAAAAACATCAGTTAAAATGTTCCCTCAAATTAAGAACCAAAAGAATGAAACCAAAATAATAACATTTCAGTGTGGCATTAAAATGAGAGTGAAAAAACATAACACATAGGAAATAAAATTAATATTTTAGAGGTGGTCCTCAATTTATGAACACAATTGGGACCAGAATAACTGTTGTTAAGTTGTCAAGGGAAATATTTGTTAAGTGAATCAGGTTCAGTTAGTTGCAGTGGTTCTGTGAATCTGGCTTTCCCCATTGATTTTCCTGTCAGAAGCTGCTTTGGAAGGCTGCTAATGGTGATCACATGACCCCAGGATGCTGCAGTCCTCATAAATACACGTCGATTGCCAAGCGCCTGAATTTTGATCCGGTAACTGTGGGGAATGCTGTGATGGTTGTAAGTACGAGGTCCAGTTGTAAGTCACTTTTTTCAGTGCCCTTGTAGCCTTGAATGTTCACTAAATAGTTGTAAATTAAGGACTACCTGTATTACACTTCATAATGAGTACAAAAACGTATATTCGGCACAACAATCTGCAGTCAATTCCATACGATACTAATATATCATAATACACAGATAGACAAATTCTGATTGAACCTTAAGGAAAACATACTAATATAAAGAACAGTTTAGTAGTGGAACTAGTCACCCATTTGTCGGGGATAGTTTAAGTTCGATTTTCCCACTAAGCAGGGAAATTTGATTCATCAATATCATTAATAGCTAAATGAATCCTCTTCTCCCTCCCTTTTTTATTAATTCACAAGAAAAAATAATTTCAGGAAAAGATTAAATACCTTTGCCAAGCACCACAACTGGCTCCTTGATCTACTTATCCTCTTTATTATTAATACAAGAAGCCATGAAAGTTCCTGCAACTGCTTGAATGCACACTGTTTAATTAAGGGTAGTAGGGGTTTGGAGAAAATGTACCTCTGATAAAGAAAGCTGGCTAGAATTAGTGGGAAGCAGGCAAACAAAAGCCGAATATATTAGTACCACTGTTCCTCTTTTATTGTAATTTTTTTAGGAGTAGGAGTGACAAAGGGAAGAGTCTGTTGTAACTAAACACACACAGAGAATGTTCAATGTTTAATACACAGAGCCCTACCTATAACAGGTGAACACCATCAGAATAGCTAGTTACGATTCACAGCAAATATTTAGATTAATTTAAATTAATTTTACTTTGTTAGAGTGAGCTAGTACTAATGATTACTTTGTCTCCAGACTTTAGTGTGTTTCAAGGTTGAAATCTACATTAATTCATACAAAATAATAAATATTTTTATATTGTTATTTTTGTTCATTCTTGTTTTGTTAGCTGCCCAAAGTTATTCTGGTGACTGGATGGCCTTATAAATTAAGTTTAAACAAATGAGTTATAACCCAGTTTAGTTCATGTGTATGTTAAGGAGAAAAAGATTAGGCCATTACAGGTAGTCCTCAACTTACATGAGTTTGCTTAGTGACTGTTCAAAATTATAACAGCGCTGAAAAAAGTGACTTATGACCATTTTTCACACTTATGCCCTTTGCAGCATTCCCATGGTCATATGATTTACATTCAGATGCTTGAAAACTGACTCACATTTATGACAGTTGCAATGTCCCATGGTCACATGATCAACTTCTGTGATCTTCTGACAAGCAAACTCAATGGGGAAGCTAGATTCACTTAACAACACTTACTAATTTAACAACTGCAAAGATTCACTCAACAGTGGCAAAAACAGTTGTATAATAGGGCAAAACCTCACATCTCACTTAGCAAAATTTTGGCTCAATTGTGGTCATAAGTCGAGGACTACATGTACTGCCTCCCTAATAATAAAGTGCATAAAAATGGAATATACTTAGTTCTACAGGAAATTAACACTCTGTTTGTTGTATTTAGTTGTCTTTATAAAGTAGACACACCCGCAGGAAATCTTACTGCTGTCTGGATTCATAGCTTCCTTCCAGGCCTGCTGCAAATACTGCACATGTAATTAATCTAGGCCTCCCAAAAAAATCATAATTAAAAAACTGGGAGGAAAGCCTAAAATGCTTTTCTGAAGAACATTCAAAGGAAATTTACTTGAAGATCTGGCAAAGCTAAAGCAAGTAAATATAAAGATACAATCTAAGAGCCTGATGCCCACAAAGGCACAGGAGGCTGAAGTTTAAATTTGAATCTCTTCCTCATCAGATTGATCAGAAGATTACCCCGAAATCTACTTTTAGAGTTGCTGTTTTGGTTCCGGCAAAACAAGTTAAGAGAAAAATGACCAACCTGTTGGAAAGCAGAAGATAAAAGCACAGGTGGGACAAAAGGAAGCATTTAAGCTGCTCCCCATTTCTCAGCTTTAGTCTTTTGGAAAGAGGAAAGCAATAGAGCAGGGGTGTCACACTTGATTTCATTCCATATCAGGGTTGGGTTTGACCTTGGGAGGCCGGGGTAGGGTAGGCATGGCCAGGGTGGGCATGGCCAGATCGAAGTCACTCATCTCATGTGCCCTTAGAATCTGTTCCACAGAACTGGAAAAAACCCCTGTAATGAGCTCTGGAGCACAAGTGTCCAACCTGAGATCTTCAGAAGACTAGGTTCTCCACCAAGGCTTCTCCAATACTTGCCTTTAAATTATAATTTATTAATATGAAAGAGGAAAATCTTAAATATGTATAATTAAAATGTATTCAATAACATTTACGTATGCTGTATATTACATAAAATCATTTTTTTTTATTCTAATACTACCTACTTCAGGGGTGTCAAACTCGATTTCATTCATCAGGATTGTGTTTGACCTCGAGGGGGTGGCGTGTGCATGGGCAGGTTGTGTATGGGCAGCTTGATGTCACTTGTGTCAGGGGCACCTCTGGTGGCCAAGTGCTAAAGCAGGACTTCCCTCAGACCCTCCCTCACTCTCATTATAATCTTCCTTCCTTCCTTCCTTCCTTCCTTCCTTCCTTCCTTCCTTCCTTCCTTCCTTCCTTCCTTCCTTCCTTCCTTCCTTCTTTCCTTCCTTCCTTCTTTCCTTCCTTCCTTCTCCTTTCTTCTTCCTTCTCCCTTTCCTTCTTTTTCCTTCCCCTTCTTCCCTTCTTTTTCTTTGTCTTTCATCATTCCCTTTCTCCTTTCCTGCCTTCTGCCAATGGAAACTGAGCTCAGGGGGGGCTGTATGAGCCCCCCCGGGCCCATTTTCAGCTGCAACAGCCTCCTGCACCCCTCTGCCAGTGAAAACGGGGCCCAGGAGAGCCACACATGGGCTGGTCCTTTGCTGTTTCCAGGGCAGCCTGCAGGCTGGATCTAAGCACCCCGTGGGCTTGAGTTTGATACCCCTGACCTATTTCTTCATCCTGGCTCTGACAGCTTTTTTGAGTGTGATCACTCAAGTGCACAAACCGAAGACCAACTGTGTCACAGACCAGCAGAACCAGGCAGCTGTTCCATGTGGGAAAGAAATGCAGAAGGAAGGAAATAATAACAAAACTGAAGTTTGGAAGGGACCTTGGAGGTCTTCTAGTCCAACCCCTTGCTCTAGTCTAGTGGTTGCTCAATCTCTTTTTAAAAACCTGTGGAGCACCTACAATTTCTGAAGGCAAGTTGTTCCACTGATTAATAGTTCTGTGAGGAAATTTCTTAGTTCTAGGTTGGCTAGTAAATATCACAGTACTCAAATGGAATTTAATTCATAAGAGAATGGATTTTGCTGGTCTGTAATGGCATCAAACTTATGAAATTCCCTCCTTAGGAAAATTTACAAATCCTTTCTTATTAGTTTTCAGATGCGAAACCAAGAGGGTATACATTGAAAATTTCTTTGGCCTGTCCTAACAATGGACAGAATTGTCAATTTTCAGTTAAGTTTGCACAACATTTTGCCAAAGATGCAATTCTTTCCACAACAGTGGATTTTTTACATTAGTTTTTATATTTTTCCTAATTCATTTATTTATACTGGTAAATTTAATCCCAAAATCTGGGGAAATATGAATACATATTTCATGTTGCTAAGAAATTGTTTTATTTATGTTGACATTTTTAAATGACATGAATTTCTACTGAATCTTGAAATCATTCGGCACATTAAAAAATGGAATAAATTTGTCTAGTATATATGGATTCACATTTTTTACACTAACATCCTAAACAGAACATGAGTGACAAGATATCCTGAAACTACACTTGAACAAAATGCTTTCAGTATTTCCAATTTTGTAAAATTAATGTCTTAACTACATTTTTTATTAGCAGCCTTGTCAATCCTTTAATGGAAACACAAGTTATACATTAATTCAACTGAATTAGTAAAATACTAGTAATACTTCTTTCTGATATTATGTAACTACTGAATAATTTCAATCCTCTAATTTTAAAAAGGAGTTGATATTCACTTGGAATTCACTTGCAAGATAATATGGTGAGTCTACATTTAACAAATTAAAATCCATTTTTCCCATGAACAAAGGCTGAGACCTGGTTATAGGCACTTTAACAAAAAGAAAACTGTTAGCACAAATGGTCATCTGACTTTTTTATTAACATCTGCTAAAAATATTTTTGATAATATGGATTTTTGTCCTACATGCCTGGGAAATTTTCTCCACTGAAAGTTTTTACAATTCCATTCTGGTAACAAATACCTTAAATTCCTGCTTCTTTTAGATACCTGTATCACAGATCCTTCCGTCAATCAACTCAGACATCCTAACTGCATGAATATTCAACAATTTGTGGGTATTGATGCTTAATGTTTCAATTATTCATTTATATCATAATTTCATCAATGTTTCTAGTTTGTTGTTTTAATACCCCATCCAAGGCTTGCTAATGTCAATTAAGTAGCATTATTCTCCCCCATGTCTCTAAATGTCTCTAAATTTCTGGCAGTTGTGCCCATTTAATGCCAGGGTCAGTACTTCTTCTTGACATGAATGAATAAAAATTTCTTGAGATATCAACAAAATATTGTTTTCATCTATTTTCAAAAGTCCTCTTTCAGCATTGCATTGTGCTGGCCTCAGAATTATTCATTTATCTCAAAATGGACTTTTGCATTTTTAGTTCTTCCAGCTTTGTTAGGAGTCTTTTGTGGTAACAAGGTGGATAGGATATATATTTAATAAACAAAAATAAATCATGCACATAATGTAAACAGCTTAAAATATAACAACATGCAGGAGAGCATGTAAAACAAGCAGTCAAAAACAGATTTCTGAAACTAATTGGTAAAAAATAACAGCAGAACAGTAGAAATGAATCAACCTGATAAAGACCTGCTTAAATTATGTTGAAGAGTACTGGACCTAAAACAGATCCTTGGGGTACCCCCATTGCATGCAGTTCCACTGAGGGCTACATGTTCAGTTCAGTTGGTCAGCCAGTTACGAATCCATCTGGTAGTGACGCTGTCTAACCCACATTTTTCTATCTTATCAAGTAGTAGGTTATGGTCTACTTTATCAAATGCCTTACTGAAGTCCAAGAAAATTATATCCACAGCATTCCTCTGATCTACTAATTTTGTCACTTTGTCAAAGAATGCAATAAGATTTGTCCGGCAGGATTTGTTTTTGACAAACCCATGTTGGCTTTTGGTTATTATTTTGTTTGCCTCTAGGTGTTCACTAGTTCGTTGCTTATCTTTTCCAGAATCTTCCCAGGTATTGAGGTCAAGCTGATAGGTCTGTAGTTTCCTAGATCTATTTTTTCCCAGATCTTGGCAGGTTCCCAGTGCTACAGGATCTTTGAAAGATACAGTCCCGTGATGGCAAACCTATGCCATGTGTGCCGGGAGTGGCACGCAGAGCCATTTCCCCCGGCACGTGAGAGCTCGCCCGGAAGAGTCCCACTGCACATATGTGCACGCCGCTGCCACCCGAGAGCTGATAGTCAGGTATCTGGTGAGCATGTGTGGGGGGGTGCATGGGAAACATGTGCGCATGCATAGAGATGCATAGTGTACACTGGGGGTCACAGGCACATGCGCAGAGATGCTCAGCTTGCACAGAGATCACGCATGCATGTGCAGATGCATGGCACATGGGCGGTGATCATGCGCGGCAAGGGGAATCACAGGTGCAGGGTGCGCAGAGGGAGATTGCACACATAGGCGCAGACGCGCAGCGCACTGCAAGGGGATCACGTGATCAGGCACAGGAGGTGTGGGGGGGAGCTGGCACGCCTTCTGGGTGCTAGCACGTGAGCCAAAAAAGGTTTGCCACTACTGATATATCCAATGGTTCTGAGATCACGTATGCCAGTGCCTTCAGAACCTGGTCCTGGTGATTTGAACTTGTCTAGGGTGAACAGGTGCTCACTTATCATTTTAAGTTGTGTTCCTAATCTGTTTTTCGTGGTGGTGTTTTTGATAAGTTGAACTGTTTTTGCCTTTTGTGTAAAGACAGAGGCATGGGCTGTTCTTTGTGCAACCCTTTATTTGTTACAATTCTTGGACTTTATTGGGTCTCCGCCCAGATTTTCTAACCAGACCTTTTTATCCTCACCCAAACTTAACCCTAACCCTAACTAGAACTAGAGAAGACTATAGGTTGGATAAAAAAATAATGTTACATGACTCTTCAACTACACATACTACACATACAACAGCAACAAATTCCATTTAGATAATCTCTTGCATGGAAAAAAAAACTCTTATGGAACTTGCCTGTCAAATTTCTGTGCATGTACATGTAAAACATCACAACTGATAGTAACTTTTGTTATAGTTTCTTTAAGCTACTCTACTAGGTTTATAAGATCGAATCAGTTAGACAGGGAATAATTTCAATGAATTCTAGCAAAAGAGCAATTATCAGATGAAAAATGATAGATCTGTAGCCAGCTCCAACATAGTTTTCAATTTTGCTGTGGACTTAAATCAGAATGACGTGCCTTTAAATTTATCTCAAAAGCAAAACTGGACACTTATACATTATCAAAAAATATAAAAGGTCTCAAACTGGGCAGCCTTTCAAACAATGTCTTCAAATAAAGGAATGTTCTCTGTTACTTGAAATGTTCATTCTAATGCTCTACTGTTCAAATTAGCTTATGAAACAGATATGTCCCACCCATGCCAAGTTCTCTGAAGGGTGACAGAGAATAAGAGTGAGATATTTTTTTTTAAAAAAGTAACATTTTATAGTCATTCTAATCTGAGAGGGGAAAAAAACAATCCTAAGAATATTTTGTTTCAAGAATGATCTGTATTATCACAGTATTGTGGTCAGCATTTACGCCAAAAAGCTTAATGCTTTATTCTCTCTGTTTCATCAGAAAAGGGACAGGAAAGAACAATGCTAGAGAGTAAGTTTTATTTTTGCACCGTAGACTGAACTCAGGCTCTGAATAAAAGTATTGGAGGGGGCTTATTGAAGTGATATTCAAAATATAGTACTTCTTACCTAAACAATCTATTGAGCTTTACATTTGTGAAACCTACACAGAATGAGTTCTGTGTACTAGGTTGAATGTTTCTGTCTCATTGCATATCTGCTTTTGCTTGGAATACAGTTGTGTTTTCAGACTAAGACTTAAGTTTGATTGTATTTTATATAAAATAGACTCTCCAAAGGGATTATCATGTTGACCTTATGCAGGCTGAAAGCCATGTTGGCTTGACTGTGAGCTTCTTATAAATATTGTTGGTGCTAAACTTGAAAATGGAGGGCTGAAACCGAAAATTGTGGGGCTGAGGGTAGGTGGGGTTCTCCAGACATAAGAACCGCCAACCCAACTACTGTAAAAGGAATTCCGGATTCAATTCAGGAAAAGGTAATGGAAAACTCTTTCTTTAAAGATGTTAAAGCAGGGGTCCCCCCAACCCCTGGCTCACAGACCGGTACTGATCCGTGGCCTGTTGGAAACTGGACCACGCAAGTGGTGGGCAAGTACACGAAGCTTCATTCGCACATGCATGGGATTTAGGTTGAGCAGTGCACGCAAAACCATCCCTCCCCTCAATCTCCACCTGCTGCCACTGCTACTGGTCCATAGAGCCAGAAAGTTAGTGACCGCTGTGTTAATGGACATATATGGACATGGCTAAAATATTTGTTTGAATAGATTCCCTAGTCAAACATATGTCTTGTTTTACTGGAGAAGAATGCTAAGCTTTCCTAAGGAAGTCTGAAGATGATGACTTGACCAAATCCGTAAGAAAGTCTAAACACTTCTTTACTTACTAATTGTGCCATTACAATTGTTTTAAACAATACATGCTGTTAGAACATAGAATATGAAAAGCATAAACCAGGGAAAACCTACAATTGAAAAAAAAGAAGAAGAAGAAGCACATTATATTGGGCATTTTAGAAATATGTGAACATAAGTAAATTTGCAAGGCTACTAAAATCAAACAATTATATGACATCCTATTCAGAATTGGAGAATATACAAAGGAAGCAGTGATACTAAAGCAGATGGGAACCCCAAAATAGTAAATATTCAATGAGCTTTCAAGATTCTATTACTATAGCCTTTATCACTAAAGTATTTCTTGTGCATGTCTATTTCCTGACTTGGCTTATCTCAAAGGGCTGGCACCTACAGAGCTTGGAAAGAATTTTTTTCCCCTACAGGCAATGATTTGTTTATTATTATTTATTCAATTTATATGCTAATCATATCCTTGTCAAGTGACTCCAGGTGGCTTACAACATTGTAAAGGTAAGTACAAAATGTTAAAACCTTAAATAGTAAAATAAACACCGAATAAATAAAACCCAAAATATAACGTGGTGGAGATGCGGGGAAGGAGGCGGGAATCTCCTTCCCAGTCCACTAACCACCTCCAGCATAGCGGTACACCCCCACTGTGCCCCCCCCTCTGACCAAATGGCAGAATCAGATTTTGAGGCTTTTTTGGAAGGCCAGGAGGGTGGGGGGGGGGTGGATCTCAACTTGAGGGGTATCTGTTTCCCTATTAATTTATTAATTCTGATTTCATCTTGATTAAACAATTATATTCAAAGGCGAGGAGGAGAAGGAAGAAGAAGAAAAGAAGAAGAGTTGTCACTTACTGTTCCTATGTCCTTGCCTTGGATAATTGCCATCTCACAGAGCTTTTGAGAAACAATTGAGCAGTGGCTTTTTTTAAAGCATTCAAAGTTGAACCAGGGTGCTTCCCCCCCTCCTGTCTCTTTAAAATGTTATTTTGCATTTCTTATTTCAAGCAGTTAGGATTGCATGTTGAATCTGGGTGAAGTTTCATTGCAAAAACCTATCCCAAATCATTTAAAACAGATGTATTTGTGTACCTTGTATGCATTTTGGTATGCCTTTAAATATTGCACACATCCTAAATTCTTGGGAAAGGACAGGAGTATATATATTAAATTCAGGAGCCAGACATAAAGTGAGAAAATGACTGAACCTAAAGCTGTCTGGTTGACACCATCAAAGTGTGCTAAGTCTGGGAACGAGACAGGATCATGAAGAGATTATTAACTGGCCAGAGATGGAATTTCAGCCTAAAGGCATGTGTGGCCTTTTAAAAGTTTCCAGGTATTTATTTCATCAGTCTTGAATACAGAATTTCGGAGTTGGAAATACGAGGTAAATTCATGAAGAAATTGGCTATACAGGTATAAGCTTCCAAAAGTTATTTTACTAAAGCAGAAATAAACAAGAACCTGTGATATGATTTGGATATCATTGTATCCAAATTCTGCCCCTAAAATATGCAATAAAAATTAAGGCAAGAATGGTATAAGATTTTGCATAGATTTAATACATTTAATAGCAATAATAATCATTATGCAACCCCTCCCCAATGTGCAATCTGCCTGAACTGTAAATGTATCTATATATATCACAATATCACAGCATTCTCCCCCAAAATTGCCCATCTCTGCTATAAAATAGACAGTGGAGAACTGTATTCTCATCTCAAACTGAAGACAATAACAATGAACAAAATTAAAAGATAGTGACATCTTTTACTCCTGGACAGGAAAATGACATTTCATTTCTTTTCTACAAGTTCTCATTCAGTTTTTTGACAAATAATTTCTTTAATAAAGTATTTCAAAGGAGTTTTGAAGACATTCTTATGGATACAGTGTGATGCATGAATGTGTTAGTCTTTTCTGTATTCTTTCAAGAAATCTACAAGTTAACTGTAAAATTCCAAAACATTGTGGAGAAACGCTGTTCACAGTTTATATACATTGCTTATGTATAGAGATCCTTCCATTTCTTTCTCATGTGCTATGATGCTCTACCACTTAGCTTCGTGCTTTTTTAAGAGGCAACTGGACTTTCTGGTTTTTCTTTTTGCTTCTCATCCAAGAAGCTTCTACAGCTCCTGAAAAGCACCTTTGAGGCAACCATGACCTGGATGACTGAGAATCTCCATATTTTAACTTTATTCTAAGGAATAAAGTTGATGAAATTCTACACAAGCAACTAGCTACTACTGAGTAAATGGCTTTTGAAAATAAAGGGCCTGTGACTATAGGTAATTTGTATAAAAAAAATGTGAGACAATCCAATTCATTTTCTTCTCATAGCATGGGCCTAATAAGTCAAAGCAACTTGTATATTTTTTCCAATGGGCATGGGAAGGGAAACTTCAGTTGAAGTAATGTGTAATTAACTTCCCCAAATGTAAACAGCAACTATGTAAATCCTTGTTTGGATTGAGCAACATTTAAACTGTAGCAAGCAAGCAAATAAATAACTCGAATTCTCAATTCAATTTTGCAATTCTAATAGAAACAAAAAATTATATTCCTGTTATTCTTTCCCTTTCAGTCATCCCTTTATTCCAAACCTTTGATTTTAAATTATTTAAATTAAAAATATTTATAGTTACAAATTATTTAAATACTTAAAAAAATAGTACACCCTGCTTTACATGATTGTCTGTTATCTTGTATGATACTGAACCAATCCAAAGTTGCTGATGGAAAAATCTGGGCAAGGGACTTATTGCTAAAACTCTTACCCATAACATAGTTCCATCCCTTTTTGTTCATTTATTTAAAACATTTATAAGAAATATGGGAAAGTACTGGAGAGATATTTGTCCCTCTTTAGAGTAACTTACATCGTATACCAAAGAATCAGTGAAATACTGAAAACAACAAAACAGTCAAATAGTCCTTGTAGCATTCTTACTATTTTGTTTGCTTGGTTTTTCCCTAAATTTAAAATTATTTATTTATTTATTTGCCACCCATCTTGCCTATATGTTGTCCTTCAAAACAAAAGTTTTCCTAGTGTGGTTTTTAAACATTTTAAAGTCACAATTAAATGTTTCAATTAAAGACAGCATAGCTATTTTAAGACCTCAATTGCTTAGAAGCATAAAAATGTGTCAAAAATCTACAATTATCATGATAAAGCCTGAGAACATGGAAGTGTCTTAGTTTTATACTTAACAGAGAACAAATTGCAGGCAAACTATTGGGGAGGGTATTATTGAAAACGGGGCCACCTACTCTTTATATCTCTACACAGGAGACATTCAGAATAGGATCACTGAAGGCAATATTAGGACATGAAACAGAGAATCAAAGAGAAGGAACCAGAGTTTTAATCTGCTGACTTACCATTCTGTTCCTGAAGTTTCTGAAATCATCCTCTAAGATACATTTTATCATATCTGGCTCAGATATCACGATGTACATTCGACGACCAATGTAATACCTGTATTCAGTTACAAATGAACAGAAAAAGGAGGTTCCATTAGCCACTAAAGTAAGCAGGCAGTAGATACATGGATTTCCACAAAATAGCAACACTAAGTATAGATGGAAGTCACAAATATATGCTTTGAAATATCAGAGGCTAATAAAAAATTGTTCAGTACCGGTATTCATCAGAAGTTTCCTGGTCACTACTATTATAATGTAGTAAAGAATCTAGTTTGATCTTAAGAAAAGCAATTTCATTCTCGATTTTCCTTTTGGTTTATGTGAGTTGTATATCAATTTCTGGAAGCAAGATTGAGCTGGAGAGATACACAACAGAATCCCTATTCTCCCTATTCTAGGAAAGCTAAATAAAATATTAACATTTTTGCTATGCCCTCAATTGTAAAGTCCCCATGTTACACTAAAGCAAGATGTGATTTTTACTTATTTTATTTTTTATTTATTTATTTTGATTTGTCAATTGCTTACAAGATAATAGGTATAAGTATATACATAGTTATGAATACATGAAATGGGTACATATAAGAAAAATAAAAGAAACAATAGTACAGGGACGGTAGGCACGTTGGTGCGCTTATGCACGCCCCCTACAGACCTCTTAGGAAAGGGGTGAGGTCAATAGGAGAGAGTTTAAGGTTAAAGTTTTTGGGGTTTGGGGAAGAAACCACAGAGTCAGGTAGAGTATTCCAGACATTGACCACTCTGTTGCTGAAGTCGTATTCCCTGCAATCAATTTGTTTCTTTTTGCTGCGAGAACCCTGTCAACTGTAATATATTCAAGCAATCATAGATTTATACACAGGACTTAGTCTAAGAAGTAAGTCCAACCAACAGGGTTTAGCATAGTTCACTTTAATGTCAATCACACTACGAATATTACTGAATAAACAAGTAGTCTACATAGCACATAACCCAAATTCTTACAAGAATACATGTAGCTTCTATGTAACTTCCCTTTTCCAACTGTAATCCCACATTTTATCAAAGGGATAAAGTTAACCATTTGAAAGATACAATGTTCTTGACAAAAACCTGACCAATATGTGCTATATTTATTTCAAAATATACAGGCAAGTGGATGTTTGATAACAGATCTACCTGACCACCTATAATGAGGCTAATTGTAGCAATTTCTTGTGCCATCAGTAACTTTAGAGAAAGAGCTTGCAAACAAATCCTACCAAAACACAAATGAATTTTAAAACTGGTGAGGGAAATTGAGCAAAATGCCTTTCATGTGAAGATGCCTTTATTGAGCCAATCTGCAATCAGGAAAAGAAGTATGAAGAAAAAGTGAAGTATAAAGCAGCCTACTACTTCCTTTCATCTCCAGCAGCAACTCTTACCTCAAACACTTTGCTCTGGTTTTTTCCACCAGCATATTTGCAGTATATTTCACCCAGCCTTAATTGGTAAATAAAAGATGTTGGATGCACTGGAGCACTCGGATGGAAGACAGATAGCTTTGGCTTTTACAGATTACTAAGTACAACCTTATCATAGGTAAACACCACAAATATTTTTCTATAATTCAAAGTAATTTGGTTTCCTTTCAAATTCTTATTCAGATCCTTTCAAACTGATTTGCAAACTGTGCTCAAAAGGACATGGTGTATAAGTTTTAATGAATACATTCAATTTTGTGTTTAGGCATTTGTGAAGAGGGCATTTGTCTCTTTCACTCCTCAAGTAAAACACCATTTTATTCGTCTTCATTTCTAATGTGTATATGTAATATTATTTATCGAGTATCACATTGTTTTCCTCTATGGAATGCATTATATATTTCCTCATTTCATCAACCAACAATTTCATGGTGTTGGCCAGAATAACCAGTGATGTGAGCTGCCCTGCTCCTCTATCACACACATGCACACACAGCAAGATTTCTACAAATATTTATTCAACACCCCCTCCCCCCTGCAACAGGTACTCAGAAAGCACCCCGGTTGCACAGGTTTGGATTCTGAAATCAGCATGGCAAGAGCCACTGGGTAATCGAGTCAAACAGGCATACACAAAGTCCTGGAAAGCCGTACACAGGTCACACGGGTAAGGATACATGGCATGAGAACATAAGGCATGGAACTGGGCATGCTGCTCCAGCAACACTCAGTTCCTTGAGACGGGATTAAGTGAGCAATGCTACTGCAGCCCTTCAAGAAGGTGCCTCCTTCCGAGTAGTCTAGCTGACCAGCCATGGTGCCTGCCCCCTCTCTGTTCTACATAGCCTTGGATCAGGAGGAGAAGTGGACTCCACCTCCTACTCATTGCTAACAGGCGGCAGCTGCTCTCTGTCTTTGGTTGGCCAACTTGCTGCAACTGTGGCTAATCTCACTTAGCCTCCCTATGACCAAGCTGAGGCTGCTCCATCAGGCTAGCACTCTCCAAGCCCCAATCTAGGCCATAACTCAGCTCCGCACTTTCCTCTCCTCCTCCTCCTCCTCCTCCTCCAAACTTGCATCTGAAGAGGGATCTGAGGGGGCGGATCCATGACGCAATTATCACGGAAGCATCCAGTGTCCAGTTACATATTGGGTT
Source organism: Notechis scutatus (assembly GCF_049901735.1). Lineage (NCBI taxonomy): Eukaryota > Metazoa > Chordata > Lepidosauria > Squamata > Elapidae > Notechis > Notechis scutatus. Next base: position 60,263,889 of record NC_142014.1, read on the forward strand.
AGACATGCAGCATTCAGCTAATCCTTTCTTCCTAATTTTTTTTATTCTGAAGTTTTTTATTCTAAAATTGACAGAAATAGCTGACCACTCTTTAGTTGTTTTTTTAACTAAAAAAAAGTGGCGAAACTGCAAATCAGACTGGGAATCCCTGTGCAAAGGAAACGACGAGTTAAGTTTGCTCTTTAATGCACAGTATAAGGGAGAAAACAGGACGAACTAGAAATCTTCACACAGAAAAGCAAATATGACCTGTGATAGCTATTACTAAGACTAGCAGAATGGGAGTTAAGCTTGAAAAGAGGAAAATACAAGTGCCTTCTTGTAGTATCTTCTACTTGTTCCAAAGAAATAGAAAAGGGGAATCAGTATGACATTGTATGGGGGGAAAAAGAATCCAAAATGACTGTGAAGAAATTATTGTCCTTGAATAAAAGCCCTATTTGAAAGTATATAGATAAGGTTAAAACCAGTAAGAAACCATTGTAGGAGTTTACTACAGGCCATCTACTAGACAGAGGATGTGAACAATGCCTTTTTAAAATTCTCAAGAGGGCAGATTAGAATGGTAATTGAAGACTTCAGCTACCCTGACATTTTCTGGAAAACTCATTTAGGTGTGTGAGATAGAGCAGAATTCTGATATGTTATAAATTTCATCTTTCAGAAATTTATTTTGTTTTTTGTTTTTTCAGAAAAGGGAAGAAATACGGAGGTCAACGATTCAGGACATAATTCTGACTAACAGAGAGGAATTGGTCAATGACCTAAAGGTACAAAGCAGTTTTCTAGAAATTGGCCACATCATGTTTGAATGGAAGGTATTTAAGGAAGAAAAGATGGGAAAAGTCAGTCAGGTACTTTGAAAGCTCTTTTTAATTATTTCAGGAAAATGGGCAGCTAATTATGGGATGAAATTGTCAAATAAATTGAAAAGGAGCAGAAATCGTAGAAAAAAATAGTCTAAAAACCATAGGTATAAACAATCTCCATGAGAAGGAAGATTTGGAAAAGTTTAAAAAAGCCAGTATGTGATGACCCGGGGCAGGGTACAAAGATAAGACAGGCAGCTGGCAGTTCAAACCACCCCTTTATTGCTCCCAAATTACCACAAACGCTCCCACATTTCTGGCAAGTTCCATAGCAAAGTGATGACAAACACGCACACACACCTCAAGCAGCCAATTTTCTTGTATATATGTACAATGACCATAAAGGTTATTATTATTATTATATACTTTATTCATTAAACATGAATCCCAGTCAACTGAACATTCAAAAATGCATCGCAAATACCATTGACTGGTGCTAATGGTTGATATGGGTTGCTGCCAGCCTCCTAGGTATCAACCAAGGACTTTCTTAAGATGTAGGATGTTCCAAGTAGCGCATTTTTTTTGCAGTTCCGCTGGTGTTATTGCAGGAAGCTGCAATTTCTTGATGTGTTTTGTAAAATTCTTGGACATGGTACCAAGTGTCCCGATGATAATGGGTGTCACTGTTACATGTTTCATCCATAACCATGTAGTTTCAATGGCCATGTCGTGATATTTCCTGATTTTTTCCCAGTTCTTTTTCTCCGACTGTGGTATCTCCTGGTACAGCGATATCAATAAATTGTACACTTTGGCCCTCGACAAACATAATATCTGGCATTTTCTATTCCAAATGGCGATTTGTCTGTATTCGAAAGCCCCACAAGATCTTCACCATCTCATTTTTGACAACTTTTTCCACTTTATGTTCCCATGACCTTTTGGCTACAGGCAGGGTGTATTTTTTACCTAATGACCAGTGGATTAATGGATTTAGCAACTCGATCATGTCTAGCTTTGTAGTCAGTTTGCATGATTTTGCTGCACTCGCATATTAAGTGTGAAACAGTTTCAACTTTGTCATTGCAAAGTCGGCAGTTTGGATTGTCAGAGGATTTTTATATCTTCGCTTCCATGGCATTAGTTTGTAGTGCGTGTTCTTGAGCAGCAAGTATTACACCTTCCGTTTCTTTCTTTCTCTCTTAAGCCATGCCTATGTCAAGTTGTTATCACATTTTCCTTCAATGTTTTTCAAGTGCTGTCCATGCAAAGCTTTGGTTTTCCATCCATTTAATCTGTCATCCAGCTGTTTTCCCTTATATTCTGCCTTTGTTTCTGTTGTTTTTATAATGTTCTCCATTTTCACGGCCTGCAGCAATTTTTCTGTTCTTTGGTTCATATAACCATTCAAACTTCATTTTTCTTCCACAGTTTGATAGATTTGCAATAGCCCTCTGCTCTCTATTCTTCTTGGCAGGTATAACCTGTCGATGTCATGATGATGATGATGATGATGATGATGATGATGATGATGATGATGTAAGAGTACTTAGTGAGCCACCAGCTCAACACAGGGAAGCAGCTAAAAAGCCCAATGCAATGCGGGGCTCCCTGAAGGGAACTGTGTGTACAATTGATCATGTTTAGCTTGCAAAAGATTCAACTAAGCGAGCCATAATCTGAATCTAAAATACTTTGTCATGTGCAAGGACAGATGTGTTCTCCATTGAAACAGAGAGCAGGCAAAAACTTGTGGGTTCAAAATAAAGGAAAGGAGATTTAAGATGAAGATTAGGAGGAATTCTTGATATTAATAGCTATTGCAGGGTGGAACATGAATAGACACCCACCCCTCCTGCTGGAGTTTTTCCAACAGAGGCAGTTGCATTAGAATAATAGTTCCCTGCATTAATCCAAAGAAATGGACTCAATGATTTAAAATGTCCCTTTCAACGCATGCATTCTCTATGAAGAGATATTGCCAGAAGTGAAAACTTCTTAGAAAACTTCTTTTTACTATGAAGGTGATTTTTTTTAAAAATACAACTTGCTAGAGAAAAAAGAAGGGAAGGCATTTTGATTTATCATTTGGACTTACTCCAATCCAGATGATGATTCCACAATATAAAAACTAAAGAGAGAATCAGCAAACATACCCTTCATTCCCTACAAAGTGCAGATTAAGCTTCGCAGAGACTGAAACAGTTTCTCCAGTTCTAATCTTTAGGACACATTTTCTGTTTAATTCTAGTTACAGATAAATGGTCCTGAGACCCAGGGCCTCAACACAGCAGGAATCACGAAAGTGGACAAGTAATACTACTGTACATAGTTCATTGAACAAAAAAATGATAGGACTACATGTTTAAGTCAAAACCTGTCTTTCTTTACACAAGGAGCTTCCGTATTGATTCTCAGAGTGTTTCAGGGGGTCGGGATGATATATTTCATCTTACATTATGCGAATGTAATAACCTTCAAGAAGAGATTGGACTGCCATTTATCAGAAATGGTGTAGGGACACCCGCTTGGGTGGGAGGTTGGACTAGATGACCTATAAGATCCCTTCCAACTCTGATTATCTGTTAATCTGAATGAAAATGTTGTTTTTTCCTCGCTCCAACATGGTACAGCTCTCTTGGCTCCTGTATCACAAAGTTTTCTCCTGGGTATGTCTAGTTTAGTGAAAAGAAGGACCAATGGTTACATGATAGCAGTGTTCCCAAAATTTGAGGATGCTGCCACAAAGAAGAAGGGGTCGACTTATTTTCCAAAGCACCAAGAAGGCAAGACAAGAAGCAATGGATGGAAATTAAACGAAGGGAGAAGCAATTTAGAGCTAAGGAGAAATTTCCTGACAGTGAGAACAATCAACCCGTGGAATGGCTTGCCTTCAGAAGTTGTGGATACTCCATCACTGGAGGTTTTAAAGAAGAGAATGGACATCCATTTGTCTGAAATATAGGGTCTCCTGTTTGAGCAGGGGGTTCTACTAGAAGACTTCCAAGGTCCCTTCCGATGATGAAAATGACAATGATGTTGATGATGATTTACCTGGAAGGTGAGTAGCCAATTGTATCCTTGAAGATAGGGTGCTCACTGATACTCCTCGGCCATCTCAGAATCATGTCAGTGCAAGAATCATGCAGGCCAACCATGGAAATCTCACCATTTGGGAGTAAGGCGTGGAAAGCCATTTGTTTTCCACTAGTTCAGGGCTGTCAAACTCGCAGCCATGGCTGCGCTGGCCATGTCCAGTTGAGCAAAGGAGGAAAAAGTTGCAATACATCACGTGATGCCACCATGACAACGCAAGTTTGACACCCCCTGTACTAGATGAAAAGGGAATAGCTGAAAAACTCCAGAGTTTTCCACAAAGATATAGTGATTTCTATCACTCTGATTCAGCCTTATGAACAATCTTGTCTTCAGACGTAGCCACATCTTTATATCTCTATAGGCAATTTCAATTTTAGAATGGTGTTGGGAGGAAATCTAGATTATTATGGGCTAGGAGACAGGCATATTTATCAAATATTTATATTTACAAATATTTATATTTTTCCCCATATATATCAGAGACATTTGATTATCAAGAACAATTCTGTTACATCACCTCAAGAGGGAGCCAAAGAGATTTTGTTCCCGCAAATTAGGTTGCTGGGTTACTAATGTCTGCGTATGTTTTCTTGCACGTTAAAAAGGAGGAAGAAAGAAACTGTGAGAGAGAAGAGGTCTAGATCGGCATAATGTAAGTAATCACCCTTCAAGATGTTACGATTTTATGTTTGTTTTTAAAGGGTTGCACAGATCACATACTTCAAAAACAAAAAACCCATACACCTCCCAAATACCGATTCCTATAGGCAAATATCTATTATTATTGAAAAGTTAAAGATATATTGCACACACTTCCACTGTCCTAACAATTTGTTCATTTATCTGTACTAAATAAAGCTTCAAGCAAACAAAGAAACCAAATAGTGAAATGAAAGAGAAGTGCACAGATAAAACAGTTGTCAGCTAAAGACTTACACATCTAATTAAACAAGAACCTACTACATCACAAGACTTTTTCTATACCAGTATAGCCTGGGGAGGGAAGGAGAAATATATGTTCAAAACAATGTAGAATTGCCACCCCCTCCCCCAGCCAAAATAAAAGCTGAATTGCAAAAAAGGAACTAGTCTGAGGGCATAAGCAGGCCGATATGTCAAAAAGGCTATTTATAGAAAATAATAGACCAAAAAAAGACATCTTCTATTTTCATAGACTTTCTCATTCTTGTTCCTAGAAAAATCATTATCCATATTATTATTATTTTATTTTTGCGGGTGCCTTCTTATTCTTTTTTAAAACACATACTGCTAAAATGGCCATTTACCAGGGATATAACTTGCTCCTTGGAAGTTTCTTGAAATCACATCTTAACACACAGGAACCTTGCATCTTTTTCCTAATGCATGAATAACCAGGATAACCATGCAACATCTAACCTGCTCATTTCATAATTAGGCTCCTAGTAGATCAATATATTTTGAACTACTGATAATCTACTACAAAACAATTAGAATTAGAATAAGTCTACTTTTAACTACAATGCAATTTTGTGGTTTTTAAACTAGTGGAGAACAGTCAGAGGTAGAATAAATAGAATTAGTATAAATAAAACAAAAAGCATTTTTCAAAAGTACGTAATGGGAAAGACTCAATAGGAAGAATTATATCCCTTTTAGCATATATGAAATCTACAGAGAATGTTATTAGTGACCATGTTAGTGAGCAGTGGATGTTATTATTGGGAAAGAGTTGTCAATCAATCAGAATAGAGCTGGAAGAAATATTGGAACATTGCTATCATGCCACCCCTAGTCCTTCTTTTCTCTCGAGTGGCCATATCCAATTCCTGCAACCATTCTTCATACGTTTTTGTCTCCAGGCCTTGATCATCTTAGTTTTTTTCTTCTACACACTTTTTCCAAGTCTCAATATCTTTTTTGTAATGTGGTGACTAAAACTGGATGCAATAGTCCAGGTGTAATCTTACTAAGGATTTATAAAGCGGTACTAATACTTCATGTGATTTTGATACTATGCCTCTGTTTATACAACCAAGGATATTAGCTTTTTTGGCTACTGCTGCATATGCTGGCTTATCTTTTTTTTTTTTTTTTTTTTGTAAATTTTATTTGAGTTTTCACAAAAAAATACAAATAAAACATCTTTTTTGAAAGTAGCATAATCCCGGGTTACATTTCTTCGTACAGACAAATTCAATTTCATGCTCATTTTTATGTTCTATTCCATATCTTATTACAGTTTTACATTTTCTACATAGCTCCTCCCCTCTTTTAATTTTCTCAATTTTATTTTAATTATCTCGTCTCAATTCAAATCATTATATTTATACTTTTTGTCTGTCCTGTTTCAATTTCATATTATCTTTTCTCATTAAACAAAGTTTCTCTTGTAGCTGCTGATTGGAGTATGACACCTTTATATCTTTTAATTTTATCCATTTAACTCTTATTTAAGCTTCAATATATACTTTAGAGTTATAACATTCAATATAATACATAACTTCCATTCGGATTCTGCTTGGTACATTCTTAAAATACACACTATATTCTTTAATAAAAAAGATTATAAATATATGTAATTAAAACAACACATTCCATTCCAATTCAATTCTATCATTAATGTTAAAATTCATTAAAATCTTAACTTCTTTAACATTACTTTTCAATTAAATATCATACTTCTATGGGAACAGTTATAAGCTTTCCATAATTAATTCCCCCCCTTCACTTATATTTTATAAAACATTAACTAATTAAAATGTTCCTGTCCCTTCCTAATTCAATTTTCTCATTTATTTTATTTCATTTATTTTATTAACAAACATTTCACTAGATTACAGTAACTATTTTATCCCTCATTTTAATCATACATTGTTTCCAATTTTATAAAATTATTTCTATTACTAATATAACAATACAATTCTTATGTACCTTTACAGAATCCCTTTTTTCAGTTAAATTTTCACCCATTATCTCTAAATAGGCCCTGTTTCTCTATATCATGTTTCTGTCATTTGTAACTTCTTTTCCTTTCCTTCTTCCCTCTCTTCTTCTCTCTCCCCTTTTTACCCCCTCGTCTCTCTACCTCTATGACTCTCTTCTGTATTCCCCTCTTCTGTTGCTTTCCAATATTATGGAGAGAAGGACCTGTACATTGACTACCATGCTGACTGTATCAAAAGTAAGCCACGCAACCCAATACTCAGCTTTTACCCTCAACCACAACCCTACCTCAACCCATCCACCATCACCCAAGACTAGGCACGCACGCCCCCAACTACCTCAATTCCAATTACTGACGGCCTTAAATGCAAACTACTCAATGCAAGAAGCCTTGTGAATAAAATACCTGAATTTCTCTTCCTCCTAAATATGGCTAACTTCGACATTATATTTGTCTGTGAAACATGGCTCAATGCATCTCTCCCCGACTCCATTACCACAGTAAGAGACTATCATGTTTACAGATCAGATCGTGAAAATCGTCGAGGAGGTGGTGTTGCTATATTCTATAAAAAATCCTTACATCTAAAAAATATCCAAGTTACCCAGGAGCTTGCCCTTCCTGAAACCATCATCTGTGAACTATCCTCAAATATCACAATTCGATTCTTACTATGTTACAGAGCACCTGATTATGACATCGAACATGTAAACAAGCTAAATACATTACTAACATGGGCTGCATCCTGCCCATACCCTTTTATCCTTCTTGGTGATTTCAATCTACCTCATATTGACTGGACCCTAAATGATTGTACAACTGAAATCATACACACAACCTTCTACAATGCTATTACAAATCTGGGACTGGAACAACTAGTAATCAACAACACTAGACTAAACAACTGCCTCGATCTCATCTTCTGCAACAGTTTGAACCTAATTTACGGAATACAAACTAAAGAACCCTTTTCCAGTAGTGACCACAATATGATTGACTTTTGTCTCAACATACATCCACACAAAAATCACCACAATGATGTAATCCCCTATTGTAACTTCAAAAAGGCAACTATGATCTTATAGACAACGCATCTCTCATCCCTTGATTGGCAATCTCTATTCACTGGATGCAATACCGTTGAAGACCATTACAACATATTTTTACTTGAAGTCAAAAGAGTCATCAAACTATATGTTCCAACAACAACTCCCAAAACAAAACAAAAAGCAGATTACCCATATCAATAAGGAAACTTCAATCCAAAAAGAGATCACTCTGGCGGAAAAACAAATCTGGTCACGTTGCCAATTTCAAAAACCGATACAAAAATTTATGCCACCAGATAAAGACTGAATGCACCAATTATCACATTAAACAAGAGGAAAACCTTCTAAGCACCAATTCCACCCGAGCTTTTTACAATTTTGTAAACAACAAACTAAAAGACTCAAGGTCCATCCCTCCCTTGATAGGACCTGATGGTAAAGACTGCAACGACGACACCATTAAAGCCAACATCTTTAACACATTCTTCGCTCAGTATTTGTAAACAGCAATGGATCATGCCCAGTATTTCCTAGCCGTACCACAGATAACAACAATGATCTAATACATATCGATTTCACAGAAGACAATGTCGAAAAATCACTACGCAATCTAAAACCATCTCTATCTATTGGACCGGATGGAATATGTGCCTACTTCTTAAGAAAGCTATCCACTGCCATAGCCAAACCTCTAAGCATAATCTTTGAAAAATCTTTCAGGACCAGCTCCTTGCCTAACCTATGGTCACAAGCCACAGTCATCCCCATCTTCAAAAAGGGAGAGCCAAGCCTAGTTGAAAATTACAGGCCAATCTCCTTATGCTGCGTCACCTGTAAAGTCATGGAATCAATTATTAACCAATGCATCATCCTCCACTTAGAGACAAACAACCTACTCTCCAATAAACAATTTGGTTTCAGAAAAAACTATCCTGTAATCTGCAACTCTTACACTGCAAAAACATATGGACGACACAACTCGACCAGGGAAAAGCAATAGACGCAATCTACATAGACTTCTGTAAAGCCTTTGATTCAGTGGTACACGACAAACTACTCCTAAAAATAAAATCCTATGGTATCTCTGGACAACTGAATAACTGGATAGAAGCATTCCTGTCAAACAGACAACAAATGGTCAAAATCGAGCGTCCTATCAAATCCAGTACCTGTCAATAGTGGTGTCCCCAGGGCAGTGTTCTAGGACCAACTCTCTTCATACTCTACATAAACAACCTCTGTGATCATATTAAGAGCAATTGCGTTCTCTTCGCTGATGATGTAAAGCTGTTCAATACCACAGACAATACTGCTACCCTACAAAAAGATCTTGACTATGTATCTGAATGGTCAAACAAATGGCAACTTCAAATCTCAACAAATAAATGCTCTGTCTTACATATTGGTAAAAAAAATCAGAAAATAAAATACAAGCTGAATAGTCAAGATCTTGTTGATGACCCAAGCTCTGTAAAGGACCTTGGAATACTCACCTCTAATGATCTAAGTGCTAGAGCCCACTGCAACTACATAGCCAAAAAGGCATTAAGAGTTATTAACCTAATCCTACGTAGTTTTTTCTCTGGTAATATCACACTACTAACCAGAGCATACAAAACATTTGCTAGACCAATACTCGAATACAGTTCATCAGTCTGGAACCCACATTACGTATCTGATATTAGCACAATTGAGAAAGTCCAGAAATATTTCACAAGAAGAGTTCTCCACTCTTCTACTCGTTGTAGAATACCTTATGCCACCAGACTTGAAATTCTAAAACTAGAAAACCTTGAATTACGCCGTCTTCGATCTGACTTAAGCATGGTATATAAAATCATACATTGCAATGTCCTACCTGTCAATGAATACTTCAGCTTCAACCATAACAACACAAGAGCACACAATAGATACAAACTCAAAGTAAACCGCACCAAACTTGATTGCAGGAAATACGACTTCAGCAATAGAGTGGTCAATGTCTGGAATACTCTACCCGACTCTGTAGTCTCTTCCCAAACCCCAAAAACTTTAACCTTAGACTGTCTACTATTGACCTCACCCCTTTCCTAAGAGGTCTGTAGGGGGCGTGCATAAGCGCACCATCGTGCCTCACCGTCCCTGTCCTATTGTTTCTCTTATTCTTTTATTTTTCTTATATGTACCCATTTCATGTATTCACAACTATGTATACACTTATACTTATTATCTTGTAAACAATTGGCAAATCAAATAAATAAATAAATAAATAAATTATTCTTATTTTTCGAACAATTTTTCTTTTCTTTGGTTGTTTTTTTAAGTCTTAAATTCTCCATTCTCTTTCCCCCCTTTCCTTTTTCTTCCCCACATAGAATTACTTGTTCATTAAAGATGGCTTCTTCTTTGTCTCAGTCTTCTTGTTTTGCAGACGTTTCTTGTTGTTTCTCATAGTTCCAAATCTCCATTTCTAAGAATTGAAAAACGAAGCCAAAAGAACCCCTCCCTTCTTGTGTATCTTCTTTGTACTTTTTAAGTTCCATTTTCAATTCATCCAGAAGTAGTTCCATTGTATAAATTTTTAAACAACCACCCAATTAATTTTAGTCATTCAAATGCAATAACCAAGAATCCAAAGATCACCAAGTAATCCAAATACATGCAAGCTGTTTCTTTTTACTTTTTTTTTCACTTTCTCTTCCTGGGGTTCTACTATTTAGTTGCCAAGTTTCAGTTAAATGTATCTTTTAGAAGTCTTGTTGAAGTTTTACTGTAGATTCCTTTTAATTCCAGGCAGTCTCCTCCCTTTTTTCCAGATCCTGCCCTTTTATTCTTTTTCTCTCCTTTCCTGCTTATAAAAATTTTTTAGTGTCCAGAAATCTTTATTATCCCTTTGACATTTTGTTTTATTTTCAGCTTAATTGCCTATTGATGTCAAAGCGGATTTTTTCCCCCGATTTCTTATTTAAGTCTCTTAGTTGTCAGTATAGGGAAAGGGAGAGAAGAAAAAAAAAAACCAAACCTTTCCCTTTTCACTTTCCTTCGCTGCTTCAGAATCTTCTTTGGAAACGATGTTGTTGTTTTTTAATTTAAATTCCAGGGTACCTTAGTTGTTGCTTTTGCAATTTAACCCAGTCAGCTAAAACTTTCACTTCTTATCTTCCTCCTGCACATTCTTTTTCGGTCGAGTTCTTTGAGGTGGCCATTTCTGACCACCGCTGCAACCATCTTCGGGAAAGGGAGTAATGGCCAGCTGAGGAGGAGAGATGTGGCTCTCCTCAACCCTGCTGGCAGTCTCCTCAACCCTGCTGGCAGTCTCCCCCCTCTATGGGGTGGCTTAGCCCCGAAACCAGCCAGCTCGGGGCGCTCCAGCGGCAAGCCCAGACCGAAACCACGCATGATTGCGGATTTCTATTTGTCGCCGAAGAAGCTCAAACCGGAAGCCCCATATGCTGGCTTATCTTTAAGTGATTGTTCACTAGCACTCCAAGGTCCCTCTTACTGAGTTGTGCATGTTAATATTTTACATAAAGTTTGAGATGTAAGAAGGCTTCTAACAAAATATTGTGCCCGATTATTGAGCAATTGAGGATATCTCATTTTGCTGAAATTTCTGATTCAGCTCTTTCTTTTAGAAAAAAATGTTTTTATACCATATTCTTATTTTCTATTTTTATTTTGATCTCTCTCCATCACAGAAGCAGTCGGCCACATTCTCTGATCAGAAATATAGATAGTAATGTAGTTATTTGTCCTATTAAATCTCTGCGGATATCTAGTTTCAAAAAGCTCCAATTAGTTCAATTATATTAGAGGCCTATTTATATACAACCAAAGGGCATCACATTAAGGAAATACAATTTATGGTAAATAAAATTTACCCAACATTAGATCATTCATTATTTCAGAAACCATGCCATTGTTATTTGCATGCTATACTCCAGATTACAAATTGCTGTTATCTATAATGGTAGCATCGCCCAGTGGATTTGATCAAAACAAGCACTTGGATAAAGTCTTCAAATATTCTGAGCATTTAATGTACATTTTCTTAGCAATACTTATTTGCTCATCCTTTTTAACAACTGAATAAAGTAACTCAGCAGTATTCTCAATATATTGCAAATGATGGGGTTCAGGAGAAGAATGTTAGCTTATTAAAGACACCTTGTAAGTTGGTGACGAGATCTAAGCAAGGGACTCCAGGCCTCAGTTTGGCAATTGTGAAGTACAAATATTCCTTGGGGGGGGGGTTGTAATATTTTGTCTGCTACTTGTATATTTGTATAATAAGAATCATGGACCAATATCTAAATAGTCACAGTTGTTTTTCATTTTAATCACTCTTGTAGACTTATTTACATTCAATCCCAAATCTTCTTATTTCCCCCCTCCCCTGTCATTCATTAATGCTACATTAGGCATTAAGTCTTTATACAATGTGCATTTGCCACCACTTAGGTTCTGCCTCGCTTCACAGACAGGCACTCCATAAAGAAGAGGCTTGTATGTGGGAAAACACCTGTGCTCGTTCTCTCTGTTTATAGCAAGGCCATCAACTTGCAGACAGCTTTGATCTGCCTTTCTGTTATCAGTTCTATGCATTTCAAACATGTTGCATGCATCATAATAAAAAGGGAGAAAGAGCAGGATGTAAAACAAGGCCTTGCTTTATTCTTTAGACCAATGTCTGGCAGAGCCACACAGACAGCACCTGAAAAACCAAATGCAAAGGAAAGCGATATTATCTTTTATCTGGCTGAGAGAAAAAGGGGGAAATTGTCCTCTTAAAAGAGAGGGGAGGGGAGGAACAAGCACGCTGAGGTGAAATGCTTTTTTCTAAAGTGTCCATTCATTTCTGAAGAAAACAGTGGGAGTGAGGTTATCCTGTCTCTTAGCTTTAGATAGCCATATTCATAGCAGGTAGTGAATCTCCCAGCAAATAAAGCTCACATTGATTTCTTTAAAAATAGATATTCAGCCATTACTACTTGCCTAATATATGTGTATGTGTTTTTTTATGTGTTGTGATTTAATAAGCCCCATGAAAAGCTTGAAAGTTGCTTTGACAAAGCCAACAATTTTGAACCTTTAGTGTCTGTGTGCATCTATTTTTAAATGAAAGCATAGTTGTACTCATATTTTTTATTAGGTAATTGCATTCTATGGCAAATTTCTAAAATTGCTACAAGAATGGACATGACCCTTAAGACTTCAGGAGGCAGAGAGGCTGGAAAGAATAAAAGAGCCAGCAAAGAAGCTGCTTACAGATAATAAACAGGGAGGAAAGTACATTTCTATTTTTACATGCATCATAATTATAGGTACATTAAGCAACACAGGTTGGCAATTTGCTTTTCTTAGGTGAAGAAAGGTATGTCCTTGGCATACATATTGTGAACTTAGCCCATTTTATTATTTATAAGAAATGTACTTTATCACATATATGTAGTGTTTACCTCAAAGGGGGGTGGGGAAAAGGTATGACGTGTGAAGGACATCCTTTCTCTCACTTAATATGTTGCTATTGCTTTAGACTATTTTTTCCTCTGGCACATTTTACATGGTTTTGGAGTAGGATTGGGAGGAAAAACAGAGTAGGAAGCTATCTTCTGCTGAGTTAGAATCCATAAACTTTCTGAACCAGAATTGGTCAACAACAGTCTTCTTTGGGTTCAGGCAGGATTTTTTCCCAGCCCTACCTAGAGATGCCAAGAGCTGAAAATAAACCTAGTTTGTTGACCCTTGTTCTTATAAAGTTAAACATCTGAGAACAGACTTGTGCACATTGTTTTGTTCAATCTAATTTAGAATGTAGAAGCAGTCAGTTATTCAGAAATAATAGGTGCTTATGAAGTAATTCTGATCCTTCAAGAAGATAGCCAATGATTAGTCAATAAACTACAAATGGCAGCTTTCTCAGTGAAGAATTGCCCTATATTCCATTCATGTATCTAGCCTGGCCAGTAAATTCTTCTGGCTCCAATTTTTTTAGCTGTATAGATTTGGTTCACAGAGCATTCTAAACCATAGTTTAACAATATGCAAACCACAATGTTTGGGTTTGTCATAAATTCATTGTATGAATTAACCAAATTCCATTCTGGTTTAGTTTGATATGAAAGCTGTGTCTGAATATATCCATGTAATCAAAATTATGCATTGATTTTGCATTTTAGGCCTTTCAGTTCTGACTTGTTTTTGTTCCTGCCTTCTGGCTTGTCCCTGGTTTCTGGATTCCCATTCCTAACACTGTTCAATTATTGACCTAACTGAACAAGCAATTATTTCCCACATGTTCTGTTTTAAGCAGGTCTTAATCATATCCTTTGACCTAGACCTGTGATGGCGAACCTATGGCACGTGTGCCAGAAGTGGCATGCAGAGCCATCTCCGCCAGCACGTGAGCCATTGCCCCAGAGCAGGTCCACTGCGCAGATGCGCATTACTGCCCGTCCGCCAGCTGGTTGGGTAGCTGCCATGCATGTGGGGGGTGCATGCAGGAGATGCGCGTGCATGTGCAGAGATGTGTGGCATGTACAGGGGGTCATGCACACATGTGCAGAGGGTGTGGGGGTCCCCGTGTGCATTGCCTTATGGCAGGGGTGGGATTCTACAGGTTTGCACCTATTTGCTAGAACCACTTGTTAACATTCTAAGCAGTTCGGAGAACCGGTTAATAGAAGAAATTACTGGCCTAATTCTGTAAGGAAGGCAGGAAGGAAACATTCTGTGTTGCTTACAGAAACTGCCTCTCCATTAACCCTTATTACATTCTGGGCAGGACAGACTTCCTGTCACTGGAACTTCTCTGGAGTTTTTTTCCTCCTTTGCTGGTACTTTGCTTGTGTGGAGTGACCATTCAAAGTTACAATGGCACTGAAAAAAGTGACTTATGACCGTTTTCACACTTATGACTGTTGCAGCATCCCCACAGTCATGAGAGGCCAGGTGAGGAGATGCATCCCTCGATGTGAATGATGTTGAGTTGGCTATGCCTAACCAGTCACATGACCACCAAGCCATGCCCACCAACTAAGTCACGCTCACAGAACTGGTTGTTAAAAAATCTGAATCCCACCCCTGCCTTATGGGTGCTGGTGTGCGCGCACACTTTTGGCATGCAAGGACAGAAAGGTTAGCCATCACTGACCTAGACAATTCCACAAAAACTTTGCAGTATTTCTGACATTAAACTTTTGTGGAATTATTTTTCTTATTAACTGGGCTATGTTTTCTAATGCATGGTAATTCAGGACCGAGAAACTTCATACCTATCTTCCACCAGGGATTTTTTTAAAAAAAATATATATCATTTCATTAGTAACTTAAAGAATAAATTTGTATTAAATCAAGAAAGGTGCTTGGGCTGTTATCTGTTCAGGGTGCTGACAACAAGCCCAATAGACAAAAAGTCCATTCAGACAATTATCAAAATAATTTAAAGAACTGCATGTGGCTATTTCTACTGATAGTTCATTTAAGGGTTTTCTCCCATAATTGCACCAATGACAGCATACCAGAAAGCTTGCTTTGTGCATAGGCTATACCTAGACCGCAGATGATTAATTTTTTAAAAAGAAATTTTAGCATAGTTTTCAAGCCTTATTGCATATTATCAATAACTGTCAAGTGAACGGAGTTTCAAATTTCATCCAAATTAAAGTAATCAGAACTGCAAACTGGAAGCAGGGGCAGGAATACATGGTGCGATGACCCAGGGTGGGATATAAAATAAACACAGTCACAAAAAACAGGTAAACCCTTTTTATTCCTTCACTTTGCTTCCAAGCTCCAAATATCCTTGACTGCAGACAAAAAACTCCCACACAAGCAGTTACAAGAAGGAAGAAATGCATTTAAATTATAAAAAGTAAAAAAAACCACACAAACCAGACAAGATAAGGGCTTGAAGACGTCCACAGATATTAGAATATACACTGGGAAGGACACCAAACTCAGAGAGGAACAATAAACTAGAGATACTTCCATGCTTTGTTTCCAGCACTCGCCCATACGCATGTTCGTCCTCTTATTCAGTTGTCACAGCTGCAGCCCATGAAGAGGATCAAGGCCCTCTCCTTCCCAGTAGACCACGTCTCTCCCTTATCCTCTCCTCCCTGCGTACCCTAGGATGGAGAGGGGATGGGCCTGGGTCCTCCTCTGATTGCCCAGCCAGCCTCTGCCCTTTCCCAGCCTCCTCCACAACCTCTGGAGCCACACTTCCATTCCCTGTCGGCTATTCCTCCTCTCCCTCAGAGTCAGTCTCCACCAGGGGCATGACACATGGCATGCTATTTCAGATTTACATACACATAGTTGCCCCTTATTGTATCACTACAGTATCTTGCTCTTGAAAATTAGCAGCTTACAGAAAGAAACAACAATTGAACAGATTTTGCAGCGGACATAAGGAAGTGTCCCACTGACTTTAAATGAAATTTTCGTATGTGTATGAACTTTTAGAACTCCTCCCCACTTCTCTATAAATATATACAGATATACAAATACATTTAGCTATTTTCATTTGATTGTATGCATATGTGGTATTTGGATTGCATACAAAGCCCGTAGAAAAAGTGACGACTGAATGAAGTATAAGAAAAATAATTCCACCCATCAATCTCCCCTATTCCCTTCCTTTCCTTTCCTTCCTGGTAATGAAAACAGGCAAGGCTGCGACAACATTTTTTATATGATATTGCATACAGACAACTATTCTTTCAGCTTGCTCTTTTAAATGACACTCTAAACACATCAGCATTTGTTACACTTTATTATTTTTTTCTAAAAATTCCACAGTGAAATGTTGAACACCCTGCCTTAAAAAGTGACCCTATGTTATTATTATGTTCCCATATAATCCAAAAACATTTTTTATCACGTCTACATTTTAAAAATATTGAAAAAGGAAGAAAAGTTTGAGTTGTTAAGTATACAACACTGCTAAATCAAGCTTTCAGTGAATGCTGTTTGTACAGTTTTTCCAAAAATAGCCAATCATGAAGGCCTGCAATAAACCGCTTACTTAAGGGTCAGTAAGTAATAGCCTGTTCTGCTACAGCTGCTAATTCAAGGGTACTTCTAGACGGAAAGCTTTTTAATGCCTCTCGGTAATTGCTATTGTGTTGTAAGCTACATGTAGAATTGCAATCAACTTTCAACACTTTATGGGTGGAGCGTTTTTTAAATATGTGAAGAATATGTGTTAAAGCATCCTTAATACACTTGCGTGATTTTTTTTATTAAAGACAAAACAAACAAACAAAAACATTCAGTGCCACTTAAAAATTGAGTTGTAAAAACTCACACAGTTAAAGTGGGACTGACCAGAAAAGCAGATGAGAAGATATGCTCAAGTAAAGGAAGACAACAAGGGAATTCAAGGCCCTGAAATGTTGTTTGCGTCAATCAAAACCACAGAAGATATTAAAATGAACCACACATGCAATCTGTTGTTCCATTTCTTCCAGTATCAGTGGAATTGTGCAGAAAATAAAATACAAGCTGAATAGTCAAGATCTTGTTGATGACCCAAGCTCTGTAAAGGACCTTGGAATACTCACCTCTAATGATCTAAGTGCTAGAGCCCACTGCAACTACATAGCCAAAAAGGCATTAAGAGTTGTTAACCTAATCCTACGTAGCTTTTTCTCTGGTAATATCACACTACTAACCAGAGCATACAAAACATTTGCTAGACCAATACTCGAATACAGTTCATCAGTCTGGAACCCACATTACGTATCTGATATTAGCACAATTGAGAAAGTCCAGAAATATTTCACAAGAAGAGTTCTCCACTCCTCTACTCGTTGTAGAATACCTTATGCCACCAGACTTGAAATTCTAGAACTAGAAAACCTTGAATTATGCCGTCTTCGGTCTGATTTAAGCATGGTATATAAAATCATACATTGCAATGTCCTACCTGTCAATGAATACTTCAGCTTCAACCATAACAACACAAGAGCACACAATAGATACAAACTCAAAGTTAACCGCACCAAACTTGATTGCAGGAAATACGACTTCAGCAATAGAGTGGTCAATGTCTGGAATACTCTACCCGACTCTGTAGTTTCTTCCCAAACCCCAAAAACTTTAACCTTAGACTGTCTACTATTGACCTCACCCCTTTCCTAAGAGGTCTGTAGGGGGCGTGCATAAGCGCACCAACGTGCCTACCGTCCCTGTCCTATTGTTTCTCTTATTCCTCTTTTATTTTTCTTATATGTACCCATTTCATGTATTCACAACTATGTATACACTTATACTTATTATCTTGTAAACAATTGGCAAATCAAATAAATAAATAAATAAATAAATAAATAAATAAATAAATGACAGCATTAAGGAAATGATTTGATATTATATACAGGCAGCACAGGTTTTTTTTCCTGCTACTTTTCCTTAACTCTGCTTTGACACTGAGTCTAATTCTCATTGTTTCTCTTCTATAACTCAGTTTGAGTTTGGTACAGAAATTATATTAAATAAGTCAAATGAAATAACATTTCTCTATTCTGCATACTAGATATATGAGCAGATATAGGGTCCATCACATTTGAAGAGTGGCTATAACACAAAAGCACATCTTTTGCATGTAAATTATCCCAGATGTATCTGCAATTAAAACTGAGACAGTAACTAATGCTTAGTTCATACATCATAATAAACTATGATTTCAAAAGTGCAGCATTTGGGTTCAATATAACACTAAATCAGAACCAAACAACCACATCGTGTACTAACACAATGCGGAAACCAATTTATGAACAGACATATTAGTTTACATCAAAGGTATCAAACTTGTGGACTGTGGCCCAGATGCATCACACGCTGGCCATGCCCACACCCGGTTTAGCAAAAAGGGAAAAAGTTGTGATATGTCATGTGATACCGCCATGATGATGCATGTTAGACATCCCTGGTTTACATGAATAAAGTCCAATCTAATGACGGAAAATCACTTATATTAATCTTACAATGAAGCCAAGGGCTCATACAAAAAGAATCTGGGAATGAAAACAAATATTTGGGATACTGTGCAGATATGGGGAGAATGCAGTTAATGGAATGGGCAAATTATTAA
The DNA here is from genome assembly GCF_049901735.1 of Notechis scutatus. Taxonomy (NCBI): domain Eukaryota; kingdom Metazoa; phylum Chordata; class Lepidosauria; order Squamata; family Elapidae; genus Notechis; species Notechis scutatus. The sequence goes on from NC_142014.1 coordinate 60,282,849, forward strand.
AATTGTTTAATCAAGGCAGGGATGTATTTGAAGAAAGAGTAATTTAAAACACTCATTATATGACTTGCAAGTTAAGTGTATAATGCATAATGTGCAGTCTTGGGGTGGTGGGTCACAGGGCCCCTCCAAAACCATGGGACTGATTGGCCCCATGAGAACACTCCACAGACACACCTGTATTAACTACTGCTAACCTCCCAATCTTGGAACTCTTTATCTTTTGAAATTTTATAATGTTGTTTTATAGTTTTTAAAAAAGTTAATCTTAAATTACTCCATTTTTAAAGCTTAATTTTATTGATTAAATTGTACACCGCCCAGAGGGAATTCTGGGGGATCATATAGACCTGACATATCTGAAAACTATCAGGTTGGTAAGCCTGGATTACCTTTTAAAAAAATGAGACATTAGCAGAGAGCATCTTGTTTGGTGGGTGGGCATCCTAGAATTCCAAGATTGTTTTGGCTCCTATTGTTGTAACAGGCTGTACCAGAACTACATCGGTGAGCATATGTCATCTTTTGCTGCTGCTGATTAGCTGAATCAGTATTCCATTTCATTAATGCATAATGAAAGCAGTTAATAGGATTGGGCTTCTCAGCTCTGAATAGAAATGTGATGCTAATAAAATAAGAGGTCACCTCTCCTGCTTGAGAGGAAGAAACTGTGGACAATACTTTATCTTGGCAACCCCTGGAAAACAAGAGTGTTTTTAAATGTTTTTCGAAGCCAGTTCCCATTGTTATTTGTCCATTTCATTACCTGTGTTTGGTTGTGACATTTTAACTCAGCTCATCTGAGGCTCATTTTGCCTGCATTTGAAAAAAGACAGCTTTTATCTGGCTAACCTTTTGTGAAATGGCAAAGTTTTTAGTGGCCTAGCCTACTGCTATGAGGGAAGGGTTGTTTCAAATATGACATTCTCTTTTGTACACTGAAAAAAAACCAGTTTGTTTGTTTATTTATTTAGTTATTTCATTAAATTTCAATATTATCACCTCACTATCAAGTGACTAAAAATATTTCATATCATGCACATTTTCTTAACACAGAAATGATTAAAATTAAATACAGTGAATATAACTATTAATGTATTACTTTGATCAGTTGGATAAAGATTTTATGTGCCTACAGTGTCTGTGTGAGCAACATTCCTGTATGTGTTTCTGTTTTACAAACACACAACTGTTCATCCATATTCAGTCTATTTACATAAATAATGTACCAACGTGAGCAATGTCCCCAAAGAAAAAAAGAAAGAAGTGGAGATGGTAGGCACTGTGTAAATTGCTGACTTTTTGATTTTACATACCTCATCACATTTCTTTTCCCATTTTATATATATAACATTGGCAACTCTGATTTTGCTGCTCTCCTATATTTCTCCAGGGCACTTGACCAATTAATTCCTTCCTTTCCTAAGTATGGTTGACCGTGACATTGGGACAACCGCCTCTTTCCAGTTCAGCCTCGTTTTTACATAATTCTAAGCTATATAAGCAATCTGTTTTCTGAAAAAGTAACTTATGTTTGGTCCCAATACAAACTGAGAAACAACACAGCTGTTCTCCGGATTTTCAGTTTGTTTTGCTATAAAAATACCACAATTGTTTTGCTGGGTTAAAGCTAAATCCACATACAGTACCCCAGGATTCTGCATCCAGCCTGTAGGGCAACAAAAGGTAGGAAAAAAATTATTCTTGAAACTCATTTCAAGTCAGGATTCAAGGATCAGTCTTGTTAAATGTGAAATCAGCAGAATAAGAAAGCAATATATGTAGATGTTATGTAGGCTTACAAATAAATAAATAAATAAATAAATAAATAAATAAATAAATAAATAAATAAGAACATGCATCTCTGAAAAACAGGGACCTATGTTCACATTTGTTTATTTATTTGGTATATAAAATCAAAATGGGGCTCTTCAGGAAATGAAAATCCTTATGGTCTCTGTCCCTGCAGGGGGATATATTAGCGAGTAGCCAGCTGTCTGTTCAGCAGCTGTAAGCTTTTCTTCTATTCTCTTAAGTAAACAAGTGGACACTGTGGAAGTAAGAATGATTTCTAAGGATAGATTGGTATGGAAAGGTATGATGGTTTGTTGGTATAAACAAGATTTAACTGGGTCTCTTTTTCATTTTCTTATCTCGAGTCTTTAATTTTGCAGGCCTGCTCTTTTTACTTTTTTCCCCTGAGTTATGAATAATACTGTTTACTCCAAAAGGAAACAGCTAGATGGGTTAGTATGTATGTTAAGTATAAACAAAAATATGAGCAACTGCTTACAAAACTCTAATAAAAGAGGGAAGAATAACTTTTACAGTTAGATGCACACATTCACATATGAATAATTGTGCATGACAACACACTATGATCTGTCACCCATGCCACTAAATGAACATGCAGCTCATAATCACTAGTGATGTCATTCATCCTTATATGAACATGCAGCTTATCCAAGGGAAGATTTGGCTGAATACCGTATGGTATGAGAATCCAATCCATTGTGACTGACTGACTGACTGATAGACTTTGTGCCTTTTGATTCAGTATCGACTCCTGGCAACTGCCTAGACAAGCTGCCGCAGTTTTCTTAATAACTTTCTTCAGAAGTTTCCCCCTTGCCTCCTTCTTAGGATTGTAAGTGTGTGACTGGAACAGGTCACCTGGCTGGAAAGCAGGACTAGAACTCATGGTCTTCCGGTTTCTAGCCCAATGTTTTAATCACTACACTAAACTGGCTCTTTGGTAAAATATGATTCCAATGTATTTGTTCACTCAAGCTATATTGCCTCCTTTGACTTTTCTAGGTTTGGGGCAGTCTCATTTTTTATTTCTTTTTGCCCATTCCAAGAAAATTAGCACAAACATTGCCTTTCATGATATGAGGATATTTTAAGCATGAATGATGGGAAATATATTCAAGTGGACTATTTGTTCTAGTATGCTATTTGACATGATTGCAGTGTTCCAATTGAGGGGCTGCCACAAAGAGTGGGGGAAAATCAACCTATTTTCCAAAGCACCAGAAGGCAAGACAAAAAGCAATGGATGAAAACTGAAAAAGGAGAGAAACAACCTAGAACTAAGGATACATTTCCGGACAGTAAGAACAGTCAACCAATGGAACAGCTTGCCTTCAGAAGTTGTGGGCGCTCCAACACTGGAGTCTTTTGAGAAGAGGCTGGACAGTCATTTGTCTAAAATAGCAATAGCCCTTAGACTTATATACTGCTTCACAGTGCTTTACAGCCATCTCTAAGCAGTTTACAGAGTCAACATATTGTTCCCAACAATCTGGGTCCTCATTTTACTGACCTCGAAAGATGGAAGGCTGAGTCAACACTGAGCTGGTGAGAACTGAACTGCCGAACGGCTGGCAGTCGGCAGACATCAGAATTAGCCTGCAATATTGCATTCTATCCACTGCGCCACCATGGCTCTTAAATGGTATAGACGTTGTCAAACTTGATCGTGTCACGTGACAAATTGTGCTGTATTGAAATGTTTTTTGTCTTTGCGGAGCCGGGGTAGGCGTGGCCTACACGTGATGCATCTGGCCTGTGGGCTTCCAGTTTGACAGCCCTGCTCTAGAGTCTCTTGCTTAAGCAGGCAGTTGGACTAGAACAGGGGTCTCCAACCTTGGTAACTTTAAGACTTGTGGACTTCAACTCCCAGAATTCTCCAGTCAGCTTTGCTGGCTGAGGAATTCTGGACGTTGAAGTCCACAAGTCTTAAAGTTGCCAAGGTTGGAGACCCCTGGACTAGAAGACCGCCAAGGTCTCTTGCAACTTTGTTATTCTGTATTCTGTATTCCTTGAAGTCAATATTGTTTTATTTGGCGACAATTCAGATTTTAGTGTTTCCTATCACTTTCTCCCAGACCTCTTAAATTGCAAATACCATAACTGTATTTAGTAATTAATGTGTACAAAATATACTTTCCACCACTGAACTCATACCAAATGTTTTGATGCAGTTATGTGAATTCCCATTCTTTTAGGTTTCAGTGAACAATGAAATTTGTTTGCATTTGGACATTCCATATATAAAACCGGGCTTGATTTTTCAAACACACACCCAGAACTAAAGGTTATCTAAAGAAAGGGGAGAAAAAAATGGGCCCTACAAAACCTGAACTGAAATAATTTCCCAGAACTTGAAGGCTTTCAGAATAGACAGACTACAGCATGTTGTTCTGACTTGATTAAAGCTGAAAAGTTGATTTGACATCCTGTTGTCAAGGAGACCAGTTCATACTGAAAGAAAACAAGTTGTGATCCTATCAGTCAAATGATTCAAGTGACCTTAGGAAACAAAAATAATAAAGGTAATAAAGGTTCAATTTTCAAAGCTCTGCTTTCATGAAAATGAAGGAAGGCGTAAATGAAGCTCTTCATATTCATTTGAAAACAGTTTTCAATCTGGAATGCATAAAATACAGCTTCTTCTCCAGCGCTGTCATGTCAAACCCTTGAAGTCAGTTATACATATAACGCTTCCACATAGCATTCATTATCAGCATTCATAAGAACCATGAGAATTGCAAAAATGAGCACTAGCAAGGCTTCTTGAGTGACAGGAGATGATGCATTTCTCAAGCATAGCAATACTGAGTCTACACAGGATTGTGTGTATCCCACAACACCCGCCAACAATTTGTGTGCCAAGAATAAAAACACAAAACGCATTTTCCTTGTACTTCAGTAAATGGTATAATCTCTTCTGCTACCCAAGAATCAGAGTTTCAAAGGATTATAAAATCAGCACTCCCACAGAGAGTTTTCTATATTTTGACAATTTATTTTATTTACCCATGATGGACATGAAATGAATTTTCCTCTCCACTGCCACCATCTGTAGCGATACAAGAGGGGAAATAAAGAAATGCAATATATAATGTATACAGCTCATAAATACCATGGATATGGCCTCTAGAACTATTCTAATAGTTGCCATCAGATGGTATATTCAGCAGTAGCAGAAGAGGAAACTGGCTAAACATTCAGGGAGTATATCCATTATTAATTAGTCATCTAATGAAATGTTATTTTAATTCAATTTAAATGGAATCACATTCAGTTTTCGTCTGTTCCATCCATTTCTTCATTTACATGCTACTTACATTTGGAGAGCATTCTTCAAAACAGCAAACAAAGTTTGTGCATTTTTATTTATGTATTTGTTTGTTTGTTTATTTATTCTGTGAAAAGCTTACAATACAATAGAAATAAGAATAAACATAAGTTTAAATATAAGAAATAGGAACTAAAATTGGGGACAATAGGACAGGGATGGTAGGCACGATTATGCACTTATGCATGCACAATGTCTTGTCTTTAGGATCACGGAAGCCCTAATCTCATTTCCCCGGTCAGTTAGGAAAAAGTCAGGGAGACATCTTGTAAACTGATTGAAACAAGTCAAAGTAAGGTCCCAGCAGCTGAGAGGCAAGTTTCCAGAGATGCACATCAACTCTTCTCCTGCCCTTCCTAGAGACACCCTAGATGTCGAAGAACCTCAACAACCTCACTTAGCTATAGTAGCCAAAATGCCTATCAGTTAACAAACAACTATGTTTGAAGCAACTGCTGGACTGGATTTCTTTAAAGAAAAATTAATCTCTTCATGACTGCCTAACAGAAGCAAAGTTTTCTTTGAATGAAGCTCAGCTTCTAAAGACTTTATGGACATTTCCATGCTGACTTCTTGGCAACTGTATGCAAACTGGTTGAAAAAACTTGTTACTAGTCTGTATCCAGCTGAGGGGATGAATTTGGTTACTCTTCAGTTTTCAGTACTTAGTTTGTTGTTATTTTTACTTCTCTAAAGTTCTCAGATCCATTAACAGACACTCTAGAGTGGGGTCTAATGTCACAACAACCAATTTGTTCCCCAGTATGAGCTTCATTTCCTGAAAGCTTCTGTCAAAAATTCACCTCAGAAATCTGGAACAATGTCACAACTGCTGTTTGTTTCTAGCAAATAAAATGCTTCTGGCACTCTCCATATTATTCACCTCCACACTTTTCTATGTCAATTTGCTCCATAGTAATGGAATACTACATGTGCTCAAATGTTGGCACTCTTTTTAATAACAAAGAGGCATGCGATCTCTAATGGATGAACCAGCTAGAAAAATTAGTTTAAACTGTTAAAAATAATCTTTTAAAAGCAACTACAGTAGGTTAACATTCTTTTTTCTGTTTTGGGGCATTTTTAAAAGTTAATTGTTTTAATGAAATTATAAATATATACAAATTGAATATAGCAAGCAATCCCCTATCACACATAAGAAGGAAGATATTTTAGCCAGTTGTAGTCAGAACATATTTGGATTTCAGAAGGTATGTTCTGTGTGATATGGTGGCCATGAGGGACTTTTCCATTCACAAAATGATTGTCAAGCCAAAATGGTGGCTGCTTTAGCTAAAACAAAGAAATCTATGTTTTGTATACTATACATCTACATATATTCACTAGAAACAAAATAAGTTTAAAGTATAAACTTCTGAACAGAGATATAGAAATGTACTTGTTTTAACTGATTAAAAGGAAAGGGATTAAAAAGGAAAACAACTATGTCATAATTTCCCCATGTACTAAGGAACTGCTATTTTGTGGCAGTATCTGTATTTTGAAATAATTTACAATTTAAACTGAGTTTTGTCTTCTGGAAGCTATTGAATGTTTGGAAATTGTTGAACATTTCTGGATGGCCTAGGTCCTAGAGTGATACATGATACTTAAGACAGATGACTGTATTATGATTTTCCACTTTTATCATTTTTTAAATTTGGATGTTTCATTATACTAAACAGTCAGCATTAAGTATTTCAGAGAGAGCATAGAAAATGAATATATGAGAAGAGACTACTTTGAAGGTTAACCAGAGGGAACCAGAGAGAATTAAGCATTATAATTAATATAGTAGCAGAGACCTATTAAGACAACAGAAAAATACTATTTGACTAAGGCTGTTTCAGTTTAATTGTGGTCATAAGACAAAGGCTACCTGTATTGTTTGTATTATTATTTTTATCTATTTGTAAACTTTAGAAAATTATTTTAATTCAGCATTCCATTCACTATTATTTTGGAAGTATCACTTCCCTTTAGAATTTTTTTAGAAAATGTTTTTGTGCTTTTGCCAACATTGGCCTTTCTTCAAAGCAGCAGATCTTTTCACTCAGGTATGGAGTGAACAGATGTGCTACCAATTTATTTTTTAGGGAGGGTGAAGGAGGGACGAAAGAATTGCTAGAAATCTAGATTTTAGCAAAAACTTATAAAGTGCAAAGTTCTTGAAAAAAGTAAATGCTAAATACTAAAGAACGAATAATCTGTGTCTAAGACAGAAATAAATCAAAATCTTAAGAGGTTTTGTATCATTAACATAAATTATTGAATATCATAATATAATAACAAATGGTAACAAAAGAAAGATAACACACAAAAATTTCTTATCAATATTTAGCACTAATTAAAATATTTCAACATCTAGAATATGGCACTTAAAATAATTAGCATTCTCTTTTTTTGTAATCAGTAAAGGCTTAAAAGTGATTAAACATGTATCACTTGAGAAACTTTGTTATTTAAAATTGCAGAGATATGACATTTGAAGATTTTGGAATTTTGTTTTTAATGGCTTTAAATGCAAGTGTCATCATTTAGCATTAAAAAGCACATTTTCAGGAAAATGGGAGGTCAGTCCTTATAAATGAAAAAAAATATTGAGAAGATAAAGCTGAAATGTCATAGCTGTATTAGTTTAACAGAAGTCATATACAAATTATAATAATTGTGAGAAACTAAAAGTGTTCCATTGGAAATTACTGTATGTATTTTGTCTCATCTGACAAATCTATTCTAACTGTGGAAGCTTTCTGAAGGAGTGTTAAGTGTCTGGGTGCTCCCCTGAACATTGGTGGGGCAAAACAGATAGCTCATTTGACAGAATTTAGAAGACACGAGGGAACTAATCATCTCCTTTTAAATGATGATGAATCGACCAGGTCCTATAGAAACAATGAAAGTTATAACACAATGTATCTTCAGACAGAGCTTTTCTTTCAGATGATAGTAAAAAACAACAGCAAATCTTTGAGTAAAGAGGATAAAGCATGATATTTGCTTAAGCAAAAGGATTGAACATGAGAAGTCTTGAAGGGACATTCTGAGAATGTAGAAACTAACCTAGTTTATTTTACCAAGTCCTGGTTGAGCTTGAAAGAGGGTGTACTATTCTTAAAACAGTGTTCATTCAACTTTCTGGTTTTGCATCAGCCAAGACACTCTTCTTTGTGGAAAATCTTAAAAACATGGCTCCTGGCCTTGGGTTAAGTGGGTGGGGCTCTTTTTTTTTGTTTGTGGTTGTTAGATTCACTTTACATTTTTAATTCTAATTGTTATATTCTGTTTTTATGTTGTTGGTTTTATTGATATCTTCCAGAGCCAGTTGAAATTGGGCAGTATCTAAATTGAGTTAACTTAAATTATCAACTAGCCCACCAACTCAGGAAGAAATGGAACCACTGTAAACCATTGCAAAGGATTTAGAAAGATACCATGGTAAATGGCATGAGTGCAATTTTCAATGAGGAATCTGGAGGCAAGTATATTAGGACATGTTAGGAGGTCTGGAATTCTACGATGACTTTATAGTCTGCTGTTCAAACAGTGGCTCACAAACAGGATGAACCACTGTGATAAGCCTGCTTAGTAAACATTTCACAGTGCTAACAAGAATCTGCTACATGACCTTCCACAAAACTGAAAAGAGAAAGTTTGTGTTCACTCATATAGGAAGTCTGCAGAATGGAGTTATCCAGAATTCTTCAGACAGAGAAGTAAAAAATTAAATAAAGTAATTGAACAAATCAAATACATTCTAGGATCATTACAAGCTCAAAGAATGTGTGATATGCCTATATTTTGGTTCATAATTTATCTGTATGAAACTTAGAGATTACAATAAAAGTACAGTTATTATAGTATTATTAAAGAAACTTCTTTTTCTTCCTTTCTTAGCCCCAGACCATCACGCTCTACCTCCTCTGTCTGAAGGCAAGCAATATTATGGAATGAGGCATATGCAAGATTCATAATATTTTGGAGAACCTCAATACCTTCTGCTTATCCTCAACACCAAGCAGTTCAATGGTCTCCAAAAGTAAATCCTCTGTGCTGGAGGTGTTTCAAAGAGTACCAGATACGTGTTTTCCTTTTTTTGTTGTTGTTTTTTTAAGTCTTAAATTCTCCATTCTCTTTCCCCTATTTCCCTTTTCTTCCCCAGCTAAAGTTGTTTGTTCATTAAAGATGGCTTCTTCTTCTTCATCCCAACCTTCTTGTTCTTGTAATTTCTGATAGGTAGAAATCACCATTTCTAAGAAATGAAAAACAGATCCAGAAGAGCCCTTCCCTTCTTGTTCCTCTTCTTTTAGCTTTTTAAATTCCATTTTCAGTTCATCAACAAGTAATGCCATTGTGAAAAAATTTTAAACAACCCAAATGTTTTTAGTCTTTCAAATAATAATTTCCAAAGGTCCCAAAGTCACCAAGCAATCCAAATAGACACAAACTGTTTCATTTAGCACTTTCTTCTTTTTATACTTTCTCTTCCTGGGGTACAGTTCAATTGCAAAGTTCCAAAGTATATCTTTTAGAAGTCTTGTTACAATTTAACTCTGATCTTATAAGTTCCAAGCAGCCTCCTCCAGCAAAATCTTAATATTAATTCTTTTCCTCTCCCTTCCCACTTATAGCAAAAAAAAAAAAATATTTTTTAATTCCAATGTTCAGAAATCTTTAATGTCCCCTTGGCTTTAGTTTTCCAATTTAATTACCTGCTGGTGCCAAAACGGGTTTTTCCGATTTCCATCTGCTATCACCGTAAGGAAGGAGAGTGAGAAAAAACAAACTTTCCCTTTTAACTTTCCCCCGCCGCGTTTTCCGATCTTCGTTGGGAACAATGTATCTTTAATGAAATTAAAATTCCAGGGTATTTAAATGTTACTTGTTATCCCGGTTCAGCCAAAAGCTTTCACTTTCTCAGCTTCCTCCTGCACATTCTTGTTCGGATGAAAGCTTCTTTGTGGCGGCCATTGCTGACTGCCGCTCCACCGCTTTTGGAAAAGGGAGTTAAGCCAGCAGAGGAAGGGGGTTGCGATTCCCCCAGACCCCTGCTGGATCTCCCCTGTCTTCAGTTACCTCTACGGGGTAACTATTAGCCCACAAATCCGGCTGGATTGGGGACACTCCAGCAGCGAGCGCAGCAGGGACCACGCACGATCGCGGATTCCTGCCGCCGCCGAAGCCTTGCAAACCGGAAGCTGCTGGAAGCCCACCAAACTGGAAGCCCACCAAAAAAAGGGAAAAATAAGGTGAAAAATCGATACAATGTCAGAAAGCAACAGAAAAGAGGAATACAGAAGAGGGTGGAGATTAAGAGGGTGGAGATCAAGAGACGGGGTGGTGGTGGTAAAAAGACTAGATTGGAGAAGAAAGGAAGAGAAAAAGGGAAGAGAAGTTACAAAGGTTTGAAACAAGATGTAAAGAAATAGGATTTATTCAGAGATAATGGGTAAAAATATAATTAAAAAAGAGATTCTGCAAAAGTACATAAGACTGTATTGTTGTATTTGTATTTGAAATAATGTTAGAAAATTGGAACATTATATGATTATAAAATGGGATAAAATATTAAAAGGAATGTGTAAAATGCTTAAGATTTAATGATAGAGTTTAATTTGCTATGGATTATTTTAATTGTATTATAAACTTATTATTTTCCTATTTTAAAATATAGTACGTAGCTTTAGAATGTACTAAGCAGAATCAGAATGAAAATTATATATTATTTTAAGTGTTAAATTTAGGGGGAAGATATAAAGGCGTCATACTTCAATCAGTGATTACAGGAGAAATTTTGTGTTAATGAGAAAAGATCATAGATCATTGAAATAGAACAGACAAAAGATACAAGTATAATGATTTAAATTGAGATGAAATAAATAAAATAGAATTAAGAGAGTGAAAAGAGGGACGAAGCTATATAGAAAATGTAGAATGGTAAAGAAGATATGAAATGGTATATAAAGTGAGCATGAATTTGATTTATGTCTGTACAAAAAGATGTAACCCGGGACTAAGCCGCTTTCCAAAAAGAAGTTTTATGTTTTCATGTTTTATGTTTTGTTTGTGTATGTTTGTTTATTGAAAATTAATAAAAAAAATATTTTTAAAAAAAGAGTCCCAGATACGTGTTTTGGGTCCAGAGGCATGTTTTTCAACTGGCGAATTTGCACATCTCTATAGTTAAGAATATTATCCCTCTCATACTACATCTTGATGTGTTGATTCCCTTAGTTTTGTAACTGCTTACAATAGATTCAAAACTACCTTATCACCTTGCTGTAAACCTTAATTAGCAAATTTATGTCCCCAGTAAGCAACCTTTTAGATGAACTGGAAGAAGGGGCAAATTCTGTGTTCCATCTAATTGAGCAGAGGTCTTCAAACTTGACAACTTTAAGACTTGTGGGCTTCAACTTCCAGAATTCCTCCTCCAGTCATGTTAGCTCAGGAATTCTGGGAGTTGAAGTCCACAAATCTTAAACTTGCCAAGTTTGAAGACCCTTGTAATTGAGGAATGATAACTGATGGGATCCAGAAAGCATCTCTTTTATTTTGCTGCACCTGCTTTTGAAATATCATACCCACAAATTAGGTTGGCTGCTGATCTTTTGGAGGGCACTTAAGACCTACCTGGCTGATCACCCAGGCCTGATGAGTTAAGAGGTCAGATAAGCCTATGTGCTATTGTTATTAATATGGATATTTATACTTGGACATTTTTAAAAATATTTTTTCTCTGTGGTGTACTGCCATTTTTATAATTATATTTATGTTTTTAACCTTTGCTTGCTGTCCAGAGCCACATATGTAAGATGGATGGATGGCCATATAAATTGAATAAAACACAGAAATAAATAACTCAGGGAGAATAATGTAAATTCTAATTCAGTATCATTAAAAATACCAGACCAGAGATGAGTGATGGCTGAGCACATGTCAAAATTCACAAGAAGTTTCATGCCCTACATCAAAAAGTAAACAGGAAAAACAAAAAGAACAACTTACCCACAAGAAGGTCCATAATTGCGGATCAGCTTGTTGTGACTCTCCCAAAAGCCCTGAGTGAAAAAAATGACAGAAACTATAGCTGGTTCTTTGCATTATCAGCACTCAAGTATCCATCAGATTTCAAGAACCTTTTAGATGATCTATTGCTGCTCTAAGCAATGTTTTAGGTATCTTCAGGCAACTCTGTCCACATTTTTGCCTACTTGATTTTTTTGCTTTTCCAGTAAGGAAGAAGTGGGATATACTTTCTTTTTGTTTTCTGTCCCTCATAAATGAAGAAGTCAGTAGTTAGTTTCTCACTGGTGATATACCTTGTACAACTTTCTATAAGCATTTCACTAAAGATACTTTTACCTTCTGAATCACTGGCCCTTATGCAAAACTATCTATCCGTTTTGAATGAGCAGGATTAAATGCTTTATTAAAGGCTATTAAGATTTTTTTCTTTTTAAAATTCTTATTCAAAGAACATACATATGTTTTCTGTTTTAGACTAATTCTTGTTTGTATTTTAAAGCTGAAACTCATTGTATCATACAGAGATATGATTTATTTCAAAATCATATATTTCGGCAATTGATTCATGGTCTATTATGGTAGGTTCCTAAGTGTGATATGACATATCTTTATTTGGAATACCGATGGGTTGGACATGACTTCGTGACTAACAACAATAACAAAAAAGCAAGCAGTACAGTGATAAACTTAAGAAACACTGATAAAGTTCATTTATATGCTGCCACATATTTTCCAGGAGCATTTAAGTGTTTCTCGTAGCATTTGTAATTTCTAATAAAACACAAAATATTCAGATAAAATTGTCATGGAATATGAATTTCTAAATGCACAAAACTGGCTAATAAAGCAGTGGCAGAGATATTCAAACTCAAAGCAAAATTAGGCTTATAATGCTGAACATCAGCAAAGAATTTCAAATGAATTGATTTACCAACATATCATTTAGTTGAATTATGATGCATTTGTTTTTCAGTGTAAACACTGGAAAGTGAGATGTATGGTTTCTAAATAAATATTTTATAATGCCTTATTGAAACAGAGAATCAGCCGCCAAGAATTAAAGATTGGCTCTATGCAGTTTAGGGAGAGTCACTGGATCTTATCCATGACCATGATAACATGCAAAATATAAAGCTGTGATGAAGGGAATGGAACAACTTGCCACAACCAACTTGCCATGGCCAACTTGCAATAGCCAACTTATCATGGCCAACTCACTGTGGAACACGCCCAACTCGCCATGGGAAAACTTGCCTCAAGGCAATTTACCAATTCTATTTAATTATTTAAAATAAATAAACATTATTTTAAATTTTGCAATTCATATTTCATTATGTCCCTCATTTTGTATCATTTCTTTAATGATTCTACTCCACCAATTCTTTGATATTAGTGTAACTCTTGTCCTACAGTGAGTTGTTCTGTGGCGAGATGGCCATGGCGACTTGTCTTGCAGCAAGTTGGCCATGGAAAGTTGGTCTTGGCGAGTTGGCCATGATGAATTGTCATAGATCTGTGGTGGACACAACTTGAACTTAAACACAGAGTAAATCCAGCCATTAACCTTTTTATCCTAAACATTGCAAATGAGTCACTGTAGTTAGATCTGAAAATGACACATCTTCCTTGTCACAATCTCCAGTTTCAACAATCCCCTTGTTTAGCAACCGTTCAGAGTTATGAACACAGACACACAGACACACACACACACACACACACAGACACACCCCAAGGCATTTATGACCCTATTTTGAAGTTCTGAAAGCCACATTCTCTCCATAACCACATAATCACATTCTGGGCATTTGGCAACCAGCTTGTTTGCAAAAAACTGTGGTCACATGATAGTGATTTTTGGCATTTTTTCTAGTTTTGGGTGTTTATTTTTGACTTCTGGGGGGAAAAAAACAACCAGTGGATCAATCAAATTTGCTTAATGACCATGTGTTTGTTTAATGACCACTGCAAAAAGGTTGTAAAATCTGATGTGTTCACATGGTTACCTGCTTAGCAACCACAACCATTTACAACTGTAAATATGGGCTCAATTACAGTTATAGGCAGCATCTCTTGTCCTTATCCCCAATATCTTCCACACATTGCAATACAATAGGGTAGATGTTGGCATAATATACATTTTTGTACTATCTGTAATTTCTTTAGGATATGATCAAGTCAAGCAATTGCTCACTCAAAGAATAAAGAATAGATTTTAGGGTTAGGGTTAGTTAATAGGTAACTCCAACATGGCAGAAACTAGATAAATAAAGGCACTTGGAAACCAGCAAAGTATCTAAAAATGTAACTATCTTCAAGTCTAGAATAGCATTTTTCAAAACTGGCATAACATTGATCATCTACATTGCTACAAGTTAAATGGTAGGGATACCTGGCGCATCAGTGGTAAACATTGTAATAGATATATTGCATCCATACATGTGCACAAATGCAGACCATTTGCAAAGCATAAGGCTGAGAATCTGTATAGACTTTCAAAGCATTAGTTTTCAGTCCTTTAATTATGTCAATCTCCATATAGCAGAAATAGGTGTCTTTTTAAAAGTTGTGTTTATACTGTTATATAGCCTTAAAGAGTATGCAAAAATGCCTCCTCCAAAAGATCAACTAATGAATAGTAACAAATAAGAGAATAAGCATATTATGTGTATCTCTAGCATGATATGAAAATTTCTAATTTGAAAGAAAAAAAATATGGTTGTTGTGAAAAACAACGCAAAGAGAACCATGCCACCTTTTGATGGATAGAAAAATCTATCAATTTCAAAATGTCAAAAATGGATAGATTACAAATCTCCTGAATCCAGTCCTTAATATTACTTTTCCAATTTCTCAAAATGAATCTGTGATTTCCCATGCCCAACATAGCCAAAGTTCCTCAAAACAATATCAGATATTTGGAATGTAAATTTTCCCAAAACCTACTTACACATATTAACATATTGTTTCCAAAAGATGCAAATAGGTCATAAATACTGACTATGAGGTCAAACTATATGAATCAATGACCTCTCAAAGACTGTACATCAAGCAAAAATCTCTCCAATGACCATTGTTTAAATACATTTGTTCTTAATAAAGCAGAAATAAGCATGGAAACCAGTTGCTAGACACACGTGCATGAAATTCTATCTATGCCATTCTTTTTTAAAAAATAAATAAATCATGTACACAGTTTGCTTCCTTTGATCATAATCTCTAATAGTCATCCTCTGTGGGTAATATTCTTTAATTTATATATGTGCCATTTCAAATTTTAATGCACATATACTTCTGAATTTAATAAAAACAGCTTTTCTACCCTTTAGAGTTATTGAGAGGTTAGTGTTACATAATTAAATTAATCCTCATTTGTAAAGGCTAATTAACTAAATGCTAATTGAATCCACATATGAACATTAGCACAATGCACTCTCATTAGACAATTTTAAAAAGTTACCTTAACTAAAACCAAGCAAATTATTTTGCTTCTTATAATCTTTATAGAAAACGGAAAAAGAAGGCTATTTTGATACAACAGCATGCTTTTTGCCTGTGATTTGCATTTTCTTTGTCTGACAAAATATACAATCAAAAGCTATTGTTGCCTGTAGCATTTTACCTAAGGCTAAAATTCTATACCTATTTACTTGGGAACAAGCTCCACAGAATTTATTGGGACGTATTCCTAAATTAAAATCTGGAAGATTATACTATAAAGAAATTTATATTTTAAATCTACTGTAAATGGCAACTCAAACATTCCAAGGAAATCAAGAAAAAAATTAATTGCAAGTTATTGTAGTATGTGTATTTTGCCATCTTGGTTTAATTTCATATTTGAATAAATTGTCCACACTGTAAGTTTTGTCTCCTTCATCCTTAGATCTATGAATCCTGAACTCAGAATTTCCCAGAGCACTTACACAAACATGCCTCTTTTTCTACACATCATGACAGAGAACAGATGATGAAAAAGGACAGCTTCTTACAGCTACTACATACTTTCCCAAAACAGATCATACAGATAGTCAGTTTGAAAAAGTAGCTCAATCAGCCATTATTTGCCAAATAATAAGGAGCTATACAGTAGATATGTGGTGAAGGGCTGCCTATATCCAAAGTACAAATGCTATGAGAAGTTTTCAGTATTCTTTTATGGTCTCAATGAGGAAAATATACACAAAAGACTTACATAATTTATCTTTCTATTCTCTTCACTTTGAATCAAATCAGGGGAGCCAAATTTGTCTATTGTGGAGCAGCCTCTGTCTTAAATGATTATATTGGGGTATTCATCAAACATGCCAGACAAAGTCTATTGACAGCTACTCAAAGCATTTTAGCAAGCTGTCTGAAGAGGAGAGATCTATGATGGGTATTCCCCCCACAATTGGTGGTTTGTAAATTTTAATAGAAATAAAAATTATTTTCTAGTTTTCTACTAATTATTGGATCAGCTCATTTTGCACCACACAGCAACCACCATTTTATCTGAACCATCAAAGGTTTCCTCATACTCTTCATTTCAGTGAAATCTTATACAAAAGGTACAAAACATTTTAAAAAGTGAGAAAATAAAGGCACAGTAATCTGTATCAGGGGAAATTCCTTCTTTGAATAGTTTTAAATAATAAAACTGTTTTAAAAAGCTTGTGTTCCAACATTTCATTCCACCCTTCCTTGACTTGATGATCTCTGAATATACATCTTTCAATTCCTCATAATTCCTGGTCAACATGTCACACCAGCTGTGAATCATACCATCTGAACTCTAATACACAAAGGACACCAAGTTTGAGGTGAATATTGAAGTTCTGCATTCTCAATTTGTTGCACAAAACATTTTTATTAGAAATTATTGCTCTTTTATTCACGCGTCATACATCTATTGTTTTAAGTTTCATATTTTAAAAAAGGATTAAATATTCTGAATTTAAGAAATGGACACCTGAAATATATGGACATATATTGATTCAGGCAACACCATTAACAAAAAAAATTAAAAAGCTATTGTGGAAAAAATAAAAGATAAAGTATTTTCTATGAATGTTTTGAACTTCAGCAGACATTCTATGCTATGGCAGCTGAAGCTTTTACAAAGACCAATATTTAGAGAAGAAAAACAAGGGTCTAGTCCTTTTATTCCTATGCACCTATCCAAATATCTCAAGCAATGTTCCTAGCTAATCATCTTATTTGCTTTACCAATACTGCCTTGTAAGAAAGCTGAAAAATAATACTAATAATTAAAATAAATAAAGGAAGAGTGTGAATAATTGATGTGGCAATATCAGGTCATAGATACAATAAAAGACAAAGAATTGGAGAAATTTGTAATGTACAAAGATCTGAAAAGCAAAGTTGAAAGATTATGATATAACCAGCTGTCATAATCCCAATGTTTACCAAAAGATTGGATAACATACCCCGCCCCCCAAAAAAAAATTGGATAATACTTAGAAAATCTATGCATTGACAAATTTTCATTGGCGATTTACAAAAGTCCATACTTCGTGAATCCACATATATACTATGCCAATACATTAGAACAGGGGTGTCAAACTCAAGGCCGGATCTGGCCCATGGCCTGCTTAGATCTGGCCCATGGGACCACCCTGGAACCAACAAAGGACTGACCCGTGGTACCTCTGCCAGTGAAAACGGAGCTCAGGGGCCCTCCTGAGCTCTGTTTTCACTGGCAGAGGGTTGCAGGAGGCCGTCGCAGCTGAAAAGAGAGCTTAGGTCACCACAGGTGCCCCCGACATGAGTGATGTCAAGCTAGCCATGCCCACCCTGGCCATGCCAACTCTGCCCCCCCCCAAAGTCAAACACAACCCTGATGCGGCCCTCAATGAAATTGAATTTGACACCCCTACATTAGAACATAATTGATTCTTGGGAATAACTTGATGTTTATGAAAACCAACAAAGGGGGGGAGGAATCAGCAGTTGTAATTTCACATTATTGTGTACTTAATAATCATTCCATGCTTACCATTCACAGGAGAAAAACAGGAAAAAAGTATTGAAGGAATCAAGATGCCCTGTGGAAATAATATCAAGAGGGTGGATAAAGAAAACTACTACATATACCTGGATAACCTTCAAAATGACAACATGAAGCACATTGAAATAAAGAAGAAGGTTAGAAATAAATATATCATGAAAGTGAAGAAGAACTTAAATTCCAAACTCAGTGGAGGAAATATCCAGGCAAATAACACCTAGGCAATTCCTGTCTTTAGACATACAACTGGAATAATGAACTGGTTTTATGCAGAACAGAATGTCCTGAATTGGAAAAATAACGCAATTAATCATGCCCTTCATCTACCCAGCAATGTTGACAGATTTGACTTACCAAGGAAAATAGGTAGGTATGGAATGTTGTAAGTATGTCAGACAGTTGAAGAAGAAAAGGACATTGGAAGACTATCTGAAAGATAGTGTACAAGATGCACTGACTTCCGGTTCGGGCTTCTTCGGCGACGGACCGAAATCGCGATTGTGCACAGTTTTGATCCATGCTCGCCGCTAGAGCACCCCGAGCTGCCTGGATTCAGGGCTAAAGCCACCCCATAGAGGTGGTGAAGAAGGGGGAGCCATCATCTGGGTTGAGGAGAGCCACATCTTTCTTCCTCGGCTGGCCATTACTCCCTTTCCCAAAGGCGGTTGCAGCAGTGATCAGAAATGGCCACCTAAAAGAAGAACCCGACTGGACAAGGTTGTGCAGGAGGAAGTTTAAGGGAGAAAGCTTGACTGACTGGGTTGAATGGAGAACATCTGTTTAAGGTACCTGGAACCTGAATTTTAAAGACTAATACTATTCCTAAAAAAGATCTTAAGCAGCGAAAGAGAAAGGGAAAGGAAATGGAATTAGCTTTTCTTCCTCTCACATTGTTTTAATTGACTTGGAACGTTAAGAAGAGATTTGAATAAGAAATTGATACTAATCCACTTTGACATTAATAGGCTATTTTTAGCTGAAAATAAAGTGTCAAAGAGATAAAGATTCTTGGATAATTTAAAAATTTTCTTAAAAAAAGAAAGAAAGCAGAGGAGGGAAAAAGGAAACAAGAGGGTGGAATCTGGAAAATGGAGGAGATCACCTGGAACTTAAAAAAATTGATAGTGGAATTTTAACAAGGTTTGCAAAAGATACATTATAGCTGAAACTTTGTTACAAGATAACAAAACCCCTGGAAAGAGAAAGTGAGAAAAGAAGCAAGAAACAGTTTTGGATTATTGGATGATTCCTGGAATTTTGGATGGTGGATCCTAATAAAACAAAATAAAATCAATTGGGGGTTGTTTAAAAATTTTTAAAATGGCATTACTCCTTGAAGAGTTAAAAATGAGACTTAAAGAACAAAAAGAAGCACAAGAGGGAAGAGGATCTTTTGGCTTCATGTTTCAATTTTTAGAAATGGAGATTTTTGAACTATGAAAAACAAGAAACACTGGCAGAACAAGAAGAGCGGGATAAAGAAGAAGCCATCTTTAATGACCAAGCAACTTTAAGTGGGGTTAAAAAAAAGGGAAAGGGGGGAAATGGAGTTAAAAAATTAAGCATTGAAGCAACAACCAAAAAAAAAGAGTAATTTGAAAAGCAATCATAATATCAGGATGAAGCCAGAGATGGTATTCAGCAGGTTCTGACCAGTTCTGGAGAACCGGTAGCAGAAATTTTGAGTAGTTTGGAGAACCAGCAAATACTACCTCTGACTGGAGATTTTACAGTATCCTTCCCCTGCCACGCCCACCTAGCCACGCTCACAGAACTGGTAGTAAAAAAATTTGAATCCCATCACTGATGTGAACATGCTCGCACTGACAAAATCATCATCAGTCAATTGCAAAAGGCAGCTCTATCTGGAACAGCTTACATCCTGTGACTACATTTAACCCCATCAAACAACATCTCCAAAGTCCTTGGGAAGGACTGAATAGATGGCTAAAAATGCCAAATCCACTCTAAACATCTGGCTGACTGTGGGAACAACCATAAGAATAATAATTTGTTAATTTTATATGCCATCTGGCTCCCAGTAACTCTGGGCAGTTTACAGTTGTTAAAACATTTAAAAAGAAAAAGCAATACAAAACCACAAAAACAAAAGACAAAAGAACAATAATGGCAAAATATATATATAAACAAACAGATCCAGAAGGGAACAAATAGGAAGAAAGGGATATCAATCGTAATTACTAAAAGCCGGAACACCAGAAATCTGATGTTATTTGTTGCACAACTGAAACAGAATAATTGCCAACAAATTATTTTTTTTAATGCTGCAGTTTCTCTTTATCAAATTTTTCCTTAAAGTTAACATTTCTTCTTTACTAGCTGACTACTCAGAGTAGAAAACAACTAATTGACTAAAAGAAAGGATTTGTGGAAAAAAATAATAAATATGATGAGATCATATGATGAGAGAGATGTTTGCAAGAAGTGATCAGAACCTAACATCCTTGCACTGTTGCTTTCACAACTATCAGTGCACAAACTTAATGAGATCTGATGAATAAAAGGTATTATCATGACTATGGATAGGTCCGTATACTGGATGAATCCATTGTGTGTTTTATTTGATTTTGGCTAGTCCTAGTATAAAACCCAGCCATTATAATTTGTAACTCATACTGTA
The DNA here is from genome assembly GCF_049901735.1 of Notechis scutatus. NCBI lineage: Eukaryota > Metazoa > Chordata > Lepidosauria > Squamata > Elapidae > Notechis > Notechis scutatus. Next base: position 60,303,666 of record NC_142014.1, read on the forward strand.
AATCTTAATGTGCTATGTGAACCTAGCCAATAGTGGCTTCTTCAATAAAACATCATAAAACAAAGTATGATATGTACATCTGGCCAGGCACCATACTTCATAAAGATTAATGTAATCAGCTGACCAAGGAAGGCAATAAAAGGTCAGACAGTGGGAGTCCAAATAAATAAGATTTGTGAGGAAAGATTGTCCAACAAACTCAGGGTTCTCCAAGAACCCTGATGGAATGCCAGGTTAACAACAAAAGAGGAGCTACGTAGCATGAAATAACTTCAAGTGTGATGCTAATAGTGCTTCATTTGGCAAAGCATTTCTTAAGCATGTGATAGCCACAATGCTCAACCCCCTGCATAAATAACATAAATGGCCCAATATGAGGGGAGGGGTTATTAGAACTACAGGCAGACAGATATAGAAGAATCCACTGAGAGGAAGCCAAACCATAGCAAGATGCCTGCAGAAATAGAGATAACAGCCTTCTTTTCCCAACACGAGTATCATAGTTGTCCCAGAATATACTATTAACAAATTTTGGGGATGGTTGAGTGAAGTAAGAATTGCATGAATTACACATTCATGGATATTATGACTTCCTAGAGGTAACCTTATCAACCTAAAGCATAGTTAGATGCCCCATGCTCTGTAAGCTTGAAAGAATTAATCTTCTGCAAGGCGACTGAAATAAGACAACAATTCTTTGTCATTGACTTTGCTCCTAGCATTGCACTCAGTCAGGCTCTGCATAATTAAATACAGTAAAATTCTCCAACCTGGTGCACACCATTGGACTACTATTTTCAACACTCACAGCCTGCATAGACAATTAGATAATGGGAACTGTGTATTATTGGAGGGAGCTGTTCCAAAGAAGTCAGGTCTGTACAACAGGCCAATTAGTCCTATGTTCTGCATTGTGAAAAGTCACACAAAGAAGCTGACTGTTTAGGTAACCAGAGATAGCTTGTTTTCCTAATGTGTTCAGCATAATCTGAGAAGCCAAATGCTAGTCATTCTACCATAGCAACTATACTTCAATCAAATGGATGAAATACTTAGTTTTGAATCTCAATACATCTCACTGACAAATTTTTGACAATCCTGGTCAAAATATTGCTCATAGAATCAAACTGTTAAGAGTTTCTTTTGATGAGCGTGCAATCTTCAATGTATAAAGCATGAACCACAGAAACTTAATAATATATCTTTTCATTGAAAAATCGCACAGGAAGGATATTTACATTTCAGAAACTGAAAAGGTGTGATTTAAATCCACATGGAATATAAGAAGAAATGAACATAAAATTGCCTACTATGGTTAGATTAATTCAAACAAGTATTTTTAATTTCAGCAAGTTCATGTTTATCATAGGTTTTACACAATATATTACACTGTAGTATTATACTTAGCTTTACTTTTGATTTAGTGTAAAAGGATACAACCTGATTCTCTCAAAGCCTTTATTATAGCACTCTTGAATTCCTTCAAAAACTGACATATTCTAAAAATTATTTCATTTATTATTCAAAGTAAGCACCTTCCCAATCAGGGAAAGTAACTCGGGGGAGCATACAAGTTACTGATATTTATAAATTGCAAAAGTTGCCAGAAAAATATAACTATACATTTCACTGTGAAGAATTTTGAACAATCTGGTCAAAACTTATAGAGTTGGTTTCTAGACTTTTTAAAATAATTTAATATGTAGACCATATAATTATCAGTATCATCATCATCATTCTATCCACTGTCTATCTACTGCATATGAAGGCCTCTTCCGCATATTTCCAACAAATACAGTCTTGAACTTTCCTTTGCCAGATGAGCCCACAATACTTCCCAATGTCATCGCTCCATCTTGTCTTAGGTGTCTTTCATGGACACTACTGTCAAGACACTTAGCATTGGCAAATCCACAAGGTTGTGTCCTTAGTCCACTACTGTTCTCCATCTATTCATCTGATTGCACAAATAAACATCCCAACAATAGGATAATGAAATTTGCAGATGATACTACACTTGTAGGTCTTATTTCTGGGGATGATGAGTCTGCATATCGGGATGAGGTATTACAGCTATCCCGCTGGTGCAAAAATAATAATCTTCTATTTAATATTAAGAAGACCAAGGAGGTTATAGTGGATTATAGGAAAAAAAGAGCAGACATTCAGCCACTGTATATAGAGGGAGTTCGTGTGGAACAGGTGGTTGAATGTAAGTTTCTCGGGACCATCATTACAAATAACCTGACCTGGAGTGCAAACACCGCTGCTTTAATTAAGAAGGCACAACAACGGTTGTATTTACTAAGGATTCTTAGGAAACAACAACTGGCTGAGAGTCTACTGACTACCTTCTATCGGAGTTCAATTGAGAGTATATTATCCTACTGTCTCTGTGTATGGTTCTCGAGCTGCACAGTGGCAGAGAAAAAGGCAATTCAGAGGGTGATCAAGACGGCCCAAAACATCATTGGCTGCTCACTCCCCTCTTTGGAAGAACTGTATAGGAATAGACGTAAGAGGAAGATACTTAATATATTGAATGACTCCTCTCATCCGGGACATCAGCTCTTTGAACTATTACCATCGAGAAGGAGATTTAGGGTATTAAGAACAAGGACGACCAGATTTAAGAACAGTTTTTATCCAAGTGCAGTTTTGAGTTTGAATGCAGGGTCATAAGATTTTTGTGGAATTAAATGGCTGAGAGTAATGGGGTATTTACATTTTTAAATTGCATAGAGATGATTGTATGGTTGGTTGTGTTTAGTTTAATTTTTTTTTCTTTTTAGTGGTGTTTGTCCAGTTTTTACTTTGTGGAAGAGCACCTCATTTCGTTGCACCCGCTTGCGAGTGTAATGACAAATAAATTCTTATGTCTTATGTCTTTATCAAGTGGAATCCATTCTATGACTGCCTTATTCCACCAGGCAATTATCAGTATATTGTTTTAAAAAGCAAGCACACACCGCACAAAGGATTTACAGTGTTAGATATACTAATGAGAACAGTGAGATTCCAGTGTCCTTCTTCATGTGTACTGTGTTAACATAGAGTAGGACTGGCCCCTGTCCTATTAGGAATAGGCTTCCATAAGAGAAAGCTGATACAAGCTGATGTCCCGGAAAGTGGGATGATGTTTGGAGCAGCTCGTCATTCCATCTGGGATGGGGGCCTGAGGAGGCACCCCTATAGCCCCATGCTCTGTAGAGTTCTGCCTTCATGAAGAGAGCCACAGTTAATTCCCTTTGCCTTCAAAAGGCTGTATACCAGAAAGAATAAGTTAATTAACCAGATTCTCTGATTATATGAGACTGTTTAGCTTAGATGAAAGAAGGAAGGGTGAATGAGTAGACTAAAACCACAATGCAAAACAATTTCCTACGTAAGGGAAATTCTTAATTATTTGTTTCAATTAAAAAATGCTGTCACCGCAAAGATTTTAATGTGTGGGGGTCATGAGACAGTAAAAACAGATGAGATGGATTGCAGTCTAATGCCTCCAGCATTTGCTATGCATCAGCTAAAAACCCGTTAGTACATTTATATAAATCTTATTTATATAGTGGAATTTGTTAACAATATATTTTTATAGTACAACATAAATCTTGTTACTAGATTCTGATTCTGTCACTTCCAAAGTAACAATCAATAATGGATAATCTTTAGACAAATAGCAGTGCTTAGAAAATCTCTTGAAATAATTATAGCACTGTCGTCTTTCCACAATACGTAATATAACAGTGTGGCTTGCTGGATTCAAATAATCAAAAGCATGGCATCAGTTCTAATTCTTACTATAACATTTTAGCATGTTATTTAGGACAGATTTAAAGGCTCCGTATCTGTTTACATTTTTAAGCTTTGACTTTGCAAAAAATAAAATTAAACCAATTTATCCTTTTTATTTATATATAATAACAGCATCATAAACTGCATCAAATCAGGAAGAGAAATTGAGAAATATTGCCAAAATATGTTGTTAATAACAACAGTCTCATATGTATTTTTGATATCATTTACTCCTAGTTCCCCAAAATACAGAAACCTAAAATGAATAGTCAGAACCACAGATCAATATCACATCCATCTGGATTCATTTCTGCCAATCAGTATTCAATTTGCAGGAAGTATTAGTCCTCTGAGAAACCATTAACAAGTTCAAATCTCAAAGATTAACACAAAAAAGATTCTGTAGCATTTCACATTTCATACTATACATTATCTACTATGATACTCAGCAGATTTTGAATTGTTAAAAATCTACAAATATGAACAAAGCAACCATATTGCTAAGATTATCATTATGAAACATGTAATAGCAAGTTGTGAATTTGTGTGTTATCCCTCCACACAGAAGATTTTGCTTTTGATTCTATGAATCCTGCTTGCCCATCAGAATGAAATGAATTATAGTTAGCCTAGAATACAAAATATTCAAATCTTGGGTTGTGATAGTTTATAAACAATAATAGTTAAGTTTAAAGAAGAGGGGTCAACCTATTCTCCAAAGCATCTGAAGGCAGGACAAGAAGCAATGGATGGAAACTAATCAAGGAGAGAAGCAACCTAGGAGAAATTGCCTAACAATTAGAACAATTGATCAGTGGAACAACTTGTTTTTAGAAGTTGTGGGTGCTCCAACACTGGAGGTTTTTAAGAAGAGAACCATTTGCCTGAAATGGTATAGGGTTTCCTGCTTGAGCAGGGGGTTAGACTAGAAGATCTCCAAGACCCCTTCCCACCCTGTTATTCTGTTAACCACAGTTGAGATTCACTCGGTCTCAATTGTGGTTAACCTACAACTGAGATGTACCCATCCTTTCACAGCACAGGCAGCAGCACATGGACAGGACATTTATATCATCATCAAAAAGAGAACCATCTACCCCTTCTTTTATTTTTGCTACAAAAACTTGTAATTTCTAACTGGATAATTTATAAATTTAGTAACATCTGGAGGGTCAAATATTTCCCACTCCTCATTTACACATTATATATTCTGTTGAGGTAATTCCCCGTTAGGAGAATGAGTGCACACAGGGAGACGTAGTGAGAATGGTGAAGAATAACACACAACCAGCACACAGATACACTGTATAGTAAAATGTAGGTTTTTACTTCCAGTAAACAGTTAAGCAAAGTCCAACAAGCAGTCCAAGTCATACACAGTTATAGCAGTCAGTTTTCAGTCCAGGGATAATCCAAATATCAAAGTCCAGTATCAAAAACAATTCAGTAATAGACTCACATCAATCCAACAATAACGATGATCAGCAACAGTCAATAGGGAAAATGCAGGAACCAAAAATAGCGAACATCAGAACATCGACCAACTAGCAACTAGCAACACTCAGGGAAATCAGGTTTCTGGCTCCATCTTATGGCTGTTTGAGGAACCACACCCAATTACAATTTTAGCATTCCCTTAAAGAGACAGTATTAAAATGTCTATCCTGCTTTATATATTTCCAACCCAACTGTTAGGTGTCTTACATTCCTAACATATTCTTTTTAAAAAAATACAAACTAGAGCGCATCTATTCTAGCACATTTTAGGGTGGTTCGAGGTACCTTATTAACAAATACAATACTTACTAATATAAGACAATACTGAATAAAAGTTCAAAAGTATCAAAATTCAAATATTTAGGAACAACATTCAACAAAGATGATAAAATGGACGAAGAGATTAGGACAGTGGCGGGAATCAGCCTGTTCCCACCAGTTTGGGAGAACCAGTTGTTAACTTTCTGAGCAGTTTGGTGAACTGATTTTTAGAAGAAATCATTAGGGCAGAGAACCGGTTGTTAAATTATTTGAATCCCACCACTGGATTAGATATGATACAGTAAGGCAAACCAAGTGTTAGGACAACTTGCTCCACTCCTACAACTTAAGGTAGTACTGACCAAGCACAAAGAAGCATCTTATGCAAAGCATATTCATCCCCACCCTATGTTAATGCTAAACATGGACCATTTACAACAAAACATAAATAAAAGTTAGTCACCACAGAAGTGAGATGTTTGAGGAAAGCTGCTGGAGTGACCAGAAGAGATAAAATCAGAAATGAGACCATAAGAGAAATAATAAGCATAAAGTGGTTTGCTCACATAGAGAAGATATTGTGGGATTCCATACAGTATCAGATGTATACGAAAAGAGGAGGAGGTAAAAAAAACATGAGGCAGACCCAGAAGAAGACAGAGGGACAACATCAAAGATATACTACAACATCAATTAACAATGATTGAGGTTGCCAAAGAGCAATAGCCAGAACTTTAAATGTACACTAATCGGCATAAATTAAAATAAAATTCATTGCATACAGATCTCAAAGGGAGGTGGTTAGTGGTGGGATTCAATTTTTTTTACTATGTGGGCATGGCTTGGTGGGCGTGGCAGGGGAAGGATACTGTAAAATCTCCAGTCAGAGGTGGTATTTGCCGGTTCTCCGAACTACTCAAAATTTCTGCTACCGGTTCTCCAGAACTGGTCAGAACCTGCTGAATACCACCTCTGGAGGTGGTGAGCCTTTGAGAGCTATATGCAATGAAATTTCATTTTAATGTATGCCGATTAGTGTACATTTAAAGTGACAATAAAGTTATTCTAAATCTAAGTTCTTTGTATCTCCTCCACACGCAAAGCAATAAAAGAGGAAGTCAAGAACAAGATACAATAAAATCGAGAATCACCATAGTACTATAGTCAAGATGTCTCAAATATTCACAGGACCAAACACATACCCTGGCCCTAAGCATGAGGGAAAAGCCAAGTCTTCACACTCTTCTGAAGTACCAATAGGATCAGGGTTATTTGAATCTCAGGAAGACAGCTGTTCAGGGCAGATGTTGCAACAGAGAAGGCATGTCTCCCGAGTCCTGCGGGATGATATTGTTTCACAGAAAGGACCTGTAACATGACCATCTTGCCAAAACTGGTAGGATGGGTACAAACATTGAAGAGAAATGATGCTGAAGTTAACCCGGCCTTGTGTAATGCAGCAGGACTTTAAAGATGATTACCAGCACCTTAAACTGTACACATCTTAATGTTGCTGAAGTTGAGAAACACTGACATAGAGAATTCATACAGCACATTCCAAACCAAGGTCATTATCCCCTGCTCACTGCAGATTGTATAAGATCTTTGTTGGTCCATGCAACAGGGGTACAGGAATAATCCAAAATTCCCCTTGAAACCCCAACGGATCAATAGTTACATGGATAAACGAACTATCCTAAGGTTGGAGCAACTGATAAGATCAGATTTCCCTGCCCTTTCTGCTCCCTCCCACCAAATGTTATGCTGAAAGATGAAGAATTAAGTTGAACCCAAGGACTGAGATAGAGACATGGGAACTTTTATGAAGGGAAAGCCTCATAAGGACATCTCTGCAGGGCAGCAGTCTCTTTTCCATCCAGTGGACTATCTTCTTTAGTAAGGTTTTCCACCCTACGATGTACATGAAATGGAGGGAAGGCTGTAGAGAAAAGCAGACAAAAATATTGCTGCATGAATTCAAGCCTGGTCTTAATCTGTTATTTATAGATGGGTATTAATATATGCAATTTAATTTCTGTTCTGATTAGAAATATTGTTACCCGCCAAGGAATTGCATTCAAATTAGAAACAATCTTTTTAAAATAACTCACTGAACAGAAGACTCTAAAGACTCCCTCTCTATAACACTGAAAGATTGTTGCTCTCGTATTTCCAAAAAATGCAATAACTGGGTTTAGATATTATGATTTTAAATCTGAAATGTGAAGCTTCCTCCCTATGCTTCCATAACAGACCTCACAGAAATTTGTAGATTATGATCTGTTCAATCCTACAGTTTATATTGGCTGAAAGGAGCTCAATTTTAATTGGTTTGAACATTACAATGAATTCTGGCTTCAACAAAGTAAGCAGTATTCCCTCAAGCCCAGGGTTCGATAGTAAGGAGTCTCTCTTAGACTGCAAAGCTAGTTGAATCTATGTTCTCTTTTTAATCCCTCTAACTGAAACTGCCAACATAAGTTTCCTCTTAATTCTGATTCTGCTGAAACTGTGCTCTTGTCACTTTGTCATTTAGAATATTATTGAAGACCTACTAAGACTATTCCCAACCCAACCTGACCTACTATTTTATTTGGTTAAAATAGCATGTGTTAATGGCCTGCCTGTTTAAGTTAAAGATTCTGTACAAACAGTGGCAAGTCAATTTTCTTGTTTTAAGTTACCTTCTAAATTGGCTCTGAAATGGAGAGCTGAAGTAGACACTGTTATGAGTACAAGCTCTGTGGATGAAGGATTCCCCACACAATCACACTGGACTCAACACTGTCCAGATTGTGAGTTTTACATGCCAACGCATTGCTCAAATAAAGCTAAAATTGATCTTGGCACCTTAGATAAATGCCTGGAATAGTTTCAGCAGAGACTCCAAAACTTGGAGGCTTCCATATTAGGCAGAAAACCACATTAGGGATTCTTTGGGGGAAACATGCAGGTAAATGGAGCATGAAGAGAAAGAGAAAGTGGAAAAACTATACAAATTGAATAATTCACACAAAATGGAATTTTCTTAATTAGACTAGTATACTGTCCCTATTTGCAGCTCCATAGCAAAGTCTACTTTTTTTTCGCCTTGGGGAGCCATTCATAGGGTCACAATAATTGTTTTATTTCTCTTTTCAGAAATTAAATGTCATGAAAGCAAAATTCTGTATTTACAGAGGTCACATAGGAGAGAAGAGGGAGCATAAAAAGCAATGATGAAAAATGTAAATATACCTAAATATGGGAATCTATGTGTTTCCTAATTTAATCTATCCAGGATTCTTTATTAAAGTGATGACCTCTGGTAGAAAGGCAATTCTACCTGTGGCCCCTATCACTCCATTATAAACTGCCCTTCAGCCTCCTTGGTTATGAAGGGATTCTTCCTATGCTCCATCTGTCATTGCTACCTATGTTAGCATTTATCTTGCTCAAGGGAACCAGCAATTTGAGAAATAACTCACAAAACTCTCTGCAGTATCGATATGAGCTGGCTTTCTCTAACAGGGTATATACTAGAGAAACTGTATTTGTTTATATTTTATGCATGAGATCTACTGTATATCCTTCTCAGGAACTCAAGACAGCTTACATGAGGATCTCTCTTCATTATATTTCCACACCTATTCAGTGTGGTAGATTGAGATGAAAGTTATTAGATTGGCTGGAATTGATGGGAAGCGTAATCCAACATATTTGAAGGTGTTGGGTTTGAGAAGTCTGGTGTTAAGTGGGTTGGAGGGTTGGAACTGGCAAGGCAAGAAACCAAGAGCTTCAGATCAGACAAAACCATTATGTAAACATAGTGCCTATGCCGTGAATGAGGGGAAAAGAGACACAACAGTCTGTTTACTGTGAAAGAACAGGAGGAAGAAAGCTAATATTTAAACCTTGGTGTGTTCTCTCTCTCTCTCTCTCTCTCTCTCTCTCTCTCTCTCACACACACACACACACACAGAGAGAGAGAGAGAGAGAGAGAGAGAGAGCTATATTCCTGTATTCTGTAGTTGTCAACCTTCTGCATGGATATGACTTCTAGTTTTCAGCCAAGCTTTCATCTACTGTGCTGGGTGCTTAAATGTTCTGTGATTAGCTGGTACTAAGTATGGCAAGTTGTGCATCTCAAGAGTTGTAAATCAAGACATGCCTGGATGATATCCAAAGGCAGAAGTTAAACCAATCAACTAATAATATGATGAAATAATCATGAAAAGATACATAATTTATGGATTACTATATGTTTCAAATTATTGAAGTTTTTAAAAAACTGAAATCATGATCATATTTATGTTAAAGAAAAATGTTTTAAGAGTTGGAATTAAGAGCAAAGGAAAAGTCACTATGATGCTAGCACCTGTGATACTTTGAATTTAAGTGAATAATTTGGGGCTTTTGTTAAATGTACTGCCAAACAATAGAATTGTTAAGCTGCCAAACAATAGAAACAAAGACTAAACAGACATTACAGAGGAAAAGCACAAATCAAAGTCATACCAGGATTTATTTACTGACCTGGGATTGATGATAATGAATTTAATGGATGTTTTAATTGGATAAAAGAAAAACAAAGGAGTGAAAAGAAGACATGCTCTTAAATTATGAAATAAAACCTTCCCCCAAATTAAACATGAAGGTTACATCAACAATAAAGCAGAAGGTAAGAGAGAGGGAGAATCCATAAAAAGACAGAGAAGTCATTAAATTTTTAAACAATTAACATTTACAAATGTTAGCCATATATAATGCACAGATATTACTCTGTAAGCCTAGTTTCACATTATTATACAATCTTATCAACTGCATGATAATATAACAATCTTAAGCACATTTACTCCCAATATCTGCACAATTATTACCTCAGTTATTCATATGTGTATGTGTAAAAGCTTTATGGGGTTTCACTAGCTAGCATTATAGTTTGTAAAAGAAAGCTAGAACAGGAAATGGGTGAATTCCTCCATTAAAAAAAATTGGGAAGATGTTTCTTACAGAATCCCAGCTTGGCCAGCTTGGTATAATCTTAAGTATTCCACATCTGAAAACAAGTTTGCTATAGTGAGTAAAAACACCAGGCTAGAAACCAGGAGACTGTGAGTTCTAGTACATCTTGGGCATGAAGTCAGTTAGGTGACCTTGGGACAGTCAGTCGCTCTTTCAACTCTTAGAAGGAGACAAATGCAAACTGTTTCTGAAATCTAGCCATGGAATCTACAGAAATTAGACCAGGAGTCAACAGTGATTCAAAGACAGAAAAACCAAAACCATAATTATACATTTAGGACTTGTTCATATAAGGAAGCTACTAAGCATAAACCAATTAAAATTGCTTCCGCAGGCTCACTTACCAGTCATAACTTGGTATATAAATGGAAAGTCCTGAATCCATTAAACTATGTATTTATTAGCCTCAGCCACACATGTATCAGAAATCTTGGAGGCCTCGGGATTGCATGCAATCTCCAAAAGGTTGACGTGCAGTTGTGGAGAGCACCAGAAGGTTTTTCTAATTTTTAATTTGGTGTACAAGAAATGATTAAATTCATAACTGGAGAGTATAACTGGAGAATCAAATATAGATTTTGCCTTGATTTTACCTGAGGGGACCAGGATGATAAAGTCCCAGCATACCTAGCCAAGTATAGCCTTCAAAGTTTGTTTTATGTTTGTTTTATGATCAGAGATCAAAAGGAAAGTAATAAGACAATGTAAGCAATAAAACAAGGTGAGATATTAGCATATTAGAGAACAGAAGGTACTGGCAAACAACTAAGTGCTGACATTCAGCAGCCAGATCAACAAACCCTGAACATAATTCAAACCCAGAATCTTCTAACAACAATCACAACTGAACAGAATTTGGCAATTTATTCCCTTCTTAATAATGCAAGGGTTAGCTTGAAATGGAATTTGTCTGCTCTTTATTAACAGAACCATTGACAGAGATTTTTAAGACAGTTTCCCTTGTTTATTTGTTTTAATAGTGTAGCCTTCAACTTGGGAAATGTCTGAACAGAGGAAATACATGTTTGGGTGTCAATCCAAATATTATTAAAATTAATGCAGCATGCACATCCACTTTTCCCTTTCAAAGTATTTGCCAAAAATATCAGTAATTGTCTTAAATTTAAAAGCCTACATTTAAACAACTGCTGAAAACAATGTCCAAAAGCAATATAATTATGCCCCTCAACTAAAGAGATGGGAAAAGACCCCAAAGAGCCATTGCCAACACTAAACTTCGTGGCTAAACAGACTAATCTCTTCTGAGCAGCATCCTCAGATGCTCAGGACTTGCCAATGAAATTGTAGACAACCATCAGCCAAAGGCAGTTTAAGGAGGCCTTTGCAGGGCAGTCTTAATATTCTAAGAAATGAAACTTCCTGTTCTGCAAAGCCAGCCTAATAATGAAAACCCAGCAAAGCCAGAAGCCCCTAACTCAATAGCACCTGTCAAAAAAAAAAAAAAAAACTAATGAAAATAAATTGATATCTATTTACACATATGCTGTAGAGTATATGCATAATGTGTTTAAATATCACTAATAAAGTTAAGTCTCAGCTAAATTTATTGGCTGACATATAAAGACCAATCTCAATAGCAAATCAAGGTTGACAGCAATCTTGGCTGTGCAATTGTTCCTTGGGAATTTGTTTTGTGTGATTTTTTTAAGTTGTCCATTTAAAAAAAAGTCTTCTGGCCATCATGAAATTTCAGAAGCATGATCAAAGCAACTCAGAGGCAACAAGAATCAGGTAGGGAGGCTATGAATAAAGCAGCAATTTTCTAAGCTCTGCAACAATGACCAAAGAAGGGAACAGAGACTGTTCAAGGTAAGATCTAACTTCTGATAATTCTCCCTCTTGAGGAATCATGTGACAATTATTCTATTTTACTATATTGTCTAATGCCAGGCTATCTTGATAGGCTGAACTGCTTCAGCTAGATCAGGTTGTCAAGGGGTATTGGGGGACCATTAATTAACTTTTGACAGTTAGACCGTTTTCTGTTCATGCATTTTCCTGGCCCAACATCCTTTTCTATTTGGGGGCAACTTCACATAGCTACCCTTTCTGATCTCAAGGGACATTAGCAATATTTCTTTTATCACACTTGCTTAACAAGTCTTTTCCAGTTAACTGTTTGTTTGTTTTTAAAAAAAAACTGCTATATTTTTAAGGCAATGCTCACTTTAAATGAGTAGACACAAAAGATTTATAAAGGATTAATCAGTGACTTGTTTTAATAAAAGGTTAAAGAGTCAAAGGCAACTCTTTGGGATTCCAGTTAATCATGCATTTTTCTGCGAGATTCCATTCCATTTCTCATCCCTATCATTTCCAAATCTCTCCAAGAGTCAATCCTCAGTCTATGCCACTGAGCCTTTCTTCATCAGAAAGCCACAGGAGTTATTGATGAAGTGATATAAAACCCTGTTGACATAACAATATGTTAGATTGAGTCCCACAGCTATTCAATGTGTTTTGCAGCTAGCAGAAATCCAGTTGGCAGACAACATACTCAGGCTGAACTGTTGATGGATAACTAATGGCATGTCTGGCCTGTCTTTCTTGTATCAACCTTTTCTTCCTATCAATATCACCACCTGGGCTAAGAATTCAATAGTGATGATCCGGACTGATCAGATCACATAAACATATCCCATCATGCTGCTATAGAAAATCATCACTGGCAAATTCACAGAGCTAGGTGACATCAACAGTAACGTATTTCTATACCTTAGCAAGAGCTCAGGCTGATAGTCACAAAAGGTGGCAATAGCCAGCTAACTTTGGCTGATTTTGAAAAAAACTAAGGATTAGAGGAACTGTGAGCCATGGTGGCACAGTGGTTAGAGTGCAGTACTGCAACTACTTCTGCTGCCTGCCGGCTGACTGCAATTTGGCAGTTCAAATCTCACCAGGCTCAAGGTTGACTCAACCTTCCATCCTTCCGAGGTGGGTAAAATGAAGACCCAAATTGTTGGGGGCAATATGCTGACTCTGTAAACCACTTAGAGAGGGTATCATGGACTCTGATTCTGAGGGGGAGATTGAGCAGCTGACAGGGAGTGGGAGTGTGGCTCCGGTGGCTGTGGAAGAAACGGGGGAAGGGCACAGTCCGGCTGGGCATTCAGAGGAAGACCCAGAGCCACCCCCTCTTCATCCTAGGGCACGCAGGAAGGAATGGAGAAGGGAGCAATGTGGCTTGTAGGAGAGAAAAGGGCCCTTCATTAGTTGCAGCTGGGAGAACAGGATATAAGAAGGGTGTTTCCACATAGCACCTTGCTGGAAGCAAAGCGTGTATTATCTTTGTCGAGGCTTATCTGGGTTTTGGCATTCTCCCAACTGTGTGTGCTGCATTATCTGTTGGAAGTCTGCAATTTATTATCTTGGCCTGTTGTGTTAATTACTTCAGCGTGGTTTGTGTTGGTTTTTTTTATATCTAATTTATTGGTATTTTGGGTTCGGACTGCATCTCTTCCCTTTGTAGACTGTTTTTGGAAGAGTTTGATCTCCAGCTGAGGATAACTGGACATTGGGGGCCAAGTTGGAGGTATTAAAGGGAATTTATCAACTTTCGTGACTTTGTTATTTTTGTGCCATGGCCCGGGTCATCACAGAGGGCTGTAAAGCACTGTAAAGTGGTATGCAAGTCTAAGTGCTATTGCTATTACTAACTGGAACCCAAAACACATATACATGGAGGGCACAGTGTCTACCCTGTTGTTGAGTGAGACAGTCAGTGATGCAGAATAAACTGAAGGAAAAAATCAATGACAACCTGTGCACCTCTTTGCTACTTGTTAAGTCATGGGAACTGGCATCAATAAGAACAAAGAGGAACAGTAATCTTGCTTACCTTCCTTAGAGAGTGTGCAAATTGGACCTAAAGGTGAAGATCAAGCAAATGGATTTACTGGCAACTCGAGGCAAAGAGGAAATTGGATCAATAAGTCAATATTACTCAGATAACCACCAAAACCTGGGGATAGCTCTGATTCCAATTACTATGGGCCATATCTCCCTTAGACTATTGTGAGCCAAGTAAAATTTTACAGCTTTGGTCCATCAGTGGGGGAAAATGCAGTGGTTAGATAGGTGCATTTCAGATAGCTGAATTAGGTTTAATGAAAATACCAAAGACTACACAGGTATTCAGACTTACCTAGTAATCAAGGTAGATGTCAAAAAAACAGAAGATGGAAAAATTGAAGTCCAAATCTCTGACCAAATATTATGCCAATGAAATCTACAGCTCATTTGTGGGGGAGGGAATGGTTTGTAACCTGAATGCATTTGTTAATTATAGGTATCATCAGACATTTAAAGGTACAAGAGAGAAAAGTCCAGATGAGGGTTAGAATCTGTTTTCAAAACTCAGAAAGATCATCTCAGGAATACTCTATCCACAGAATGGATGAGAGACAATGTGTTAAATGTTCTAATACAGAGGTCGCTAACCCCCGGTCTGTGGACCAGGGCCAAGCCGCACAAGCAAGTGAAGCCCCATCTGTGGGATGAAGGCAGCATCTGAAACCATGCTCCCTCCAGTCCACGGAAAAACCTCTCTCCACGGAATTGGCCCCTGTTGCCCAAAAGATTCTAATAAACCATTTTGCAAGAGTAAACTGTCCTCCTAATGATGACTAAATTAAACCATTACTGTTACATCACTGGGAGGTATTAACATAGAGTTGTTATCCTGCTTCCTATTTCCAAAGAGCAACATGGTGCTTCCTTGGAAGGATATTTCTGTTACATACTTCATTAACTTCCTGATGGGTAACAGGGCTCTGTGAAGTTTGACCATGACAAAAATCAGAGGGGAAGTTGAATTGTTTTTCAATTAAATCTGACAGTACTGGCAGCGAGAGGCCACTAATACTGTAGGAGGCAAAGAGAACACATGATACTCTTTCAGAATCTCTGGATGAGGGCGCAGAACTGTGATCAGCAGCTTGTAAAATCCATGTGACCAGAAGCAAAGGGAATCTGGTGGAATGTTTGACACAATCAGACTTACAATAAATCAAAACAACTGGGCAATTAAATGCATTTTACCTAATGAGAAATAATGATCTAGAGAAAATGTTCAGAGTTCAACTCTTAGGATTACCAGATTTCTCCTTAACCTGAAAATTATCTTTCACCCAGGAATTTGGAATTTTTAATTTCATAGAAGTCATATTATTTTTAGCTAATTAAAATTATTTTGCAGACTACCAATTGAACTTGTCTTAAGAAATAAGAGTCCTGCTTGGCAGGCACTCACTAAAGGGTGTGTGTGTGTGTGTGTGTGTGTGTGTGTGTGTGTGTGTACTGCACAGTGGTGGGATTCAATTTTTTTTTTACCACCGGTTCTGTGGGCATTGCTTGGTGGGTGTGGCAAAGTTAGGGTTAGGGTTAGGGTGGCAGAGATGGTATTTGCCAGTTCTCCGAACTACTCAAAATTTCCACTACCGGTTCTCCAGAACTGGTCAGAACCTGCTGAATACCACCTCTGCTGTATATGTATTAGCTATGTACACACACACATAATTTAAATACAATACAAACAAAATGTGGCAATCAGTAATGAATTCAATTCCTAGTAAAAAGATTTGCAAAATAAACCTTTAATCTAGCAATGTCCAAGAGGGCATGTGGTGACTGCAGCTCCTACAATTCTTTGCTCTGGAATCTATTTAGATGTCACAGCAGAGAAACCTCCTTTACAGCTTACCCTCCGTATCCAAATTTGGGAGGGGAAGAAAAGAAAACATTAGGTTTTGTTTTTCTTCAATGTAAATATCAGGCAAATGGCTAGAAAATACTCCAGTCAGTTCCATTCTATTTACTTCTTCACTGTCCAATGTTTTTGGTACAAGCTTTTCCTTTCCAAGATATACTGTAAGTATTGGTAATATAATTTTTAAAATAGCATTTTATTTCTGCAAGTCTGTTCTACTCTGTGTTTGTCTTGCTTATCAAAGGGAGTTTAATGTGGGATAGAGAATGGGTAATGTCTTCTCTCTCTTTTCCCTGCCCCCTCATCCTCCCAGCAGCTATAAAATAGCTCAGCCCAGCCAGAACCAAGAGCTCAACAAAGCTCCCACACCCCACCAGCTCCCATCTTCCATTCAACCAAAATGGGCCACTCAGGCAGAGCAGTCCAGGAGTTACAAATAGGCCAGACAGGAATAAACAGAGCAAACAAAGAATATCCTGTCCACTCTGAGAAAAGCTCAAGAAAGTGATGTCTCCATTAAAATTCAAGGCAGGGAAGCTGCACACACCCTGTCAACAGCTTGGCTAATAAAATGAAAGGGGAGGGAGGGAGGAAAGGCTTATAGAGGAAGGGGGGGAAGCTTATGAAGGCATGCCGATAAGCCAAAAATATTACAGCCAATATTTTTACAACGTTATAATTTCACTCATCTGTTGCAATGAAGCAGAGCACAAACTGTGCCATGTGCCCCCATCACCAACAACAACCGACCCCAAGTCCCATTCACTTTCCATTTGGTAGCATTCCCAAGATCATTTCTGGGGCTCATCGGTTTAGCTGTGGTTTCTGAGACTGCATGGCATTATCCAATGTTTGTTGAGATGATTTAAATAAATAACTAGGAGCAGGAGAGGACAGCGTCTCTGATTTAAGAGGTGGCGTTGAATTTGGGGCCGTCTTAATTGCAACACTGAGGAGCTACCTACTGACACAGAAGGGTATTGCTTACCTGATTTGTAAGTTTCTTCCCCAAATGCTGACATTCTAAATGTAAACAAACCACTTCATCTGTTTTGCCGCACTTTTGATTAGCACTTGTGTAAAATTAACTGCTGAGGAAGCTTTAAGCAATACTACTTAGAAGTTAATGCTAGTTGCAGGGTTGAGGAGAGAAGCTGTACATATTCCCATTCCTTATCTCTACGTGTATTCACTTTAAAGTTTAAAGAGAACCTATGTACATATATCTTTACATGGGTTGAGCCGTTTTGCACAACCTCAACAAATGTAATACGTTAGCCTGAACAGGATCCATTTATTTTAGCTGTATGTTTGAGACACAGAATTAGTGTCTTGGTGTGAATTAATGAAGCATGAATAAGAATGGATATAAAGCATCGTCACCAAATAAGCACAAGAGCACTGATGCTAAGAGAAATAAAAGGGAAGACAGGGAAGTAGATATCTTGTTGAATTATCTCTTCCTGTGAAAGCCATTGAAACAACAGATTATAGATACACACCTCTCTATATTTCAGAAATTAGAATAACCTCATTGAAATTCTGACGTTCCAGCAAGTTTTTCAGTCTGGATTATTGCAATACTTGTATGTAATGATTACATTTCTGTGTTTTTTCTTTCTTTTTTCTCTCTCTCTCCTCTCTCTCTCTGTATCTCTGTCTTAAAAATGTTTTTAAAAGTTTAAGATGAGACAAGATATTAAAATTACTTAAAAGGCTAAGGGAGGGGTTTCAGGGGACTAACCAGCTCCAGGGCTGCATGCTCCCTTGGGCTCCTCACATGACACCACAGTTTTAACTCCATTTTAGAAGTCCAAAAGAGTGGGGGCCTGTCTCATCTCCAAGGGAAGAATATTCCCTAGGGCAGCGGTCGCCCACCGGTGGGCCTTAAGAAAATTTTGATGGGCCGCAGAGAAATCTCACCCCCAGAGCACCCACCAAAGCAATTAATCCAGGCTGTGCAGAAACACAAGGCTGCGACGCCCACATGGCCCGCAGGAATGCTCCCTGCCCACTCACTCCTTACCCGGCAAACTTGCCTGCTAAAATTGCTATTTTTCCTTTTTCCGATCATCATCTGTTCTTCTGTGCTGGGAGATTTAGATTAGCTAGGAAGCAGGAAATGGTTGGATTTCTTGCTTTCTAGTTCATCTTTAGATCTTCGGCTCTGCTTCCCTTAGGACTGAAGGTTTGCTTGCAAGCAAATTCAGTGCAGACTCATGGCAAGCAAATTTGAGAGACTGAGTTAGCCGATGGCAGATAGATAGATCACTGAATGATTCTGTGAGCAACTCAATCTGCCTGCTTTGCCTGCTTTGGGGTAAAAATTGCTTTTTTATATAAAAGAAATCAATATTTATATACATGGTCTGTTGTGAGTTAATTTTGTGAGTTTGCTTGCAAGCAAATTTTATGTGACAGACTGAGCTAGCCAATGGCAGATAGATAGATTTCTGAATGAATCTGTGATTCTGTGAGCAACTCAATCTGCCTGCCTGCTTTGCCTGCTTTGGGGTAAAAGTTGCTCTTTTTATAAAAAATTCAATATTTATATAAATATTTATATTTACATACAAGCCATGCCCAGCCAGTCACATGACCACCAAGCCACACCCACAAATTAGGCCATGCCCACAGAACCGGTTAGTGGTCCCTGGGATCTAAAATTATGAGTTTGGTGGTCCCTGAGGTCCAAAAGGTTGGCGACCCCTGCCCTAGGGTGAGGGTGATGGCAGTGAAGGATCTCTTCCTAGATCCTAGCAGTTGGGATTCTTTAGCTCACAGGGTCTGCAACATACCTTTCCTGTCTGACCGAATGGAATGGGGCGGATGGGAAAAAGATGTCCAAATTGCTATCATTCAAAAGATTTCTTACCTCACGAAAATATAACAGATTTCCAATGAAAGGCAAAGGCGGAGGATGACGGACTCCCACTTTATCAAGCCTGGAGAACGAAGAGGTGGTATGCCTGGATTTAAAAAAAAGGGGAAAAATTTTCAGAGTTGAAGGAATAGGGCTCAGAACTCAGGTGAGAGGAGAGCTGTGAAGTCCAACTGGTGCAGCAATCATGGGGAAATCCCAGAGTCACTTGCAGTGCAAGATGGGATAGGAACCTTTTGTTCCATTTTTATTCTCAAATGTGCTATTGCTTTACTTCAGAAAAGGCTGTTGATTCAAGCTCTAGATATATGAAATAAAATCAGATTCAGTAGTCTTAGATTGCCCCAATATCATACAACACTATGAAATCCAACCCTACTGATCTTACTACATCAGCCTTCACCCATCTGGTATCTGCTAAATAATTTTGATTATGGCCTTTGTGGGCCATGCAAGCTGTAGATTTATGGAAATTATCATCTAACACAGCTGGAGAATGCTACACAGAGAAAGTCATTTGAGATGCCTTCAATACAACTCAACAAGATCTGATGTTCATTTGTGAAATTGCTTGCTTGCTTTCCAACATTTCGATCTAGTGCTGGCAAAGACACCTCAGGAGACAGTAATGGGAAAAATTCACTACTCTTTTTCCTTCATGGTATAATAGGAAATTCTGCTTTATATAATATAACATTTTTTCCTGGTACTATTAAAGCAGAGACAGGCAATCTAGTGGGAGAACATGAGCTATTCTGTGACAGGACACAACAAAAAAAGAACCCACAGTGAGCAAGGAGGTGATTTACAGTGAAGATGGGATTTCAAGGATGGTTCCTTATGGTTGGTTTTTTTCTTTTTCCAAGGGGTAAGCTTTTTTGTGGAAGGAGATAGCTAGGCCTAAAAGAAAGCTTGCATAACTTTTAATATTTGACTTTTCTCTGCCCTCCACTCTGAAGAAAAAAATACCCTTCTTTTTGTCAAAGGCAGAATTTCTGGGTGTTCATGATCACAACAATGAAGGCCAAGCATTTGCTATAAATGTTGTTTCCTATAAATACTTTCACAAGATTATTTTTCTTCAATTTTGTGAGAAAGCAGAAACAAATGCTGGCTGGTACTCCAAGCAGACAAGCATGGTTTTCCCATCATTGCTGAGTTTCAGATTCTTCTAGTAGTTTTCTCATAGAAGAGAGTTATTGCTCTACAACTCTTCTTGTTAGCTCACATTATCAGAAAACTATTCAACAGGTGTAAGAAAGAAAAGGCCAGCCAAAGGCTTCAAAGCTGCTGTGTAGGGTACTACTACCCTGAATAGGGTACTATAGATACCAACAAGCTTTGAGTAGGGTACTATAGATACCATCCAATGGTCACCAAGAAATTGCCATTTTTAATGTGACAGAAATTAAATACAGAAATTAAATTGTTATTAAGTACAATAGATGCAAATTTGAGGGGTTAAATCAATCATCAATCAATTATTTTATCAAAAATCAATCCAGCAATGAACTTGAACTCCTTTTTCTCCTTCCTTTTCATCCTCCTCCTCCTCATCTTCATATCCCCCAAGCTCTTCAAAGCTGAATCAGCTACATGCAACATTCAACATTGTACAGCTGCACCAGATGTGCTTTGACTACTGCTAATGCTCAGATATTAATCCAAATTAAAACATAGTTGGAAGATGAAATATGGGATTTTTGCATTAGCAAATGAATAAGTGTTGAATAAGGAAGGTTGTAGTGCTTGCAAATCCCCATCAACTGGATTTCAAGAAGTTTTTATATTACAGAACATGTGTAAGCAGTAGTACTTTTGAACTTTATGAAACAATTTAGTAGATCCTAGCTAAATATGTATCCTGATGAGAGCAAATATCAGTCAACGTTAGTACCCTAAAAAAGCAAACTCAATAGGCATATTTTTTTTTATTGAAGTTAGGGGCACATATGATTTTATACATTACTTGTCTTAAACACATTGTACAGGCAAATAGTGTCAATTCAACCCCAATAATGTTAGATATAAGCCATGGTTTATAAATCATATTGTGGCATAGCACAGAATGTGACATTACCCTCTGTTTACGATCCTTCCTTCTTTTGGCCTTCCAGTTGACAATGACAAAAATGTCACTTTTCCATAAATCCCAAAGCAATGGATTATGAATCACTCCATTTTTGTTTCAAATTTACCAGTCAACAGTAATATCTGGCAAAATCTGGGACAAACGTTTCACCAAAGCTATAAAGATATTTGCTACACACCAGCCAGTGGATGATATATATATATATTGAGGTTTTTCTCCCAATTCTATCCAGTGTATCCTAATTAATTCACTGTCAACCATAAGATGACAATTATTTATTCATTTATATCATGCAGGAAATTTACTAGGTGCTAAATAACATCAAAATAACACCACAAATACATTTTTACACTTTCTTCCATCTCTGACAGAAGGAAACAGATACACTTGCTTGCTGTATATTTAGTGAAAAAGGTATAGTAATGAGGAAATCATAATGAGCTAGCCACGATTATAACATGCTTCAAGGAATTTCTCCACTAACAATATCTAGGTATACCTTACTGATACTAAAGCAGAGGTGTCAAACTCATGGCCTGTGGTTCAGTTCCGGCCCATGGGGTGCTTAAATCTAGCCCCCGGGGGCCGGCCTGGAAATAGCAAAGGACCGGCCTGCAGTGCCTCTGCCGGCCAAAACGGGGAACAAAGTGCTGCAGAAGGTTGTCCAGGCTAAAAACGGGGCATGGAGTGTGTGTGTGGAGGTAATATATATTTCATGAATCTCATTCTTGAATATTGTCAACCATAGTCTGAACTTAACAGTGATCATCTCGTGGTAGCAGAATTACAGGGTGATCTTCCCTTCTTAGGGATTAATCCATTAATGACTAAAACTGAATACACAGGTAGTCCTCAACTTATGACCACAATTGAGTCCAAAATAAGTGAGACATTTGTTAAGTGAGATTTACTGTAACCTTCCTTGCCACAGTGGTTACGTGAATCACTGCACTTGTTAAGTCAGTAACAGGGTTAAGTGAATCTGGCTTTCTGTTTGATTTTGCTTGTTGAAAGGTTGCAAAAGGTGGTGATCACATTACTTTGGGACACTGCAATAGTCGTAAGTATGAGTCAGTTGCCAAGCATCTGAATTTTGATCACATGACTATGGGGATGCTGCAATGGTCGTAAGTGTGAAAAATAGTCTTAAGTCCCTTTTTTCAGTGCCATTGTAATTAAATGAACTATTGTAAATAAGTTGAGTCCTAATTCACATGTTGCAATGTTGTGAATAAACAATGATGCCATAAACTATGAACCATGGTTCTATAAATCATCATTTATAAACAGTGGTTCATATAACATACAAAACTATGGCCTATTATGGCTTAGGGCAACTAAGTGGCCTTATCTGACAAATGGATGATATTATTTAAGAAGGAAAATGCAGTAACTATTTTATTTATTTATTTTTGACAAAAAATGGGCAGATAAATATTTTGAAAAGATAATGCTGGCCAAAACGGCAATTTTGGGCAAATTGAAACAAAAAAACCTGTTAGTTGTATATAAAAGGAAAGCTTTTCTAATGGTCTGTCTTAAAAGATGTTACAGTCATCCTGGTTTTTTAAAAATAGAAATTTTACAAAATGTAATAATACGGTGCAAGTTGCAGTTCTGAAATAGACCAATTTTAAAAATTGATTTGATATCTCTGAGTCCAGATATCACAGCCCAAGTCCCCAAACGTAATCTCCTAATCACATGTTGCAGTAGGACCCTAACATACAATTTTTCCTTGATGAGTTCTGGATATGTACTTTCTTTTGCTTTGTATGCTCTTAACTCGGGCAGAAGCACAGAACATTTATTATGCCTTTGAAATGTGATATTTTTAAAAATGTTTCAATGCAATTTCAACTAAGCAGCAGAAAATTTCATAACACTTTTTCATCATATAATTACATGTCTTAATTATATAATTTGATGTCTTAATTGCATAATTAAAAAGACATGATGTTTCAGCTTAATTAGACATCTTAATTATTATGCAAGATCATATGCTAGTATTGCGACCCCCTTTGCAAATGTAAAAGAAGTGCTTCTAGATATAACTCCAGCCATTTTGAGATGTTAATAGGATGAATGAATTTTGATCTGAATACATTGAGACACATGAGAAGCAGATGGAAGCATCTGCCCTGTTGTACCATTAATATTCTTTGCGTTAAAATGAGTAAGATGAGCCACTAACTCTTCTACCTTTTAGAAACAGCACAGAGGTATTCCTTGTAAATTATTTGAGATATGGTTACAGTCTCAATAAAACTATCCAACTTCTCAAAGATTCATAAGAGAATTTTGCTCGTATCTTGTCAGTTACACACTCAAGCATCCAGCCCTTTGGTACACCATATGCTCATCATTTCACAGTTGACAAGTCAGTATACACCAGTCTGTTTTATATACTGGGCAAAAAAAGAAGATACAAGTTATAATAGTGAATAATAATAATGCACAAGAAGAGAATGGCTCAGATTGATAAAATCTAAACAAAGAACTTCTAAAAATTGCAATATACTGGTAGTTTTTGACTTATGACCACAATTGAGCCCAACAGTTCTGTTGCTAAGTGAGACATGTGTTAAGTAAATTTTGCCCATTTTATGACCTTTCTTGTCAAAGTTGTTAAGTGAATCACTGCAGTTGTTAAATTAGTAACATGGTTGTGAAGTGAATCTGGCTTTCCCATTGACTTTGGTTGTCAGAAGGTCACAAAAGGTGATCACATGACCCCAGGATACTACAACAGTCATAAATGTAAGTCAGTTCCCAAGCATTTAAATTTTGATCACGTGATCGTGGGAATGGGATGCCGCAAGTCATAAGTTTGAAAAACAGTCATAAGTCACTTTTTTCAGAGCCGTTGTAACTTTGAATGGTCACTAAATGAACTGTTGTAAGTCAAGGGCTACCTGTAATTGATAAAGGAAGGCTCTGTGCTTGCCCAGTGTGAAATTTGGGCATGTAAGATCTGTAGATCTAATTCTTAAGAGTTGTATTATATGCAGGCATCTTCAACACTGTTCTTGGATTCTCTGACTAGCAAAGGGAGTCAATCTCTAAGATGACAGAATTTGGACTATTGTTCAGGCTTAATCTTATGTTGAAATCCCTGACTATAACAATACAAGCAAAGGAGGAGCATAGCCAAAGACCATTAATGTGGGTTTTCCACCTTTGACCAGGTTTCTATGATTCAAGATCAAGGTAATATTATGTGCATATAAACATTTACTAGAAACAAATTCTAGTGACTGGCTGAAATACGGATGTTCAGATCTGCAAAAACTGTGTCTTGTTCCAAGGGCTGCTAGAAGAGACAAGCATTTATCACCCCAAATATGCAAATCACTATGCAAATTCAGTCTCTGAAATAAAAGAATTTTTAACTGGGTTATATAATTTGTAAATGCAGGTTCGCTTATTCTGAGTTCTCATCCAGCTATTTCCAAAAGAGCAGTAATAATAATTCAGGTAATATTATAAGTAAACTGGACGTTTTAGGAACAAAGTGGTAGGAACTCATATGCGATGCCAGGGCTTGAGCCTAGACATGGGGGAACTATAGAAATATCTAAGATTCTGCCACCAACAAGAAAACTCAGCAACTTTTAAAAGCTATTGGATTCTTCCAGATCTTTGTTCTACAATAATTTTGACAATAATTAATAATCTGCCAGGTACATACAGTGGTACTTCAGTACTCAATTGGTTCCAGGAAGCGTGAGGAGTACCAAAAATGATGAGTACCAAACAAATTTTTCCCATAAGGAGTGACTCACTAGGAAAATCCACAAATAGGTTCTAGCTTGTGTGTTGAGTTCCAAACACACGATGAGTACCAGATCAAAATGTTCATGTCAAAATGCATTGAGTACCAAATTCAATGAGTTTCAAAGCAGTTTGAGTACCAAGATACACTGTATAGTTCAATAAATCAAAAAGAACTATGAATAGAATCAATCTTGGGGCAGCAAAGGATGAACAAGGATTTATATTCCTTTATTTCACATACTGGGCAGAAAATTCAGATACAATTGAAATAAGATGAATAGCCTGTTAATGGATTATTTGCTGTTTACTGAAAGCAAATATTAATTGCTTTTCTAGAACTCACTTCAGTTTTTATTAAGGGATTAAAAATAGACCAAAGCAAATCAAAGAGTTGACCAAGAGACAGAAGATCAGTACCCATGTTTAAAATGGGACTAAATAAATAGTTGTTTGAATCAGTGGTCACCGGAGTACTTTTGATTATGCAATGGCCTGGCCCTGTTACCCTATTCTCAAATTATTATTAATCACATTTACTTGACCATACATCTCACAGAAATGACCCAACTCAATCAATTGGAATAGAGCCAGAAGGGCCCTTGGAGGTCTTCTACTCCAACCCACTACTCAAGCAGGAGAACCTATACCACTTCAGATAAGTGACTGTCCAGTCTCTTCTTAAAAACCTCAAGTGATAAAGCACCTACAACTTTTGAAGGCAAGCAGTTCCACTGGTTAACTGTCCTCACTGTTAAGCTTTTCCTTAATTCCCGGTAGCTTCACTGCTTGATTAGTTTCCATCCATTGTTTCTTGTCTTGCCTTCAAGCGCTTTGGAAAATAAGTTGAAACGTTGCCCCCCCCCCCCACTTCTTTATGGCAGCCCTTCAAATACTGGAATACTGCTATCATGTCACCCCAGTCCTTCTTTTCTCTGGACTAGCCTAACCCAATTCCTGCAACAATTCTTCATATGTTTTCATCTCCAGGCCCTTAGTTATTTTAGTTGCTCTTCTTTGCACTTTTTTCAAAGTGGCAACATCTTTTTTGTAATGTGGTGACCAAAATTGGATGCAGTATTCCAGGTGTGGTCTTACTAAGGATAAAGGGGTACTAATGCTTCACATGATTTTTATTCTATGCCACTGTTTATACAACCAAGGATTATATTCACTTTTTCGGTGGCGGCTGCACACTGCTAGCTCATATTTAAGTGATCATCTACTAGGACTCCAAGGTCCCTCTCACAGTTACTGTTTTGAGTCAGGTTTCACCTAATCTCTACTTGTATTTTTGGTTTTCCCTCCCTATGTATAAAACCTTGCTTTTCTCCACATTAAATTTCATATTGTTGGTTAGGGCCCATTGTTCAAGTCTGTCAAGATCTTTTTGGATCCTGAGCTTGTCTTCTGGGATGTTGGTTATTCCTGCCAGCTTAATGTCATCTGAAAATTTGATGAGTTCCCCTTCTGTTCCCTCATCTAAATAATTTATGAAGATATTAAAGGAGACTCACATAACTCACATAAACTCACATTAGACTTTGGGCAAGATCCCCATATCTTGTGATTATTATTATTATTATTATTATTATTATTATTATTATTATTATTATTATTATTATTATTATTATTTTATTTTGTGAGACCATATTGTTAACTTTTGAATTTGAGGTCCACTGAACTCAACGATTCATAATAAACCAATCTTTCTCCAGGAACTTGTTATTTAGATATATATTTAGCAAATATCAGCTAATGCAGGAAGCAGGATGACTACAATCTATTCAAAAGAAAAGGACTTTACGGGCAAATTTCAAATTAGGAATTACTCAAAATCAGTAACTTCAAGCTAACTTCCAGTTATTTTTCTTTTGTAACATCAATTTGATTTTCAAATATGCAGCTTATTGGAGAATACTGATTTCTGGAAGTCAACCACTGTTTTTCTCTCTGAAAGACATAATTCTGCATCTTCTCCAACAACACCATTTATGTTATCTGTATACTAAGAGCCTTCTCTAACTTGGCTGCTCCAGATTTACACGAGTCCTGTTCTCTCTCACACTAAACAACTGACAGAACATGACATGTAAACTGCTTATCTAAAACTTGATTGAGAATGCCAGAATCTATTCCTATTGCTTCCTCATTTTGGGTCCATATTTAAACACAGCTCAGCTTTACATCAATCTGACTGGGGGAAAAAGCTATTCTGGCATTTCTCAAAAAAAAAAATGACATAAGCTTAAGTCTCTATGATGCTTACCATGAATCTGTTTCATGTTTCTTTGGAAAAGATATGGATGTTTTCTAGGAAGAATGCCAAAGGCTGGAAGAACGAAATGCCACCCAGTTTGACCCCTGCATGTGCTTACCTATTTCAGATACCTTTCCATATTTTGTGTCTGTTTTATTAGGGGCGGAGACAGTTTGACTAATCCATCAGTTTACTGTGTTGACTGCAGGTCATAACAAATAATGTGCTTTAATAGTATCCTGCTTGATACTGCATGAGTCTCTCGAACACTTGAGGGCAATCTGTGGTCACTGTCCATCTCCACTACAGTCTGTGGAGACAAACACTTGTAGTCATCCAGTAGGTAGCTTCCCACAAACCTGCAGTAGGTTTAAATTGAGGAAAAGCCAAAAATTTCTCTCTAGTTTTATTGCTCTGATTCAAGCAACCTGAACCAATAGGATCAAAGTATTGGCAGAATCAATAGGATCTGTCAATTGGATCGAAGCGCTCCTAACTGCAATTATGGCTGAGATTGCACAATATAAAATACCCATGCATTTTGGTTTAGCTTAATGCATAAACCCACATAGCAGCTGAATTCCTGTCCTTTAGCTACATACAGTGCTCACTTAACAACATTTAACAACATTCAGCAACTGCTTGAAGTTACTTTGCTGAAATAATGATACAAACATCCAATCTTCAAAGTTATGGCTATTGCGGAGCCAGGGATTGTGGAGTGCAGGAAGGACAGAAATGCAGGGGGAGTGGAAATGAGAGCAGGAGAGTAGGAAAAGGAGTAGGAGAAGTATGTAAGAGTAGGAGAAGTGTGAGATCTGTTAAGTCTGGGCAGTGGGTCCCAAGGAGAGACGAGACTCGTGGTAGTGAACAACAGCTCTTTATTAAGCAACCAGATACTGAGACGAAAACCCTAGCCGCAGCTGCTCTTTTTATAGAGCTGGCTGCGGCTAGGCAGCCAATGACAGGTTTTTGAGCTTGCCACACTTGGTGTTAGCCAATTGCGTCAAGCTCTATATGAGCCAATCAGAGTGTCCCAATAGCGACCAATCATGGCCCGGCTTTTCCGGACCAATAGGAACGCAGGCCTTCAAGCCTGCTAGTACGGAACAAGATCCTCACCCAACGGCGCAGTGTAACATTTGCAACTGACCTTACTAAAACTACCATCACTAAGTGTGTGGTCACGTGATGTTTCTTCTATGACTGCATTGCTTGGTGATAAAAACTCTGGTCCTAATTCTGCTTGTTATGTGAGGACTACCTATATTATTTTGCATTTTCTTTACACCATTAACATTAGCAGCAGATTTTAGGACACAAAAATATTCTCCAAATACAAATCAGAGTAAAGGCTTGCTTTTTTTTTAAACACCTTCTGCAAAGCTTATGAGAGGATGAAGTATGAAAATTTTCTCTCTCACTCTGCAGGGCACCCCTCATTTTTTTTGCTCAGTCTTTCACAAAGGTTACTGCTAAAATTAGTTTCCTCATCACTCACAATTTCCTTTCTTCAGCAAAGAGAGATTCCTTGCATCTTTTTAATGTCTTGTTTTTCTCCCACAGTCCTAAAACTCTTTGTTATAATGAAAAATCAGAAATTGCCATCAAGAGAGAAGTCACCGGAAACATCTTAGTCAAAATGTTTTCCTCAAAGACGGCAGTTAAGAAGAGGTTTGCATTTTTTCAGTTATGGCTGCTGGCATATTGGCAAGCACAAGGCTGAGCCATCTCGCACTTACGCACACCTGGTTCATGGAAGAGAACAACAAACAGGAGAGATGAGTCAGTGGTGCTTATGAAACACACATTCGTCATCTGACGCTGCTGTTGTGCCCATTGTTTTGTTAACAAGCTGCAGCTGGTGATAATAAACCAACACAAAGGTTGATGGGGTCTCAGCTCCCTAAGATTACAGCTTGGTTAGATTACCAGGGTAGAAGATCAAATCTATCCTGACAGACTGTTGATCTGGCTAAAGAAGAGTAATTGGCAAATGCCAACCATTGATAGGCAAGACTAACAATTTATTTATTCTATTCACATCTCATGCCTCTATTGATCATTTATTCAGCTTTCTAAGTCACTCATTCTAACTGAGCCAATTAGAAAGCTGCAGAGGTGGAAAATCTCTCGGTCACAGGGTTTCGTTGCTAGCACCACTTCGCACATACATTTTTCAGATGCAACCTTTATACTTCACAAAGAAAAAATATTTCATATCATGCAATGGTCAAAATAAATGGATTTCCCTACTTCAGTTGTAAGCCTTAAGAAGCTAACTCATGATGTGGTCTACACTTGCAGTGAAATGAGGGAAGAGGGGACAAAACTATTCCTTTCTTTTAAATAATCCCCTACAAAATATTTGCTGGCAGTGAAGAACCAGCCTGGCAGAATTGATCTCAATCTTTTTCTTTCTAAGTGCTGTGGTGGACAAGACAGGAGAATTACACATAGTTTCTTTTATGTAGTCAGGTAGAGAGCAGTCAAAAATGGTATCTCCTACTGCATTTGTAATGGAGTCAATTCAATTACTTTAAAATGTCACAACACATTTTCTACTGAATACGCAACCTAACTGAACACGAAGCATATGAGGCATGTTTGACTGCAGACATTAGAACACTGAAACATAGAGCTGGAAGTGACCTCACAGGTCTTCTAGTCCTGTCCTCTATTCAAGGCAGGAGACCTTATATCATCCCGTCAAGTAGTTGTCTGGTCTAGTTTTGAAAACCTCTAGTGATGGAGCATGCACAGCTCGGGAATGGGGGGAAGCTATTATGGGATTCAAGCCTATTTCCAAGACATTGGGCTTCAAAACATCTTCTGGCAGCACGACTACCACCCCAGATACCCACGGTTAATTTCTCAAGACTGAAGAATGCAATAGTTGAAAATGTCAGTAAATCATGTCTATCTTATTAGATGATTCCTGGGACTGAAGTCACTCTCTGCATAGCATTAGCTTATCTCAATCTGGTGTCCTGTAGACACATTGATGAAAAAATTTACAAAGCCCACCTACTCATCTATTTAGCATTTTCTTCATGAATCTAATGATCAAATAAGTACTGGGACCACAAAAAAGGGAATAGCAGCATCCACCTCCAAGCATCTTCCAAGTCCATGGATCATTCACTTCCAATTTAAGGCATTAACCTTCACAGAAAATTGAAAGGTCTAAGAAACATTTCTTCCTTACAACAAATCCATGATTATCACTGGAGGAATGAGAAAAGCCTGGTGGCTTTCAGTAACTATAATAATTCTATGGTCAATAAGAAAGTTCTGCCCACTGTATATATGCAGGTCTATTATCTACATCTAATATCTACAATATCTACATAATGTCTAATATCTACAATATCTATATGTAGACCCATGGTAAAGCAGTGGTTAGAATGCAGTATTGCAGGTAATTCTGCTTACTGCCAGCAGTTCAATTCTGACCAACTGAAAGTTGACTTAGTCTCCCATGCTTCCAAGATCGGTAAAATGAGGACCCAAATTGTTGGGGGCAATATGCTGACTCTGTAAACCACTGAGAGAGGACAGTAAAGCACTGTGAAGTGGTATATATGTCTAAGTGCTATTGCTAAGATTTGGATAATTTAAATAGCAAGAATTTTAAACAAATGACTGTCCAGTCTCTTAAAAGCCTCCAGCATTGGAGCATTGAGCAGACAAGTGCTATCTTCCTGCCCATCAATCAACAAGATCTGTAGAGCCTAAAACATATCTTCATTGCCCTGCAACATAGACTTTTGGGTTAATATATTGCTTTTAATGAAATAATTAGCAGGTATATGTAAATGAGTAAAAGTTTCTACCTGGTGCTCTATTCCTTAAAGCCAAAGAATATAAGCACACAGTGCACTTAACATAAGGCAGTACGAAAGTTTCATTCTATAAGAATGCTGAAGAAAAGTTCCACCTGACCTAGATGAAGCAATCAAGCTAATATCTTCAGAGGACACTTGCACAATCTATATTTATACAGGTTTAAGAATGAACCCCTTCAGGCTAGTAAGTCAGTGGTACAGCAATGACCTCTGAAATCCTTCCAGTATATAGATCCACAGGATAACATGAGCAAGTGTCTGGTTATGTTGTGCTGACTTGCAGCTTTCATGCTTGGATTAAATGTAGATTCTCCTAGAATGCTAAAACTGCCATTTGAAGAGCTTTACAGGTGAACCGAAGAACTTGTCTCTGAAGGCATCTGATGATGTGTTTCCACTCACTCTAATTTTACATCATTTTTCAAGTTTAAATACCACGCACTTTTGAAAGACTTCAAAGTTGCCCTAATACCCTGTGCACAATTTTCTTTTTATATTAATCCATGCAGTCTTGAATAAGGAACAGAATTTTCTCCATGATCTCAAATCAGATTAATAGGGGCTTTGTTCTTATAAGGAGCAGATGAGAGGAGGGCTTGAGTCATACATAGGTAATTAACTGAATACCTCTTTTTGGAGAGTAGACCTATTACAGTGCCAGGTGCCAGACAACCTTTAAATTCCACAGAGCTCAGAATATTTTGTCAGTCTATAACACAGATTAGTTAATAAACTGCATAGCAAAAGAGCAAGTAATGTGTCAATTGTGTGCTGTCAAGATTCCAACTTTATACGTAAGAAGATCTTTTATGCCAGATTAGACTTTTTTGACAGACTTTCGCCCTAAATATTCAATTCTTGATTGAAAGGAACTTATGCAGAAAACCTTCCCATCATAGGTTGCTAGGATTGCTAGCAGACACATTTCAGGATTTGGGAAGGGAATCCAAGACTATCAAACTTGGCAAGTTAGGGTTTAATTATCTGAATTATATGCCATATTTATTTATTTGTGGGGTCCTTGGTGGTCTCTGAGCTTGGTTGTTTTCTTGCAGGATTTTCATTATGATTCACCAAATGATGTTACAGTTTGGTAAAGAAACATCTGCAAGAAAACAACTCTCAGAAAGCACCCAGGACCCCCACAGTTAAACCTATATAATAAATGTATAGCTTCAGAAAGGCTCGGTAAGTCAAGGTGGAATATATAATGTTCCCTTCTCCTGTTTTTTCCCACAAAAACAAGCCTGTGATGTAGTTTGGGCTGAAAGATCATGACTGACGTAAAATCACCCAACTATCATAGCTTCTGTGACTAAGGGAGGATTAGAATTCAGAGCCTCCTCACCTTCTAATCCAGCATCTTCTTCAATTAGTCTTATCTTTTATTATAGTCACAGATCAGAATATTATTTATTTTTTAAACAATGCACAGAAACTCTAGAAATTTTGTTATAAAAATGTTAATATTACAATGTTTCCTTCCTAGCCAGATTCTCAAAAGTATAGAAAGATAATTCAACATTTTGATTTTGATTCTGATGAGTTGAAAGTTTTATAATACAGTATGATACTCCCCCCCAAATGTATGTAAGTCATCAAAAACAACATAAAAATAGTTTAAACAGAATAGGAATAGAAACAGAAGTAGAATATATAATTCCACTTCGGGTAGCAATATCCATTTAGTTACGAGTTTTAGCATAAATGTTTTGAGGTTACTGAAAAAAATATTATTTATTTCTTATTATTATTATTTATATAATTTATTGTTTATTTATATCATTTATTATTTATATTATTTTTTTATTTTGTTTATTGCTTCATTATCCATTTCTAGCAAGATTTATAAAATCATATGACATAAGAAACTCATTCAATTTTTGTTATAAACTGCCAGAGCATAAAGCATTGAAAATTAAGCACAGTGTATATTTCTTTGGATCAAGTGAGATTTTAAAATATAGGAAATATCACTCTCATAAATTAACAGCAACAGAGTTCTGAGCAGTCCTTTAATTGGAGACCATAATATTTACATTAACAGCTATTCCTATATAAATGTATTTTATATTTTAGGACAATATAATGAACATTAATGTTAATGCTTCTAAACTATGCTTTAAAAAAATCTTGAATAAATTTTTTCATTATGCTATTTTCAGCCCTAATGTTTTGTTGATGTACTGTTTGCTTACATAAAAGCTTTCAAAACACCTCATTCTATCCATATTTATTCCAAATCTGTTGATTTATTTTGTACTAATTACGTCCAAGATTGTAGTCAATCAAAAGATCATCATCTTTTTCACAGCTCAGTCTAAAGGAAGGACTGGAATACCAGAGTTTTTTTACTATAACCATTAAAACTATAATTGTTCTAGGAGGGGCCTTCCTGAGCTCCATTTTCGCTGGCAGAGATACCGCAGGCCCTGTTTCCAGGGTGGCACCATGGGCCAGATCAAAACACCCCGCAGCCAGATCTAGCCCCCGGGTCTTGAGTTTTGACACCCCGATATAAATATTACTCTACTAACAAACTTTCAAGTTGCAAACTTTTGCTGATACAAACAAGCTTATTTGCACCTGGAAGTCGGGAGAAGGCAGACAGGTTTGTTCATATTGGCAAAATACATACACTGTGTACCAGAAACAAAAGCCCCTCCAGCCTTTTCCCAACTCCTTGGGTCCCCCCAGGCTGCGATTGCAGACAAGTACTGCATAATTCTCAACCATACATTGTGGTAGCATTGTAGCAAAATTTGACAGGTCCAGTGAATCCTGGACAGCAGTAAGAGAAGGAAGAAAAGGAAGATGGGAGAAGACAGAAAAAGGCTTCTACCACGCCATGTAGTGTGCCAGAAACCAATTCCTTCTGTACTCTCCCGATGTCTGCCTTATATCCCTTCCTCCCACAACCCCAAAACCACTGGATTACCGCCTTTGCAAGGTCTGAATTGAGCATATTTTTATGCTTGTTGGAGCAAAACACAAAAGCGGTGTCTCAAAATGTAGCCTGTTCATAAGTAGCGTAATATATGTAGTCTATAAATGTAGCTTAGGGCTTAGCTTTTTGTTGGTGAGACGACTAAGGCATAGTCAATAAGCCATGGTGAACTAAAAGCTTTATGTTTTTGCATATGTGTCATTTACTGAGACCTGGATGAACTGATGAAAGAAACTTGATGGGCATGAGACATTTTACTGATTTGATTTGATTTTGACACTCTCCAGCTCCTGAGCAACTCTGGGACAGTTTGGTCTAGTAGTTAAGGCACCAGGTTAGAAACCAGGAGACTCTGAGTTCGACTCCTGCCTTAGACATGAAAGCCAGCTGGGTGATTTTGAAGCAGGTACTCCTTCTCTGCCCCAACCCACTTCACAGTATTATTGTTATGGGGAAAATAGGAGGAGGAAGTAAGTATTAGTTATATTCACAGTCTTGAATTATTTATAAAAATAACAAAGTTAGGATGGAGATGTAATACAAACACAATAAAAAGCTCTATGATTTGGCAGGAAAAAAGGACAAAATGTTAATCTAATTCTAATTTAAGGATAACTTCCTAAAATAAAAAAAGCAGGAAGATGACCCTAAGTGCATGGCAATGGGCTAAACTTTTTAAATAAAGTGATTAAGTTAGAATTTGGGGGGGGGGAGGTTTACAAAATGTAAGGCTGGGTGCTTGAAATTAAAGACCAACCCAGGCTTAAATCTGGGCAAACACCTCATCTCCAGATGCTTTTGAATGCTGGCAAGCTTAGCAGTAAACTAAATATTATTTCCAATATGATCCCGATTCAGCTTCCAAATAAACAATCATTAAGTAGGAGAAGAGGCAATGGCCCCAACTCGAAATCTTGGCAAGGCAGGGTAGATTGACAGGCTGACTTAATAGCAAGATTTTGCTCTCAAGATGCCTGAAAAAGTACTGAAGAAATGCTGCAGGATCTGGATGAGATCTTGTAAATTTTCAGTGTTTGAAAAGAATTTGTGAAATCTCACTCTACAAAACTGGAAACTTGTGAAGCTTCAAACTATTTCACATAAGATGCACAAGTTTTTGCAAGTTTTAGAAACCTCTGACTTGTTAGTAACTTCATGCTAACCTCTACAAAGAGAGTTGTGTATGGATTCTATTCTAGTCAGAAACAAGAAAAATTGATATAGCCAGATTTTCATTCAGAAATTCATTAAATGGATTCTTTCAGCTCTCTTTATATCTGGGAAATAAAATACTTCCTAGTCCCAAGAAATCTCTCTCTCTCTTCTCATTCAACATTCTCTTCATTTACACATGTTCTTGGCCTTCACAAGGAACATAAACAGGAGCCTTCCATATGAATGAAGTCTTTCATTTAATTCACAGGTGCTACTGTGTATTACAGGGTGTATGTAATAAATATGGCAGAGATCCAGGCTCCTAGCACATCTGTTATGTCCTGCAAAGTGACCACCTAAGAATTTATTTTTAAACTCACACTCAAGTTGAATACAGCCAATAATTATGCACCTGGATTAACTTTTTTGTTCCTTGTATTAATGAACACAATGCAAATACCCCAGATAACACGGATGCAAGCAGGGCTGTGTTATCTCAGAATAGATCTCGGGATGCTTTCAGCACACAAGTTTGATGTTTGGCTTACTGGCAGCATGAAAGAAATCTGCAGAGGAAAAATGTTGCACAAACAGACAATTCCGACTGCAACTAACAAAGTGGGGGTAGAGAAAAATAGGGTAAAAGTGGAAAGTTATGCTTTTGCAACCCAGCGTACATTTTCAAGCCAAATTCAACAGAGACACGGGGGAGGTGGGGGGGAGGAATGAAACAAAAATATTCTGTTGCATTAGATCGATACATATTCAGGCTAGCAGTAACTGTTAGAATCTATGAAGTCTATTATTGACCTTTCGATATGTTTATTTAATATGTTTTCACAATATTTGGGCACAGGTAGGCAGGATACGTGTAGCCTTGTAACACCAACACATTTACAGTAAGTACAACTGATATGGGGGCTGGGGCTGCTGTGACACTGGAAAATGCATAGCATTTTTTATCAGGTCCAGAATGTAGAGGATAGATCTACCTGTGGGAAAATAAGGAAGTGTTCGCAAGGAGATCAAATGGCACCTTTCCCTATCAGGCTCAAACAAAGGCCCTTCTATGGCTCTTTTTGAGCATATGAGAATGATACACCTGGAATGATAGAGCTCTAGAAATAAATCACACTCTATTTACCTTTTTAAAATTATCCAAACGTTGAAATGGCCTGAAAACATACTGAAATAACAATAGCACTTAGATTTATATACCACTTCATAGTGCTTTTACTGCCCACTCTAAGCTGTTTACAGAGTTTACAGCCTATTGCCCCCAACAATCTGTAAAGTCATGGAATCAATTATTAACCAATCCATCATTCTCCACTTAGAGACAAACAACCTACTCTCCAATAAACAATTTGGTTTCAGAAAAAAACTATCCTGTAATCTGCAACTCTTACACTGCAAAAACATATGGACGACACAACTCGACCAGGGCAAAGCAATAGACGCAATCTACATAGACTTCTGTAAAGCCTTTGATTCAGTGGTACACGACAAACTACTCCTAAAAATAAAATCCTATGGTATCTCTGGACAACTGAATAACCGGATAGAAGCATTCCTGTCAAACAGACAACAAATGGTCAAAATTGGGATTCTGTACCTGTCAATAGTGGTGTTCCCCAAGGCAGTGTTCTAGGACCATCTACCTCTTCATACTCATACATAAATGACCTCTGTGATCATATTAAGAGCAATTGCGTTCTTTTCGCTGATGATGTAAAGCTGTTCAATACCACAGACAATACTGCTACCCTACAAAAAGATCTTGACTATGTATCAGAATGGTCAAACAAATGGCAACTTCAAATCTCAACAAATAAATGCTCTGTCTTACATATTGGCAAAAAAATCAGAAAATAAAATACAAGCTGAATAGTCAAGATCTTGTTGATGACCCAAGCTCTGTAAAGGACCTTGGAATACTCACCTCTAATGATCTAAGTGCTAGAGCCCACTGCAACTACATAGCCAAAAGGCATTAAGAGTTGTTAACCTAATCCTACGTAGCTTTTTCTCTGGTAATATCACACTACTAACCAGAGCATACAAAACATTTGCTAGACCAATACTCGAATACAGTTCATCAGTCTGGAACCCACATTACGTATCTGATATTAGCACAATTGAGAAAGTCCAGAAATATTTCACAAGAAGAGTTCTCCACTCCTCTACTCGTTGTAGAATACCTTATGCCACCAGACTTGAAATTCTAGAACTAGAAAACCTTGAATTAAGGTCTTCGGTCTGATTTAAGCATGGTATATAAAATCATACATTGCAATGTCCTACCTGTCAATGAATACTTCAGCTTCAACCATAACAACACAAGAGCACACAATAGATACAAACTCAAAGTTAACCGCACCAAACTTGATTGCAGGAAATACGACTTCAGCAATAGAGTGGTCAATGTCTGGAATACTCTACCCGACTCTGTAGTTTCTTCCCCAAACCCCAAAAACTTTAACCTTAGACTGTCTACTATTGACCTCACCCCTTTCCTAAGAGGTCTGTAGGGGGCGTGCATAAGCGCACCAACGTGCCTACCGTCCCTGTCCTATTGTTTCTCTTATTCTTCTTTTATTTTTCTTATATGTACCCATTTCATGTATTCACAACTATGTATACACTTATACTTATTATCTTGTAAACAATTGGCAAATCAAATAAATAAATAAATAAATAAATAAATAAATAAATAAATAAATAAATAAATAAATAAATAAACAAACAAACAATCTGAGTCCTTATTTTACCAACCTTGGAAAAATGGAAGGCTGAGTCAACCTTGAGCCTGATGAGATTTGAACTGCCAAATTGCAAGCAACCGACAGTCAGCAGAAGTAGCCTGCAATACTACATTCTAACCACTGCGCCACCACCACTTTATTTTAAAAAAGGAAGAGAACGTAAACATTCTTTTTTAACCTTTAAACATTCTCCTGTAAAACTCTCAATGGCAAAGAACATAAAAAATATATACAGCTGTTGAAAATAGGTAAGAGTGTGGAAAGAACCTCCAGTCAAAAAGTACCCAGGACATTCAAATGCTCTGAGTAGACCACAAGAAGATAGAGTTGCTATAGGGAGTCCAGTCTTTCTAAAAGTAATAAGATTATCAGGGTAGCCATTTTTATCCTTTCTTCACTTAGAGGTTGTATATTCATTTTTTATATATTATTTATATTATATATATTATTGTTTTATATATTATTTATTTCATAGGGTAGTTTTTTTATATTTTTATATCTATTGCTTTTATATGTGTGATTTTTTTTTCAATTAATGTGCACTGCCTAGAGTTGCTTTTGGTGAGATGAGCAGCGATACAAATTTTCTTAATAAATAAATATGATGATGATGATGCAATATTTTGAGTGTTGAAGTCCACCCATCTTCAAGCTGTCAAGGTTGAGAAACACTGACCTGGAGGATACCAGTTTGAAGAAAGTTGGCCCAAAGCAACTTTCCATTAGTACAATGGGAAAGTTAAAAAAAAATACTGAATAGTCAGGGAGAAGATAATAAATAACTGACCATGTAAATATCCCAGGAAAGAACATTTCGTAGGCAATCACAAAATGATTAAAATTCATGGAGTAAGTTACTCTGTGAGTTACATGGAATTCAGAATAGTTATTTATAGGTAGGTATAGGAAGTTCTTTGTTGCTAAAAATGGAAAGGCCAAGCCAGATTTAATTTTATCTTGGGGTGGTTTCTTCAAGATAATTGTGTCATGCTTAAATCCACCTCTGCCACACACTCTTCTTTGCATGAGGAATGAAAACTGAATAACAGTTATATTGTACTTTTAATTGTACATTTAATTTTAATAATGTGTGTGTGTGTTTGTGTGTGTGTGTATACAGATTGCAGTCACATTCAATGAAAGGCATGCTTAGTAGGCTGAAATATTTAAATGTTAACATTAATATTTAAAAAATAATAATTTTAAAAATCTCTGCAGCTACTTCAGTTGTTAAATATTAGAATTTTTATCTCAGAGCCCTACACAATACAGTCAAAAGGTCAGCTGCATTTTTACATCAAGGTGTATACTGGTGGTAGGAGTTTTACTTCAGATTTATGACTGCTTGAAAAAAACTAGATATTTCTGGAATGGAAGATCTGGTAAATAAAGAGCGCTTTCCCACTGTTTAAATTTAAAACAATCAAAGCGAACCAGCTTTGTTAGTTTTGCTGGATTGTTGGAAGTCACTCAGAATCACTTTCGGTGAGATAAGCAGCCATATAAATCTGATAAATAAATACATAAAAGTAATTCTCACAAGTATATAATACAGTCACAGGATAATCTAAGATATTTAAACACATTTTCTAAAGTTCTCCAAAATATAACCGATGTGGACATGCATTTTTTATTTCTTATTACTAAATAATATTCCCAGGAAGCTATACTATTCAGATGCACAGAATTTGCAGTTATACTGTAGATACTGGTGAATCTATCCAAGTACCAGCTTGAATGCAAGCTACAGAGGTTCATAAAATTTTGTTGTAAATAATTGGTGGGAGTAGGGAGGCATGCAAATTTAATAAATTACTATTATCATAGTTGATCATACAGTCAGCCAGATGTTTAGACTAGATTTGGCATTCTTGTTCACTTATTGAGTCTTTCCCAGGGATCTGGGATAGGCAGATGCAGGCTGTAAGTTATTTTAAATAAAGCTGCCTTCTGCTACTGACAGGTGATAAATTTGTCAATACCGACGGTGTTCAAGCAGTACTCAGTTGTTTTGGCATTGCATCCAAAGGGTCTATGACTATTGGTACTATTTTTGCTTTGCTTTCCCAGAATAATTATTATTATATTAAACAGAAAAGTAAAGCAATATACAGTCTCAAATTTCTCCTAGCTACAGAATTCCTGAGGAAAGTAGCTGGTTCCACTGCTACTCTTTAAGGTAAATAAATGTCCACAATATATTGTAGACATCTAAGGCTTTTTAAATTCTGCATTGAAAAAGTCAAAAAAATTCCATTTTAAGACTTCCAAGGCCCCTTCCAACTCTGTTATTCTATTCTATTCTAAGTTATTTTACATAGAACAAGACTAAAAGTACTATTACTACCGTGAAATTTTTGTCAAACAATTATACAAAGGTTTTTTAATGTTCAACTTTTAAAACCACGTATTATCAGATTGTCTGTAACACTTATACACACTCTTTGGGGTCCTATTTTTGGAATATTTAGATCTTTTATGGTGCCAAGTGTTGCCATGGTGAGTAAGGCCAAACATCAATTTTTATTGGTAGGTACATTGTTAAATATTGCTATTCCTTGTAAATGCCCCAAAAATATCTATATAAAGATTATTTTATATATTATTAACTCTCAAAATACCCTCAAGATATGTTGGTATTCAATTTCCATAGTTCTTAGCCTTTCAATCCAACTTTGACATTCTTCTTCCTCCAGACAGAGCATTCCTAGGACAATCTAATGACTAACTTTAACATAATAAATGGAAATACATAAATACAGCATGTTATATAAATGAAACAAAACAAAGTTGCATGGTTTGCATTGCTTTTGTCTGGTTTCTTTCTGTTCACAGATAAAAAAAGACTTCACCTGTAAAATTTCTACTTGTCACAAGTCTATGACAAACAGAGCAGCTTCAGCAGAAAACAGATGGGAAGCCTACTATCAGCTTGGCAGAAGTATCTTCCATTGGGGGGAAAAACTGCATACCTTGTATTTTATTTTTCTCTTCTTATTATAATGAATGGCAAT
This sequence comes from Notechis scutatus, assembly GCF_049901735.1. Lineage (NCBI taxonomy): Eukaryota > Metazoa > Chordata > Lepidosauria > Squamata > Elapidae > Notechis > Notechis scutatus. The sequence goes on from NC_142014.1 coordinate 60,344,684, forward strand.
GCTTAAATTCATGCTATAAAATGTGAAGTAGCTCCATTATTATCAACATCCCTCCATCTGTTATTTCCTTGTTTTATTCTTTTTTTATATAGTTTCAAAACATTTTTATAATTGATAAATGGTATTTATTCTTTGTTTTAGCTTCGTTATATGCCACTCAGAGATGCTTTTGATGAGATGGGCAGCTATATAAATTAAATCAATCAATCAATAAGAAACAATGCGCAGAATTATCTAGTCTTCTCCATTTCCTTCTGGCAGTGATCTTTCCAAACTGTAACAGAAAGCAAGTTTCTCTTCATTTGGCAGGATTTTCTTCTGAGTAAACCTGCTTATATCTATATTTCCTGAAACCAAAGATAATGTATAAGACAGTGAAAAAATACAGTCTTATGAAAACTGTTCGACTGATATTCCCTAATTGGTACGTAATGTTTCTTCCTACCACCTCCTTCCTTCTTATTATCACAAGACACATTTGTAGAAAACAGGATGTTTAGAATTCATACAGCTCACATGACAAAGTCCATAATTGGGGGGGGGGGGGAGGGAGATGCTCTGTGATCAAATGTGGATTCCCAAAAATCATGCATTGAAACAAATGCCTCCCTTTACTCTCCATCTAGAAGAAATGGATGCCAACAATGTGAGCCCAGCAAGAAGCTGTGCTTGCTAGGAGTTCTACCAGTCATAGAATGCCAGCTAATGGAGACTAGGAAATGCTTTCTCTGCTATAGCTCTGCCCTCTGGAATAATCTCACCTGAGAGAATGACCCCAACCCTGTGTAAGCCTTTTGTAAGGCCTTGAAGTCTGGCTTTGGGTCCAGGCCTGGGCCCTGAAGTTGTGAAGGTCTCTGTTTCCTGGCTATTGTCAGGTTTCCAAGTGATGGCTACATATATGTCAATTTCGGGCTCAACTGCTACATTGACATTGATAATGACATTTTTCTCACCTGCCATAAATATTTAATTGGTATTATATTACAATTGGTTTTAGTTGCCTTAGTACTGTTAACTGAGTTACTTGCTTAGATGGGTGGCTATAGAAAATGGATGGATGGATGGATAAAAGTTAATTTACAAGAATGGTGAAGTCCATATTAGGCTAGGATGGATAAAGAGAAGATTCTTTCATAGCCTACTTGCATGTGAAATACCATTAAAGAACAACGAAAAGAATGTAAAAAAATAAATGCATTTCATTATTCCAAGGATGTAAATGTTTAAACTGGGGAAACTATACTTTAAAAGGCAAACCTGGAGCACACTCCAAAAGATGGATAGGGCCAAGGCCAAACATTAATTAGCTACAGTTGATACAATTATTCCTGTATATTAACAATGTCTTCTTCTGCTACAATAAAAATAAAAATTTGGTGGCAGTTTCTGGACAGGCTCAGAAGGGGTGCATACCATAGAAGTTGAACCCATATTGTACTCCTCTCCACTATCACACCTGAATGCACCATCTGTATTCCAAGCAAAGCTGTTTAAAGTATTGCATTTTAAGTGTTTATAGAAATTCTGAGTTCTCTAGATTATCACTTTTGTGTGAACATCATAGAACCTCATCCTACAGTAACAGGACTAGTAACTGAATGGCTCAGCTTGTTATTTTTTCTATCCCTTTGATAGAATAAATCTATGCTTGGAGATTGTATACTATATTTTGTTTTTATTTCAAGCTTTTTTTCATTGGGAGAAACAAAAGTTGACACCTCTTGAATGACACTTCCAATTGCATCTTATCTGTCTCTCACATCGGCACAAATTGTTATGTGATAAGTTCCTTAAGCACAGAACTTTCGTTACTGCCAGGGAATGCAAAAACAAAAAGACCCCACGCCAGAATGAAGAAAGGCTATAATTTCTCCTCCATTTCATTATTGTTTGACCTTCAATACTTGTTGCCTTTGGATCCTTTTTGCAACTGGTTATAGTCTTCACTGTTTAGACATTTTACAAAAAGCAGCTTTTTGGTGCCAAAAAGGAAGGAAGTGTTATAATTTATTTTTGCTCCCAATTGTCTTTGGAGTAGATTTTAAGGAATGGATTTAGAAAAGAGAGTTATGGTTAATACTTTTACTACAAGCTCAATTTTAGATCACTCCTAATGAAAATACTATGAATGGCTCAAATTAGATTGTGCTAATATTAAATCAGAACAATCATTCCTCTATGTACAATGTTTTCTCCATCCAGATGGATGCCTTTATAATGTATAAAGATAAATAATAGAGAAGAATTAATTCCTCTCAGAGTAAGGGCAGAAGCATTTTAAAAACATTGTCCTAATGGGTACAATTATAGAGAAAAACTATTTTGCTTCCCAGCATGCTCTAACTTCAAGACCTTATGAGATGGATCAAAGAGAGTGGTCAATCTTTGGTTCCATGCTTGGTGACACCTCCCTTATGTTGCCAATGCTGCCCTAGAGAGCGAGAATATATGTATTTATGTGGATACACAAAGGAACTAATTAACTAAAAGACAGTTCAGTAAGAACAACTGTGGGTCAGATTATAGCTGTAATAAATATCAAGATGGGATATGGTAAAAAAAAAAAAAAGAAATCTGGAGGAATGTTGACTCTAAATAGCATATATTATCATATTACAACTAGGCTGGAAAATTCCTAAGAGAAGATCTGGTACTCTCAACCATAAGAAAGTAAAAACAATATATACAAAAGACTGACATACATAGTTTAGAGAAGTATAACACTTATTTATATTTCTTGATTCACACAAACATACAGTTGGCTTGGTTTGCTCGTGAAATCCCATCACTATGACTACATAATTCAGTGTTACATGTGAGTGAAGCCACTGTGGCTTGTTCAACAAATCATAGAAAAACAACTTACTTGAACACCTGAATTTAATCACTGGCTAAGTTCTGAAATGAATAATTTAGCCAATTTTCACTAAATAAGCCACAAGGGCCTGGATGCACATATCTGCCATGTCAGAAATCATGATTTACAAAGCCTGTTGGTTGAGTTCATCCAAGGTACTAAACCACACCATAGCATGACTGAGCAACCATTGACTCAGACTATCCATCCATCTGGCCCAATTGTCACTGCAGCTGCTCAGATAGATGATTTTACTCAACACCTCATTAAAAAGAATGGGTGGCCATATAAAGATGATAAATACATAAATAAAAATTTAACCAGAAATGCTGCAAAATTAATTTTCTGTAAATTCAACCAAGAGCTATGGCTTCACCATTCTGTACATGAATTCCACAGTGCAGTCTTTAAATCCCAGACAGTAGAAATGGAGCTGAGATTGGGCAAATTCAATTCCTGCCATAATACAAAATGGGCCAATAGAAACCAAGACATCTTTATATATGTATATGTGTTTATATAACTCCGAGAAGCACAAAGCCGAAGACACAAGCCTGAAGATGACGAATGAGACTTCGTCGAAACGTCGCCAAGATACTTACAATTTTACGCGGGAGAAAACCCGAATAACCAAAGATATATATAGTGTGTGTGTGTGTGTGTGTGTGTGTGTGTGTGTACACGTATATGTGTGTGTGTATATATATATACAGTATATATATTTGCATTTATTACCATCCAAACCTGAATCCTCCCTTTCCCTTCCCAATTCCTAAAAGCAGGAAAATGTTCTTTTTTCCCCCATGCTACCTTGTAAACTTCTCTGTACCTTCAGACACTCAGACATTCCCCTCAAATGACAAAAAATAAATTCCACTACTGCAAAATGCAGAAAAGTGTCCCCAGATTCAACTCTGTACAAATTTTCTAGTTAGAGTTAGTTCCACTATTTTTAAAATTCCTTATACATATAGTGGCAAAAGTGAGCTATGTAAATATGATGTTGAACTTTTCTTCTGCAAAGCTTCAATAAATAACACCAAACCAACTGATCAACTATTTTTACAATAATTACAATAATTTAGATCCAGGAATTCTATTTATTTATTTATTTATTTATTTATTTGATTTGCCAATTGTTTACAAGATAATAAGTATAAGCGTATACATAGTTGTGAATACATGAAATGGGTACATATAAGAAAAATAAAAGAATAAGAGAAACAATAGGACAGGGACAGTAGGCACGTTGGTGCGCTTATGCACGCCCCTACAGACCTCTTAGGAAGGGGGTGAGGTCAATAGTAGACAGTCTAAGGTTAAAGTTTTTGGGGTTTGGGAAGAGACTACAGAGTCGGGTAGAGTATTCCAGACGCTGACCACTCTGTTGCTGAAGTCGTATTTCCTGCAATCAAGTTTGGTGCGGTTTACTTTGAGTTTGTATCTATTGTGTGCTCTTGTGTTGTTATGGTTGAAGCTGAAGTATTCATTGACAGGTAGGACATTGCAATGTATGATTTTATATACCATGCTTAAGTCAGACCGAAGGCGGCGTAATTCAAGGTTTTCTAGTTCTAGAATTTCAAGTCTGGTGGCATAAGGTATTCTACAACGAGTAGAAGAGTGGAGAACTCTCCTTGTGAAATATTTCTGGACTTTCTCAATTGTGCTAATATCAGATACATAATGAGGGTTCCAGACTGATGAACTGTATTCGAGTATTGGTCTAGCAAATGTTTTGTATGCTCTGGTTAGTAGTGTGATATTACCAGAGAAAAAGCTACGTAGGATTAGGTTAACAATTCTTAATGCCTTTTTGGCTATGTAGTTGCAGTGGGCTCTAGCACTTAGATCATTAGAGGTGAGTATTCCAAGGTCCTTTACAGAGCTTGGGTCATCAACAAGTTCTTGACTATTCAGCTTGTATTTTATTTTCTGATTTTTTTGCCAATATGTAAGACAGAGCATTTATTTGTTGAGATTTGAAGTTGCCATTTGTTTGACCATTCAGATACATAGTCAAGATCTTTTTGAAGGGTAGCAGTATTGTCTGTGGTATTGAACAGCTTTACATCATCAGCGAAAGAATGCAATTGCTCTTAATATGATCGCAGAGGTCATTTATGTAGAGTATGAAGAGAGTTGGTCCTAGAACACTGCCCTGGGGGACACCACTATTGACAGGTACTGGATTTGATAGGACGCTCGATTTTGACCATTTGTTGTCTGTTTGACAGGAATGCTTCTATCCAGTTATTCAGTTGTCCAGAGATACCATAGGATTTTATTTTTAGGAGTAGTTTGTCGTGTACCACTGAATCAAAGGCTTTACAGAAGTCTATGTACCTTCAGACACTCAGACATTCCCCTCAAATGACAAAAAATAAATTCCACTACTGCAAAATGCAGAAAAAGTGTCCCCAGATTCAACTCTGTACAAATTTTCTAGTTAGAGTTAGTTCCACTATTTTTAAAATTCCTTATACATATAGTGGCAAAAGTGAGCTATGTAAATATGATGTTGAACTTTTCTTCTGCAAAGCTTCAATAAATAACACCAAACCAACTGATCAACTATTTTTACAATAATTACAATAATTTAGATCCAGGAATTCTATTTATTTATTTATTTATTTATTTATTTGATTTGCCAATTGTTTACAAGATAATAAGTATAAGCGTATACATAGTTGTGAATACATGAAATGGGTACATATAAGAAAAATAAAAGAATAAGAGAAACAATAGGACAGGGACAGTAGGCACGTTGGTGCGCTTATGCACGCCCCTACAGACCTCTTAGGAAGGGGGTGAGGTCAATAGTAGACAGTCTAAGGTTAAAGTTTTTGGGGTTTGGGGAAGAGACTACAGAGTCGGGTAGAGTATTCCAGACGCTGACCACTCTGTTGCTGAAGTCGTATTTCCTGCAATCAAGTTTGGTGCGGTTTACTTTGAGTTTGTATCTATTGTGTGCTCTTGTGTTGTTATGGTTGAAGCTGAAGTATTCATTGACAGGTAGGACATTGCAATGTATGATTTTATATACCATGCTTAAGTCAGACCGAAGACGGCGTAATTCAAGGTTTTCTAGTTCTAGAATTTCAAGTCTGGTGGCATAAGGTATTCTACAACGAGTAGAAGAGTGGAGAACTCTCCTTGTGAAATATTTCTGGACTTTCTCAATTGTGCTAATATCAGATACATAATGAGGGTTCCAGACTGATGAACTGTATTCGAGTATTGGTCTAGCAAATGTTTTGTATGCTCTGGTTAGTAGTGTGATATTACCAGAGAAAAAGCTACGTAGGATTAGGTTAACAATTCTTAATGCCTTTTTGGCTATGTAGTTGCAGTGGGCTCTAGCACTTAGATCATTAGAGGTGAGTATTCCAAGGTCCTTTACAGAGCTTGGGTCATCAACAAGTTCTTGACTATTCAGCTTGTATTTTATTTTCTGATTTTTTTTGCCAATATGTAAGACAGAGCATTTATTTGTTGAGATTTGAAGTTGCCATTTGTTTGACCATTCAGATACATAGTCAAGATCTTTTTGAAGGGTAGCAGTATTGTCTGTGGTATTGAACAGCTTTACATCATCAGCGAAAAGAATGCAATTGCTCTTAATATGATCGCAGAGGTCATTTATGTAGAGTATGAAGAGAGTTGGTCCTAGAACACTGCCCTGGGGGACACCACTATTGACAGGTACTGGATTTGATAGGACGCTCCCGATTTTGACCATTTGTTGTCTGTTTGACAGGAATGCTTCTATCCAGTTATTCAGTTGTCCAGAGATACCATAGGATTTTATTTTTAGGAGTAGTTTGTCGTGTACCACTGAATCAAAGGCTTTACAGAAGTCTATGTAGATTGCGTCTATTGCTTTGCCCTGGTCGAGTTGTGTCGTCCATATGTTTTTGCAGTGTAAGAGTTGCAGATTACAGGATAGTTTTTTCTGAAACCAAATTGTTTATTGGAGAGTAGGTTGTTTGTCTCTAAGTGGAGGATAATGGATTGGTTAATAATTGATTCCATGACTTTACAGGTGATGCAGCATAAGGAGATTGGCCTGTAATTTTCAACTAGGCTTGGGTCTCCTTTTTGAAGATGGGGATGACTGTGGCTTGTGACCATAGGTTAGGCAAGGAGCTGGTTCTGAAAGATTTTTCAAAGATTATGCTTAGAGGTTTGGCTATGGCAGTGGATAGCTTTCTTAAGAAGTAGGCACATATTCCATCCGGTCCAATAGATAGAGATGGTTTTAGATTGCGTAGTGATTTTTCAACATTGTCTTCTGTGAAATCGATATGTATTAGATCATTGTTGTTATCTGTGGTACGGCTAGGAAATACTGGGCATGATCCATTGCTGTTTACAAATACTGAGCCGAAGAATGTGTTAAAGATGTTGGATTTAATGGTGTCGTCGTTGCAGTCTTTACCATCAGGTCCTATCAAGGGAGGGATGGACCTTGAGTCTTTTAGTTTGTTGTTTACAAAATTGTAAAAAGCACGGGTGGAATTGGTGCTTAGAAGGTTTTCCTCTTGTTTAATGTGATAATTGGTGCATTCGGTCTTTATCTGGTGGCATAAATTTTTGTATCGGTTTTTGAAATTGGCAACGTGACCAGATTTGTTTTTCCGCCAGAGTGATCTCTTTTTGGATTGAAGTTTCCTTATTGATATGGGTAATCTGCTTTTTTGTTTTGTTTTGGGAGTTGTTTTTGGTACATATAGTTTGATGACTCTTTTGACTTCAAGTAAAAATATGTTGTAATGGTCTTCAACAGTATTGCATCCAGTGAATAGAGATTGCCAATCAAGGGATGAGAGATCGTTGTCTATAAGATCATAGTTGCCTTTTTTGAAGTTACAATTGGGGATTACATCATTGTGGTGATTTTTGTGTGGACGTATGTTGAGACAAAAGTCAATCATATTGTGGTCACTACTGGAAAAGGGTTCTTTAGTTTGTATTCCTTCCCCCCACACATGCTTAATAATTGCTTCCAAGAAACAGAATGTAGAAATATCATAACATACTAAAAAAAAACACCAGTGTTTGGGTAAAGAATCTGCTGGATATCAACATTTAAACTGCAGGAAAGAATCCAGAAATCATGTAACATAAACAGTCATTGTTTTATTACAGAGCACTTGGGCAATGATGATTTTGAGAAAATTTAATCATACTTAGTTTTATTTCTTCCTGTGAATATCTCATCTGATATTAAAGAAGCCTTAATAACAAATTGATCTGAATGCCTGTTTTAAGCTCAGAACCGTATAAGTTGGAAACATGTGGAAGAGGCCTTCATCCTGCAGTAGATAGACAATGGCTAAAATGATAGTGATGATACACATATATATATCTTTATCTTTACCATATTTATCTTTATCTTTATTTAGGTTCTCTAGTTTTTCCCATTATATTAAAAAAATCTACCCAAGGGCTAGAGGCCAGATTAATCATATCAAATCAAACCAGCAACTTATTCAGCCATTATTATTAAAATTATTATTAAAGCCATTATTCATCAAAAGTTCCATGTTCCTCCTGGTCTAAAAAGTAAGCAGCATTGATCACTTATGGATGGCACTTAAACAACATTTTGTGGGCTCGGGGGTGTCAAACTCACGGCCCGCGGGCCAGATCTGGCCAGTGGGGTGCTTAAATCTGGCCTGCAGGGCCTCCCTGGGACAGCAAAGGACCAGCCTGCAGTGCCTCTGCAGCGAAAACAGAGCTCAATACCATTAAAGAACAATGAAAAGAATGTAAAAAATGAATGCATTTCATTATTCTGAGGATAAGACCACGAGTGTCAAATCCAAGGCATGGGGCCTGGATTCTGGCCTAAGGGGTATTTAGATCTGGCCTGCGGGGCTGCCCTGGGAACAGCGAAGGACTGGCCTGTGGTGCTTCCGCCAGTGAAAACAGAGCTCAGGAGGGCTGCGTGCGAGCTCCGTATTTGCTGGCAGAGGTTTGCAGGAAGCCATTGCAGCCAAAAACAGAGCTCAGGATCCCATTTTCACTGGCAGAGCACTCGAGCCACCATAGGCACCCCTGACATGAGTGCCATCAAGCTGATCACGCTCACCTTGATCACGCCCACCCCAGCCCTCCAAGGTCAAGCACAACCCTGATATTGCCCTCAATGAAATCGAGTTTGACACCACTGTGTTCATTGTTTTAAAATAATGGTTTATTTAATACCTTTAAATGCCATTACCTCCCATTTGCTGGGACAATCTGTTTCTTACCCTATATATCCATATTTATATTGCCATACACTATATTTTATACCATCCTATACTTGAAATCTGCTGTTGATATGTCCATCTTTCTTTAGCGCAGCCGCTTTTGGTGGAGTGCCTGTTAGGACTGTGATATAATAATACAAACATATGATAGCACTCAAGAATGAGCTTCTCAGTCTCCACCTGGGCTAGTATAGATGAAGAACAGGAGGAAGGAAATTTATTTATTTCAAGCTGCTGTGTTATATTTTCTTTCTAATGCTGGATTCAGCCATGGTGGTGCTGAGCTATGATTCTCAGAGCCAGGTTTCCATCTGCACAAAGAAACAAAGTCTAATATGCAAAAGGAACATCGAGAGGGATCCATGTTTTAGAAACACGTCACTTGGGCTACTTGAATGCATTGCATTGCCCCTTGGACATAATCTGAAACACCAAACAGAAGTCAAGATTTGGAAAGGGGGAGTTGGCGTGGCTCACTGAGAATAAGGACCATCAGTTTTGTCAGTTCTACATTCCTTGATGTTGAGATCTAAAACCTGAGGGCCAAGTATCTTAAAGAACATTTCCTCCAATCTATTTGAGCTTCAGAATCTTTCACTAAAGCTCCTTTCATAACGTCAGAGATTAGATTGATGATAATAAAGGAGACTTTACTGTCTGTTGTCCTAGTGATGGAATTCTTTACAGTGGTACATCTTAAGGTGCTGAGTGAATATAAATTTATTATGGCAGGCATTTCAATCATTTGCATTTTAACTGGAAGGATGCTATATTTTAAGCAATGCTGCTTCAATGAATAATTGTGTTATTGATATTAACTGAGCTACTATATTAGGGATAGTGCTGTAGATTTTGTTTAATTGCATACTAAATTGTCCTTGGATAGAAATGGAGGACTGCATGTAAATATACCTTTAATGATGTGAACTAGACAAAAATACAACTGGAGTAGCTTAACAACTATGGCAAAAAAAGTGGTAAAATTAGGTGTGACTCATTTAATGACCACATTGCTTAGTGACAGACATTCCAGTCCCAGTTGTAGTTGCAAATTGAGGACTACATGGATGACAGAACCATTCATAACTACCTCTTGTGCTTCTAGCTCTGGTGATAAGAGTCACTCTAATTCTTTTCATTATCATCTCAAATTTTCTTAGGTCCCCTCTTATCTCAAAGTAGCAATCCTGACACAGAATGATATCAGTTCTTCCAACGCAATGGAAGCAATGTTATTTTACTCACATTTACATATTTCATTGAGCCACTTGTTTTAATTCTAACTAACCAATTTGTGTTGCATATCTTTCAATTGCTTCCTGCTGCACAAGCAGAGAACTGGGTTTTTTACTTAAAAAAGGAGATAGTATGATTCTGGGATCGTGAAACTATGCCCAAACTTATATGTGATTTAACAACCACATTGGCTGGGTTCTCTAACATGTTAAGGCAAAATTAGATAAGCCATGGAAAACTTGTGGTACACTATATTCCTGACTTAAACACAAAGTCATAATGAGGTCTCTTCAGTTTTGGCTTCATGTGATGGCTGGGAATATATTTATAAATAAACAAACAAATAAATAAATAAATAAATAAAAATAAATAAATAGATTTCTGCTAGTTGTAGCTCCAGCAAACCTGGAAGGCATCAGATGGGAGGAGGACAGTTTGTTTCAGCAACTAATCTTTAGGGTCTGAGGCAGAGATATTTCCTGTTACATTTTTAGTCAGAAATGGCCAGCACTGGAGCTGGTGTGGCATGAAAATAATGGGTTCTGTAACTACACTGTGGTCTCGTTACACAGCCACTAAATGCAGTGAAGCAAAAAATCTCATGGTAGCAAGGAAGATGGGATCTTCCTCCCATTTGCCAAACAAACATCTGTGAGGGTTTTGAGCCCAAAATCTGGCTATGTGGTTCTATGGAATATAGTGACTAATATCTTATTCTCTTCTACTATAGAAGAGATGAAGCTAAGCCATTTCTATTAAGACAAGGAGGGAGGGAGGGAGGGAGGGAGAGGGAGAGGGAGAGGGAGAGAGAGAGAGAGAGAGAGAGAGAACTACAACTCTATTTCCACATTTCAAAAACACAAGAGAACTCAGTTCTATAACTAAAGAACTGACAACAATACATACGCCAACAGCCAAGAAGTTGCTCACTCAAAAAGCATGAAGGTTATCTTTGCAGAGGGTAAGTGACAAGTGACGCAAACATTTTACTACCAGCATTAGCCCAGGCACATCAGGGTTGCTTTTCACAAACCCCTTCTATCAGCCAGCATATCATTTAAAGCGTGGCATTCCACAACATGTGTCTAACAAAGAGGCCATTTAAGACCCAGGTCTGCCTGTGCTAATCTTCCAACGCTGAGAAGGGAGACATATCGCAGCACTATTCGAGTGTTTAACTTAACACGGGAAAGCTGCATCCAATAGTCTCATGCAGTATAGACACAGTCCAAGAGAAGGGCTTATATTGCCACCTCTGCTGAGAAACAGAAGACATTTTTAAGCAGCATCAGATAAAGAACAGAGTCTGAACCCGCCGTCTCCATATATGAAAATGTGAGATTAGCACCTGGACTGAAAAAATAAGCAGAAAAGGATAGAGGGATACTTTATCTCAAACAACATGGGAAGGTCACAGTGTGTGCATTGCAGACAAGCTTCATTAAGTGCCTATTTCAGAATTATGAAACAAGCAATTTTGAATGTACCCCTCCTATACACTCACACACTACACACATATATACAGAGAGTGAGTGAGTGTGTGTGAGAGAGAGGGAGGGAGGACGGGAGGGAGGGAGAGAGGGAGAGGGAGAGGGAGAGGGAGAGGGAGAGGGAGAGAGAGAGAGAGAGAGAGAGAGAGAGAGAGAACTACAACTCTATTTCCACATTTCAAACACTTAGGTTTGTTTAGATAAGCTGGTGAAACTCTACTTTGAACAACGACATCTGAAAGCAGTGACAGCTTCTTCATAATGCCAAGCTTATGGCACATTAAACTTTAAATGAAAGGCAAATTCCTGTATTAATTTTATCAAGGCATTCACAAGCAGAAGTAAAGCCATAACTGGAATAAGCACACCGAGGCCAGACAGCAGCAACTTATCTCCCTATTCAATTAAATATTTTTAAAATGTACTATTTATAGCAATAATACTACAGATGAGGAACTACACTGCTCGTCATCCTCAAAATTTCAGAAGCATTGATAACTTAATACTTTCTCATTTAAATCTCAGTATTTTCAGTGCATCTATATCCTCATGCTTATCTATTATCCATCCATCCATCTACCCGTCATCCATCCATCCTTTTCAGATAACTGCAAAATTGGCTCAAAACCAAATCAGAACATTATTTGTTGGTTGATAGTGGACCAGAAAGTTCAAAACCACGATTATCATAACTAAGAAACCAAGACTCTTTAGAGTTGCTTGATAACCGCTTAAAATGATCTATTTCTTGCAAAGAACTGCTGACTTGAAGGACTACTTTAAAAAAGTATCCATCCTTAAAAACGGTCCCCTAAAAGAGTTCTCCTAGGCACATCCACACATCCTCAGCTTTAGACATACATTGTGTTCCTGTAACTGAGTTACAATGAAAATAAGTTCTCCTTGGAAAAAGTAGATTTTGGAAAATCTAGGAATGCAACGGAATATTTTTCAAAGAAGCATCCAAGTTATCTTTCTATCATTAAAGCAGAATTAGTATGCTGCTAACAAACACCAGTGAATCTATAAACATTTTATTAGATATTTGCCAGGTAGTTCTCTACTCTGACTTTAATTTTTAATTGAAAATGGAAAGTTGTGATGCTACAAATGAATGTATAACCTACAGCATCTTATTTTCAAAGTTCCCCCAAAGGCCCAATTGGCATTTTTAGAAAAACAAAATGAGAATGGAGGGAATTGGTTCAATGTTATATGTGGAAAAGTGTTCACTTACCTACAAAAAAAAAAAAAAATTAAGATATGTTGTGTTGCAGTGATATACAAAGAATCCTATATAGCTAAATCTGGTCTTATAATAAATGGATGTTGTATCACAATCCTGTAACCATTTTGTGAATAAGTGTTCCAACAATAGCTGTTTTGGAAGGAGACCAATGACATGCTCTCAAAATTCCAAATGTGCTCAGAACAAAAATACAGTAAAGTATATAAATGATAACAGTAATAGCTATTATTAACAGTAGTACTATAGGCTGCTATTTATACCCATTGCACTTTGCAGAATCCTGAGGCTACCCTAAAAAGTTTACAACATAAAAATTGATTCATGGGTATGGGAATGAAGAGGGTAGTCCCATAAAGATTTATGAATCTGTGGGTTTTGAGGTAAGATTTATAGGAATATTATAAAGCAGAAAATATTTGGATAACAGAAGATAGTAGAGCTGGAAAAGTAAAACTTATAGGCAGAGATGTATCAGAAGAAGAAAAAATATTTCCAGCTGACAACGATTACTTATTTCATTCCCATTATTTTGAAACAAAATAATCACATAAATATAAATTAATTCCTATGGAGACTTGGAGTAAGGAAAAGGAAAAAGAACAATTACGCAGTTTAAAGGCATTTATAACAGCCATTTAATTATGAGTTTTCAATAGATTTTGTTTTATTTATGGTCATGAGCCTGTTTTTTTAAAAAATTAAGTCAATCAATTTCTTTGTTTCCTTCTATTCATTGATCTCAATAATATAGCATAAAAGGCCCTTGATTATTCTAATAGTTTATGTCAAGGAGAATCACAAACTACATATTGTTATGGAAATAATGTTGAGTGACGTGTTTGAATCAGAGTACAGAAAATAGTTTACATTAGCATCTACACAGAAACTCTTTCATAGGAGTCTAATTAAAATTTAACTGCCATTAAATTTTCAAACAAGCAACCAGTTGATAATGATGATGAATTCCTGCAACCATAAAATTAACTATTTCTAATTTCACAAATATATTAGTCTTTAATATAGCACAAAATGTTTTGTTGCAAAAACAATCATAGTCACATATGTTCAACTTTCTTAGATTATTTTAAAGGGATTATTTTAAAATCTTTATCAGAGGTAACCTTTTGCAAGAACTGAGTCTGCTTCCTGAGATGGACAGAGTCTTCCTTAAGTTGATAGTATCACAAAAGTCTGTGGATTTTGTTCTTCAAAAATAATTTTAGTTTGGAAACCAAACAGTCATGAACTTGTTTCTTTAAACTGTATTTGAGAAAGCTTAATTCAAAAATCCACTTACCAAGCAAGGAGAACCAACATTATCACCAGAAAAGTCAGTGTGGCTGTTGTAACATTAGTCTCAACCAAGTCAAGCCTCAAGACATCTGTAAGTTCCATTGTCTTCTACTGGAGAAGCACACTGGTCAAACAGGCAGAAAAAAAAGGATGTTTCATTAGTTAGGAGGTGACAGACTTCCAACCGTTAATACAAGTGACAAGCTACAGCAAAAGAGGAACCAAGGAAGTTAAGTGTTACATCAGCGTCACTCCAAAACCAAACACCAACTTTTCCTGTTCTTGAATCTTTACAGAGACAGAATTAAGGGTTTCCTGCATTAGTAGGCCAAGACAATGATCTTCCAAACCTTTCTCTTCAACATTTAACGACTGCAGCAGCAATAAATATTTACATAGCTGCCGCCTGATATCACAGAGCTGGCATGTGGGGATGAATAAAGGATAAGAATGAACTAACCTGGTATAGATTTCAAAACCCAGAAGGCAGTGAATAATAAAAAAAAATCAATGAGTTCTTCATCTCTGTTTAATATAAAATATCTTACACAACACAAAGACTCTGGGTTTGCATTCTTGATTAATAGCAATACTGCTTTAGAAATAAGCTATCCAAAGACTTAAACAAATTTTGAATGGGCCAAATTGCTCTTTGCAGACCTGTCAATATCTCTTTTCCCACTTGCATCTAAGTGGGGCAGAAATATCCATGA
Source organism: Notechis scutatus (assembly GCF_049901735.1). NCBI lineage: Eukaryota > Metazoa > Chordata > Lepidosauria > Squamata > Elapidae > Notechis > Notechis scutatus. The sequence continues at coordinate 60,359,782 of NC_142014.1, forward strand.
CCATATCTGGCTTTCACTGTGTCCTTGTGACATTCCCTTCATCTCATTCCTAGACTAGGAAGACCCACTTCAGTCATTTTTATCTTAATGGTTTTTAGAACAGTTTTTTCCCCTCACCCATTAACAAGGTTTGTAAAATCTGTGACACTTTTGCCACTTTTTATCCAGAAGGTGAAATCAGATGATCAGTAGTGGGAAGGGACAGAGGGGCCCTTTTTGGCCTTTTCAGACTGAAAGCTGTGGGCTTTTTGTTTTTATTTTTTCCTTTCTTCCAATCCATGATCTGTCTCATCTGCTGCCATTCTGATGTTGTCTCAGAATGGTATTCAGTTCAGTTTACAACAAAATAAAGTAGAGGAGGAAGAGGACAAGCAGCAGTTTGGAGATGATACCAGAATCCTGCATCCAGACATGCACTGTGCTGCTGCATCGCCTTGATGGGCAAATTGTTTTTCCTGTGAGGCAGTGATGTGCAGAAAAGGGAGGATGTGAACTAATCACTTTGCTTATCACATGTTCACATGCACAGACAGGACAACACCATTCAGCAGTGAGTGAGAACAAAGCAATTGAGGGAGAATAGTGATCAGCACTGGAGCAGCAAATGTCATAGTTTTCTGCTGACTCAAGGATAGATAGTATTTTAATGCAGTAGTGGGAAAATGATCTACATTAAAAATCACCTCTAGAAATGAAAAAAATAAATTATGTGGAAGTACTCTGCTTGGCATCTAAAGAGGAGGTTAGTTTGAGTAGGTCAGTGGTTCATTCTAGTTCAGCACTAATTTTTTAGTGGAAATAATCATCCACCATTTAAGTCTTTCTCAAAAGCCTACAAAAGTTAAGAACTAGCAGCACTGGAGATTAAATTTGGGAATATGCAATTGGCATCAACTGGTAAAAAGACCTTTTCTGTTGTGGCACCCAATTTAGAGAAACCTAAGGAAATCCCCCTACAGAAAAAGTACTATACTGCTATCCAGGTTGAAACCTTATTATTCATGCCATCTTTTGATATCTCTCAGCTAATGGTTTGTGTTTAATACATTTTAATATTATTTGATGTGCTTTACTGGACATTTTCTGAAAATGCATGATACAATGTATATATAGACCAATGCAAGGTCTATAATATAGTAGACCTTGCACAAATAGGATGTATAATTCTTGACAGACATCTGTTTAAGGCTATGAGAACAGATTGTTAGATTTACATAAACCAAGGTGGATTTAATCCAATGTTTGTGCTAGAGGACTTACCTAGAGTTTTAACAACATATCATGAGTACTTTCACAAAATAACTGACATAGTGAACATAATGTATTAATTGATGCAAAACTAAATATCCATTGATGTCACATCCCTTTTAGCCCCCCAAAATATTCTTCACCATCTTGGATAAGTGTTTGACTCCTTGGCAAGAAGTCCACCCTCCATTATAAATAAGGCAAATCAGCTCCATACCATTTAAACATGTCCCTGTGACTACTTCTGGTCAAGATATGAATTGAAAGGTGGTTTCAGTGTTTGTGAAATTCAGCAAGCTTAAGACCTGAGGACTTCAACTCCCAGAATTCCCTAGTTGAGCTGTGAGTTGAAGTCCACACATGTTAATGCCGATGACATTGAGATATACTGCTTTAGATTCAGCATGGGCACCCTCAATCTGTAAATAGCACTCAAAGACAGCAATAGGAAATATTCTTGTAAACCACCTTGAGTTGACATGTGTGAATAGGCAGCAATATAAATCTCCTAAATAAATAAATAAAATAAATAGAGACTCATAAAAATGTTTGAGTAAAGATGAAGTGGGTAAAGATGAAGGGGACGCGGTGGCTCAGTGTCATTTGAAAGGTCGGCAGTTCAGCGGTTCGAATCCCTAGCACCACATAATGAAGTGAGCTCCCATTACTTGTCTCAGCTTCTGCCAACCTAGCAGTTCAAAAGGAAGTAGAAAAATAGGGACCACCTTTGGTGGGAAGGTAACAGCATTCCGTGCGCCTTTGGTGTTTAGTCATGCCGGCCACATGACCATAGAGGCTGTTTGGCTTTGAAACGGAGATGAGCACCGCCCCCTAAAGTCAGGAACGACTAGCACATATGTGCGAGGGGAACCTTTACCTTTAAACTTGAAGTGGCAAGGCAGGTATAATATAGTTCTATGTGATTACCACCTTCATTACAATTTCCAATACATAATTCCTTTTACAAGCTGCTAACAAGTGTAGAGGAGGTATTTATTTGGATTCTCTGCCTAAGTCACTTCACTATAGAACATTACAATAGGCCTTAAACGGGACTGCCCCTGAAGACCACTCAGAAACTACAGCTGGTTCAGAATGCAGAGCATGAGTAGTTATTGAGAACCTTAGTACAACCATGTAACTTTCCTAATTGTACTGTATTTATTACTAGGAAACTTCCAGATACAATTCAAGGTGATAGTTATCACCTACAAGGCACCTTACATGACATAGGGCCTGGATATCTGAGGGACTATTTTTCTCCACTTGTCTCTGTCTATCCTGTAAAATCAAAGAGTTGGCATACCTTCTCTGTCACCCTCTCGAACAGCTTTTCCCTTGAGGTTTTTTGGATTTTATTTTCCCTTGATTTGGATACTTAGGCTTTAAAACATTCAGAGTGTGGCTTTATCAAATAATTGTTTGACAAGATTATGCAAATTTTAAAACCTTAAAAGTCAGGTTTTTGTACCTTCTTTGGCAAGTCTTATAAAAACAAGTATTCTATATTTGTATTCCCATAAATGTAAAGGCAGACTTTCAAAGCAGCCTTTCAATTGTTTTTATTGCTGTTTTTAATGCTTCTGGTTTAATTTACATATTAGATTTTACTTTATGTTTACTGAGACATTGATAGAACTGGGAGTAAAATAAATTTAATCGATAACATAATTAATCCTAAAAACACATATTTTTGTTAAGATTTAAGGCTTCTCTAATTCTCTTTGTTATATTTTGTATTCTTATCACACCAAAGCACATGGACATATGCTCATTAAATCACCACCAATGTAACAGAAGTCAATCCTAAGAAGACTGGCCCATACAATATCCAAACTAGAGTTTGGTCTCTGTTTTAAAAAAGACATGCAGTGCCTTTCCTGTATATTCCACAGATTAAGTAAAAAGATCAATGAGTTCAGTAGCAGCTTTGCAAAGCATTTCACACATCCAATGTGTTGTGCCTGTGTTTAAAGCATTAATAGCACCAACACTTCCAAATGCAAAACAAAATCAATAAATGCACTGCCACATCACTGCAGTCCAGAAAAAACTGCTTCAAAACAGGGAAATTGCAATCAACCAACTCTTCCCTATCGAGCCATTGGACTGTTCTCCTCAAGTCAGCATCAATAGTTTCTTCATTGTACCCTTTGTCGGCATAACTGGCCAGGACTATTTGATTCTAAACGAACAATCCATGTTATGCAAAAATGCAGGAATTATGGCAAGCACAATACAGGAAATCTTGAACTTATGAGGTTGCTTTGTATTGTGCCAAAATATTTGGCATGTTGATGCCATTACTGGCAGCAGCTCTCTGGGGTTTCAAGAAGGAAATTTTCCCAGGTTCTGCTGCTTGAGATTATAAAGAAAATAACCATTGTCAGAGGTTAGGATCAGGGCATCATGCAAGGCACCCCTTGGAAGATAAATTGTGGCAGCAAGAACTACCAAGCTGCTACCACAAGAATGAAGCAGGGCCAGGATATACAAAGACCCAGAGAGCTTCTAGAACAGAGGTCTCCAAACTTGGCAACTTTAAGACTTGTGGACTTCAACTCTCAGAATTCTCCAGCCAGCTATGAATTCTATGGCTGTTGAAGTCCACAAGTTTTAAAATTGCCAAGTTTGGGGACCCCTGTTCTAGAACTCCAACTACTTTAAGATGCGTGGACTTCAACTGCCAGAATTCCCAAGCAGGGTGGAAAAATTAGATGATTTTTAAATAAAAAAATGGATTTTTTATTTAAATTGGATTTTTAAAATTTTTATCAAATTTATTTTAATAAAATGCTTTTTCCAAAAACTATCAAAAGATAGTTTTCTATTTAAGATACATTAATATTTTAATTTATTCAGCATGAAATGAAGCTTAGTTATGTAGCATGAGGCTGTATATTCTGCAATATTTACAATTTTGGTAAACTCATTTAATGAATCCAAACTCTGCAAGCTGAGAGAACACGCACTGCATTGATGATGCATTCACACAGTTTCACAGTATGATTTATGAAATAAACCATAAAACAAAGTTCAGGAATATTCCTTTATCTCATTGTTTTACAAATCTATGTACACTACAAAGTGTATGATTATTTGAAGAGAAATACACCTGTACCACCAGGCTTTAAGTGTGAGGAAGAAGAGCAAGCAGTAAAAATGAAAGTGAAACCTTTAATCAGCTTATAAATATATTAACGAGCACCTATCATTTCAGATCCATCATGGCAGCACCTGTTAGCGGACATCCACTCACCTGCTGCCTGCCACATCCCTCACCTTGCTGTGTCATTATCGCATCACCAACCGTCCCATTTGGGGCCGGAGCCTAGAATGCAGCCACAATGGTGCGTTGGAGAAGCAGAGCAAAACTGGAGGTCAGTAATTTTCACTGCAGGCATTCATAGCGGCTGCAGGCATTCATGACAAGGGTGATGTGGGCTGGTGGGGAGCCCAGCGACAACAATAGCTCAGTCCTGGCTTGCCTTCCCTGGCAGACAACCACGGGAGGAAGGTAAAGTCACGGCTGTGGGACGATGAAAGAGGCGGTTGTGGGGGAGGAAACGGGCCTCCGAAAGGGGAAACAGGGTGATGCCGGATTAGCCCAGGCCTTTGATAGATTAGTCCACACCTGCCTGGGCAGAAAATAGATAGATAGGTTAAGGAAAGGATAGAGAGAGAGGGAACGAGAGAAAGAGAGAGAGAAAGAGAGAGAGAAAAGAAAGTGAGAGAGGGAAAGAGAAAAAGAGAGAAGGAAGAGACAAGAAAGAAAAGGAAGAGAAAAGGGAAAGAAAAAGGGACAGAGAAAGGAAGAAAAAGGATAGACAAAGAAAGAGGGAGGATGAAAAGAAGGGACAGAAGGAAAGAGAAAGAAAAAAGATAAAGAAAGAAAGAAAGAAAGAAAGAAAGAAAGAAAGAAAGAAAGAAAGAAAGAAAGAAAGAAAGAAAGAAAGAAAGGGGAAAAAGAATAAGATATCTAGTCCAACCACCTGCTCCAGCAAGATTAGAAGGGAGTGTGTGTGTGTGTGTGTGTGTGTGTGTGTGTGTGTACATGGCTGTCAAAACTCCAAAAACAGGTCAAGTAGCTCTGGGGAGGTCAGTCATAAATTAGAACACTTACTAAGCAACCAGCCATTAAGCGAGGACCGCTTATATTTGATTTGCCAGTCACATGGCCACCTGGCCATGCCTACTCAGTCACATGACCACCAAACCACACCCCAAAATTAGGCCACACCCACAGAACCAGTTGTTAAGAAATTTGAATCCCACCCCTGGGTGGGGGGCACTGAGGATGAGTTTATAGCACCAAGGAGGTGGTGGACTGAAAAAGTTTGGGAACCACTGATTTAAATCAAGCCTCTTTACTTGTGATTTAAATCATGATTTAAATTGTGATTTAAACTGACTTGATTTAAATCAAATCCACCCTGTTCCCAAGCCAGCATGTGTTGAAGCCAGGGGTGTGATTCAACTGGTATAACAACCAGTTCGGTGAGCATGCGCTTTGTGCACACACGCATCAAACACATGCTCCTCGTGCGTGCTCCACATTTTAAAACGCTAATACTTACCTTCAACTGCAGCGGGAGAAAACAACTGAGGCACGGCAAACCACTCTGCCGCGTGCATGAGCTGTACTCTAACAAAAAGACATAAAGCACAAGAAAGAGTGCAGGCAGGCCCACATGCTCGTCGGAGCGAACCAGTTTGGAGCCAGCTGATTGTCGGAACAAGGGGTTCATCCAAACCAGTTCGAACCGGGAGAATCCCACCCCTGGTTGAAGTCCACACATGTTAAAGTTGCTGAGGTTGAGAAACACTGTCACAGAAAGAGATATTTGAAACTGCCAGCTTTCCATCTTACAAGTTTACCTAGACAACTATGAATGCAAAAAGAAAATGTAGTTTTTTTAAACATTTGGAAGAGCTAGCTGAGCAGAGAAAAGTGTTTACATCGTAAAATATTGTTCCTTAAGTACTTCCCTGTTGAACAGGTCTTTTCACGGGTTTATTTTCCTTTCCAAATCATTCTTCCTCTTCTACAGAATTTCTCTAGAAGCATCAGCCGAAACTTCTAAAATTATATAAAAAGAAAAAGCAACATATCCAAAGATAAATTTAGCTTGACTAGGTGCTTCACTAAGAAACAGAACTGGAATTTTAAGAGAATTGGGAACCCAGTCCTTATCTCAATTTAATAATACAATTTTGTTGTTTTATATTTTAAAAAAATATTTGAGGATTACAGTTTCTTTCACAAACTTTAAAGGCATCAGCAAGTTGTGAGTCACTGCACTTGAGGCCGTACAATCTCAAAGGGCAACCTTTACACGGTTCCTTTTTTCTCTTTCCTTCTCCTGCAAATATGAAACTATGTGGAATGTCCAAATAGCTAGTTAAAAAGAAAATGCTTTAGCCTCATCAAACTGAGATTAACTTCAGAAAATGGACAAGACACCCCTCCACACACACAATGATAATCTAGTTAGGTAGACTCAGGAGAAGAATGCTAATTCTATGGTCCAAAACACATTTACTTGACAATGAAGAACTTCTGAATTATATTGGAGGAAATGAATTTGACAGTAACATTGTTTTAAGGAAGAGAATGCTCTATTAGTGACACTTGACATTTTCTCACTATGCCAACAATGTTTTCAGATGAGGAATATTTCCCCCATGATTCTGGTAATAGGAAAGGTTTGCATACTTTGTATGCAAACTTAATGCATCATCCCTAAGACGATACTATAAGCATTGCACATTTAAGCTTTAACTTCGCCAACCAGAATCAAACCATCTGATTTGCATGCCTTGGGAAAAACTGCAGTTGGCCCGAATTTTTAAAAATGAGGTACATAGACACTGTTTTCCAATGACCGCAACTGAATTACAGTAAAGCCTTTCTCAAGTGAGACTTACTCTGAAATGGCTAACCTTGTTACTTAACATATTTTTCAAAACCCTTGTAGAGAATAAGATGATGCCATTGAACAAATAGTTATAGTATTTTGCTATTTTTTTATAGATAGGTTAATTTCTATTTAATTACCTTGGGCATTGAATTACATAGTGTTACTTTGCTATTAACTATCAACAGTCTTGTTTGGTTGCAATTATATTCAAATCTAATCAACAAAAGAATCCCCACTATAACTTCAAAGAGGCATTTTATTGATTTATTTTACTAGGCTTTTATGCTGCTCCAGGTGTCAACTTGTGTGTCAAATCTATTTTGCAGTAATACCTACATTGGTCAACCATCAAGTTTCCTACCATCAGGTAAGAAAATTAAAACACCTGGGGAGGATGTAGGGGGGATATAATTTGACTAGTGTTATTGTAAGATCTGTAGCAGAACAGTCAATTGCTCTAAGAATCTGCAGACATGTAAATTGGGACCTATCAGATGCAGACATGATGTAAGGTATTATCAAATGTCTTTTCCATCTACCAAGAGAAATATGTAGCTTGCAAAGATGAAAACAATTCTGATGTTAACAGATGGGTTTTATGATATTCAGACTGGAGGTTTTGGTGGGTTTTTTTTGCTTCCTCTTAGCAAACTTTGGAGACCTCTAAGTAAGGACTATACCAGCTGCTCAGCTCACAATCTTTTTCTTTATACAAACCCTTGTGTCATCATTTAGAGCAGGGGTATCAAACTCACGTCGTCACGGCAGTGTCACGTGACATAGCGGGACTTTTTTCCCCTTCGCTAAACCGGGTGGGGTGGGACCAGCACGTGACACATCCGGCTCGTAGGCCATGAGTTTGACACACACCCTTCTTTAGATCTTTTGAAGGCCACCACGTAAAATAGGCATCAATGATGTAATGCCTATGAATGAATTTGAGGGAATGCTCAATAAACCCACTTTTATAAAATATTTTATTTTATTTTATTTTTATAATGCAAAATATTTGCTGACATAGACAAATGTCATTACTGTAGATAATCCTGCCTGATCTCTAACAAGCTGTAACAGCATGTGAGAAAGACTTTGGGAGACTAGGTGAAAAGATGCTGCCAAGGGAACAGTTAGATAAAAGACAGCAAAACTGGGGAGTAGGTGGGGGAAGAGACCTTCCCTAGTTTCTTGGGCAATAAAGAAGAAATGGGGGAGTGGAGAATTTAATTTCATACTTGCACGATTCTGTCAGTATTGCTTTACAATAAAGTAGAAATAGCTCATCGGGTTGTGGTTCCTGTTTGGCTTATCCTGCAAGGTTGACACAAAGTTAAGCAGAAGTGCTAAAAATTTACCAAATTTAACAATTGCCTGAATTATTTTGTATCCACACCCTAGACTACAGGCTGGAACTCACCAAACTGTATAACCTAGCAAAATTATATGCCATCAAGTCATTTTCAACTCTTAGCAGCCATGTAAATAGGAAAAATAAATAAAATAAAACAAAATACAAATAAACCTGTAAGAAAAAAATAAGTTCATACTGAATTATGTTCAGACATGGTGTGAAGTTATATTGTGTTTAACCGTACAGGTAGTCCTCAATTTACAACCGTTCATTTTTCAGTGCCATTTGAAGTTACAACAGCACTGAAAAAAGTGACTTAGGACCGTTTTTCAGACTTACGACTGTTGCAACATTCTCATGTCACATAATCAAAATTCAGATGCTTGGCAACTGTCATATATGTATGAAAGTCGCAGTGTCTTGCAGTCATGTGATCCCTTTTTGCAACCTTCTGACACGCAATGAGGAAGCCAGATTCATTAACAAGCAGGTTACTAAATTAACTATAGTGATTCACTTAACAACCATGGCTGGAAAAGTTGTATAATGGAGAAAAATTCACTTAACAGCTGTCTTAAGTAGCAACAGAAAATTTGGGCTCAACTGTGGTCATAAGTCAAGAACTATCTGTATGCAATTGTGAAGCTAAATCACAAATGGCTGGATTTCTACCACATATAATGTTTAAGCCAACCAAACCAACTGTGGTGCTCAAAATCATGCAACTTCCTCAGGGTCTTTTTTTGTTTCACCCACTATGGGAAACAAGTCATCTCTAATCATTCCTCCAACTAGTTCCTTATAATTATCTAGGCATAATTCATAGACTCAAAGAAGTGAAATTCTGAAGAAATGAGGTTGAGAAATACAGCTGACTGCAAGTTAACCTTGAAACTTAACTTATTCTAAATCAAAGGTCACTCTCTCTCTCTGTGTGTGTGTGTGTGTGTGTGTGTGTGTTCACTTTGTCATTAAGGGTACTGAGTGCAGATTAATGAGAAAAAAATGAATTTCAACAATTGTAGAATCAGACTGCAGCATAACAAAATTGACAAAAATGAAAGTGGGGTCTGAATGTGTTCTGAATACACATTTTGCTTTAGCAGCAGAGGTCATAGATATATCTATGTTGTTTTCTCAGCTACAATAAGGAAGTCCTTTCTTCTAAGATTATTATTTCTTTAATTCCCAGTCTGGTCTAAAGCCCTGGTATTGCCCATCTAGAGTCTTAATCAGGCTCAATCTTGTTTAGTTTCCAAATCCAGAAATCTCTGCCAGGGCTTGTCATCTGCTGAGGCAAGAGAAGCATAGGTAACTAAACGTGAGGGTGAGAAAAATCTACCAATCTTTAATAAATGCAATGCATTATATATCAGCAGCTGTACACCACAAATGAGAGTAAGAATTACTACTATAGCATCACAATTGAAGCAATTAATAAATTTGTTTCTCACATTCACTCCCCAAAACTAAATAAGACCTGAAGCATATCGGTTTGAAGGAGGTTAAGTTAACCAAAAAACTCACTGTCCTTTTTATTTTTTCCCATCAAGCACTGAAATATGAAACTAAGACCGTGAATATCAGTTACCATATCAGTTATCATATACTTTGGGTGCGAACAGTGAAAGCTCGTTGCAAATATCTAATATACAAATATGCCCAAGAACATTGACCATTTCCCCAGATGACTTCAGAATGAATAGTTTTCTGTTTCCATAGGAAAACAAATGGCTGCAAGAGAGACAATAAATTCATGCTGCTATCACTTGGTGTTGAAGATTTGGCTAGTCCAGTGTTTATTTTAGAGACATATGGTAACTGTCAGTACTCCCAGCTGCTTCCAAAACTTCTCAATACTTACTTTCTCTCACCTGGGATTAAATATCTAATACACAAGTTTATAAGGCAATTCTGTACAGACTCAGGAATAAGTTCCATTGAACTCTATAGGCCTTACTTCAGTGGCAGTTTAATCTAGATTCTTCTTTGATTCTTCTTTGAACATGTAAAAGATGCAATAATTTCAAGTAAATCTAATAAGGTCCTTCGTGTTATTTAATAATATCTGGAAAGACAGCAATGTGGATCTGCTGGAGCAAAAACAGTAGAATCTTGTGGCATCTTAAAGATTAGTTTACACAATAATAAATGTAGTAGTCTTTAAAGTAACGCTTTGTTTCCTCCACTGGCAAAAATCTCTATTCGAACAAGTCTGAACACTTTTAAGTCCAAGAATCAATTATCTTAAAACACATCAAGTTCAAAGAAAGTAAGAATATATAATTCTGGGAGGTATCTGTCTGGTAAGAGGAAATAAAAATACAGTCATTTAAAAAAACAATACTTGCAAACAGCTAATCAGCACTCAGGGGAAAAAATATATTTAACCTGACTTTCCTCTCTGTGAACTAGCTCCTACACTATTTGCAGATAACATATGTTGTTACCCCCTAGGGAGCTTTGAAAATTGTGATACACCCTGTCACCTTCGCTCTGAAATAATAATGACCAGAATTCTACAGCTTTTTCATGTTGCATAGATTACTTTTTAAATGCCAGATGAAACCACACCGAACAATTTGCTACTAAATTGTGGCCTCAAAAAGACTGCCGGGAGCATCTTCATGCATCAAATAATGCTCCAAAACAGGGTATCCATTTTTCATTGATATTGAATAAGAATCCTTGTAGGGCAGCATTATCTTACTTTTAAAATTACCCTTTTGGCACATGAATCAAATGGGTATGTCTTATATTTCAAAAAATACAAGCATTAGAAAAACTCAAATACATTTTGTCCATTTTATTTCAGATCAGTTAATTTATATCCAACATATTTTTGCCTGTTTTTTTAAAAATCTATCAAAACCTGTAATTATTAAAATATAATTTCAAAGGCTAAGCACGTAAAAGCAAGTAAAATTTCCACATGCAATATCTGGTTATAATTTATAATTTATTTCATGCCTAATGTACTATATCTGATTTTCAACAAGTGCTTCTCAACCTTAGCCATTGTAAAATATATGGACTTTAAATTCCAGAATTCCTTAGTCAACATGAAGAAAAGGGCTAAGGTTGGAAAACATTATTTTAGACCAATAATCCTAGAGAGGAAGTCTTTTTTTTTTAAACAAATTTTATTCAGTTTTTCACATAAAAACAAAAATCTCTTTTTAGTGGACAACATATTTCCGGGTCATCACCTTTACATACAAATATGACAGCAATTATACATTCATATATGCATACTTAATTCTATTATTACCTTTTCCATTCAAATTTTCAGTAAGGAGAGAAACAAACACATTAATTCTGGCCTCTTTCATTAATCTCAATCGAAACATCTTTTTGTTTCATTTCAATTATTTCAAATATAATCTCTCCTTGCTTTTAATAGCCTATATTAATTTATTAATTTAGTTGGTTCTTTAGTCTGTCATATTCCCTTTCCATTACACATTTTTTTTTATAAATTCTAAATTAATACAAATTTTAACACTAAAGAAAAAAAACAAGTATAGGTTTCCCCCCTTTTACTGCTTTGAGTGTGACACCTCAATGGTTAAAATATACCTTTATTCCCTCATCTTGATTCCCAATAAACTATTATTTTTAAGAGGTTACAATAATAATCATTACATCATTTCATTTGGATTCCGCAGCGTATTTCCCCCCTTAATTTTTAATAAGAGTTATCAATATCTATATTACCCTATTTTCTAAATATTTTTAATTGCAGAAATATTCTTATTACCCCTTGTCACCCTGCAGAATCCCCTTTTTAATTCATCAACCATTATCTCTGAAAAAACAATTTCTTTTCAACATTTTACTATTTCTGTATTTCTTTATTTCATGCACCTGTTTCTTACTGTTCCCCTCACCCTGGCTTGCAGCTTCCCCTTACTCCGCTGCCCCTCCAAGGCAGCTTCAGCCCCTAATCGTAATGATTGGGGCTCTCCAACGAAAGAGCACGGACCATAGCTGCAGAGAGATGCGATCTACAGTTGGTCAGTGAGGAGGCTCCGCCTTCTTTCCGAGAGGAAGTCTTTTTATGAGCATTGTATTTTCTCATTGTGGAACATGTTGTATTTTGTAACTTGGGAAAAAAGGGTTCTTTCTCCTGAATAGAAGGTGGTGCAACAACATATGTGGTTCAAGTGATAATAAGAACTACAATTCCTTCTCTTTACACCCATCCCAGATTATTTTTTTTCAGAGTTTTTTTTTTCCAGGCTGGATTTCCACTGGACAGAGATTGCCCCTTTCTCCCCCAGAATGCATTCACACAACAATTTTAGATAATATACCAAATTCTCCTGATATATTAACTGTACCTGGTCTATTTTATTTATTTTTGATCTCCTGCAAATAATAAACAATTCACAGTTCTTTATAAATCCCAAATTATATTAAATGTCTGCAAAGATACTGTTTTATGCATTATCACAACTCAATCCTTCAAAACCCAGTCTCCAAAGAAAAGGGCTTCTACAACCAGGGGTGATATATTAGCTACTTAGATTACAATCTATAAACTTAGTCTCAGGAATAAGCTGTGTGGAATTCAGTGCAATTTACTTGTGAATAGACATGTATAGCTTATGAGACAAAAGCCTAGCTAGTCTTCTACAGCTCCAATATTATTTAGCACAAACTTCCATTTTAAAATACTTTGGGAAGTGCTATATAGTGTTTCATTAAGTTTTCATCTCCAGAAACAATAGAATGCTACTCACCAACCAATCCCTGTTGTCAATCACACATGTAAAGATATCTCATCCCATACCTTTCTCTTTGAATGGAGTATGTATGATGGAAGCGCACAAAGACCCAAAGCTGTGATTAGTCAGAAATTCAGTGATTACTGGAATAAGTCCTTCTCGTCACAGTTCTCCCATGCAAGTAAAGAGGAAAAGACGGGAAAATCTCACCTACTAAATTTTTGCTGGTCAGGTAAGTGTTAATTTCATGGGGCGTGGAACAGCCAACTTTATTAGCTCCTGGCTGTATTAAATGTTTCCTTTTATCTCATTCTCACCCAGAAACTTTTCAACCACACCACAAGCCTGTGCAAGTCAGCTCCACCCTTTGGACTTTGGATCTCAAAAAATTAAACAAAGCAGAAGAATTATGGCCTATTCATTCATTATCTAAAAACACTGACCTTTTTTTCCTCCAGTATTTAGACCGGTTCCTTAAAAGAGCTGGAAAATTATAGTCATTGTTTGGCTTTGTTTGGGGGTACACTCTACCTCTATAAACTAGTTTATGATTTAGCACAATTGGACAGATAAGTAGAATTGTCCTTGCAGTTCCCATATAAAAGTGCAATTTTCATATATCAGCCACCCACATGTCCTTTCTTCTATCTTTAGCACCTAAGTGCTACAGTAGTGCTAATAAAGGAATAGCCTAAAGATCTGTATACAGAGAACCTTGCAGCCACTCATAATTTCCCAATGCCAATCACACTGCCGCCATTACAACAACATTGTTCTGGTAAAGTGTATTTACTACTAGGCATTAATTATATGTTTTATTTAGGTTCCGGACAGCTTCCCTTTCAGAATTTGCAATTTAGAATCCTTAGCCAGCCTTCATAACAAGTCATTTTGGGATGTTAAACTAAAAGATAGTAACTGATTTCAAAAAGGCAATGTAGGTCTTATGGCAAAAGGGTTTTTTTCCCCTTTTTATTATATTGTTATAAATCTTGATACATTTTTTTTTCAAAACTATACTTGTACAGTATTGTTTTATAGTAATATATTGGTTAGATAAAGCAGAGTATTAGAAATAAAAAAGTACTTTATCAGTATAAATTACAATTTAGGATATGTATATTAAAGGTATGAAATTTGATTTTTTTCATACAAAGTTAAGGTTTGGAAGAAAAGGTTGATTACCTCAAAAAATACACTAGGTTTTGGTTTTAAGCAGAATATTGAAGTCTCCATTATGCACACAAATACACACACAAGGTTAAGAAAAAGAAAACCAGATCAGCAAATCATATTTAAGAATAAAGCACCACAAGGGCACATTTTAAACCAAGTTTCCCAGGTCCCAACAGTTGGGAGTTCACAGCATCCTGGATAATACAGGTAGTTCTCAACTTATGACCACAATTGAGCCCAAAATTTGTGTTGTTAAATGAGACATTTGTTAAGTGAGTTTTGCCCCATTTTACCACCTTTCTTGCCACAGTTGTTAAGTGAATCACTGCAGTTGATAAGTTAGCAACCTAGATGTTAAGTGAATCTGGCTTCCCCACTGACTTTCCTTATCAGGAGGTCGCAAAAAATGATCACATGACCTTGGGACACAGCAACGGTCATAAGTATGAGTCAGTTGCCAAGCATCTGAATTTTGATTATATGATCAGAGGGAATGCCGCAAAGTGAAAAATGGTCATAAGTCACATTTTTCAGTGCCATTGTAACTTTGAATGGTCATTAAATGAACTTGTAAATCGAGGACTACTGTATATGGTTGCTAGTTTGTGCCTCAGTACTTGTACAAATGCAAGTTGCTTAATTCCATTAAGGAAATCATGAAGTAATCAGTTATAACTTTTAGTTTTAGCTTTTTCTCTGGTAATATCACACTACTAACTAGAGCATACAAAACATTTGCTAGACCAATACTTGAATACAGCTCATCAGTCTGGAACCCACATTACGTATCTGATATTAACACAGTTGAGAAAGTCCAGAAAATTTCACAAGAAGTGTTCTCCACTCCTCTACTCATTGCAGAATACCTTATGCCACCAGACTTGAAATTCTAGACCTAGAAAACCTGGAACTACGCCGCCTTCGGTCCGATCTAAGTATAGTATATAAAATCATACATTGCAATGTCCTACCTGTCAATGAATACTTCAACTTCAACCATAACAACACAAGAGCAAAATAGATACAAACTCAAGGTTAATCACACCAAACTTGTTTGCAGGAAATACGACTTCAGGAACAGAGTGGTCAATGTCTGGAATACTCTACCCGACTCTGTGGTTTCTTCCCCAAACCCCAAAAACTTTAACCTTAGAATGTCTACTATTGACCTCACTTCTTTCCTAAGAGGTCTATAGGGGGCGTGCATAAGCTCACAAACGTGCCTACTGTCCCTGTCCTATTGTTTCTTTTCATTTTTCTTATATGTATCCATTTCATGTATTCATAACTATGTTTATACTTATACCTGTTATCTTATAATCACTTGACAAATAAAATAAATAAAAAATATAAGAATCTATTTACAGACTCCTCACATCCCAGACATAAAGTGTTTCAACTCCTTCCCCCAGAGCACTGCATACCAGAACAACTAGACACAAGGACAGTTTTTTCCCCGAAAGCCATCACTCTGCTAAACAATTCCCTCAACACTGTTCAACTATTACAAAGTCTGCACTACTATTACTGTTAATCTTCTCATCACTCTTTATCACCCTTCCCCTCCCGCTTGTGACTGTATGACTGTAACTTTGTTACTTGTATCCTTACGATCTATATTATCTGTTTCCTAGTATGATTTGATTGCTTATTGTACCCTATGACTATCATTAAGTGTTATACCTTATGACTCTTGACAAATGTATCTTTTCTTTTATGTACACTGAGAGCATTTGCACCAAGACAAATTCCTTGTGTGTCCAACCACACTTGGCCAATAAAGAATTCTATTCTATTCTATTCTATTCTATTCTATTCTATTCTATTCTATTCTATTCTATTCTATTCTATTCTATTCTATTCTATTCTATTCTCTTCTCTTCTCTTCTCTTCTCTTCTATTCTATTCTATTCTATTCTATTCTATCCAGGCACAGAGTTCTCGCTGAAAAACCCAGGCTCTCCACCAGATTTTCCAAATTCAAGCTAACCTTGTAGAAGGGATAAAATACACAGTAAAAGCGCTGCCCGTTTTCTAGCATTTTCATCCGGAAGCTCTCAATGGGACATCTCTGCATCCAAACCCAGCAAAACTAGCCTGCCATGATAGTACAGGCATTAAAAAACATACCTCTTGGAGGGCGGAGCTGGCGTCGCGACGATACGGCATGCGATCTCGGAGATCTGAGATCGCAGCCGATATCATTGCTCCTGGATGGTCCAAGTGGATCTAAACCATCCCAAAGAGATGGTGAATGTAAAGAGTGCATCCTGCCAATCCCAGGGATATCACAAAGTCCCTGGTAGATCCAGGAGAAGCTCTTTTTGCCAACGGCAAAGAGGCAGCCATTAAAACTGCTGAAGTTGGGACAGCTCCGAAACGAAAGAGAACAGAAAGAGAGAGTGTGCCGGTTTGGTGAGAACTTTTTCTTTATTTTAAGACTTGAAAGGACACCCTAAGGGAAAGAAAGAATCTGTAAAAGTTTTGACAGAAGTGATTAAGCGGCAATTTTAAACAGGAATGTCAAAGTAATGGGTTTTTTTTTTCTCACTGCTGGATTTCCTACACATGATCTTATATTTTGAAACTGGACTGGTTTTCTTCTTCTTTTTATATATTCTTCTCTCCTTTTTGATTTTATAATATTTTAAGCCAGAGACTCCCTTTTAGTTATTTTTTAAATATCTTTTTCTTTTTTTAATTAATTCTTATTATATTTTGCTTGGAAAAGGAGGAGGAAAGTGAAAGCTAAAGAAACTTTGTAACACTGCCAACTAGAGGCTTGGAAATATTCTATTTTTCTTTCGACCAGACAAAGCTGAGAAAGAACTGAGACTTTGTTTCAAGGACATTGCCTGCTTGATAAGATAGAGGGAAGAGCACGGGAGAATATTATAACAAGTGCTCTTCTGGTTTTCTATCAACAGCTGGAGTCTGGTGTTAAAGCTTAGGAAAAGAAAAGGTGATAAGTCTTTGGAGAAGAGAGTTATAACAAGAGCCTTGGATAATCAAAGTGCAGTGTGCTCTTTTTATTCTTTTTAAGCTGTGCTCCCCCTCCTCATCAGTTTACATTTTTTTTTTTTTTTTTTTTTTTGCAATAGCTATTTGGATTTTTGGCTCTCTGGAACTTGTCTTTGTTTTGTTTTTTTCTTGTCTTTGGAAGTTAAATTTCTACGTCTGCTTTTTATTTTAAAGGAACAGCTTTGGTATTAATACTTCCCTTCCTTTTCTTTTTAAGGGAGTAGCCTTTTTCTTCTCTTTCCCTTCCTGGTATTTTTGTCTTTCCATCTACCTTCCATATTGTTTTTTTTCTTTTTCTTTTTGGTTTATTTTTATGCATACTTTTTATATTTGAGACCTCTTAATTGGATTAAGGTGTTGAAGAACCTGAAGAATTTTTCCTTTCTGTTTTAGCCTTTCTCTTCACTTTTTCATCTTTTTTAGGACTTTACAACTTTTTCTTTTTTGTGTGTGTTCATGGTGTGTTTATGGTCTTTTCCTTCATTTTTGAATTTTTACTGACATCTAACCAACCAATTGGATTAAGGTATACAAGAACCTGAAGAATTTTTTTCTTCTTTTTCTATTATTATTACTATTTGGCTTCTCTTTTCTTACTATTCTCCTACTTTTTTCCTATTATTTTTATTTGGAACTGCAATTGGTTATTTTACAACTGGATTAAGGTCCAGAAGAACCTGAAGATTTTGAACTTCTCAAAATGAGTAGGAAATTAACAGCTCCTGGTTCTTCAACTTCCACTTCTTCCTCTCCACCATTTGGAGGACAACGTTCAATACAGACAATATTAAGGCAAGAAAAAGAACAAGAAAAAGTGCAGATGATTATGCAAGGAATTCAAAATATTCAAACAAGATCAGAGAATATTGAAAAGAGAATAGAGAACATTGAACAAAAAACAGAGAACATTGAACAAAGAACAGGGAAAACCAATGAAAAAGTGGAGAACATCCAACAAATAATGATGAAGTATGATGAGAGACTCCAAAAAATTGAAGAAGAAGATAAACAAAGAGACAAGAAGATTGGAGACATTGATAACAGATTAACTGTGGTTGAACAAGATAAAAGTGGTATGCTGAGATGGGAAATGGACAGATCAGAATTTTATCTTAGATTCCAAAACATAGAGGAAGAAAAAGGACAAAATCTAGCTGAGATAATGATAGAAATATTGGCTGAAGCTTTGGAAATAACTGAAGAGAAGATGATGGATGGAATAGATGAGGTTTATCGAGTCTTCACAAGATATGCGATGAGAAATAGCTTACCAAGAGAAGTTCACATCAGATTTACAAAGAAAGCCATTAAAACGCAAATATTACAAGTGGCAAGAGAGAAAACATTGAAATATAAAGATAAGGAGATTGTGGTCTTGAAACAAGTACCCAGAAGAGTGAGAGAGATGAGAAGGGAATACCGATTCTTGACCAAATTATTACTTTAAAAAGAGGTGAATTATAGATGGCTGGTTCCAGAAGGTTTAATGTTTACATGGCAAGAACAGAGATATAGAATTGACTCAATTGAGAAAGCTGAATCATTTTCCACAGATTTTTTTCAGAGGGGAAGAAGAGGCAGAAAAAGAAATTTCACTAATTAAATTCCAAGAGGACTCCCAAATGACGACTGAAAAAGAAGAAGGTGTAGTAGGTGGAAAGGAGGAAGCCAAAGAACAATGTGAACCAAGATCTACGAGAGCTGTTAAACCTAATTACAAAATATAACCATGGAAGAGAAAAAATTGATTACAATTAATATAAATGGACAACTCAGCCGTTAAAAGAAGGAAAATCTTTCATAAATTAGAGAAAATAAAATTTGATATAATCTGCCTACAAGAAGTACATATTAAAAAACAATATGAACAATTGTTGATACGGCCAAAATTAGGGAAAATATTCACTTCTTTGACACAATGTAAGAAAAGAGGAGTGGTTTTATATATTAAAGAGACCATCTCAGCGAAATTGATTTATACTGATGACGATGGAAGAATATTAATGGTGGAAATAATGGACAATAATATGAAAACACTCCAAACAAGAAGAATTCTATAAAAAATTACATATGAAAATAGTTGAACTGGACTATGTTAATATAGCTATGATGGGAGATTTTAATGGAATTGTAGACAATAAACTGGACTACACAGCACAGAAAACAATAAAGCAAAATAGAAAGACTCTCCCTAAATCTTTTTTTAAAATGGTAGATGAAATAAACTTAAAAGATACATGGAGAGAAAGAAATGCTAAAACTAAACAATACACCTTCTACTCAAATAGACACTTATCATGGTCCAGAATAGATATGATATGGATGTCAATAGAAGTGTTAACTAATATTCAAGAAATAAATATTGAAACAAGTACTTGGGCAGATCACAATCCAATGACAATTAAATGGAAAGGACAAAGAAGAAGATCTAGATGGACGTTAAATAATACTATTTTAAAGGGAAAAGACTTCACACAGTGGATGGAGAAAGAATTGGCCTTTTTCTTTGGAGAAAGCAAAAAAGAAGATACATCAATCCAGAATGTATGGGATACATTGAAGGCATATGCCAGAGGCTTGATAATAGACTATACAAGGAAAAGAAATACCATGAAAAGATTAGCCTCTAAGGTATTAGAAGATGAGTATAAAGGACTCAAAAAAGAGCTACAGAAAATGCCACAGAGAAAGGACATTAAGTTAAAAATGGATATAACCAAACATAAAATGGGTCTAATAAAAAAAGAAGAATTAGCACAAAAAATTAGAGGTGTCAAACAGAACTATTTTGAAGATGCAAATAAACCAAGTAGATGGTTAGCATATAAATTGCAAAAGGAGAAAGAATCAAGGTAAATATCACAATTAATAGATGACCAAGGCCAAGTTTGCTATGGTAGTAAAGAGAAGAAGGAAATTATTTGAGATTATTATGGGAAACTATACACACAAGAGAATATTGATGAGGAAAGAGTTAAACAGTATTTACAGAATGCTAATTTACCCCAGATATCTAAAGAGATTGAAACAATGTTAGAAAGCAATATAATGATGATGGAGTTAACTGAAGCACTCAAGAAGCAAAATAATGGAAAGGCACCAGGCCCAGATGGACTTCCAGCAGAATTTTACAAAACATTACAAGAATCCTTGAATTTTCCACTGCTAGAAGTTATGAATGAAGTTATGTTAAAGAAGAGGATACCTAAATCATGGTCAGAAGCTTATATCACACTTGTTCCAAAAGAGGAGACCGATCCATTACAAATCAAGAACTATAGACCTATCTCCCTACTAAATGCAGATTATAAAATCTTTTCTTCAATATTGGCAGAAAGACTTAAAAAATATTTAAATAATTTTATCCATCCTGACCAAAATGGATTTCTGCCAAAGAGACAAATCAAAGACAAAATGAGAGTAATCTTGGACACTTTGGAATACTACGAGGCACATCCCGAAAAACAAATTGCTTTGATATTTCTAGATGCACAGAAGGCATTTGATAATGTGAATTGGCGGGACTTCCGGTTTGAAGGGCTTCGGCGACAGACAGAAATCCGCAATCGTGTGCGGTTTCTGTCTGGGCTCGCCGCTGGAGCGCCCCGAGCCAGCTGGTTTTGGGGCTAAGCCACCCCATAGAGGTGGTGAAGAGGGGGGAGACCACCAGCAGGGTCAAGGAGAGCCGCATCTCTCCTCCTCAGTTGGCCATTACTCCCTTTCCTGAAGGCGGTAGCAGCGGTGGTCAGAAATGGCCATCACAAAGAAGAACTCGACCGGAAAAGAACATGCAGGAGGAAGATAAGAAGTGAAAGTTTTGGCTGACTGGGTTAAATTGTAAAAGCAACAACTAAGATACCCTGGAATTTAAACTTACAAAAAATAACATTGCTCCCAAAGAAGAGTCGGAAGCAGCGAAGGAAAGTGAAAAGGGAAAGGTTTGGCTTTTTTTTCTTCTTCTCTCTCCTTCCCTATACTGACAACTAAGAGACTTAAATAAGATATTGGAAAAATCCGCTTTGACATCAATAGGCAATTAAGCTGAAAATAAAACAAAATGCCAAAGGGATAATAAAGATTTCTGGATATTAAAAACTTTGTTTTTCATAAGCAGGAAGGGAGAGAAAAAGAATAAGGGCAGGATCTGGAAGAGGGAGGAGACTGCCTGGAATTAAAAAGAATCTAAAGTAAAACTTCAACAAGACTTCTAAAAGATACATTTTAACTGAAACTTTGCAACTAAATAGTAACCCCAGGAAGAGAAAGTGAAAAAAAAAAAGAGCAAAAAAGAAATAGCTTCCATGTATTTGGATTATTTGGTGATTTTTGGATTTTTGGTTATTATATTTGAATGACTAAAATCAATCGGGTGGTTGTTTAAAAATTTATACAATGGCACCACTTCTGGATGAATTGAAAATGGAACTTAAAAAGTACAAAGAAGATGCACAAGAAGGGAAGGGTTCTTTTGGCTTCATTTTTCAATTCTTAGAAATGGAGATTTGGAACTATGAGAAACAACAAGAAACGTCTGCAAAACAAGAAGACTGAGAGAAAGAAGAAGCCATCTTTAATGAACAAGTAATTCTATGTGGGGAAGAAAAAGGAAAGGGGGAAAAGAGAATGGAGAATTTAAGACTTAAAAAAACAACCAAAGAAAAGAAAAATAATTCGAAAAATAAGTATAATACTGGAAAGCAACAGAAAAGGGGAATACAGAAGAGAGAAATAGAGGTAGAGAGACAAGGGGGTAAAAAGGGGAGAGAGAAGAAGAGAGGGAAGAAGGAAAGGAAAAGAAGTTACAAAGGACTGGAGCAAGATATAGAGAAACAGGACCTATTTAGAGATAATGGGTGAAAATCTAACTGAAAAAGGGATTCTGTAAAGGTACATAAGATTGTATTGTTATATTAGTAATAGAAATAACTTTAGAAAATTGGAAACAACGTATGATTAAAATGAGGGATAAAATAGTTAGTGTAATTTAGTGAAATGTTTGTGAATAAAATAAATGAAATAAAATAAGAAAATTGAATTAGGAAGGAACATTTTAATTAGTCAATGTTTTATAAAATATAAGTGAAGAGGGGTGGGAATTAACTATGGAAAGTTTATAATTGTTCCCATAGAAGTATGATATTTAATTGAAAAGTAATGTTAAAGATGTTAAGACTTTAATGAATATTAATATTAATGATAGAATTGAATTGGAATGGAATGTTGTTTTAATTATATACATTTATATTTTTTTTCTTTTTTTAAGAATACAGTGTGTATTTTAAGAATGTACCAAGCAGAATCCGAATGGAAGTTATGTATTATATTGAATGTTACAACTTTAGGGAAAAGATATAAAGGCGTCATACTCCAATCAGTAACTACAGGAGAAATTTTGTTTAATGAGAAAAGATAATAGATAATTGAAACGGGACAGACAAAAAATATAAATACAATGATTTGAATTGAGATGAGATAATTAAAATAAAATTGAGAAAATTAAAAGAGGGGAGAAGCTATGCAGAAAATGTAACATAGTAATAAGATATGGAATAGAATATAAAAATGAGCATGAACCTGAATTTGTGTCTGTACGGAGAAATGTAACCCGGGATTATGCTGCTTTCAAAAAAGTTGTTTTATTTGTATTTTTTTTCTCTTTGTGAAAACTCAAATAAAATTTACCAAAAAAAAGGTAATGTGAATTGGCGATTCATGTTATTACTGCTGGAACAGATGGGCTTTGCTAGAAAATTTATTCAAGCAATAGAAGCTATATATCATAAGCAGACGGCAAAGGTAATGATAGAGGGAGAACTAACAGAATCTATCGATATAAGAAAAGGAACAAGACAAGGGTGCCCACTATCACCTCTGTTGTTTGTATTAACTTTGGAAGTGCTTAAACAGAAATATTAGAGATGAAAAGAATATAAAAGGGATGAAAATTAAAAAGGAAGAATTTAAGTTGCAAGCATTTGCAGATGATCTGGTTTTTATCTTAGAAGACCCACTAGAAACAGCATCAAAATTGATAGAAAAGATAAAGACATATGGAAAGGTGGCTGGTTTGAAAATAAATAAAGATAAGACAAAGATCTTGACAAAGAATATGCTATCAAGACAAAATGAAGAATTGGCAGACCTATTGAAAATTCAGGTCACGAATAAGATCAAGTACTTGTTTTCTTAATTACTCAGGCTTTTGTCTATAGGGATTCTTTAATACTTTTTATTTGATTCCTTTTCCTATGTAAGTTTGTTTTCTGGCTGGCCTGATGTTCCCCTTGGGCTTTTCCTGTTTTTTGTGACACTACTGCCTTCATGAAATTCCCTTTCCACACCCCCAAATTTTGTTCTATTACTAATTTATTTGATTATTTTTGTTAGTTTTTGTTAGTTTTTATTGTTTTTTATTTTTTGTTTTAAATATGGTTTTACATTGTGTAAGTCGCCTCAAGTCTCCATGGGCAAATAGGCGGCAAAATAAATAAATAAATAAATAAATAAAGCCATTTGTTGTAAGTAAATAGATTTGCTCTTATAGATTCTATACTTACAAAATCACAGGGCTGGAAGGGGCTTTGTAGATCTTCTAATCTAATAGAGTAGGAGTTGTTCCTTTTCTAATCACATTTCTTTTCCACTCTCATATTGCAAGACACTTTTGAAAGAGAGACAGAGGCAGTATATTGATGAAGATGCTCTTTTTTTAGTTGACACTATGACAAAACCTTCCCTATCACATCTTCATCTCTCTATGCAGAGGTAAGAAGGTTTTGTTTAATTCACAGCAATTGTCCCTTTGGATTTAGACAGGGTGTCAAACCTAGGGAACTTTAAGATTTGTGGACTTCAACTCCCAGAATTCCCCAGCCAGCCAATTCTGGCAGTTGAAGTGCACAAGTTTTAAAGTTGCCAAGGTTGGACACCTCCCCTGATTTAGACCTATCAGAATATAATACTGTTGGAAGAAATGTCCATCTGGGTTCAGTTCCAACTTCCAAGTGGGAAGAAAGACACTGGAAACATGGTGATTGCTTGGAAAGATGGTTTAATAGTGGACAGGACCACATGCCTTGGAGCTCCTGGGTGAAAGGGAAGAGAGTCCCTTGGTTTTATGCCCCCTCTGGGCTTTGAACGTGCTTCCTATTCCTGTGGCAAGAAATGTATCCTGATTGGTTGTCAGACTCCCATGGGGCCATGCAGGAGTAGCTTGGTGGAATCTTGCTGGGTGATGCAACCTTCCCAGATGCCATGTGGTGAGATGGGTGGAGGGCTAATCCTATCATGCCCTGATCCCATCACCCTGGTGCTGAGGCGTTGGGCAGGGCAGGGAGCTGCTTTGTCTTTAAAGACATGTTTCTCCTTTTCTCATCCAGGGAAATATAATATTCTGCCTTTTTAATATTTCCTAGAATATTTCATTCTTCTAGGAGAGGGGTGGGTGCTAACTTTCTACAATACCTCTCAGTAATCTCTCTCCTAGGCTTCTGGGGGATTTTCCATCTGGCTAAGGTGCCAGGGCTACCCTTTGACCCACTTCATTATATTGTAATGGATGGGAAAGCTCTATTTGATAAGAGTAACCTCATCTCTCATGAAGCTGCCTTCAGTTTCATAGCCAAAGCTGTACTTCTTACTCTGTGCTTGGCATCAGGCTGCTTCATTCCTTTGAAGCACCCTGAAATTTAATATTATAAGTACTATACTTTCTGCACAAAATATTTTCGATGTAGTATGTGACATAAACTCAAATCAATTTGGATTATCTCAGTTATGGACCTCTTCCCACAACATGCTGCTGCTCAGTGTTTGCTTAATGTCTGGTTCCTGTAAGAGAAAAAAAAAGGAAGGTGGGCTTTCTCCAAGATAGCTCTCACCCTACAGTGACCCAGAGGTGTCCTTGGTTTTATCAGTTTGACTGCCCCCCCCCCGCAAAAAAATCACAATGGCATGTGACTACGTAATCAAAGTTCTGCCTCTTTTCTATGTGGCACGCATAAATTAAAATTTTCACTCCATCACCCCCATCACCACAGGTGCCTTGCTTCCAGCATTCCAGCAGGCACTAAAAACCAATGTTCTTCAGCAAGCTTTAGATTCTAGCAAAAGAACAATAGGTGATTTTTAATTGCGTTTATTACTTTCAGATATGCTCTTGTTATGCTTTAATTGTTTTAATGAGGGTTCGTGTTGGATTATTTTTGTAGATGTTGTGCTTTATGAATGGCTTTATTGCCCAATGCAAGAGGTAACTGATTGGGGCAATGTGGAAATGATGCAAAATAAACAAATTAATATTGTACATAAACTGTACCATTACCAGTGCATCACATCAGAGAGATCCCACCACAGACTATATCATGCCAGAAAAAGAAAGATTATATAAATTCAGTCCTATTCCTGAATATTATAATATGAAGAATTACAATAATTGAAATATGGAAAAAAACAAAGCTAGAAAAACATTCCACTGGACACAATTAACTACTAATATAAACTTTCTCCTTTTGTTCTCCTCAACCTCTTTGAAGACCACTACTGCTTGTTTTTTGGTTATATTTGCATCAACCCATAATTTACCAATCATAGTTTGTGTTTTTTGTAAACCCAGCTGGACTGGTTATGGTTCAATGTCTTTTGATCCCAAATCTTGGTTAGCTGAAATATAGATAGTTGTGTCTTATGAGCACAACTCTGAGGATTATGCTTCTCACCCAAGATTCTATCACATGTGCAATTCTCAATGTGTATGATTAAAGAACCTAGATTTTCATTACTGAAGACTACACTTCAACACAAATGGAGTTCAAAAGCAGAGGTAGGCAAGGCAATAACGCAAAGTAGTTATGGCTTGGATTTTTATTCTCCCTCACTTTTTGGACAGGTATTTTTGCATTGAGACAGTTAAAATTAAGGTAGGTTTTCCATTATTTTTGTGTGTATGGTACTGCTTCGCTCAAAAAAACAAACAACTGTCACTGAAATTCAACAGTGCAATTTAAGAAAACCCTGGGAGTCCCAAAATAGGATATGCGATGCTTATGCCGATCTACAGTTGCAGTTCATCAGCTCATCAGTGGAAGTGGTGGGTTCAGTTTCTTAAGCTTCCTAAATTAGTGCTATTTCAGTTCCCAGAGTCTGGAGACAGCAATAGTGTGGTCTCTTCAGATTATGCAACTGAGTCTCCTTGAAAAGCTTCTGCATGCAGAAGGCCAGTTTGCATATATTTTTCATGATTATGAATGGACATTCCTTTGTATAAAAAAAATGAAATAAGCAAACACTTCTTTTCTCTTGTAGTACCTCTCATGTTTGCTCTTACTGTGATGTTCAAATCCCCAAGGGATTCTTTTTAAAATTAATTAAATAAATATAAGAAGCTCTTTTGTGTTTTATCTGTTCTCACCTACACCCTTTTCACTGAAGGCTTTACTCTTTGTTATTGCCACCAAAATGAATGAAATCTTTTTTATATGTAAAAATTCACCAGTGTCTCATTTGCTTAATAATAGTTGCAAACATCTGAGGACAAAACAAAGCGAAGGGTGTCACATATTGATTTAGCTGCTCCTTGTCTCTTATGTTAGGTATTTTTGTTTGGAAAAGCAGAAGTCACTTATACAGAGCAATTTTAAGCAGCCCATCCACTCCACATCCTATTTATATAGTCCTTTGCCCAATCTGCTGAGTGGACAATAAATGGTGCAATCATTTATATAGTTTTTGTGGGGCATATACTATACTGTATATTTTTAAAAAACCTAACGTAGGCAAATTTGCTCATAAGCAAAGTAAAATATTAAAGGGTTTGAACTGAGACAGCTTCTGCATGAAGAGGTCTCCAGACTAATTGATTCATGCATACAAGAAAGAGATTCTTTGTTTCAATTTCTGTTCTGTTCCCTTTTTAAATATTTATTTTTTCAAATTTAAAGTATGTTGCAACTTAATGTCTTAGCTGGAGCAAGTTATATTTATTGCATATCTCAGTGCTGTTGGTAGAATACATTCTTTATTTCAAAACCAAAACTCAAACCTTAGAAAACAGAAAGAAAAAGGGAAAATGATACTCACACAGGGAAAAAATGAAACGATTTGCAGTTTAAATATAAAAATCATATTTATATTTCATTAGACTGTAGCATGCTAGTAGGTTTCACAAGTAGTCCAATGTAGAATATAATAAGTTGATGTATTTCAGTGTAAAAATGGTAAGAAGTGAATTCCAAAAAACTAGTTGAAATAACATACTGAAATTGGTTGACATATTTTATATTCTGAGGAAAGCTTTTCATTCTGGTAATGTGCAGACAGCTGATGTTATCCAGACATCTGAGTTATAACAAATATTAATAGGCAATCTAGTCAAATAAATATCTTTGGGTAGATGGTGTATTTCCAATCCATAAAAAGCAGAGCAGCTTATAAGGAGAAGAAATAGCACTTGTGAGCGTTGCATGATAGGAAAATGACTTGGAGTTAAGACTGTGGCTTTTGTAGAACAAGTATTTGCTGGGTCAGAAAACTAATCTCTTATCTTCGTGTCAATCTCCTGGCAAATACCAAGATGAAAGACAATGTATAAAGATGCACATTGTATCAGCTATTTATCTAAATGTGTTATATTTACATCAGAAAACTGGATATGAGAAGGAATGAGTTTACATGGGTATTATTCAATTGTCCTGCCAGTCAATGTGAGTGAAATTAGGGGAAGCCCAATGGAGGGTTAGGAAAATTGGTTTATTCCAAATTTTGTGTTTCACGTATTAAACTGCCCCCAAAGACTGATAGCCAGGCACTAGTTATTATATTTAAACATATTAATCTCATACTAGTGAATGCATTTCTTCATCCCAATGCTACTAAAGCACAATTTAATTATTATTGCTGCTCTTTGAAGACCTATTTGGACAACTTGATAATGGGCTATCGGGAAACTCACTTAACAGGAAGTAGTGATTTTAATGCTAGACTAGAAATGAATGAAATGGAAATTCCAGCAATATTCACCTCCCTAGTACAACAATCTAAAAATCAAAGTGCAATTGGACCAGATTTAATTAGACTCTTATATTTATATATGGGGGTGTATAAAGGCAAAAAACTCAGGAGAGCATACCTATTGCATGGGTACCCCAGTGAATACCTTAGACCAGGGGTAAAACTCTATTTCATAGTGCCACATCAGAGTTGTATTTGACCTTGGGGGGCTGGAGTGGGTGTGGCCATATTGGGCATGGCCAGTTCGACATCACTCATGTTGGCGCCTGTGGTGGCTCAAGTGCTCTGCCAGAGAAAACAGGCACCCTAGCTCTGTTTCATCTGTGATGGCCTCCCGCAACCCTCTGTCAATGAAAACAGAGCTTGGAAGAACCATATGCGGCTCTCCCAAGCTCTTTTTTCACTGACAGAGGCACTGCAAGCCACTCTTTTGCTGTTTTCAGGCGGCCCCGCAGACCAGATCTATGCACCCCATGGACCAGATCTGGCCTCAGGTCTTGAGTTTGACACCCCTGCCTTAGACTGTTCGGATATTGCATCCATGATTACATTTAGGGCAGGGGTGTGTGGAAAGGGAATTTCACAAAGGCAGTAGTGTCACAAAAAACAGGAAAAGCCCAAGAGGAACATCAGGTCAGCCAGAAAACAAACTTACATAGGAAAAGGAATCAAATAAAAAGTATTAAAGAATCCCTATAGACAAAAGCCTAAGTAATTAAGAAAACTAGACAAATAGGAAAAGGAAACAAAAGATAATTCAGAAAACCCTTTCAAACACAGGACATACCAAATAAGCAAAACAAACAGACAAAAGACACAAAATATAAATTACAAAAGGGACAGACAGGAGATTGCCACAGAACAAATACGAAAAACTATCTTAAAGCTAAAAGAAAGAAAGGCATTTTGACACCTTTCAACAGGTGGGATTCAATTTTTTTAACAACCGGTTCTGTGGGCGTGGCTTAGGTGGTGGGCGTGGCTTGGTGGTCATGTGACTGGGTGGACATGGCTTGGTGGTCATGTTATTGGCTGGATGTGGCCAACTCAATATCACTCACATTGCGGCACGCATCTCCTCGCCTGGCCTCTCATGATTGTGGGGATGTTGCAAGTCGTAAGTGTGAAAAATGGTCATAAGTCACTTTTTTTCAGTGCCATTGTAACTTTGAATGGTCACTCCACACATCAAAGTACCAGCAAAGGATGGGGAAAAAGCTCCAGAGACATTCCTGAGATAGGAAGTCTAGTTCTGCCAAGAATGTAATAAGGGTTACCGGAGAGGCAGTTTCTGTAAGCAACACCAGAATGTTTCCTTCCTGCCTTCCTTACAGGATTAGGCCAATAATTTCTTCTAACAACCGGTTCTCTGAACTGCTTAGAATGTTAATAACTGGTTCTAGCGAATAGGTGCGAACTGGAAGAATCTTACCCCTGATTTAGGGTTGAATTGTTGCTTAAGAGTCATTTACTTGTGATGCTAAGCTTCAACACAGAGAACAGGATTTATATATCAAGGGTAAACTGAAACTGGGTATTAAGGAGGAGATTTAACTCAAACAATAAGATGAGTAGAATAAAGTAAAAATATCCTTAAAAGATACAGGTAAAGGTTTCTCCTGCCAGTCATATCCGTCCCAAGGGACTGTGCTCATCTCAATTTCTTAGCTGAGGAAGGCAGCATTGTCCAAAGACTCTTCCATGGTCATATACCTGCCTAACTATATGCAAAAAGTGCAGTTATCTTCCCATAAAAATGGTATCTATTTAATACTTGCATTTATATGCTTGCAAACTGCTAGGTTGGCAGAAGCTAGGGTCAATAACAGAAGCTCACTCCATCATGCAGTATTTAAGTCTCAAACTGCTAACCTCCTAGTCAACAAGCCCAGTGTCTTAATGGCTCACCCCAATAATACCTCAATTACGTTGTTAATTACTATTAAATACTTACATCTGATGCTGAGAATAAAAACCTGGCTCAGAAATCTTGATTTCTTACAAAACTTTGGTACAAGAACTTCATTCTGTACAGCCTTAAAACCAAACATAAAAGAAAATAACAAACCAAGATGTTCTCACTAATCAACGGTTTTATTCAGATTCTGATAAGGCCTAAAAAACAGATCCTAATTATCTTTCAGGTCTAAATTCCTGTTAACTAAACAAATGAGGAATTTAAAATGAAAAAAGGGAAATGGGAAAAAAAGATTGACTATTGAAAACTGCTGAATCAAAATACATTTCCAGATTTTGGAGATTAGTATCTTTATCTCTCTGGGACTTTCTTTGGAATGTCATATCCCAGCTATGAAATAGAAAGAGTATTTTCATGCCTTATATGCACACAAGCTCAGTCCTATAGTCTCTTCAGAAAGAGATTTTGGAGTCCTGCCCCTTTTCTTTCCTATTTTGATATCAGAGGTTGTTTCATTAATCAATTAACAGCTGGAAAAGCACTAGGGCAGATGACCTAATTCCCCTAGAGCGGATTAAAAATAATCTGGATTTGCAGGCTTCAATCTTAATGTCCTTTATATAGATAGCACAGCCATTTATATAAGACAAGAGGGTGGGCTAGAGTAATCTTTTAGAAGGGAAAAGAACAAAGTGGCTAATTACTGCCTGGTTTTGTTAAACCTAGTTAAGACCTGTATGACACCTACACTAGAAGTCCACTGATTGGAGTTGCAGAGTATTTTAACCCAAGAGCAAGCATTTGTGCTGTGAATTGTGTTATAAGATTTCTAGTGGAATAACATACATTGCAACTTAAGTTTGAATTATATGCTGCATTTAGTGTTTTCAAAAAGGTTTTTTTTAGCAAGTTTCAGTAGTAAAACTATAGGGCAGAGTTGGAGCCACATCAACTGACTGTTTTTTACTTGCTCTTATTGATAAGATACTTTAGGATTAGTATTTTCATATATTATAATATGTAACATTGTTGGTTACAAATTTGACTGTTTAAAGAAAAGAGGTAAAACCAGAATGTTTGTTGTCCTGTTGGTCTGTAATTTCTGTATTCATCCAGACTGAAAACATGAGAAAATAGAATTTAATCCCCTTAAATTGCAAATAAATATATCCCAGTGGAATAATATACAGATAGTGCATTTCATCACATACATCTCTGAATGTGTTTTTTAAACTAGGAACAATATTTATACAGGTAGTCCTCAATTTATAAGAGCTCATTTAGTGACCATTCAAAGTTACAATGGCACGAAAAATGTGACTTATGACCGTTTTTCAAAGTTATGACCTTTGCAGCATCCCCATGATCATGTGATCAAAATGATGCTTGGCAACTGGTTCATATTTATGACCGTTGCTGTGTTCCAATGTCATGTGATCACCTTTTGCAACCTTCTGACAAGGAAGTCAATCTTGCAATCTGGGAAGCCAGATTCTCTTAACAACTAAGTTACTAACTGACAACAAATGGTCAAAATTGGGAGCGTCCTATCAAATTCTGTACCTGTCAATAGTGGTGTCCCCCAAGGCAGTGTTCTAGGACCAACTCTCTTCATACTCTACATAAATGACCTCTGTGATCATATTAAGAGCAATTGCATTCTTTTCGCTGATGATGTAAAGCTGTTCAATACCACAGACAATACTGCTACCCTACAAAAAGATCTTGACTATGTATCAGAATGGTCAAACAAATGGCAACTTCAAATCTCAACAAATAAATGCTCTGTCTTACATATTGGCAAAAAAAATCAGAAAATAAAATACAAGCTGAATAGTCAAGATCTTGTTGATGACCCAAGCTCTGTAAAGGACCTTGGAATACTCACCTCTAATGATCTAAGTGCTAGAGCCCACTGCAACTACATAGCCAAAAAGGCATTAAGAGTTGTTAACCTAATCCTACGTAGCTTTTTCTCTGGTAATATCACACTACTAACCAGAGCATACAAAACATTTGCCAGACCAATACTCGAATACAGTTCATCAGTCTGGAACCCACATTACATATCTGATATTAGCACAATTGAGAAAGTCCAGAAATATTTCACAAGAAGAGTTCTCCACTCCTCTACTCGTTGTAGAATACCTTATGCCACCAGACTTGAAATTCTAGAACTAGAAAACCTTGAATTACGCTGCCTTCGGTCTGATTTAAGCATGGTATATAAAATCATACATTGCAATGTCCTACCTGTCAATGAATACTTCAGCTTCAACCATAACAACACAAGAGCACACAATAGATACAAACTCAAAGTTAACCGCACCAAACTTGATTGCAGGAAATACGACTTCAGCAATAGAGTGGTCAATGTCTGGAATACTCTACCCGACTCTGTAGTTTCTTCCCCAAACCCCAAAAACTTTAACCTTAGACTGTCTACTATTGACCTCACCCCTTTCCTAAGAGGTCTGTAGGGGGCGTGCATAAGCGCACCAACGTGCCTACCGTCCCTGTCCTATTGTTTCTCTTATTCTTCTTTTATTTTTCTTATATGTACCCATTTCATGTATTCACAACTATGTATACACTTATACTTATTATCTTGTAAACAATTGGCAAATCAAATAAATAAATAAAAATAAATAAATAAACTTATCAACTGCAATGTTTCATTTAACAACTGTATCAAGAAAAGCCATAAAATGGGGCAAAATTCACTTAACCAATGTCTCATTTGGGGAAAACTGTACCCATAGTAAATCATTGTTTGCATAACCAACATTGATTCACTTAACAACAGTGGTGATTCGCTTAAGGACCATCACAAAAGGGTTCTAAAATTGAGTAGTTCACGTGACCAACTCATTTTATGCTGTCACAAGTTACAAACATGAAGGGCAGGTTCAAATACAGGACTACCTGTACAATCCAGGTTCTTATAAAAAGGTTTTTCAGGCAGGAAATCATGTCTCAAATGCGGCAGTTTAATTAAAGCAAATTGAAAATGACAGAGTCCAACTTGGCTACGCATAATTAATTTTTGGCTTAAGAAAAGCTTCTTCCAACATGACCAGGCCCCCTGATCACTTCCTGGCTTCCAATATTGGAGAATAGAATGATTTGCATTGGATTTGTCCCATAGATGCTTCTGAGGGTGTTATATGATAAAGCTAAAGTACTGCTAAGACAGAAGATAATTGCTATTGACATAGAGATAGAGCATAATAGAATCACTACAGATGTAATAATTGGAAAAGGGATGTTGAAGCCCCAGGTGACAAAATATTTGGAACATCTTTCTCTAGCAAAATAGCACAGAGCATTTACCTTGGCTCAGTTTAATATCCTTTCCTCAGCATTTATGGAAGGTAGGTATGTGAAAAAATACACTATACAAAAGACTTTGCCCTGGTGAAGTACACATAATTGAAGTGTGGGCGGCTCACATTCTTCTATATAGTTCCTTCTATAAGGATTTTTGCAATACTTTTGTTATATCCTGTAGTTTGCAAAATCCCTGATGGCTCAGATGATTTTTCTGTTAGCCATTTACTTGTGATTCTAGAATTATGCAGCAAGTGATAAGATTTTGTCTGGCTGTTTATAATGGTTGAGCAGCAGCATTTAGAGACGAATGAAGTGTACATAAATAGAATAACAATTCATATGCTTATTAAGAGTTATGTTATCTAATTTTCTCTGACTCTAAATTTTACATTGTGCTTGTACTGTCTGTTGAGCATGTGAACTGGAGTATCGATCAGTGGCATTAATAAAACTGAATTATTAATAATACAAATGTCCATCTACCTCTTTCCCCCTTGCCACTCTCATTTACTGCCTCTGTTGAACCACAAATAAACCAACAACTTTGTAACTAAGCAAGTTGTAAGAACTGAGTCAGCAGTTCAGTGAGATATGTTCACCCCAAATATAGGTATTCAAAACCACTTTGGTAAAGCACCAGGCTAGAAACCAGGAGATGTGAGTTCTAGGCCTGATTTGGGCATAAAACCTTGGGCCAGTCACTCCCAGCCTTAGGAACAGGCAATGGCAAACCACTTCCATAAAAACTTGGCAAGGAAACTCCAATTGTCCAGGCAATTGTTTGGAATCAAAAACTAACTTGAAAGCACATGCATACTAAAACCATGGAGTAATCCAAAACAACCATTGTTAGACATCAGGTAAACATATGCAAACATAGGTACTATGCATTAGCATGTTAGAATGCTGCATGAACCAAGCCATCATAGTAAGCTATGATTTGTTTTGTTTTGATAGTACTCTTTTTATTAAAATTTTTATTAGTTTGTATAATATGGCATACAAAGAGAATACAAAAGTAAATAGTAGGGAAGGTAGGAGAAGGAAAAGGGAAGTGACAGTGGGGGAAAGCAAGGGGAAAAAAAGGCATTGACTTCTGACTCTTTTGATGCAATAAAATAAGGCATTAACATCTAAGCTCAACTTTTTACTTTTGCATAATAATATAAACTAGCCATTTCTATAACAACAAATCTATCTAATTGGTAAAACCCAAAATCAAAGTTTAATTTTTTTTCCACCTCAAGCACAAAGTCCAGAAGCGGTTTCCAGGTAGGAAAAAAATGTATTTTTTTCTTTAATCGGAACAGTCAATTTAGTCATCTCTGCTAACTCTACCAGTTTTTTCAGCCATCCACCCACTGTGGGGATTGAGGTGACCTTCCATTTGTTTCTGTTATAAAATAGTCTTGCAGTCAACATATATAACATTAGAGTTCCCCACAAAAAAATTCCAAGTCTTTTTCCATTAAACCCAAAAGAAAAGTCTGTTTTTTTCTATATTCTATATCTCTTTCTATATTGATACTACTCTTGATCTTATTTAATTAATTTATTAAATTTGTTTGCCACCCATCTCTCCATGAAGTGATTTTTAACCAAATGGCTGATCCTGTTTAGCATGTTGCATTTTTATTGCTATTGTCATTCCAACATGAATTTTTCAGTCATTAGTGAGTTGTTACATCAAATGTAGCTCTGATTTTTTTAAACCAAAATTTATTGACTAAGCTACAATAGCTAGCTTCTCATATCCAGCTTTACACATTTTGGTTCACACCTCACACTATCTCACAAAATCTTCCAACGCTATCTTGAAAATACCCCAGGCTGAAGGATGGTGTTTGGATTCACATATTATACTCAACTGAAATAAAATAGCCCATATTATGACAGTGTGAAATGTGAATCCAGCCATAATGCCTCGACCTAGCCTACCTCAGAAGTTCTTCAAGGAAGTGTGTTTAGGTTTATGTATCTCATTAAGCCATAAAAAGATTGGTTTTGGGGATTTCAGATTGTGAATCAGCCAATGAGTGTTACAAAGTACAGCTTGTATATCTATGCTGTATGCTGTATATCTCTAGTCAGTTCTGGTTTATTCAACAAACCAGAGTTAAGCAAGCTGTAGAGTAGTTTATCTGTGAACCCAGTCTGAAAAAACAACCATATAGGCCACCTGAGTTTTTTGAAATAAAGGCAGTATTTTTTTTTTGTCTGCATATACTTTTCATAACTATCCTGACATTGTCAACTTAGCTTTCATATTTTGAATATTTGAATATCATTTCTCTCATGCTGGTTAATGACTGCAATAAAGTAATTTATTATTTACATTTATCTTTGAAATAATAGGCCTTCTTGTGCCCTAATGCGTTTCTATGTGCAACAATTTGCCAGGCTTCCTACATCACCTGATTTTAATTATTTAACATTCTTTGCATTGAAAATCAATAAATAGGAATGTAGCATGCTTCCAAGCAAAACATTAACTTCAAGCTTCTATCCTTCCTAATGATGCCTGTGGGGTCCAAACAGACTTGAGTGGCATATTTTACAAATAAAAATTGTGGTGAGCAGCAGCAAGTGTTTTGTCTGAAAGTGGTCTGCCAAGGAAGGGCAAATGTATTGGGAGCACACTGGGTAGCAGCAGCCCCATTCTGCTATTTGAGAAATGGGTGTTTTGTGATAGGCCAAGCTCAGCAAAGGGTAGCCATTTTGTAGGCATGTCCATTGCATGCTCTCAACATTCCATTTTTCGGTTACAGGAACTGGGCAGGGTTAATCTAGTGAAGAGAAGGACCAGGGGAGACATGATAGCAGTCTTCCAATATTTGAGGGGCTGCCACAAAGAGGAAGGGGTTAAGCTATTTTCCAAGGCACCCAAAGGCCAGACAAGGAATAATGGATGGAAACTGATCAAAGAGAGATTCAACCTAGAAATAAGGAGAAATTTTCTGATGGTGAGAACAATCAAGCAATGGAACAGCTTGCCCTCGGAAGTTGTGGGAGCACCATCACTTGAGACTTCCAAGAAGAGATTGGACTGCCATTTGTCAGAAATGGTGTAGGGTCTCCCGCTTGGGCAGAGGGTTGGACTAGATGACCTACAAGGTCCCTTCCAACTCTGTTAATTTGTTTCCAAATCTGCCCTTTAGCCCCCAAAGTGAGTGGAGCATCCCTCATTTCTTAGATTGGGGATCACAGAAGAGCAAATAATGTAAACATTTTGGATATAAAGATGTGTAACAAACATAAAGATGATTTTATATGTATTTTAATCTTTGATTGGGTGCCTCCCAGAGTTGTTTGAAAGGTGAACAGCGTATCAACATTTTAAATAAATAAACTTAAATCATTATCTTACAGGATCACATTGTGTTTTGCAGAGCTGAGGAGCCCCTTTCTCTTCCAGTGGGAATGTTTGCTTGCTGGAACTAGGAATCCTAAATCTGTGAATTTTCCCAAGCTTTTCTTAATGGGGCAGGCACCAAATAGCAGCTGTGGGTGGAGTAGGAAGCTTTTCCTCTTTGTGGTTATCAGACAGAGCTAAGTTTAGCCTCTGTTTACAATTCTCCAACACTGCCTGTAGTTTAGATGGGAAGAGGGTTTGGCTGCTGCTGCTTTTTAAAAATCTCTTTCCCAATAAATAATACTTGCAGGCTTGAAAAGAGCATAGGCTGGCACTTTAGACAAGAGGAAAGGAATGTTTGGCATAAATAAAGCATGTTTGGCATAAATAAAGCCGAAATAGGATTGGAATTTAAAACAAGAGACCCCACCTTTCAACTTTCCCCACTTCTCAAGTTCACCTTCTGCTGCTGAACTTTCCTGGCTTGTTATCTTCAGTATAACAAAGTATGTAGTCTCAGATTCCTTTATTGCCATCTATTTGCTTTATCAATGAGAGATCAACTCGTAGTCTTCTCTACGTGTAAAGCTGGAAAAAGGAGCTGGGTCAATGGTGGGATTCAAAAAAAATTACTACCTGTTCTGTGGGCGTGGCTTGGTGGGCATGGCAGGTGAAGGATACTGCAAAATCCCCACTGCCTCCCCACCCCACTAACCTGCTTTCCAGCTCTGTTCTCCTGTGCAGGGCAACAAAAGAAGACCCAATCCACAAAAGAAGACCCAATCCATCAGCTGGGACTTGGGAGGCAGAGAATAGGTGGGGCGGGGCCAGTCAGAGGTGGAATTTGCCGGTTCTTTGAACTACTCAAAATTTCCACTACCGGTTCTCCAGAATTGGTCAGAACCTGCTGGATACCTCCTCTGAGCTGGGTCCATTTTTAGCCAGAAATTTTCAACCTGGAGTTTTTCAACATGCAGGACTCACGTAATTTGATGGAATTTCTGGCTTAAAAGTTTCCCTCTCTGTCAAAATAACTTCATGCATGAGGCCAGCTGCTTCTTGGACATACTGTACCCTACTCCACTCCAGTATGTCCACTACTCTCCTGACAATTTGACATCAGATGATAATTACCATAAAAAAAAAAGGTTAAAGCATATTTTCTCCATGAGTATTTACAGGGGGACAGAGAGGGGAAGACAATTGACTATCATGGACATCATGACATTGTGGAAATGATGTGATTTGAATTGAAGATTACATTGCATTACACAACTATTGCATCAATAACACAATCAAACATTAGTATAACAAAATGTGCTACTTTTTTAAAGCTTCTTTTCACTTTCTAAATTAGGGAAACAATGTAAGACTAGATGATAAGCTCACCTATCTACATTTTCTTAATGCATTTTTTAATTTGTGTCCAAATCTGTTGTATTTATTTCTTCTTTTCAGCCTTATTATTTATTAGATAAACATTTTCCATTTCCTCTAAGAGCATAGATAGCATTTCTTATTTCATTTCACTACCCACACCCCATGAAATAAGTTGAATTGAAAGATAGTGGCCAGCCTAGTATATATGTTTCTGCAAATTCTAAACTGAGGAGAAAAAAATGAAATGTCTTCTCATAAAATTTAAAAAGGAACTAAAAATGGAAACGTTCTCACTTTTTTCTATCTTTCAAGCTAATATATCTGCATATCCATAATCTGTCATATTTTAGATATATAAAGAAGTAAAATATGTTCTATTCTGGTTTAGAAAAATAATGGTTTAGAAAAATAAAGCAAAACGATCTTATTTTATAAAGCTCAGCAAATAATAAACATATTAAGACCACAAAAAGGACTTTTTCAACAGCACCCTGACATTGTAGCTGTACATTCTTATATCTTGCTAAAGCCATATTAGCGTAATTAAAAATTAGACTCAGCAGATTTTGAAGTTTTCCAACTTAATGCATGTTGTTTCTGAACACAAATGTACAGTACAGCTGGTTGCAGGTCAGCTAAAAGCTCTATAGATCCAAAGAGACTTAATTAGGCCACAATGAATGAACTTGAATCATTACAACCTGCTTGGCAGTGACACAGACATACATAACCCTTTCACCAGAAGAAGAGTGCATAGAATTTGCATGCCCACCTTTGACAACAAAGCAGCCTTTACTTCAAGGCCCAGTGCAAAGCACAAAGACATAAAACAAATGGACACAACCACATAACCTTTTCACTGCTCAACTCTGCCCAGACATCTCATTATGGTAAATAATGCTGCTTCTTATTGAAAAAGGCAGTTAAAGAGGGGGTGAATACTGACAGGAGGACATGCAGATCACGTGCCAAAAGAAGGCAAAGCTAATATATGTTACTTTCAATAGCCAGTCTCCAAGAAATTCATCTGATGGCTTCCAGGAAGGAAAGTAGAATTTAAAACCCATATTTTGCTCATGGAATGCTAATTAGTGTTTTGTCGGGCCATCTGCTGGGCGCAAGGTGGGTGGCTTGGAGAGCGGTTCAAAAACGTCAAAATGGAAGCCACAGTTATGCAATCCAATTTTAATATGTGTTACAGCAAGTCTTCAATCACATAATCATGGCCATCTTGATTGCTTTGACATTACTGTCTCCCCTGTCGCCCCAGGGGTGGGATTCAACTTTTTAACAATCTGTTCTATGGGTGCGGCTAGGTGGGCATGGCCATGTGATTGGGTGGGCATGAATTGTTTTTGCAGCACACACACACCCCTTTTTTTTTTGCCTCCTGGATCTCAGGGAAGCCTCCTGGTGGGACATTTTTTTTCTCCAGAAGGCTTCCCTGGGGCCCAGGAAGGCAAAAAAATGGAGTGTGGGGGGTGTAGGGAAGCCTCCTGGGCGAAGCAATAAGACAGCGAGGGGGATCCCGGCACAGCTGATCATCGGCACAGCTGATTGTCAGGAGTGGGGGAAAGGACTGACTGGGCAGGGGAAAACACAGTCGGTGATGTTGGCATGCACATGATGTCACGCATGCACGATAAAGACTGACTGGGTGGGGAGGGGAGGGGAGGGGGCAGCACAATTTGCCAGTTCTCCAAACTGCACAGAATCATAACAACCGGTTCTATAGAACCGGTCCGAACCAATAGAATCGCACCCCTGCCCTGCCCCCCTGCTGATACTATTTCATTTAATCCTAATGTGATTTGCTTCGATCTACTTAAATCCTTTATGGCTTCAAAACCATGCTTTACCATGAAAACCATGGTAGTGCTTCCCAAACTATTTCCTTCATTATCTAAACCAATGTTTACCAATCTTGGAAACATAAAGAATATGTGGACTTCAACTCCCAGAATTCCCCAGCTAGCCATGCTGGGAATTCTGGGAGTTGAAGTCCACACATTTTTAAAATTACAGAAGTTAAGAAACACTGAATTCTGAATCACTTATTAGAATGTCCTATCAAACTTTGAGGACTGGTCTAAGTTCCTTCCTTTAGCATTGTCACAATTTTAAATGATCACCCAACAAATGGTCATAACTTGAGAACTACCTCTATTATAAAAACAATATCACTGAATGATCATTATGTCATTTCAATAAATTACCATTGGTACCTTCATTGATTTTTTTTAATAGGAATACTTTGGGAGAGTTTTGAATATACTGTATTTTAATACATCTGGCAATTTTAAAGTCTATTTGGATGTCCCTATTGTGATGGGTAGCAGACTTGTGTGTTGCTACTCAAACAAAAATCATTTTTATCAGTTTTTGGGTAATTTATATACAGGTTTGGGAAGCACTGGCTTAGAGCTATGGGGGAATATAGTCAATGGTGTTTTACTCAACCAATTATAATCAGGCAAGGTCTTTGGGACAGAAGTCTGGGCAACCAAATGAGGAGAAAGACCTCTGAATGCAGGACCAGCCTTATCATTGAGCAGATTGAAGGAACTTATACAGTGGTGCGATTCATCCAGTTTGCACCAGTTTGGGTGAAGCGGTTGTTAAATTACCCCCCACCATGAAAGTGCATCCTGCGCACTGCACTGCGATGGAGAAACGGGCAACGGAGTGGCTGGTATGAGGGAAGGAAAACTCTGCTTTCCCTCTTTCTTCTCCCTGCTCCTCCTTCTTCCCTCGCACCGTCCGCTCCGTTGCATAGCAGCGCAGCTCCCAGGATCCACGTTGATAATGGGGGTGGAGGGGTAATTTAACAACCAGTTCGCCCAGGGTCAGGTTGGCCATTGTGGGAGGCTCATCCCCTATGTGCAGTGGAGCTGGAGGATGGGGGTGGGCCACACCTCTCACGACAGCCAACCTGACTCTGCCTGAACCAGTTGTTAAATTATTTGAATCCCATCACTGAACTTATCCCAGGAAGCAAATATTGACACAGTCAGCAGCATCCATAGGATGTTCATTTCTTTTGAACCCTTTCCTTCCCAAAAGATTTCACTATGTTTTATAGTATCCTGTAATACATTAAAATGCTCCCTCAAAAATTCCATTACCACCCTAAGATTGCCAGAGATGTGTAAATAGGATCCGCTAAATGCAATGTGTGAATGCATCCAGGGGCAGAAAGTATAAAAAAGGCAA
Source organism: Notechis scutatus (assembly GCF_049901735.1). Taxonomy (NCBI): domain Eukaryota; kingdom Metazoa; phylum Chordata; class Lepidosauria; order Squamata; family Elapidae; genus Notechis; species Notechis scutatus. The sequence continues at coordinate 60,401,429 of NC_142014.1, forward strand.
CATCAATTTTGTTTTACATCTTCCAGAAAGTCATCCAAGAGAAATGTCCAATATTGAAAATCCTATAGAATAAAATAGGGCATGACTACAGGGCAGGACTACATGACTATGTAATCAGTTTTACCTAGAATTAAACCCTGTCATAGTTCCGATCCCTTTCTCTCAGGAAGGTTATTGGGGAGTGAGAGGAATCCTGTATAGAAAAGAACATTAGCAGTGAAAATCTTTCTCGTGAGGAACAGTTACAATTGGAGACTTTTACTTTTGAAAGAAAGAAAAAAATGAATCAGTCAGTGTGGGAAAAGAACATATTAAGAGTTCTTACAATTATAAATACAATGTGGATAATATCTATGGGGATTCCCAGTCATCCAGATCATGCTTGTCTCAAAGGTGCTTTTTCAAAAGATAACTGGACTATTTTTGTTTTTCCTTGAAAACATTTCATTTCTCATCCAAGAAGCTTCTTCCATTCTTAGATGAGAAGTGAAACATCTTCAAGGGAAAACAAAGAAAGTCCAGTTGCCTTTTGAAAAAAAACACCCTTGGGACAATGAAGAGAAGATGAATCTAGGGAAACTGAAGCATAAGAGATTCACATTAGATGAATGGAATACTTATTCATACTGCAACTAGCTAAGCTATAGCATTCACTGCCTCAAGATATTGAGATACCTATCCTTTGGGACATTTGAAAAGGGAATTAGGCATGAGATTTGCAGTAGCTAGAATGTCTTTTGCTATCAGTTGCTGGGGGAAAAAGAATAGGAGAACGTTGCTGCTTTGGTGACCCATTAACATTTATTTGGCCATTGTGTGAATGCAGTGTTAGGTCAGCTGGATGTATGACCTGATCCTTCCATGGTTTGTCTGACACAGCCTTTGACACAGTGTCATAATAATTTCCAGAGCTTATTTGGTTTTGAAATACAAAGGGGTTCATTTTTTTCCTTTGACATAAAATAAAATCTTTCACAGCATCTTCTCCTGTGAAATTATTTCCCCTAACTTTTCTTTCTGTTCTGATACTTAGCCTCTTTTATTGTCAGATTGGAATCGTGCAATAGAAAATGCACAATTCTGACAACATTTTATTTTTCGTTCTGCAGTAGAAATGTCAAGGGAAAGAATATTCTACAATTATACTTCAGAAAGACTATAATTAACTTTCAATTAAATTGTGGTCTTTAATGTTTGAATGATTTGACCACAATTAAATGTCATTATCTGATAAACATGTTTTTCTTTTTTAAAAAAGAAAAAAGAAAAGAAAATCATTTAGATTTTACTGACAATGTGTGTGAGTGTGTCAGTCTGTGTAATGTGATGTGTATACAGACACTCCCCAGATTAAGAATGCCTGATTTAAAGGCAACTCACAGGCATGAATGGGCTACCTATGAAATGGAGGTTGGCATTCTCCTTCTTCAATCCATTGAAGTGCCAAAGGTTCACATTGTTAATATATAGCCTGTTTTAAGCCACTTTCAGTGGTTCCTGAAAGCATTGCACATTTTCAGCACTTTGTTGGCTCAAGGAAGGGCAATGCGGCCCTCCATTTTTAATAATAGACAGTCTATTTGCAAGTATGAGTTCTGACTGAAATACAAATCTGGTGAACAATCAATCAGAACAGGGCGGGAACAGACCTTAGAGGTCTTGCTCAGGTAGGAGACCCTATACAATTTGAGACAAGTGGCTGTCCAGTCTCTTATTAGAAACCTCCAGTGATGAAGCACCCACAATTCCTGAAGGCAGCTGTTCCACTGGTTAATTGTTTTCACTGTTAGGAAGTTTCTTTTTAATTCCAGGTTGCTTCTCTCCTTGATTAGTTTCCATCCATTGTATCTTGTCCTGCCCTCCAGTGCTTTGGAAAACAAAGACCCTCTCTTCTTTATGGAAACCTCTGAAATCCTGGGATGGTGCTATCATGATCTCCCTAGTCCAGGGGTCCCCAAACCAGAATGGGAGTTGAAGTCCGCAAGTCTTAAAGTTGCCAAGTTTGGAGACCTCTGCCCTAGTCCTTCTTTTCTCTAGACCAGCCATACCCAATTCCTGCAATCGTTCTTCATATATTTTAGTCTCCAGGCCTTTAATCGGGTTAACCCAATCCCTGGGTTAACAGATTCTGGTTAACCCAAGGACTCCCCGTATAAGTCCAAGACCTTAATATACTATATTAATAACCCAAGTCCAGTCCCTAACAGACTCTAGTTAATCCTGGGTCTGGCTGTATAAGTCCAAGATTTTAATATTAAATGGAACAGTTGCTAAAAGAAGGTAGGCTTCTAATTTGATTAGAAAGATTTCCCATATTCTCAAGAACTAATATACGACATTGCCCTTACTGTCTCTTCTCCTCATTGCCAAGATATGTCTCACCTTTACAAAGAATCTTATCTGCAAGTTATGACCACTGAGAATACTACCATTGGTTCTTAAACCCTAAGCACAATGCCAATGGTAGAAAAATTCAATTCTACTCCACTGCAATACTTACTATTGCTGTAACCTTATCCCTTTGAGGGTTCCATAATGGGGAAAATGAAAGAAAGGGCAGCGTTTTGATCAGGATGCGAATCCCTCTGAAGTCTGTGGCTCTTTATAAATATTGACTGCAGCCTTCAAAGGCCTCCAAAATTTGTTACCAAACTGTAATTTTCAATGCAAAATCTTTTCAAGCAAAACAGAAGCCCGAAAGGTATATAGCTAAAAGCTAAAAGCCTTTTTTCAAAAGACTTAATAGTTCATAGTATTAAGTCTTTTGAAAAATGACTCATAGGTTTTTTCCCCCCTGTATATCAATTCTCCCCCACTTTCTTCAAAACCTTGTGTGAACAACCATAGCTGGTCATACAATATATAAACTAAAACAAACAAGCAAAACCAGGCACACAACCTCTCATTTCAAATTGGTTTTCCAATTGTTTTCATAAATCTTTAATGCATTCTAGTTTTTAACATGTACAACTCAAATGTTGCTATGTTGAATTTTGGAACAGGATTCAGCTGTGGATCTGAAGCTGGATTCAAAAGTTCAGAAGGAAAGCACAAAGTTAAAATCACCTTGTCTCTCCTATACAGTACATTCAAATAGGATGTTCTCTGTCTAATTATAATAATTATCAGTATTGCCCAGTGCATCATATAAGTGAGTCATATTGCTGTGATGTTATGCCACAAGGGAACCAATAAGTAAATGGTCAGGTTCGAGTTCTCTGACAGGGCTGAAAACAGGAGTTGAAGTCCATTGTATCTGGAGGGAACTAACTTAGAGACACACCACTGATGTTGGTACTGCTAGCCAAGCACAAGCATAAGAAGATGACTTTTCTATCCAAAGAATTGTATTCTTCTTCTTCTTCTTTGTTTTTGCAAATTTTATTGGTTTTCAAAGACAAACAAACAAACAAAACATAAAAACATAAAACATCATTTTTGAAAGCAGCATAATCCCGGGTTACATCTCTTCGTACAGAGACAAATTCAAGTTCATGTTCATTTTTATATTCCATTCCATATCTTATTACTGTTCTACATTTTCTATGTAGCTTCTCCTCCCTTTTAACTTTCTTAATTTTATTTTATTTATTTCATCTCAATTCAAATTATTATACTTATATTCTTTGTCTGTCCCGTTTCAACTGTCTACTATCTTTTCTCATTAAACAAAATTTCTCCTGTAATCACTGATTGGAGTATGACGCCTTTATATCTTTCCCCTAAAATTATAACACTTAATATAATACATAACTTCCATTCGGATTCCTGCTTGGTACATTCTAAAACTACACACTATATTCTTTAAAAGAAGAAAAAATTATAAATGTATAATATAATTAAAACAACAATCCATTCCAATTCAATTCTATCATTAATATTAATATTCATTTAAATCTTAACATTTTGCACATTACTTTTCAAATAAATATCATACTTCTATGGGAACATTTATAAACTTTCCATAGTTAATTCCCCCCCCTTCACTCACATTTTATAAAACATTGACTAATTAAAATGTTCCCGTTTCTTCCTAATTCAATTTTCTTATTTATTTTATTTCATTTATTTTATTCACAAACATGTCACTAAATTACACTATTTTATCCCTCTTATTAATCATATATTGTTTCCAATTTTCTAACATTATTTCTATTACAAATATAACAATACAATCTTATGTACCTTCACAGAATCCCTTTTTCAGTTAGATTTTCACCCATTATCTCTGAATAAGTCCTGTTTCTTTCTTTCTTTTTAAAATATAGTTTATTAGTTTTTACAATTAAAACCAACCAACAATACATACACAAATAAGCATAGAAAAAGAAAGGGAGAAAGAAAAGAAACGAAGGAAAAATTTTAGAAAAAAGAAAGAAAAAGAGAAAAGGAAAAAAGAGAAAAAGAAGAGAAAGAAGGTTAAAAGCATTCTTATTTTTACAGTTTGCAAGATCTTTTTTCATAACCTTAATTTATGTCATGTACACACACCTGTTCTTTACTTATATCGCTACCTCATTATTATAGGTTAATACTTTTCTCTTATGCCTTATGATATATAATTTATCTTTGGTCAATCCAATTATACCAACAATTCCAGCTATCATAATATAGTGAAGTGTCTTTGTTTTTTAGCGCCAAAGTCAATTTATCCATTTCTGCACATTTTGAAATTTTTTCAATAATCATTTCATCTGATGGAATTTGATGTTGTTTCCAGTGTTGAGCGAGGCTAATCTGGCCGCTGTTAAAATGTGTATTGTTATGTATTTAGCTTTTTTGGAAATTTGTTTATCAAAAATCCCTAACAGGAAGGACTCTGGTTTGTATTCGATCTGCTCTTTTGTAATTTCTTCCAACCAAGTTTTGATTTTCTTCCAGTACCTTTGGGTTTCTGTACAAGACCACCACATATGGAAAAAGGTTCCTTCTTTTTTCCTACACTTCCAGCAATACGGACTCATGTTAGGGTGCATCTTCGCTAACCTCGAAGGAGGGAGGTGCCATCTATAAAACATTTTATAAAGATTTTCCTTATATGCTGCCGATTTGGTGCTCTTATTATTTCTGCCTCAAACTTTCTCCCATTCCGCTAATGTGATGCTCTACGTTCTTACTCCAAGCGATCATATTTCCTTTTACGATTTCTTCTTCTAATTCTGTTTCTAATAAGTAATTATAAAATTTTGTTATGTTTTTTTTTGTCTGATCCTAATAAAATTTTATCTAATTGTTGAAGTTTATTGTTAATTCCGAATTCTTTCTTGTCTTGTTTGTATCTACTTTGAATCTGAAGGTAAACCCATTGATCAATTTTTTGTCCTTGCTTCTGAAGTTCCTGCCTTGGTTTCAAATTTCCTTGTGGATCCAATAAGTCTTTGTATTTAATCATTTTGGTAAGTCCTGTTTCTTTACATCTTGCTCCAAACCTTTGTAACTTCTCTTCCTTTCCTTCTTCCCTCCCTTCTTCTCTCTCCCCCTTTTACCCCCTGTCTCTCCACCTCCATTTCCCTCTTCTGTATTCCCCTTTTCTCTTGCTTTCCAACATTATATCCACTTTTCAAATTATTTTTCCCTTTTTTGGCTGTTTTTTTAGGTCTTAAGTTCTCCATTCTCTTTCCCCCCTTTCCCCTTTCTTCCCCACATAGAATTACTTGTTCATTAAAGATGGCTTCTTCTTTGTGCCAGTCTTCTTGTTTTGCTTGCTGTTTCTCGTAGTTGCAGATCTCCATTTCTAGGAATTGAAAAATGAAGCCAAAAGAACCCTTCCCTTCTTGTGCATCTTCTTTATATTTTTAAAGTTCCATTTTCAATTCATCCAGAAGTGATGCCATTGTAAAAAAAATTTAAACAACCACCCAATTGTTTTTAGTCATTCAAATATAATAACCAAAAATCCAAAAGTCACCAAGCAATCCAAATACACACAAGCTGTTACTTTTTACACTTTCTTCTTTTTTCACTTTCTCTTCCTGGGGTTACTATTTAGTTACAAAGTTCCAGTTAAAATGTATCTTTTAGAAGTCTTATTGAGATTTTACTTTAGATTCTTTTGAAATCCAGGCAGTCTCCTCCCTCCAGATCCTGCCCTTATTCTTTTCCTCTCCCTTCCTGCTTATAGAAAAAAAGTTTTTAATATCCGGAAATCTTTATTGTCCCTTTGGCATTTAATTATATATTCAGCTTAATTGCCTATTGATGCCAAAGCGGATTTTTCCGATTTCTTATTCAAATCTCTTGGTTGTCAATGTAAGGAAGGAGAGAGAAGGAAAAAAAAACTTTCCCTTTTCACTTTCTTCCGCTGCTTCCGACTCTTCTTTGGGAGCGATGTAATCTTTTATAAAATTTAAGTTCCCGGGTACCTTAATTGTTGTTTTTTCAGCTTAACCCGGTCAGCCAAAACGTTCACTTCTTATCTTCCTCCTGCACGTTCTTTTCCGGTTGAGTTCTTCTTTGAGGCGGCCATTTCTGACCGCCGCTCCTACCACCTTCGGGAAAGGGAGTTTGACCAGCTGAGGAGGAGAGATGCGGCTCTCCTCGACCCTGCTGGCAATCTCCCCCCTCTTCACCACCTCTACGGGGTGGCTTAGCCCCGAAACCAGTCGGCCCAGGGCGCTCCAGCGGCGAGCCCAGGCAGAAACCATGCACGATTGCAGATTCTTGCCTGTCGCCGAAGGCCTTCAAACTGGAAATCCAGAACTGTATTCTTCAATGATAACGTGTTGGGGTAAGCCAGCATAGGTAGGACTGAATCCAGGAATGAATTGGATCAGAACAGTAGAAGTGAGTCTTCTTTGTCTCTGTTCTTTCTCTCTCTAGGCAAGCTGTTTCTAAAACTGCTTATCAATTGCCTCAGAGCCACCCTAGATGGCAGCAAGGTGTTATCACTTTCCTGCCATCTAGTGGTCCTTTTGAGTCTTACAGCCCAGATCAACCTTGGTTGATGCCTATACTATCTTTTCAGTTTTTGTTTGGGAGAAGAAAAGAGATGTAAAAGACATTGGAAAAACAAATAGGAAAACAATGTTATTCTGTACAGTTTGAGGCTGATCAATCAGTACACAAACATCTCATTTGAAAGCACATTTCGCCTCTCTTGTATACTTTCTAACACACATACACTTACATTTTCCCCCTGTTTAGTCTCCCTCTTTCTTCTGACCCAGAAAAGGAGGGACAGATTGTTTTACTCAGATACCTGACCTTACTGTTTATTAAAACTGCTTATATTTAAGCCAAGGCTGCATGAAATTTTGGGGGTGCTGGTTGCCAATCTCCCAGGTTTAAAGTTTTTCTCATCCAGCATTGAAACAGCTATATCAGTGACAAAGAAAATCATACTCAAAGATCTGTGGTTGTTCCCCCACCCAAAAAAAACATATAGGGTTGATGTTGTTTTTGCAAATAAGTCACTCCAACCAAAGCAAACTTTTATTTTTCTGATTTTTCCCTCCCTGCTAAATTTACATAGCCTCCCTACTTTCTACATGGAATTTAGACTGGAACGTACCAGTCTCCGTGTCCTTTGCTATTGATTAATGTAAGCTGTAGAGGGTTAGCACGAGCTATCCATCCACAACACCTGGCTAGGCTGGCTCTTGCAAGCCACAGGCACAGCAGTCATTGCTCTGTGCCTGGAAGAAAAAAAACACAATCAGTACATTCAGTACAACAGTAACTATTTTGTGTGCTGATTGCGTTCTGAGGACAGAAACTGAAATGGCAGATGAATCATTGTTTATAAATACGAGACACTCTGATGCAAATAAAACAGTCTCCCTTGACACTTGTGTGCAATAACTCCATTTTCATTAAATGTTCCAAGCTCTAACTGCAACAATCATTTAAATTAAAAAAAAAAGCTTGTGCATATTTACTAGGAGAAAATATTTATTTGCAAAAAGGTTTTAGGTATCTCTTTCTATTACTATTTAAACAGCTTCTCCTTCTTTATAATAGCTAATTTATTTATTTATTTCTAATGCTGTTTGGACAAATAGTTCAGTTTATCAGTCTGTTCAGACTCATCTCTTCTTTCATTTAAATTCTTAATATTTTTTTAACATTTCAATGTCCACAATAATTATAGATATCAGATTAGAATTTCTAGAAAATTCATACGAATCTCTCTAGTTCTGCAAACTGATGCCATTGAGATGTGTTGGATTAGCATAGCTGGAGAACATTAGAGCGGAGATGGCTCGGTTTGAGGAAAAAGACTTTTTTGTCTCTAATTCAGCTGAATGAAAGAGAGAAACATACGGCTATGTCAGGCGCAAGCAATCATTCGTAAAGTTGCAGCATAGAAAATTTATTCAGTTTCTACAGACAAGAAACTAGTCAACAAATGATCAGTACTAAATTTGTGCAAGATAAGAGTCAATACAATTCATGAGAGGGGGGTGAACTTGGATCTCTTGTGGTAACGCAAGGACTCTAAACTGATGCCACATTTAACTCTGCCTCCTAGCTCGGTCTGCTCTTCTATGAACATTTTAAATTGATACATAGAACAGACCTTGCACTTGCTGGAAAATGCTAGCAAAAGAAGAAAAAAAAAGGAAGCACAGAGCAGGGAACATTGGTTCTTTTCCGGTTATGAATTTGCAAAGAATTACCTCTTCTTTAAAGAAAGGAAGAAGTTCCAGATGTTCTTATCTTTAAGCACTTTTTTTTTACTTTTTTCCAGCCAAAAAAATATCCTATTAAGGAGGTGAAAACCCGCTGGCTGGGTAGCTGCTTTTATTTGATAGTGGTGTGTGTGTTGGTCTAGAAGCACCAAACTAAAGGTCAGGGGCCACATTTTTTAAAAGTGTTTTTCTAAAAATAATTTTTCTTGGAAATAAAATTAAGGAAATCCTGAGTTGGTATAGTTCACAAACTGCACTAGTCAGAACATGATTTGCTTGGTTTTAGCTTATTGTATTCTACAAACAAGCCATTTGTGATTTAGTTAACAAATCATAGTTAACCTAATCATGATGTAATGTGTTGTATAAACCCAGCAGTTGAGGTTCACTCAACAAACCATGATTTCTCACAATTTGTAATCCAAATCAATGTGATAAATTCTAATCTAGTTCATCAAATATTATGAAGCTGTTGTCATGCTACACGCTAAAGAATTATTTAATCACTGTGTATTGAAAAGGCACAATTTACTATGTTCAAATCCCATACTATACTTTTTTATTGATTGATTGATTTTATTTTATTTTATTTTATTTGTCAATTGCTTACAAAATAATAGGTATAAGTATAAATATGAGTAAGAATACAGGAAATAGGTACAAATAAATGGGGACAATAGGACAGGGATGGGAGGCATGATGGTGCACTTATGCACACCCCTTACAGACCTCTTAGGAATGGGGTGAGGTCGGGGATGGGATCCGATTGGTATAACTACCGGTTCTGTTGCTCTGTGTCACATGCACATGAGCAAGTCGCACGAGTGCAATTTACGATCTGCTGAGCTGCCCGGACAGTGGAACAGCGCTGCGTGCAAGTGCACAGTGGTTGGAAAAGCAGGTGTGCCGCGCAAAGCAGCTGAGGTTGGAAACGCAGGAAATAAAGGTCAGGTAAGAGCTTGGGTGGGTGGGTAGGCCAAAACAGCAGCAGACATAGAACCGGTTCTATGTATGCTCTCTGTTTGCTGCTCTTCAGAGCAATCGGTTCTACAGAAGTGGACAAAACCGGTAGAATCCCACCCCTGGGTGAGGTCAATAGTGGATAGTTTAAGGATAAAGGAGTGGGGGAGTTGAGGATGTAACCACAGAGTCAGGTAGTGCATTCCAGGCATATGTAAAGCATACTTTACAAATCTCAGTGGTTGGTTTCATGCAACACTATGTCACATAGGTATATGTAGAATTATATGAGGCTAGTAGTTGCTGGGGTTGGGTAGCATATAAATTTAATAAATTATTAGCAGTATTATTACTGCCATTGGATAATAATATGCAGAGTCCCATGAAAAATGCCACACAAAAGAAACACATTTTGGCTTAGTATTTTATATGAATGAATGGTATTTTCATTCACTTAGGAATTTCCATTTCAAAGTTGGAACAAGAGGAACAAGAGAGACTCCCCAATGCAGTCCCACATAAATTATTGTCCAAAGAGAGTTTCAAGTTGCTTCTTGCCTAACTCTCACTGTTTCTGTCCAGGAAATCTCTAAGGCAAAAGCTAAATATACAATACTGGCAAACTCAGGCAAATGCATGGCTTTGAGTTATCGTGGAAGGAGAGAGTTATGAGATTAATAAAATGCCTGAATGCATAAGTCAGGAAATCACATGCCACCATGGGGCAGGTCATCATGATTAGGAAGGAATGTGGCTTCCATTTAGGTGTCTGGTATTTAGCAATCACGTCCACTCCTCATGCACAACCTTTGGCTGGCCCAATGCATCACAGCTATATGGTACTGTAACTGCTGTACGTTGATTTTTGCTTAACATATTGTTTGGAACCAGCCCTTGTGGTATGTAAACTACGGTTTCTAGTTCAATGCATTATGTGAATACAGCCAATTTTGGTTCATCCAAGAAATCATAGTTAAATCACTCATGAATTCATACAGCGTGTGAGCAAGATATGAATGTAGTATTTGCTTTGCTGACTCAAGGCATGTGGAAATTGCATTTTGCTCTTTTCACCAGCCTTCCCTAAACTGGCACCTCCAAATATGGAATAATTACAAAGTCTAGGATTCCCGAGAAATCTCAGAGTTGCATTCTCAGCACATCTGGAGATTGTCATCTTTGGGAAGGAAGTTTTCTAATCTTGTTGAGCATCAGTTTTGGTGCTTCTTCTGGGAGGAAGCAATCTATTGCCTTTTAATGAAAAATAGAAGAAATACATAACACATATCAAAAGTTCAGGATGCTCTCTTATGGCATCAAAGTCACGGATTTCGATCAGCTTTATCTATACATAAATATTTGCTTGAAGTGGGGAACTACTTCAGATTCTGTTCTCCAAAATGTTTTAGTGAAAACTTGAATGATCCTCTCTGGACAATCAACAAACATGAACTTGGTGCAGTTTCTTCCAGACAGTCTTTTCTCAAAGAAATGTTCCCTTTTCAGGAACACATCAAGACAAACACTTTTATGATGGCATAAAGCTCTTAGTATAAATTTGTCAATGGTTCCATAAAAAGCCTTAGGTAGAGTGGATGCAAGGATACTTTAATAGTTGGTTGTTGTTTGGGGGATAAATCCAGAGTTTTTACAAGGCCTCTGATTAACCACCCAAAACACAGTTGGTAAGTGAGGTTGAAGGATTAATGTGGAGTGATGCAGCATGTGAGAGTCACATTACATTGAAAAGAAATGGCAACATTGAAACAATTTGTTTCCAGCATAAAAAAAGTGGCACATGAACTACTCGTTGACCCATCAAATCTATGTTTGCTTCTGCTCACATAAAACTTGGGCTGATGAAAAATTTTGTGAAGGTAGAGAAGGTAAAACTTTTCATGATTTGAGACAGATGTTTCAAAAAAAATCTGATGCCAAGATTAAGGAAGGCATTTTTGTTGGTTTGCAGATCAGATATATCATCAATGACAAGCAATTCAAAGAACTGTCAATTGGACCAGAGAAAATCACCTGGAAAGCGTTCAAGGATATCATTGAGAATTTTCTCAACTACAGAGTATCAAACTATATTCAGTTGGTTGACAAACTTCTTACAGCATACAAGACCTTGAAGTGCAGTATCTCACTGAAGATTCATTTTCTATATTCATGCTTGGGTTTCTTTCCCAAAAATCTAGGACCAGTGAGAATGAATATGAATATTTCACTAAGACATTTTCCACAATGGAAAAATGGTATCAGGGCAACTGGAATCCATCAGTGCTGGACATTAGAGAGAGATGCATTAGACACGGAATACAAACAAAAATCAGCAGCAAAACAATTTTAGTCCTGCTGAGTTCATGCAGCATGTTAGAAACATTATGCAATTAAATACATCATTAAAAGTTAATTTCATATTTGTCAAGGTTCCTATGTAATAGTCATTCTGAAATTGTATTTGTGTTCAGTTTGAAGGGGGTCTATCATAATCACCAAACATTTTTCAGGAGGCAAAACTTCTGGGGAAAAAAGTTGGCCTCTGTAATTAACATACATTTAACTGGGTTGCAGGATAACCTTGTTAAGATTTAGTCATTGGCTTCTTTGCCTAATTGTTTTGGGAAGGTATACAGAACCAGTATGAAACAAACATACTATTGGTCTGAACTTGTCTTCCCTTGTGTGATGATATCTGTTTATCTAAGTGGCATAGTGTGGATAACAACTGATTTGAGCGAGTTTGTTGGTAAGAACACCCTGGGAGGTGATCCTGGGGGGCGTTTGTGTATTGTGAAAAACACAACACTATACCCAAGAGTTGTCTATAGAATTAATTTCCATTTAAAGCTGAAATAGAAAAGGTTTTGCCAGCAGCCATGGGGAAATGTCCTGAAGACAACTTAGAATGAGTTGACAATGGCAAGGCAGAAATTGAGCAAAAGAGATGGACCACTTAAAATGAATACAGGTGGGGGGCTGCTTGCCTATCAAACTCAATGTATCAACACTGTTTTGATGTGGCATTTTCTACCAGAAAAAAATACCCCGAAAGCAGCCGTGCATGCTTATCTAAAAATGCACCCCATAAATATATACTCTGCTTATAGCAAATGACATGAGGGGAAGCAGTTTAAAAATAAAAATGGCAACATCTTAGAACAGCCAAAGATTACAAAATGCTAATAGAAATCAGAGTATTTGTTTTGAAAGGGACTTTATTTTATTGCAAAATGCATATTGCACTGCAAAATAGATCTTGCACTGCTGGGATGTTCAACCTTTTAAAACCCAAGATCACATTTAGCCTTTTGAGATGCATGCTCCAACCATTGGGCAGGCCGATGGACAAAAATCTGAATTTCTTTGATAACTCTCAATGAACATAATTCCCCACATTAGTTTATTTTTCTGCTCCATATAAAATAACCCAGCGGCTGTGCCCCCTTGTTGAAATGAAGACCTTTCGATCACATTTTCGTTGCCCAAAAGAGAAAAGAAATGATGAGATAATTAAATAAGTAAAATGCTACCCACAATAAAAACGCAGCACTTTATTGTTACATATGTATATATTTGTAACAATATATTAAAACAACATTAAAACAACATTAAAAGAAAAGCAGCATCTTCCGTCTCCCTGGCCTGGCACCACGCAGAAAAAGCAACGCTGAAGAAGCTAGAGAGAAGATTGAAGACAGTTCTGCGCGCCCCAAGAGGCATACAGTGTCGAACGGCTGGCTGCAAACCAAACCAGATCTCTCTCGGGATCTCTCCGGCCGTCAGGATCCGCACCTTCCCAATTCCTCGTCCTTTCTCCCTCGCTCCGCGCCGCCGCCGCCTCCTTTTCTCCTGACTAAAACGCGTGGTTAAACCAGATCCCACCTCCCTCTCTCAGCAGGAAAGGAGGTGGGTTCTTCGGGGTTCACCGGCGTGTTTGGGCCTCTCTACCGCCTCCCCTCGCTTCTTCTGGGAAGCGGCGATCCACGCCATCGGCGGTCGATTTTGTGCAAAGTCCCTGGGCTTTTTTTTGTTTGTTTGTTTTTTGTTTTCCTCCCTTTTTCCCTCCTCCTCGCTCTCTGCTCATCTACTCTCTGCTCGCTCGCTGGCTCTGCCTCGTCCCTCTCCCTGTCTCTTTCTCCTTCTCTCTCTCCCTCGTCCCTCTCTCTTCGACCGCAACTTTTGCAGAAATCTCTCTCTCTCTTCCAGCCCTTCCCCCCCAACACACGCACAGACATGTTGAGCTGAGAAGGTCAGGGGATCGGTCCTGTCCCCCCTCCCCGCCCCCAAGCCCCTAAATCTGGGGGACCTCCAGCCACCCCCCCCCCTCCCCACTTGACCCGTTCACTGGGCGACGACCCCGTCCCTCCCTCCCACCCTCCGCCCCCCGCCCCCTGCCCATCTTCTATTTTTGCTCCTTCCCCTTCTTTCTCCTCCTCCTCCCACCTCCTCCTCCTCCTCCTTCGGCGGCTGGTGCAGCAGCTCCTGGATGGACACCCCGGCGGCTTCCCCTCGCCCGCCGCCTTTCTCCGGGCACTGAAGCGAGATGCAAGAGGCTGGTGGCCGCTTCGGCTGAACGGAGAGACACAGGCGCAAGATGGCAGATTTCTATTGAGTTTAAAGGGGCGGCGGGGAGGGGTGGGGGGTGGGGTGGGTGGGAAGCCGAAGTCCTGCTCCGTTTTTCTTCCGTTGCCATGAATAACAGGATTCCTTGCACCGATGGCTCCCATGTACGAAGGTAAGGGCGGCTTTCGGGTCCGAAAGGGCTCGCTCTTCCTGCTTCGAACCTCCCTCCCGCAGCCGGCTTTCCTTGGGGGCGGGTGGAGGGGGAAGGAGAAAAAGAGAGGCAGCGAAAGGAGGCGAGGAAAGAGGGGAGATCCCCACCATCACATACACACACACACACACACACACCTCCACCGGCTGCCTCCCCGGGATCGGTTGTGTGTGTGTGTGTGGGGAACCTGGTTCGAAACGGCGCCGGTTCCCTCTTTTGTATGTGCGCCCGGGTGGCTTTTCCGGGGGTTCGTCTGGAACGTGCCCTTTCCCCGCTTAGGGAGGTCTTTAGAAGGCGATTCCCATCCCAGCCACCACCCCCTTCCCTTCCCGCGGCTTGTGGGGAAAGGGCGAGCACCCGTGTGTGTGTGTGTTGTGGGGGGGGGTGTCTCTTATTTTACCCCTCGGCGTCTGATTGCGGGAGTCTCCTGGCGGTGCCGGGTTGGAAACAATGCAATTGACAAGGCGAGGGTGGGGGGGGGGAGGGGCTGCGCCGCCGGCCCACCGGGCGCTCTCTCTAATGCGGGGCTCGCTCTCGCCCACAGAGATGGGAGCCCCTCTTCTTCCTCCTCCTCCTCCTCCTCTGAACCTTCCTTGCTCGTGAAGGTGCCCGTTTGGTCCAAGCGCTGCCCGAAGCCCCGAGGTCCCGTAGTTGCCGTAAGGGGAGAAGATGCCTTGCAGGTACGCGCCGGCATCTGGGGCTTCTCCGGAGCCGGGTGCGTGGCCAGATGTCAAGGAAGGATTGGGCGGGGGAGAGGAGGAGGAGGAGGAGGAGGAACCCACGCGCGATTTGTCCTTCGAGCTTCGTCCACGTCCAGTTTTTCTTTCTTTCAGTTTCGAGCTCAAGCAAACTGGGCTGGAGGTGGATGGGTGGATGGGGGGGTGGTGGAACTTGGAGTGGTTTGCGGGAGAAGATCGCGAAGTTGATTTTTCGCCTTTTCGTTGGAATCTAAATTGGGGGAGAGGAGGTTGTTTCTCTCAACACCCCCCCCACCCCACCCGATCCTCACCCGCCCCTTCTGTTGCTTCTGGTCCTTCTTCTTCGTCCACCACGGAGACAGAACAATGAATCCGGCTTCATGGAAAACCACCTTGCGCTTTTCGGTCGTCGTTCCTCTTCCCCTCCCCGCGTCTCCTTTTCTCGTTCGTTCGGGCTCGGTTTTGATTGCCGAAAATGCGGGAGAGACGTCCCGTTTAATTTAGGGCTTCAGTTCAGGAATCGTCTCGTCTGGTTCCTTTGATCGCAGCCACAGAGGTTAAAATGCGAAAGCCGGGTGAGTCTTGCCTAAGAGAGTGTGTGAAAGAGAGAGTTCTTTCTGGTTTTTTTCTGCCAGACGAAGGAGTGCAATAAAACTTAAAGAGAAACCCGGCGTTAGTTGTACAGACAGAGCCTTTTCTTCGCTTCGTAAGAACTGGTTTCTTCGGGCCTGTAAAAGTTATGATCTGAAGTCGATTGTCCTAAATGCATGGATTGGTAAATCGCTTTCACCCCCGTTCCTTTAAATCCTTTGTTGCTTGGGCAGAAATTATAGACCTAAGAATAACAAGAGACTCAGGTATGGACTTAGGGTTGCAAGATTGCTCTCATTCCAGATGGTGAGTTTATCAGATCAAAAGGTAGCCATTAGGGAAAGAAAGAAAGAAAGAAAGAAAGAAAGAAAGAAAGAAAGAAAGAAAGAAAGAAAGAAAGAAAGAAAAAGTGAATATGTAATAAAAGTGAGAATTGAAAAAGATGAAGGCCACTGAGGTTGGGATTGGGGGTGGAGGGAAAAAAACAAGGGGACAAACCCCTCTTTTGCTTTAAGAGACAATAAGATAATTATGCTAGTGCTGTTGTTAAAACTATGAAGAAGAAAGAACAAGAAAGAAAGAAAGAAAGAAAGAAAGAAAGAAAGAAAGAAAGAAAGAAAAGACCATATCTGCAGCGATTAGATCAGCCTGGCATGCTTAAAAAAATTAAAAAGGGAGAAAAAGGTTTCTCTTTAAATAACTTCCTAGAGCGCCCTCTGCTGAACACATTGTATGGTTTCTATTCTTGAAAAGTCATTTATAAATGAACCAGTAGATCTGTTAAGTCTATTTTAAATGGATTTTTTCCATACTGGAGGTAGCATTTTCTTTTTCTTGTGACTAAGGACATTGCAAATCATTTTCACCCTGCCCTTTATCCAACAACATAGAGTCTTTCTCATATACATGGGTCTTTCTCAAAACAACCTTGGCAGATATGAAGGATTAGGCAAGTGTTTTTCAAACTTGGCAACTTTTAAAATGCGTAGAATTTAACTCCCAGAGTTCCATAGCCATGCAGGGAAATTCTGGGAATTGAAGTCCATACTTCTGTTGCCAAATTCGACAAACACTGGTTTAGATTTAGGCAGAATGAGTTTGATGGCTGATGGTGAGCTTTATGGATGACAGAATGGGATTTGAACCTGTCGTTTCCTCCCGTGTTTAATACTGATGATGCTGTCCTTTGGCCTTTCCTTTTATAGTCTTCCCTGGATATGTTGGAATACAACACTTATGATTCTCAGGAGACATGATTCTCACAGGCCTGAAAAGTTCCAAACTGGGGAAAAGCTGAGGAAGTTGGTTTTCATTTGTGTGCATCCTTTACCCAAACTTTTTATAAGGCTGCGAAGGCTCCCATTTGGTTGATATTGTGGCGAGAACAGAGTCAAGATGTCAAGAGTCAAGATGAGGCTGCTTTCAATATTTGAGTTCTGATAAAAATGACCTGACAGCATTTATCCCCTGTGCCCATAGTCTGTTGCTCTTCTAAGGAAAAATCTTGTTTGAGTTTGCACTTTGCATACTTTCTCCATCCCCTGTATTCTTCACAGGGACCACCATACCTTTAGCTACAGATTGGGGATGGGTAGTGCAAGCACCCAAAAGAGATTCAACTGGGTCCAGTAGATTCCTCCATCCATGTTTTTTATAGTGTCTCTTGGATTGTTCTACTGAAAGGTAAAGATCATCTGTTAGCATCTTTAGGAAGCTTAGCACTATTTTAGCTTCACTAGCACTGCACATTTCAGAAGATGTTATTGCTCACCTTCACCTGTTTTTTTGATGTTAATAAGACATTTTTGAAATCCCCTTTAAAAGGTGGTATTAAGCACTGCAGCTTTACCTTGTCATTTTGCCTTTTAAACATTTTTGAATTTTGTACTGAACTCAAAGGCTTAAACTGGGCCGGGCAATGCATATGCAACAAAAGAGTGGTGCAAAATTCCTTATATTATAAATATGTGTGTGTGTGTGTGTGTGTGTGTATACATGAATGAATGAATGAATGAATGAATGAATGAATGAATGAATGAATGAATCTGTGGGCAAAATGTTGTAAGGTGACTTTGCTCAATGTCTCCAGTCTAGTATATTTTATACCCAGAACAAAAGGTGTATTGATCATTCATATGGGCATTATAAATATAACACCCCGGAAAGAATATTTCCTTGTAACTTACCCAGTAGGTATACTTTGGCCAGTGGTGGGATTCAAATTGTTTTACCACTGGTTCAGTGGGCGTGGCTTGGGGGGGCGTGCTTTGGCGCGCAGCTTTCCCCATCCCAGCTGAGACCTGCAGGGCCAATCAGCTGAGAGGGTAAAGAAGAGAAAACCGCAAGGGTGGGTAGGAGGGCCAATCCTGTGCTTTTCTCTTCTTTTTCCTCCCAGCTGATTGTGGAGGATTTTTTTTCCTCCTCTCAGCTGATCATCGGCTTTTTTTTTACTACCAGTTCGGCTGAACCGGTCCAAATCTGTGGCATACCACCACTGCTGTTGGCCATCATTCAGGGTTTGGATCTCACATGTTTATATATATATATTTTGCTTCATTTGTTTCCTTCCCCTCAGAAAATAAGTTCTGTCCTGTAAAAAGGTAATTCAGTGCTGCTGCTGCTGCTGAAGATTCTCCATCATAGGAAGAAGTGGAAAACTTGGGTCTTTGTGGCACTCAATTCATCCATGCAATACATTACTTGGTTTTTTGTTAGATTTTTTTTTATCTCACTTTTTGCAGGCACCAAGCAAGTGATGTACAGGTAGAATTTGGCTCAATTGTATAATGATCTGGGATTGAGGAAGAAGACAAAGTCCATGAGGGTAGTCCTCGACTTACAACAGTTCATTCAGTGACCGTTCAAAGTTACAATCACTGAAAAAAGTGACTTATGGCTGTTTTTCAAACTTGCAACCATTGCAGCATCCCCACGGTCCCCTGATCAAAATTCAAGAGCTTGGCAACTGGCTCATATTTATGATGATGGCAGTGCCCCGGAGGTCCTATGATCCCCTTTGTGACTTCTGACCAGATTCACTTAACAATTGTGTGACTACTTTAACAACTGCAGTGATTCACTCAATAAATGTAGCAAGAAAATTCCTAAAAAAGGTCAAGACTCGCTTAATAAATGTCTCACTTAACACATTTTGGGCTCAGTTATGGTCATAAGTCGAGGACTACCTGTATATGAGTGAATCAGCTTTAATTAATTTCCCCGTTTTCACGGGTTTTAAGCTGGGGATGCTCCAGAATCACCAGCAGGAGGAGATCATAGAGTCTCTAGATCAGGGGTGTCAAATTCAGTTTCACTTGAGGGCCGCATCAGAGTTGTGTTTGACCTCTGTGGGGGTCAGGGTATGTGGCCAGAATGGGTATGGTCAGCTTGACATCACTTGTGTCGGGTGCCTGTGGAGGCCCAAGCATTCTGCCAGCAAAATCAGGCTCCCGATCTCGGTTTTCAGATGGGACGGCCTCCTGCAACTCTCTGCCAGTGAAAACGGAGCTCGTAACCCACTGGCAGAGGGTTGCAGGAGGCCATCCCAGTTGAAAATGGAGATTGGGAGCCTGTTTTCATTGGCAGAGGCACCACGGGCCAGTCCTTCGCTGTTTCCAGAGCAGCCCCGCAGGCCAGATCTTAAGCGCCCCGCAAGCCGGATCTGGCCCGCAGGCCTTGAGTTTGATACTCTTGCTCTAGATCATTTTAAGTTGAGAGACCAAGAATTGAAGGGACATCTGCATGCAAAGCATGTCGCTTTCCATTGAGTTTTGATCCTTCTGCATAACCTTCACTGGATTTGGGCCTATGTGTCTGTGTCCGGAACTATCAGTTCCTTGTTGTTGTTCTGTTTCTCACTGGCTTTCTTTCCCCCAATGCTTACCATTTGTCTATACTCTTGGAAAGAGTCTGCCAACTGTGTTGAATGAGACCATTCTTTATATACCCAATCCAGAAAAAAAAAAGGCCTCTGGCATGCCTCTGGAAGTGTGGATTTGAAACATAAAGTTAGGACTTGAGAATCTCTAGAGATTAAGCAGGTAATGCATCTGGCTGCTAAAAACCAAGTTGAGGTAAGAAGAGCTGTAGTGGATCAGATTAAATGTATATCTAATTCAGCATCTGGTCCCCAGCAGATGTCAGTGGGAAGTCCCCAAGCAGAACATGGGTGCCCTAGCACTACCAATTTCCATTTTTTTACAAGTGGAATTCAGAAAATTCTGAAACTGGTTATATCTAGCCAGTATAATTAATAGACATTGCTAGAGTAATCTCTACAGCTCCGTCTAATCTTCTATTAAAAAGATGGCCACCAGTGCTTCTTGTAGATGCAAATGTATTTGACAAATTGACAAATGTGAAGAAGCACATCCTGGTGATTCTTTAAATATCCCCTCTGGGAATATGCATCTCATTTAAATAAGACAAATTCTCAGGTTCATGTTTGTTCCTTAGATTTAGCAAAGCTGGGAACTAGAAACCAAAAAATACTGTTCAGGGAATCTTGTTTGCCTTTGCAATGTATCTGCTTTGAAAACCACACACATTGAAGTGTAAGATTTTTCAATATAGAAAAAAACCCTAGCAAATGAAATACATGAAAATCCCCTTAGGTATAATAGCAGATAATGCTGTCTGGAAGCTTTCAGCAGGAGATGCCCTTCATCTGATGACCCAGTTTGCATCCTCAGGTACACACATATCCCCAGACAACAATAGAGGAATCTAGTTAAAGACATATTAGAGAATTACCAGCAACATTCTTCCTTTAATGTTTTTTTTTTCCACCCAACAAAAGACCCAAGGGGTAGATTAAGTTGGGAGATAATGGTTGTTCTACAGTCACCCATTAGTTTCTCTGGCTTTGAGTGGACCTGAATGTTGGATCTATACCAGACTGACTCTCTATTCTTATGTTTTTATTTGTGTTCCCTGGAAAACAAATGAAGCATTTGTTCAGCTCAAGTTCAGCTGATGACTGTTAGAGAAAATTACATGTATCATGAGTAAGAATTTGGAGAAGAATTTGACTGACTGGTTTATATTTTTTTTGTAGTGGTTTGACAGGGAAGAAAAAGTGTAGAAATATAGAATGGTGCTGAGTGGTTGAAGGGGAGACAAAAGAGAAATGTAATCACCAGATAGGTCTATAATGCAAACTAATCTTCACTACAACAATTTATTTGCATACCACTTTTGGTTAATATACTTCAGTTTTCCTTGCAGAGAACTGAAGAAGTGTAGAAATGATCTGGAGACAAGGGCAGAGCCAACAATCCTGCAGATCAGGAAAAAATGAATAAACCAGGGTATTAAATGAGCAGTTCTTCACCTTTTATTTATGTAGTCTACTACAGGGGTGAGAGATGATTAGGTCAGCTGGATTTTGTCAACATAGCCAAGAACTCTCAAAATCATATATGGGCAAAATATTCATTCAAAGCATGTGCCAGCTGCTAAGGTACAGAGGGCAGCACATCAGAAGCAATGAGAACCATATTAAGAGATATGTAGCTTATTGGCAGGTAGGTTTCACATGTAAAAGGTCTTGGTTCAGTCTCTGATACCACCAGGTGATGGTAGGCAGGACTTTTGTCTGAAGTTCCAAAGAGCTAATGATGCCCTCCAGTTATTTTGGATTTCAACTTTTCTGGTAAGCAGCTATCATAATGGTGATCCAAAACATTTGCTGAGAAACACGTGATCTACTTTGGATGTAGGCAAAAGTCCGTCTTACAATAAAGGAGAATCTGTGTTCCTCCTGTGATTTGAGGTTAAAAATGGAGAGATTCAGTAACGTGAATGAGGAGAGCTCCATTTGCCCAACTGGAAATTACACTTTTGTTTCTCCCCCCAAACCCAGAACCAACTTTACATATTGCTCTCTTAAGTGATAGTGCAGGAGCTGTAATACTAAGGCCAGAATTGAAAATCATCCAGTGGCATTTCTGGCTCAGCTAGGAACAAAACAATTTGAAAATGATCCAGCGTATTAAAATAATGGTATTTTAAATAATCATCTTTTGTCATTACTATTGAGAGTAATGTATATAGGATTTTGATCCATTTCACCCTGAAAGAAGCTAGTAGGCTGGGGGTTTTTTGTACCTAAAAAAAATACACTTCATTCTCTATTTCTGTATTTTGTCAAACTATTTTTTAGTATTGGAGTAGAAAAAGTCAAGGTGGATTTTCTCATATTATGAAGCTCTGATTGCAACAAATGCCTTGCTTCTTGCTTTGCTGTTATGAGTAAGTGTTTCCCCATGCACACTTTCAGTTCTAGCTTCCCCAAGTATTAACTAGTGCTTGGCATCTGATGCCATGAATCAATAATGATCCTCCTGAGTCTTATGGCACAGAACTTCTGCAAAGCCAGTAAGACTGCTGCAGGATGCGGAAGCTGATAATTGAACATCTTAATAATGCCATGATTAATAAAAAGTGGGGGTTGCCTGGCAAAAGCTCAGTTTTTCTCTGCCGTGTTCCATTTTAGGTATAAAAAAAAGGTTTGAGTCACTGTTTTTTTTTAATATTCCCTTTCCACCAATCTCACTGTGCAGAAAGGCCTTCAAGTGCCAGAAATGGCTTCATTTATCATAAACAGTATGATGCATAAGTAGATAGCAGTGCAGATGGTTCAGGGACTTTCTGAAGCTGAGTGCTTGAAGGCATGATGATCAGCGATCTAAGAAACATTCCTAGGATTTGGGATTCCCATAGGCAAGAAAAGCCTTTTGTATCTTGACAGACTTGGAGAATAGACGAAACCCAAGAAACTGCCTTTTACCAGGTAAGAATCTTAATTTAGCTTAGCTCATATAGTCTATTCCTGATTGACTACAGCTCTCTCGGGTCTCCCTAAAGCAATCTTTCCCACCCCCTGAGTAATAAGAAACAACCAGGTAAAAATGCCCCATGCGTGTATTCACTTACGCACCATGGTAGGAGGTGGAAGACCTGCTGTCTTTTATAAGCAAGGACGACAAATAAGCAATCTGTTCATTAGAAAGAGAAGGATCTTGTGGGGCAACTAGCACTGACAATTAATTTTAAATGGGTCAGACCTCTTCCCAAAGGTAAAGCGGTTGTTCATTACAGAGTTCAAGCCAGAAGCGAAGCATTTACAGTAGGAATCTTGGATCTTGTCTGCAAAAATCTGTATGATACTAGATGGAAGCAAATATTGGTTTCCCAAATCCCTTTTCAGTGGTCTTACAAATTTTTTGAAGCTCAGACTTGGTAATTCTACAGTGTCCAAAGACAGATATCCAGCTTTAATCCAAGATCAAAAGCCAAAATGTAGACCAATATACAAACATTGCTGTAGCATTGGCTGCTAGAAACTGAAGGTTTATTAAACCAAACCCTGGAAACATATCCAGGTACCAGCTCTGGGCTGTTAGACAATTCCCAATTATAGATTGAATCCCTTTTCATGAATAGGACCTACTTCTAGTAATCCTTTACTCAGAAGAGGGCCAGTTTCTCAGATGCCCTCTATGTCTTTGGGCCTGAACTATCTTCATGTCAGGATTTTAAAGCATCATGAAATTTTTATTTGAGGCTGTCTACTTAGAGGTCATTATGGAAGTATCAGTTGATTTCCAACCTTGTTTTCTGATAAAGATACTGTTATTCTTGCTTTCAGTTTCCTATGTGCAACCTTCTATGTTTGGTGGAAAGGTCTATAAGGCAATCTTTGCCTAAATATGTTTAGAATTTTGTTTCTTGGCCAGTTGTTGCGTTATATAAAAGAAGTCAGGATAATATCAGATTAGATGTGTATTGAGTTTAGTATTATCCTTACAAAATTTGGTTCACACAGTGCTATGACACTGTTTGGTTCTGTTGGGTTTGACTCAGCATGCCATTCAAACTCAGCTTACTGCACATTGATTTATTGATCTGTGGTGAACCCTACATTGTGTATGAACCTAGACACTGACTGAAATCATGTTAGAGCAAAGATGGGTAATGGGGTTAATCTATGAGCTAATTGAGGATACAAAATATTGTGATTTGCAATTTTAAAAAGATCAATGAATGATAAAGAGAATGAATTAAGAAATGAAACGAAATAAAGAAGGATGCATTATGTACTGTTATGTATGAAACCAAGATAAAGAAGAAAGATGAATAGGTGTGAATGAAGATAAGACTGATCTTGTGGAGTGGAGTTGATAAATACATGCAGAGAACTGAAGGTGTAGATTTATGGATAAAAGAACTGACGTGTAGGCCAGTAAATATTGATGTTATTTGTCATGGTTGCTATAAAAATTGAAATTCTTAATTTTATGTTGTTAAGCGAGACATTTGTTGTGAATGTTGCCCCATTTTACAATATTTCATGCCCAAGTTGTTAAGTGAATCATGCAGTTGATAAGTTAGTAACCTGGTTTTTAAGTGAATCTGGATCCCTCCATTGACTTTGCTCATCAGTAGGTTGCATCATATGACCCCGGGATGCTGCAACGGTCATAAATATGAGTCAATGGCCAAGCATCTGAATTTTGACCACATGATCATGGGGAAGATGCAAAGGTCATAACTGTGAAAAATGGTCATAAGTCACTTTTTTCAGTGCCGTTGTAACTTCAGTCACTAAGTGAACTGTCGTAAGACAGGGACTACATGTATATGGTGCCTTGATCTTCTATAGAAGGTGGGATATAAATCAATGAGATTATTGAAAAAGAGATAAACTTAAAATAAACACTGACGTTCTAGTCTGGGAACTGATTTGGCCCTGTTGAGTTGTCCATTAATCTTGTTGGGTGGTAGTTCAGTCTCCTGAATACTTGATTTAATTCCAACAATTGAGCATCTCCATCAAATGGGTCAAAACCAATGCTGTTGTTGCAGATAGCTTGGTATAGATCCATGATGGCGAACCTATGGCATGCGTGCTGGAAGTGACATGCAGAGCCATTTCTGCCCGCACGCGAGAGGTCACCCGGAACAGCCCCACTGTGCATGTGCGCGCACCCCCGCCAGCCAGCTGATTGTTGGGTATCTACTGCGCATGTGTGGGGGAGATGTGTGCGTGGGAGAGGCACATGCATGCACAGGGGGCGAGGGGCACGGGGAGGGGTCATGCGTGCATGCACATAGACGCATGGCATACATGCAGAGGGTTGTGCGTGCATGCGCAGGAGAACACGGGGTCACACACGCATTGCATTAAGGATGGAGGCACTCGTGCACATGTGTGCATACACACATACACACACACACACTTTTGGCACGCGACAAGGAAAAGATTAGCCATCACTGGTATAGATGATATATTTGAAGGCATGTCCTGGATGGAAGCTATGTGTGGTGATAAGTAGATTTCTTGTATAATGGATATTTATACATCTATTGTGTACTTTAATGGTGACATAAGGAGGGTGGACTTTTTTCTGTAATAGATCTAGGCTGAGATTGATGAAGGGGTGGAGGTTGCTAAAGTCATGATAGAATTTGATAAAGGATTTGTTTCCATGGGTCAGTTGATGAAAATGTCATCACTGAATCTCAAGTAAAGAAAGAGTTTCAGGGGGTAAGAACTAAGACAACGTTGCTCAAAATCCACATCAAGATGTTGGCATATTTAAGAGATGTGTGCATACCCCATGGTTGTGCTATTGATGTGGAGGTACATTTATTGCCAAAAATGAAATAGAGTTACTCAATATGGTGACAAGGCATGCTATTTGCCATTAGTGACGTTGTTCTTGATGGCTTTAGATCTGTTGGGAAATGCCCAGTCAAGCAGGGAGGAGGAATCAGGTAAGGAATAAGCCTTGAATCATTGTCCAGGACTGCAAAAGATCCAGGACTGATCCCTTCTCCCTCAAGCTCTATGTAACCTTCTCTTACCCAAGGGAAGGCAAGCTTCCTTTATTATAGGTTGAATGGCAATAAAGTACTCAACTTGAACTGTTCATGTGTTGATCTATTGCTTGGTCATGACAAGATCCAAGTTTGTGCAGGATGTTGGTACAAAGTGCCTCAATTCCCATGGTGTTGTTAGGGAGATTTGCCTACAGAGTTTTTTCTCAGGAAGTTTGTGGTATTTCATTGAGCTGGGAGTGCTGTTAGCATAAGATCTGATTATGGAGTCCATGAAACTTGATATTATGGTTGTGATTCTTTTAATACTTGAGACAATGGGATTGCCCAGGAATGCCTGCCTTGTGTATTTGGGAACATAGTTAGAAGATACCATGTTTCCATGTAGAAACGATCTTGTACATCCTTAAGAAAATATTTAATCATTTTCTGTAGTTCTTTCTGATATGTGGATGTGGGATCTGAGGACAGACGTTGTTAGAATGTGGTGTTAGAGACTTGCTTCTCAGCTTCCTTGACTTAATCCTCTTTATTCATGATGACAACTATCCCTCCTTTATTGGTTTGTTTGATTATGATGTTACTGTTAACTGTAGAATTAAAGGTTGGTTCCTGAATGAAATAAAAGTAACATATGATAGAAGTAAATTATGTGTGAGAATGCATGATATATTTAGCAAATTGTTCAGTACCAACCAGTAAGTATGACTAGGTTATCTATTGGGTCTTTGGCTGTTTAAAGTATTTATGAATAAACATGCCAGGAATGTATGTGATGTCACTAGAAGTATGTTGATTGGTGATCCTTAAATGCATACTTTTCTTAGATGATTACATGTTGTTGGCTAAAAAATGGAATGATTTGTAGTGAATGTTAAACAGATTGGATGGTGCAACAGGAAATTAGTATATGGGAAGTATGTTGTATCTTGTGAAGGATCTATGTTTGTTGAAAGGAGCAAAAATGACTTTGTACAACAGCACACTTCTCTACATTTTTTTTAATGCAAGTGAGAGTCGGATACATGATGAAGAACCTAAAAGTGAGTTGAACACAAAGGGAATGAGGTACATAAGTATGTGATAAAATAAGGATAGACTTAAAATGAATGGATGGATTTAAAAGTGAATGTGGATTGAATATAGAAACTGATTGGTATAAAAGAAGTATGCTAAGGTGGTTTGATCATATAGCAAGTAAAAATCAAGTTGTAAGTTAAATATGTGAAAAAACTAAGAGTAAATTTATCAAGAGGAAGACTGAGAAGATTGTCATTTTGTAAAACTGAGTTTTTGAATAAAAGAATAGATTGTGAAGTTTGTAGCATGAAAGGCAATGTATGAAGTCGTTTATTGATATGGAAGATAAATTAACATGTGGGAATTAGTATGCCTCTGTTATTGCTTTAGAAAAATGTATGTATAAGCCGGTAAGCAGGATGTATTGTTGGTTTTAGCTGCGAATAGCTGTGGGCATTTTTGTACCAGTAGATTCTGACCATCACTAGAGGACAGCAGTGGGATACATAAAATGCTAACACTTTGCTGTCATCTAGTGGCTGGCTAGATTTCTGCTGCCCAGACAGTCTTCTGGAACCCAGATCCTACATTGTGGTATCAATGATAAATTCATTGGGTGGTTTTTAGTTTGCTATACGTAGAGGGACACTGATATACAACTGGGATTATACAGCTACAGCCCTCCTCACATCAATTCTGTAAGAATAACTATGTAAAGCCTTTACAAATATAGTCAAATATATACAGAATAACTGTTATAATCATTTGTGACTTTCTGTGCTGTAAACTATAACTCTATTATAGAGTAGTTTTAGATCACAAAGCCTTCAGTTTGTATAAATCAGTTCTCCTTGTAGAGAAGAACGTTAGTATTAATATAGAATTACAGAATAGCTGGCATTTACTTATACATTATCTCATAATCAAACATGAACCACCAAAAATACAATATACAAAGATACCAACTTCTACATTTACACAGATCTAAATTTAGAAATATCAATATAATTTAAAAAGAAATATGATCAATCACACCACTGTGAAAAAGAGAACACAAGGAGCCACATATAGTGTTGATCCAAAATGTTCAGCTTGGCATAGCATGTTGTATAAATTGTTCTGGTTTGTGGGCAGAAACTTATAACTTAGCACAATGTGTGAGCCCACCCACAGAGAAATAAATCACGGTGCAAATTACAGTATGGCTTATATGAAAGTCAACCGGTGAAATGCTTGTGATGTACAACTTCAGTTAGTGTGAATCTTTATTCTCAAAAGTTAGATTTGAACAAGAGGCCCTAAAATATATGCCCTGACTCAGATCAGTATATTTGATAAAATACTTTTACTTTTTAATGTTTTCTTTGTTCTAGAAAAGATAAATGGGAAGTTACAAAACAAGAAGCAGCAAAAATAAACCAGAACGATAAACAGAAGCTAGCAGAACACTGTGTTTTTTAGCTGTCTTATTCTTAATCAAGGCCTGGAAATTTATTGGCATGATGTAACAGCGCTGGGGCAAAATTCAATAGACTTCTGTTAGATGATCAGAATGGCCTTTTAAAAATCAATAATCAGTTTTCAATGATGTATATCACTCAGAACAAAATGACCCTGTGAGAATAAAACAAGGATGGAGAACTCATGGTAAACTTCCCTTGCGTACTACACTCAAGATTTTTAAATAAAATAATAAAATAAATAAAATAATTCATTGGTTTGAAAACTATTAGCATCAAAAGGGGAAGAGGGAATTGTATTTCAAAAAGAAAAAAATGCAGTTCATAGCTTGAAGGAAGAATCTTGTTTAGCCTTCTTTAAAATGGTTGTGCTTTCTGTTTTTGTGTTTATGCATTCTTTGACCATGTTAAACATTATTTGTTCTCATTACTGTCTTCTGATAGAATTAGAGCTTAATGCAGTAAGAAAAACTGGATCCATACTTCCATGCTCTTATAGACTCTAGACTTCTGATTTGGAGATGCTTTAGATCTCTTGTTTGGACTACTGCAAACATGCTCTATATGGGGCTGCCCATGAATAGCATTTGAAAACTTCAACCGGTCAAAATGTGACTGCATGGGTAGTAAATGGGTTGGATATTCAATACACGTAACACCAATACTGTGTGAGCTCCATCGGTTGCCTGCAGTTGAATTGGGTACAATTCAGGGCGATGGTTGACACCTTTAAAGTCCTTTGTAGTTTCAGAGTGGGTTACCTAAGGAACTGTCTTCTTCCAGTTTCCATCCAGTCTGGCAAGCTGGGCATGTTACTACTTCCATCAGCCATGGAATGTTGACTGGCAGGGCGTAGAAGTTGTGCCTTCTTTTCTGTAGCCCTCTGGAGTTGAGAATGACCCTGATCTTGTTGGCTTTTTGTAAAGCTTTGATGATTTGGCTTTGTGTCCAGGCCTGGGGCCCCAAGGGTATGATTTCCTGGCTATGTTTTCATCTGTGATAACCATTTTTTCTTGACTACCATATACCAGTATATTTAATTTTGTAGTGTATTGTAACTGATTTAAATTGTGTTATGATTATTCGCTGCCCAGAGTCACTTTCTTGAGATAGGTGGCTATAGAAATTGTATAAATGAACAAAGAAACAAAGAAATAAATAACAAACCTCAATTTGTTGGATTATAGCTTGTTGAATAAGCCATGGATTTGCTAGGTTTGTATGGTGGACTAGTCCACAATTTAAAAACTCTCAAGTTCAATTTTTCAAAACATGAAGATTCAAGCAACAACTAATGTTAACAGTACCCTAAATAATTTTTTATTTCTGCCCCTACGAGATAAACCCCGATGAATTGCAAGCAAAGATTACTACTCAATTACATTGCATTATGTCCCCCCCCCCCACTTTTGTTTTTACATAAGCAGATTATGCTTTGATGAAAGAATACATTTTCCACTAGGTATGCTTAGCAGCTGCTTTTGTGCCTATTTAACAATTTTTCTATGGAGGATTTTCTCTGTATCCTTAATGAAAATGCAGAGAAAAATATTGTTCCAGAAAGATAACCATCTTAGGCCTGGAAAGAGAAATTGGATGAGGAAGTTCTATCAACTGTTTAGTGTCCTCTATATATTTATGTTCTGCTTAATTCCACTGGAAAAAAATATTTCAGATTGTCCTAAATTGATTTAAAGGTTTTAGATTCTTTTTTTGGTGAACGGATGAATATCAGCTGATCTTTGTTTAGTGAATCTTTTGTCCTTGTACCTTTTGCAAGGCATATTCATATGCTTTCTGCTTATTAGGGACAACTTATTACAATATATTTTAATTTTGGCATCAGTTCTTGGCTCCTCAGCCGCCAAATATGTTTGCTTTGCTTACTGTTTCTCCTTGACAACTTTTATATTGATTAGCTGTATATTTTTAGGAACAATCAACAGCCATTACGCACATGGGTGGTTTGTGGAATTAATATATGTAATTTTTGTAAATTGTGTGTGGTATTTGACATCTATGAAATGAGGATTTTTTTTAAAAAAAAATTCCCAGATTCAATAAGGCACAGAACAAGCATAGGTTTTAGTGCTTTTTAGGAATACAGTCCCCAAAATGAATGGGATTGGAGCTGGGAATTCCGAGGCACCAAATAGATGTAATCAAGTTAAAATAGTTAAAATCAAGGTCACTTTCTGGGAAGATCTCCAATAATGGAGAAGACCAGATTGGTCACTGAAAGAATTGCACCCAAGTTGGGCCATGGCTGGCTTCATGGTCATAGTTAAATGACTTTCAACTCAAGATTTGCATTTTAAATGTAAGTGTGACCATCTATTAATTAGAAAAGAACAAGCTCTGCTTTCGCTGTCAGAGGGCTGCAGGAGGCTGTTGCAGCTGAAAACGGAGCCTCGATGAGTGATGTTGAGCTGGCCATGTCCACCACTCAGCCCCGAAGTCAAACATAACCCTGCTGTGGCCCTCAATGAAATTGAGTTTGACACCCCTGTTCTACCATAATTCAGTTACTCTAAATAGTGTTTCAGTCCTAAGAGAAAATGTTTGCTCTTCTAATGACAGAACTCCTTTCCTGCTGAGTTACAGTTATTCTCAACTTTACATATGCTTAAATTCTTCCCCCCTTAGTTTTTAAGGATCATTTTCTGGAATTAGTGGGAAGTTTAGATGTAGCTATAATTACAGCGTTGTTTAAAGCCTTGTTCAAAGTAAGCTTTTTCTATTCATTTTTTTTTGAGTTATTAAAACTAGTCCTATTTTAGTTTCATTATATCATATTTTACTTTTTGCACATTTTGTTATTTATATTTTTCCCAAGACAATGATAATGATCTAAAATTACAATCGGGAGGATACTTATTTAATTTAGAGAAGGAAAAGAACAAATTGAGAAGTTAGAATTCTTTGTGTGGGTTGTGGAAATATACTATACTATGAAAGAGATGGGAAAATGAATAACTGAACACTTTCAGACTTACTCATGGTAATCCTGTCCTGATCTCCAAGAAATTCCAGCCTCCAAGAAATTCAAAGGCTGGATCTAAAGTTAGATGCCCAGGATACACTATGTGAAAACTCAGCTTCTTTGAGAAGTCCACACTGTGGGAAAATTGGAAAGAAAGAGACGAAGGACAACCAGTAGCAAAATGGATTGACTTGATTTCAGCAGGGAAGGGCTTTGTTAGGAGACCCGAAGGGCTAGATTGGAGACATTTTTTTCCAGAGAAAGAACATCTGGGTCCTTGTTAATAATTAACACTGATTTGATGTCAAATAATCTGTCAATTAATATATGGAATATAGTGTGATGTTGGAGTAAACATATATGAATTATTCTACCTAGAGGTTGATGTGGCAATGGTGTGGACACTAATTTGGAAATATCATTTTTAACTTAATAAAAATTGAGGATGATTCTACCATTGGGCAGAATAAACACAGTGCCAGAAGAGGTAGATGCCATAAATGTGGATGGGAGAAATTGGGAAAAGACAAGGAGAGGTACATCAGGTTCGATGTAACACTTTGTGCATACTAGCTTACATTCTTCCTTCAGGAAAGAAGAGGACTCTATTCTTGAAACAGGATTCAACTACCACTTTGATGTTGTCTGGACTTGAAACCAAAAGGATGAGTTTGGGCACCCTGCTTGGCCGTAGCTTCAGGAAGCAATTGTGTGAAGACAATTCTGATGAGAACCACTTGTCAATAAATATCTCACTAACTCACTAAATTGGTGTTGTTGCTCCATTATGACACAAGGCAATACCGTTCAGCACAAAGAAGCATCTCATAAAAAGCATATTCTTCACCCTATATTACCAGTGCCAGACATGGACACTTGCAATAAAGCATAAGCAAAAGTTAATTACCACGGCAATGAGATGTTTGAGGAAAACTGCCAGAGTGACCAGAAGGGATAAAATAAAAATTGAGATCATAAAAGAAAGAATTGGAATAGAACCAATCTTAAATTACTTACAAAGACAGCAAGTTAAGTGGTTTGTTCACCTGGAGAGGGTGTCTTAGGATTCTATGCCATACAAGGCATATACAGGAGAAGACCAAAGAACATGAGGCAGACCCAGAAGAAGATGGAGAGACAACATCAAAGACACAGTACAAAAGCATCAAATAAGAATGATTGAGGCCACCAGAAGTACAAGAACCAGAACTCCCTTGACACCTGAAGTGGAAAAAGAGGAAGTAAAGAAGAAATAGAAGTAGCTTCATTATGTTTTCATAATAAAACACATAGCTGTGAACCCATTTTTATAAGCACAATGAGGAAATCTTTTAGCATTTGACTAGACATTTTCTGCAGTCCCTTCGTGGTTCAAATATTATGCATCAGCTCCTTGATCTTGCTTGGCCTACCATCATAATGAATAAATGTCTGGTACAGATATTTTATTTTTATGGCCTCCATTTTAATCTAGCTGCTTCTTACATAAACATTTGTCTATACACGCATTAGACAACAACCCATCACCCAATTAAAATTGTATTAATCCATAAAGCAACTAGCAGCAAAAATGTCAGGCTCCAAATATCAGTATTACACCATAAAATAACCAGAGAACTAAATGCAGTGGAAAGCACTAGTAATTAAACTATAAAATTTGAAATCCAGAATACTGTAATTGTAGATTGAATTTTATGCAGGGAGGGTAGGAATACATATTTTCCTAGGAAAAATTATATATTGATACTTTCTAAAGAATCAATTCTTGTCTTTTAATAATAAAATGCTGTACTATTATTAATAATTGATTAATATTTGGATTTCGATGCTGGCTGAATCCAACCAAATGTTTTGTTAATTATCAAAGTGAGCAGAAAGAGGAATAAGAAATTTGGGGAAAAAACAAATATAGAATTTGGAGGAAAGAGGAGTGGGTATAAAAAAGTTTTGTACAATAGATTATTCTAAGGGGATTTAATTGGATATTAAAGTAGTAAAATACATTGATATATTGATCAAAAAGATAGTCATAGAGATTTATTACAGCAATTATTGGAACACTTAGTTTGCATGTGTAGTTGCATGTTTAGTAAATCCCTGGTGGTTCAGAAAGAATATTCAGCAACTATAATATCAGGCCTCCATTACATTTATTAGTACTTGGAAGAAGTCATAGGGGTGTCTCTTGGGGTAGAGAGATCAAAAGTCAAGTTAATGACTATGATTCCACATCTTGACTTTTTTTTTTGACATTCCTCCTGCAGATGCCTCTATGTCCTTAGTTACATCGATGTATGGACTGAGGTTATTTCCAATTAGGACTGTATATATTCACCCCATTTTCCATTGTGTATGACTGATATTAAGACAATTTGGTCCAGTGGTCAAAACATCAAGTTAGAAAGCAAGAGACTGTGAGTTCAGGTCCTGCCTTAGCCATGAAAGCCAACTGGGTGGCTTTGGGCTAGTCGTTCTCTTTTACCCAACTAACCTTACAGGGTTATTGTTGTGGGGAAAATAAGAGGAAGAATGTGTGTTGGATATGTTTGCTGCTTAAGTTGTTTGTGAAGATTAAAGGTGGGATATCAATGAATGAAATGAAATAATAAAATAAAATGGCCATGCTTTGATGCTCTTTGGTATAAGAGGGAAGGAAGGGAAAATGCTGGCAGGCTTTGAAGAAGGAAGGAAGGAAAAATGCTGGCAGACTTGATTATTATAACATACCTTAATAAAGTAGATTTCCAGTATTTCTGGTGGTGTTTGATTCCTGACATGGCTACCTCAAAAGGCTGATAGTCTCTGAGGGACCCTCTAAGCAATGCTTCACTAATGAACAGACTTCTACAAAGGGCTCTATTGTACTCCTTAGATGCAAAGATGTGGATGATCTGAGGAGTTCCTACAGAGTAAAGAATGAGGACTTGGCTCCAGGTTGTTCTCATCCTGCACTCAGTGTGGCAGGATGTTTTTCATCAGTAGGGCCAGTCCAAATATTTGGATGACCTGATCTTTGAGACTGAACCATGCCCTGTATAAAGAAAAGTATCCTTTATTTGATAAATCCAAATTCTAGTATTATAAATTATTTAGTATTGTATTATGGAAACCAGTTTGATTTAGTGATTAAGGCACCAGGCTAGAAAGCAGGAGACTGTGAATTTTAGTCTCTCCTTAGCTATAAAAAAGCCAGCTGGGTGACCTTGGGCTAGTCACTGTCTCTCAGCCCAACTCACCTCACATGGTTGTATATCTATAGAAAAACACCTTTGGGATGCCTCACACAATTGTTGTCAGGAAAATAGGAGGAGGAAGGAATATTAGGTCGGTTTGCTGCTGTGAGTTCTTTGTAAAAAATAATAAAGGTGGGATACAAATAAAGAAATAAAATAAAAAATTTTTAAAAAATAGGAGATGAACAAAAACTTTTCCCATTTTCTGTACACTGAATCAAAATGCGAGCAATGCAGAGAGTCCCTTTGCTGTGGTTTTAGTCACGGAACAGTAAAGTATATAAAGCCATGGACAGATTTAGAAAATAACTGGTCTCTAGAAAATTGCAAAGCACTTCTGACTGAGGCTCTATAAAGCACAAATCAATTTCATAGCACCGAATTATGTTCCTATATACTTATTTTAAATTACTCAAAGCCTTCAGTTTATTTCCTCATCAACATTTGGGGTGCCTAAAACTTTTGTGTCTTAACAGCTATCTGTAGATTCACCCCCTCCCTGATTTACCTTTCTTTTCTGTTTAAATCACGGGTCCATAATCCTTATTGTCTGACATCATAGTAGTTTCTATAGCAACAGATTATGATACTGGAACAAAGGATTCCATCAAACAGAAGGAAGGTTCAGGTTACTGTATTGGGGAGTAACAATGTATAATAATATTCCTGTGTTCAAATTCCCAGAAGACCTAGTCTGATTTCAGTCCTGTCATGTAAGGAAAAAGTAATTCAAATATGTGGTTTTTGCTCACAGTAATAGGAAGAAGTACTGTCATGGTAGACCTAATTCAGAATTCCAAAGTTCTTAAGCATTTTTAGTCACCCTCAGGAGGTTCCAGTCTCAGTATATATTTATACAATCCCTTAAAGGAAGCGTACTCTTTTGCTGGTTGTTAGCTACTTGATTGACAAAATTATTGGACATTCCTCAGCTGCCAACTTCACATCTGCCCAATGTTTAGCTTGTGTATTTTATTTTTAGATGTGGATAAGAAACATTTGTGTGAATGCAACCAATACATGTTCTGCAGACACATGAGTTGGCCAGATGGTTATATTGGGGAGCTGTGACTGGCTGACTTGTGGAGTGTATGCTTTGTGATGCTTTGTGATTTCAGCTATAAAAACATGCGGCATGGCAGAGCCTATCCATTCAGTTAGCTCATTCCTCTCTGGTATGGTGTCCTCCAGATGGATCTGAGATTTATGATCATGTTAGCTAGGACCGTTGCAGCTCCAGCCTATCTAGAAAGTTCCAGATTGGAAAAATATTCTAACAGATCCAGTAGGAAACTTTTCTTCTTCTTGACAGTGCCAGGAAATGGAGGTAAATGTTTTAAAAACAAACATATCTCAATCTTGGGGAGAATTTAATAACATTAATTTGCAATTCTATATTTTTACCTGTTGGACTAATAAAATAGTTGAAACATTTAAAGAGGGGAAGCACAGTTGGAAAGTTGCAGATGAGCACACACAGACAGACAATAGAATGCAAATATTGTAGGAGAGAACTTAACTTTACTACCAAATACAGTGTAAACACACAAGGGTCTCACACTTGGATTATGGTGCAATAAACCAGGAGGTTTGAACAGTTTGGAAGAGAGAGTGGGGAAAAGGTCATTTCAACTCCAATTTGCATCAGGAAGAAGCATTGGTAGTTTAATTGTACTACATTCTAACCTTTGATTGAGAAATGCCATCCCTTAGTATTAACAGGACTGGGGAAATCATCCTCCATGAAACTCTGGAGAAAGTGCGGTCTGTTTCTGTGGATAGTATTAAATAAATTATAATAGTCTAACTCAGTATGAAACAGCTTTTTTCCTTCATCATTCTGCTTCTGACAATGTCCAGTAAACTTACTAGCAACTTCATTATACCACATGATTACGTGTGTTTCTGCCAACAATAATGGAAATTGCTTATTTTGTGGGAAGGTGGGGCTTGGAGGCCTACAAACATAGAAGGGCAGACTGATAATATATTTTAATAAATAAAGTAGACTTTGCCAGTTAAAATGAGGTGCGGGGACACGTTAAATTATTAAACCCAGGCCTTAAAAACACCTAACTGCATCACTGCATTTATACAACTGGGATCTGTGTTGGTCGGAGGAGGATCAAGAAGCACTAAGATGGGAATGTTTTCTTGATAACTTTCTGACTCTGGAAGTCTGTCTGATGGTTTACATCTGAGTGGTGACATAAAATTTGTGAGGAAAGTGTTTGATCTGATATAAATTTTGACTAACATATTTGCGTTTCTAATGCAGCCTTAACTGGTGTGCATTTGATTGATTTTGCCTTTTAATTTTCACTATGCTGATTGAATCATAAGCAGTAGAAAAAACTTGGTTTTCATATATCAATTTCCCACAATAGAATTGGGTCATAGCACCTTTCCCCCCTGCGAATGGTAGCTGATATATGAGAAAGATCAACCCAAGATGTTGAGGACAATATGCTGGCATTATGAAGTTGTATATAAGTCTTAAGTGCTATTGCTATTATAATGAGACAGACAAGCCAGAATAAAAACTGGATAGAATTTGTAGCATTGCATAGCCTTGTCCTTTCATTTGAGAAATATCTGGAACAACTTTGAGTGTTCGTTACAGTCTGCCCTTGCATGCTGACAAACTATTCCAAATTCCCCAAATTTTTTAGTTTTGCAAGGCAGTAGCGTACTGCTCCATAGCTGCAAAACACTCAAATGCATACAGTATGTTGGTGAACTAGGTACTGTGCTGATTGATTAGATACAGTGCGGGGGAAGCTGTTTACTTCAGGATTATGCTATAAATAGATTTCTCAGCAGGATGTCATTAGACCTAAATCCCAGTAGTATCCTCTAATTAAAGGAGATTCAAAATATATAAAATGTGTATTTTCAGAAAACAGCCTTTAATATTTGGCATGCCTCTTACATTTACAGTTTCAGATTTGCAGATCTGGATTTGTTGCCCATCATCTGATTGAACTATTACTATTTTTTCACCAAGGGGAATAGCTTTTTAGGGAAAAAGGTAATTCTAGGAAAAGACAGTATATTTTACCATGAATACGTTTTAAACTAATTCCTTTTCAAG
The DNA here is from genome assembly GCF_049901735.1 of Notechis scutatus. Lineage (NCBI taxonomy): Eukaryota > Metazoa > Chordata > Lepidosauria > Squamata > Elapidae > Notechis > Notechis scutatus. The sequence continues at coordinate 60,438,718 of NC_142014.1, forward strand.
AAAAATTGTTAAGCCCCAGATCTGTTTAGGTTAAACTACGTACAAATTTAAGGCATCTGTGGATTTCATAGCATTCTTTTAAAAATGGGGTGGGAGACTTTAGTATTAAGCCTGTCCAGAGATTTGGAATGGGACAACTTGGTGTGGCCAACTCGCCATGGCCAACTCACCACAGCCAACTCACCATGGCCTATAGAATAATATATGATCTTCACTTTCATCTGTATCTAAAAGAATCATAAAACTAATGAGAGGGGGGAGAAGTCTGAAGAGATTCTCAGTCATCCAGGTCATGGTTATCCCAAAGGTGACCTGAATGACTGAGAATCTCTACAGACTTTTAGCTATACAATTTGGGATGAAGAATGGATTTCCGGGGGGGGAGGGGGAGGAGGGACAGGGGATTGCAGACTACAGGAACCAGGAGCACTACTCAGATGACTCTGAGGACACAGATAAACCTTCAAGTGCTTCAAAGACCTTCTAAAAGCTTTCAAATGAGCAGTTGTCTGGAAGGAACATAAATCCTTCCATTCCCCACTATCCTGTCAGAGCTGGTGAAGCTTCTTGGAAGAGAAGTGAAATGTCCTCAAAGAAAAGAAAAAGAAAAAAAACATAAGGAAGTCCAGTTGCCTCCTGAAAAAGCACTTTTGGGATAATGAACAAATATGGTCCCACCAAAAACACTGTGAAGAGATACTTTGGCCCTACCTCATCTAATTTCCTAACAAGCAAAGGGAATATTCCAAGAAAACATCCCAAGATTTTCAAATAAATGTTCTACTTTTTCCCCCAGAGTTGTTCCCATATTTGATTTTAAGTGCTTCTGTTTGTCATGGCTGTGAGGTCCAAAAGGGCAATACAGATGCATCTGGCCGTTGTCACCCACTTAACACTACCCAGGGATCGCATGTAGCTTAAGGAATGCTATGGACATGGGTGACCAACCACTGCTCCCCATGTTTAAAACCTATTATTTCTGACAACAGTGAAAATAGAGGATTTGACAATACTTTAAGCTTTGTTATATTGAATTAAGCTCTTGGCCTTTTAGCTAATATAATATTTACACTGGTTTCGGGTTATCTACTTCTAGGAATCTTTTCAAGAACTTTTTCGAGAACCACAGAGTTTGTGAGTTGGAGGCCAGGAAATACGTCTGTAGTTATTCATACATTTAGTGATTCCTACAAATGGGTCAGATATTTCCTAATCCTAATTAGAGATGCCAGGGGCAATCTAGACATTTCTGAATTGTCTCAGGGTTCATGAATAATAAGGAGTGGGCGTTTTCTGTGTTGGTGTAAAGTACTTCTAGAAGAAGCTTATTTGAGGATCATTTTCTGTTTCTTTTTCCTTTTTTTCCCCAACACAAGAAAAGTCCTTCTGTTTTAAAAACCCATATTCTTGGATCTTGTGCCCATCTTTCGGTTTATCTTCTTCTACTGATGTTAGCTTGTTTTGTAAAGCTTTCATTATAACTTTTTTGTGTTCTAACACATTTAATTTTTAATTTGTGAATTCCATTAGGAGCTTTGACGACTCTGTCCCTAAATAATAGTTCCTTTCCTGAAAAATCTGTGTCAGGGATCACATTCTGCATGTTGTTAAGCTCCCATTTAATACATACTAACTGATCGAGCCAATATGGGCTGGAAGCTATGAATTTGGTCAACGCCCAGATGGGACATTGTTCAAATTCTGCAAGAGGGTGGACTGATGAGAGAGGAGTACATTCTTTTGCCGTTTATTAACTTTGACATTTGGGGCTCAGCTGAAGGGTAAAACCCCTTATCATGACATGGTTAATATATCAAATTTATTTTCAGTTTTTCAATATTCTTCTGAAACTAAATAATAATTTCAACACCAGCTGTTCTCATTGTTTAGTTCCCAGATTTATACCTGCCTTTTATCTGAAGAGACCTTTAGATAGGTTCTAATACAGTGGTTCAAATTCAAGGCTTGCGGGTTGGATCCAGTCCATGGGGTGCTTAGATCTGGCCCACAGGCCAACACTGAAACAGTGAAGGAATGATACCTCTGCTAGTGAAAATGGAGCTTACTGTTTTCGCTGGCAGAGGATTGCAGGAGACCATCGCAGCCGAAAACTGAGCCCTGGAGTCCATTTTCGCTGGCAGAGTGTCCGGGCCACCACAGGTGCTCCCAACACGAGTGACGTCGAGCTGGCCATGCCCATTCCCCCTCCTTCCCTTGAGATCAAACACAACCCCGATATAGCCCTCAATGAAATCGAGTTTGACACCCCTGTTCTAGTAGATTGCAGGCTAAATATGCGTACATATGAGCACATGTATGCACATGCACATACAAGCAGAGACAACTCTGCACAGAAGCCATGAGTTGTTCTGCATTTGGTTGCGATTCAAAAACCTCTTTCATTTTGCAGCTCAATACTACTTGCCGTAGCTTGGAACAGTAAATGGACAATTATTTGTTCATTCTTTTTGTGGTTAGGATAAACAGGTCTTCAAATGGGTTTGGATGGAACTAGAAATGCTCATTGAGGAAGGCTGTTCTAACATAGGGAAGAGAATTCCCTCAACCTTTGGGTTCCCTTCTGAAACTTTGTAATTGAGAGGTAATTTTTAATGCAGGAGAAAGGAAAACTGTATTAACTTTCAGGGAGACAAACACGTTAACAATACTGAATTAATTGCATTTTAATGGCATACTTTTTAAATTAAAACTGTGTCTTCTCTGGAGTCTGCCTGCTTCTTGCTGCTCATATTTTGGAATAAAGACCATTGTCTGCTACTTATTTATTTATTTTATTTATTTTTATTTATTTATTTATTTGATTTGCCAATTGTTTACAAGATAATAAGTATAAATGTATACATAGTTGTGAATACATGAAATGGGTACATATAAGAAAAATAAAAGAGGAATAAGAGAAACAATAGGACAGGGACGGTAGGCACGTTGGTGCGCTTATGCACGCCCCTACAGACCTCTTAGGAAAGGGGTGAGGTCAATAGTAGACAGTCTAAGGTTAAAGTTTTTGGGGTTTGGGGAAGAGACTACAGAGTTGGGTAGAGTATTCCAGACATTGACCACTCTATTGCTGAAGTCGTATTTCCTGCAATCAAGTTTGGTGCGGTTTACTTTGAGTTTGTATCTATTGTGTGCTCTTGTGTTGTTATGGTTGAAGCTGAAGTATTCATTGCCAGGTAGGACATTGCAATGTATGATTTTATATACCATGCTTAAGGGGTCAGGAGCAACCCCTGATCTTGAAAAGCAAAGATTTGGGAAGGGATGTGTTTGGTAGACAGAAGGTACAGCTTGAGCAAGGAAAACAATGCATGTATCAAGATATTTCCACATTCTTGGCCTGTCTGACAAAACAGGTAATCTGTATATGGAGCTCATTTCCTTCTTTAATTCTTCAGGTTGACTGCTCTTCAGTTGAACAAAGGAATTGATTAGCAAAGCTGTTAGGTGTGAGGAGAGGGAACAAATGAGAAGCAGAGATAATGGATACAAAAGTGGCAGCTTTCTCTCTTGCTTCATAAGAGTTAAAAGACTAATGAGATGCCTCGGATACATCATTATACACCCCATCCCAATAGCTTACCAGTTGTTTTCCAATCATTGCGCTAATGCTGACAATGCTAATTGTCTAATTCCTGAGATACTTATGTCATCCTGCCCATACCAAATATATTACTTCATTGTCAGTCTGTGGAAGTGTATCACACTGATTGGAACATTTCTTTTGAGTGACTGAGTAATGAGCAAAAAGCCTCAAATTCCTTTTCACAGGAATTTCCTTCTAAGATATGTATGCATGTGTAGTCTAAGAGAGAGCGAGAAAAATGGAGAAATAGCTACAATTCTGGCTTCAGGTCATGCCAGCTGGGGAATTCTAGGAGTTGAAGCCCACACTTCTTAAAGTTGCCACGATTGAGAAATACAGCCATAGAGAGTGTAAAAACAGCTGAAGGGGAAATTGAGTACTGAACAGTAGAACATGGAAGCCCAGGAACAACAGCAGGTGCAGATAATCCTTGATTTACAACAGTTCATTTAGTGACAATTGAAAAAGGTGAATTATGACCATTCTTCACACTTATGACCATTTTAGCATCCCTACGGTCATACGATCAAAATTCAGACATTTGGCAAACTGATTCATATTTATGACGGTTGCAGTATCGCAGAGTCATGGGAACACCTTTTGGGATCTTCTGGCAAGCAAAATCAGTGGGGAAGCCAGATTCACTGACCAACCGTGTTACTACAATTTAACACATGTAGTGATTCACTTAACAACTATGGTAGGAAGATCATAAAATGGGGAGATTCACTTAACAACTGCCTCACTTAGCAACATAAATTTTGGCCTCAATTGTGATCGTAAATTGAGGACTACCTACAGTATATCTGTGTCATACGTACCCCAGGATTTGCACACTCCATAACAAGTTCTCCCATTTGGGTCACATCATATGGGATAGGCATCTTATACTCCTAGAACAGGGGTGTCAAACTCGCGGCCTGCAGGCCAGATGCGTCACGTGCTGGCCCCGCCCCTGCATGGTTTAGGAAAGATGAAAAAGTCCTGATACATCACATGATGCCGATGTGACGACACGGGTTTGACACCCCCGTCCTAGAAGAACATAAAGCCTGCAGCCTGATTCCATTTTGCCCTTAGACTGATTTCAGAAGTTTTCTGTAAGTTTTTTGCCCTTTCTCTAGTAACTGAGGCATATGGGATGCAAAACAAGTATTAGAGATGAGAGAAATTGAAGGCAGCAAAAGGGTAATATTGAGCCATCTGTTTTGGGCTATGGTCCCATGCTTGTAGCAGCCATTTTAGCCATGATTGGCCTAAAATATCGCCAGATAATGGAATCCCAATGAACTATGCTGAATCAGTGCTTCCTCCCTGTACTCACACTTTCATCCAAATCCAGACATTATCTTGCACTTTCACCATTTCATGCTGAAAGGAGCTAAGATGTTCCCCAGGAATCTGCCCATTTCCCAAAGCCAGCTTGTCTAGTGGTTAAGGCACCAAGCTAGTAACCGAAGGATTTTGAATTCTAATCCTGCTTTAGGCATGAAAACTGTCTGGGTGACCTTGGACCAATCACTCTCAACCCCAACTTACCTCACCGGGTTGTTGTCATGATGAAATTAGGAGAAGGAACGAAGGACTATTAGATATGTTCACTGTGTCAACTCGTAAAACAACTGCCTTGAGTTGTTTATAAACATAATAAAGGGTGCGATATAAAATAACTAAAATGAACTAAGCAAAGCAAATCTCCATCCGAATAATATATCCCATCTATAACGGAGAGGCCATATCTCCAAATTGAGGCCTTCAAAACTGCTGAATTAACTATTACATCTAACTGGGAAAAAAAATCTAAAGTAAGTTCTGAGACCAAGCATGTCCAACACACAACAGTCCCCTGGCTGCATGCAGCCCTAAACAACTAGTAGTATGGCCCCACAAGATAGTAAACAATATAAAAAAAGTAATGTTATTTAGATGCATTGACTATAATATATATGTGGCCCAAGGCAATTCCACTTCATTCAATGAAGCCCAGGCAACCCAAAAGTTTGGACAACCATGCTATAGACCACGGGTGTTAAACTTGCCATATCACAATGCCGTCATGTGATGTATCCCGATGTTTTTTCCCTTTGCAGAGCTGGGATGGGCATGGCCTGCATGTGACACATCCGCCCCACGGGTTGTCAGTTTGACACCCTGCTATAGACCATCATCTTTATTTGCATTTATGCACTTGGTTTTCTAAACCTGTGTTCCTTTTCTCTTGTTATAAGTCAATACTGATATCATCACCATCTCATTCTCACAAGAGAGGGGCTTCTGAGAATTCAGGAGGAACAACTAAGGGCAAGGCAGTACTTCTCTTTAAATCTGCTTCCTAAATCAGTAATTTGTGGTGGAATGTGGTCTGGATTTGCAAGAGGGAAGGAGTACATTCCAGAGGAGCAAGAGACAACTCTGCTCAGATTGTGGGAGAGAAAGCAGGTGAACACAGCTCCTCCCTAATAGTTCCCAGAGTATATGCTTTATAGGGATGTTAGCATGCTTTAGTTTGGTAAGAATCTGTCTGTTGGTGAGGAATAATACAGAAATTTGTTTGGAAGAATTGTAACATGTCTTTCTTGATTTCTGAAGCTTCGCTTCACTTTATCGAATGGTGGGGTTGGCCTCTGATTGGAGTTAACATTATCAAACATTCAAAAAATTCACTTTCAGGCAAATAGGGCTAAAAATAAAATAAGCTTGAATCTTTGAAGTGGGGCTGTATTTGTGTTTGTGTGCACATAGCTTGGGGCAATGTCAATTACTTACTCATCTTGCTGGGATGAGTTTTAGTTTCCAGCTGTTTTTTCAGTACAGTGTGAGTGTCACACTGTGAAGGGCAAGATTGAGGTAGCTGATTTTTACCTATGATCTAAAAATGAGATTTTAATAAAATATTGCAGGCTCAGGCAGGTGACCTCATCATGTGAATAAGCAAGGAAACATTAACACAGGAGTAAACTGCAATTCAGTGTGAACTAAAAGACTGATTAGGAGCAACTAAAGAGAAGAGGGGAAACTAGCAGATTCTTCTTTTAAATTAATAAGAAAATAAATGAATACTTTCAATTAGGCCTTTGTTCTTTTGAGATTCAGGTTTTCTGGGTTCTATCAGTGGTCTTTTTATTTGGAAGCAGAAACAGGACAGTGAAAAAAAAGAGTGAATAAAATGCTCTGTGGGTGATTTTAAGTCAAACATTTAGACAATTGAAGAAAGAGAATTCAATTTGCTTGGAGGAAGAGAGTTTTGCCAGATAATCAGGCAAAATGGTGCTAAACTTTCTATAAGAGGCAATTTGACCTGTAATATGAGGCTGTATTTGTACATTATAGCTGTCAACCAAATAATATGTAATAGGCCTGCATATTTCAAGCTACAGTCTTTTTCAAGTTATTCCTAGTTTGCAAAACCCACCAAAAAGAATAATCTTAATCACCTGGTCCAGTGAAATACATGTTTTAGTACAGGGCTGTCAAACTCGCAGCCCACAGCCTGGATGTATCATGTGCTAGCCCCGCCCCCACCTGGTTTAGCAAATGGGGGGGAAAATCCCAATACATCACATGATGCCGCCGTGATGATGTGAGTTTGACACTCCTGTTTTAGCATTTCTGAAACTATTCACTGTAGCCCTGTAAGAAAGAGCTTTACTAAGTGCAACATGGCCATTGGATACCTCTTCATTGCTGACTAGAGACTATGGCCCAAAGTTGGACCAGTAGCTTTCCCAGCCAAAAATCTCAAGTTCAATCCCTGCCACTCTCTTTCTAACAGATAAGTAATTTGGGGCTAGATCAATCTTCCCAATCAAATGTCTTCCCAATTGTGATTCCAATTGTTATCTATAGTTCCTAGATAATGCTGCATTAGAAGTCTGGGTGTTATAACACATCCGAATAGTTCTAGGTTGGTGAAGGCCTAGTCTAGATGGACTCCTTGGGATGTAGCCAGGTTTTTTTAAATACATGAACAGTTTCTGGACTTCAGAAAACAAAAAGAACAATAACTTAGGATACATATCCTGTAATTTGCTCAGTTTTATCTTCATAAATTGTGTAAACCCAATCATTGTGTCTCATAAATTATGGATTATGGTTTAATGTCCTTTGCGAACCCAAGTGATTCCGATTCATTTAGTAAAATATGTTTAGGTAAATGATGGCTTAATATGTGCCAAGTCAATTATCCTCTGTCTAGATGGGCTTCCCTAAACATGCACTTTTCTGTTCTGGAAATCATCATCATCCTTAAATCAGCAGGCCATCTCCTAGAGATGATGATGAGGTCTCATGCAGCACAATGGAAGATATCAGGCTTGTATGGTGGTCCAGGTGCTACATCATATATCTCTTCTAGGACATTGCCTCCTTCAAAAAGAAGCATCTTCTTGGCTGACTATGATTTGTTGTGTTATTACTGCCTTTTGTAGTGTAGCGTAGCTAATGTCAGTTGCTAGATCACACCACTGAGAATGCTGATTGGGGACAAAGGGTGAGAAATCTAGTAACCTAAAACCCACCAATTTGGCAAATGTTTCCATAGTTGAGTGGAACCTTTGTTGCACTTATTTTGATTTACACAATCTGGGAGTCATGATTTGATAATTAAACTGAATATGGGCATAGCGGGAAGAAATTTCCTATTAAAAGTATGTCTTCTATTCGTAGAAAAGGGGATGAGGTAAATCTCTTCCTGTTCGTTGACTAATTGCATATTCAGCTCATACTCTAGCAGTGAGGTAGGCTACTATTTCTAGAACATCACTCTAACAGTGACATTTTTCTTGATGAGCAATGCTACTAATATAGCATGTAATTCTATAGGTGTATGGCGGGTAGCTGGAATGTATGAACCTAGAAGTCCTCTGGAAAGGAAGGCTTCATAAAAAAATAACAATGTGTATTATAATTAATGCCAGCTGGCTTGTAAAGTTTGCTGTTGGAGAAATAGGTGCTGGTGTTTAAGAGGTGATTTTATTCCAGCACAACAAAAGCCATGGTTTGCTTTCTTTATCAAATAAACAATTTTTAACTGACACAAAGGTGCTTTTTTTTTTTTCTTCAAAGGACTACTTTTCTTGAGGAAGAAGAAGAGGAAGAAGACATTTCATTTCTCATCCAAGAAGCTTCATCATTTGACCAGATGCTGGGGTGGGGGTGGGGAAGGAAGGATAAGTCAATCCAGTCTCAACTGTCAGTACCAATCCTTCCATCCCTCCACCATCCAGTCCCAACGGATGAAGCTTCTTTGATGAGAAGCAAAACATTTTCTTCTTCCTCCTGAAGAAAAAGAGTCCAATTGCCTTTTGAAAAAAGCAAGAGACAACTATGACCTGGATGGCTGAGAATCTCCATATATATTTCTAACTGAATTTGTTTAACATAATCATAAGCAACATTTGCCTACAGGATGTTGACAAAAGCTGCTAGTTGAGCTGGACAATATTGAGATGGAGCAATTTGATATCATACAGAATCCCAGACTTTTCTTCTCACAAGATGGCTTCCTGTAGGAGACCCATTTCGAGGCACAAAAATGCTAATTTTATCAATGCTTGTTTGTGAGGGCTATTACAAATGTGAAATTTGATTTGTGGTAGCTGGTCAGTCACATTTTTGCCACCTGAGATTGTACAGCTAATTACAGTCTTTCCTAAATCACATATGACATCTAAAGCTAACCAAGTTGTTTTGGAACCCAAAGGAGAACACCTCATGGAATTTGGTGCCACAATCACCGTCTTCATGGTTTTGATTCCCACCACCCTAAATCTGATAGACTCTCTAAGAATATCCTACAAGTGATTCTTATAAGAGCCCAAACAGTGGCCTAAACATTCCATTATACAAATAGTTGACTTCTTTTATTTCAGATTTCAAAATTAGGCAGTAAAATGCAGAAGTTTAATGTCTTATTTTCTTGAAACTAAAATAATTCTGCCCTACTTACTTCTCAGAGTACAACAGGAAAGTCTCATTTACACCATGTGCATATTAGTTTATAATACAATTTATTATAGTGTGTAAGCCAGAAAATGAGTGAATACAATAATTAAGTTTGTTGTAGGAATCAGTTCACAAATTAATTTTTAACTCACCTAGCCTCCTCTCAAGGACAAATATTTCTCCCCCTGCTTTCTCCTCCCTATTTTAAATTATTTTGGTTTTACTTTCATCTCTTTAAATATCTATATACTATTCATTTTAATCTCTCTCTTCTAAAACACAAGGGTGGTCAGAGGGCTACTTTTAGGAACTGAGTAACATGATGCTGTTACTGTGCATTGAGATTAAAAAATAAATGAAACCCCCTTATCTGAATCAAACCAGGAAATAAAATAAAGCTTTATCTGCTATTTGCATCTAAGCTGCTTTTTTTTGTATCTGGGTAGCATCTGGTATTCAGAGATTTCTTCTAGCATCTGAATAACACACAGTCTAGGAGTGAAAATGCCTAATAATAAAAACAATAGCTACTACAGTACTACTGTATTACTGTAGCCACAGCCATAACTAGTTAAGTAGCACAAATTGTTGTCGCAAAAATATACACAAATGCTATTTATGGAGTTGAAAGTGGGACGTGGAATAGAAAAATAATCTTGCCAAAGCTCTGTATGAGAAACTGAGATTATAAACATATTGTCAAAATAATAAGACAGAAAGGATCAAGGAAGGCTCTTGCTAAGAACTTCTTAGCTTTCCTATCATCATCTTATAATCAAAATTCCAGCAGTATAGATTACTATCTTTAATCACTAGATTTTGCTATTATTCAGGATGCTTGCTCATATTTGCTTTTAAGAAAAAATAAAACCTTTTTCCAATTTTTCCCTCCATGGGGATTATAAAATATCTTTTGCTATTATATTGGGGATGGGTGGCTATTGAGTCCCTGTCGGGTGTTGTAATATATGTTATTACTTTTGTCTGGATATACATGGGGGTTTGTTGTTATCATTGTTTTGAATCTTTTAAAATATTAGCTGCCCACATAGCAGTCTCTCTCTCTCTCTCTCTCTCTCTCTCTCTCTCTCTCTCTCAAATCTATTTTATTTTTATGTAATATAAAACAGAATCTTAAAAGCCTTATAGAGTTCCTGCTTCATTGTCAGAATCAAGATGGGGTAATCTTGAGTTTGCTCCTCACTCTCTCCAATATTCCAGGCTAAGACAATGCTTAAGAGAAGTTGACCAGATATTAGCAGTTCATGCTCACTACAGCTCTCTGATGCTGTTCCCCTCTTCGAGTATATCAGTGACGTTGTTTTCCAGGGTCAACTGCGATATCTTTCCTCTTTTACTACTTTAATATAACAGCCTTGATATAACAGCCTTGAAAAGCAGAGGCAGTTTTGGGAAACATTTCAAGTTAAGAACATCTGGTGATTTTCCCTTACCTGGCAACCATTTGTTCTGACTCCTGTTCGACAAAGAGGAGGTATGGCAGGATGAAGAAAGCTCCATCTTAGCAAACACAGAGATAAATGAAATTATTTAATTATTGTTAAGATTTAGGAATTACGATCCCACCTATTCCCTTTCCATAAAATGGCTAAATAAGCCTTTGCAAGCCTGTTGGGTATCTTTGGCTGTCTTAAGTTTAACATTTTTTTAGGATTTTATGCAGCCAATCATATAGCATTTTTCCTTGCTAGATAACGGTTACTTTTATGTGATAATTAGTATATGTTACCGCTGTTCATAGTTTAAAAATAATTTAGAGGAAGAAGGAATATTCATGGAGGATGGTCATAAAAGAAGGCCAAAACCATGGGATCAATAATGCGTCACTTTTTTTTAAATAAGAATCTACATATGTGGTTCACCTTGCTTTCTTTGACCTTCCTCCCTGGCAGACATCCCTGAAGCAGAGAACTCTTCTGCTCTTCCATTAAAAATTTAAACTTCTTTCAGATGATCCTGTTAGCCTAAATAAAGAGGCTATAGCTTTGAGAAATCCACTAATTAAAATTGGCAGTATTTTTTTTTTGTCTTCCATTTTTTTTCTCAAAGTTAGGAAAAGCCAGGAAGCAAAGTCCGTTCTTCCAAGACATTTCCCATGTAAGAGCCCCGAGGATAGAAGCATATTTAAAATTAAAATGTACTTTTAAAAACATAAGAGTGTATCATCTAGGAGCTGTCAAGTGCTTTTCTTCTTTGAAATGTGACAACAAATCTTGAAAGCTGCTTGAAAAGGGATGTGAGAATCTGAAAGGTCAACTTCATTTCTTGAGAGAAAGGAATTGAATTATTGCACTGTTGCTTCTGCAAAGAGAGAAGGAAGGGACTGTAGCAGAGAAATTGTAATTCAAATGGCAGGGCACCTGCCATTTGCATGTAAAAAGTTCCAAATGTTCAGCTCTGCTCTCATCATCATCAATGTTACTTCCATACAGTTCCTGAATTTCTCAAGTTGTATCTGCACTTAAGGATAACCCCATCAGGAAAAGCTTCAGCTTGGTCAAGCACAACAGACAGTAATAAGCTAAATGGATTAATAATTTTCCTTGTAAAAGGCAGCTTCCTACATTCTTATTAGGTTGGCAGTTAGTATCTCTTTTCATCCCATGGATTCTGTGTTAATTGTGGTAAGTCTAAGCATCGTAATGGAAGAGAGGTGATGTTGCAGCTGTTTTTTAGTGGCTGTCTCTGCTTTGTTCCCCGCCCCACTCCCCCGTATGGAGAGCGAAGGATTTGATTGATACACAAGGTGCCCACTGTTGCTATCACAACAGACAGCTATGGTCGAGTTCTTGGTGCCGTCAGCTTCGTTGTTTGCTTGCAGACATTTCATTACTCAACTAGGGAACATCATCACATTCATTTGCACTGATGATGTTCCCTAGTTGGGTAATTGAAATGTCTGCAAGCAAGCAAACCAACTCACAGATACCAATATCTCCACAGTTCAGTCCTTAACAACAGATATTCTCCTCTGTTGAAGACTATACTGAATGCACACAGTTTAATTTTAGCCTCTGACTGGCAGTTACAATGACTTGCAAATCAAAGAAAACCACTTCGATAACTCCAGACGTAGCTAACTCGTCAGCCCATTCTAAGAGTGAATATATAACAGATCTTGTGCTTCAGGTTGGATTTCTAAATATGCAGAATATTAGTTGGCCAGGAGATTCTGTGTCCTGAAAACATAATTTTCAGAATCCGGCCTTATGCAAGTGATGTTTCTCTCCCTGAAATATTTCTTGGAGTGCCACTTTGGAGTCTCACAGGTTCGCAGCTCAACATGGAACTACTAGACCACTGGATATAGTGAAGAGATGTTTGTTTGGACCCTATGCGATTTGGAAGCCTGGCTTAACTATTCAAGATGGTTTAAATGGCCACTTTCAGCATTTCTAAAAGAATTGGGATTTAGTGATTCATGTGTGCATTTTTAAAAATAAATAAATAAGAAAATAACTGTGTGATGAATACTAAGGCAAAATTTCCAGATGACTACATGTCGTTAAGGCTTTAGGAAACCTACAATTTGTGATTTCCCAGAGCTGTTTCTTTTTCTGCAAGTGACAATCCTTGCTCATTCCTGGAAACTGACAAAAACCACTAAGGTCTCTTAACACCTAGGCAGATGTGTATTCAGTTGCTTGACAGAGACAATTTATTTTTTTACCGCTTTGAGAAAGATCAAAGCAAACTATGAACACTTTTTTCCCTGGTGTCTTAATTTACAAATCATTCTTTTCACGGCAAATATTGTTTAGAGTAGAGTTTCAGCAATTCTGCTTGAGACTGAAAAAGCAAACATACCTATCAAAAGAACTGTCAATATTGAAAGAATATCTTATTTGATTTGATGCTAAGACACACCTTTGTGCTTGGACAGAATTGTTGCTCATGGCACACATTCTGAGGTAAGGACCAGGTAACAAATACTCTAAATCAGTGTTTCTCAACCTCAGCAACTTTAAGATATGTGGACTTCAACTTCCAGAATTCCCCAGCTAAACGGATCATTAGGCAGACTGGGAAATTCTGGGAGTTGAAGATTTTCTCCTGAAAACATGGCTCTGAATTGATTAATGACCTCATTAAGTACCGGTTAATAATATCTGTGAATGATCCGCTCACAACATAAGATTCAAAAAGGAAAATAAATGGACATTTATGTTGACAAAACCACTCAAAACAATTTGGACCAGTTTGCTCTCAAGTCCTGCCCTGTTGAAAAACCAATTGAAATGTATACAACACAGTGGTGGTATTCAGCAGGTTCTGACCAGTTCTGGAGAACCAGTAGGGGAAATTTTGAGGAGTTCAGAGAACCGGCAAATCCCACCTCTGACTGGAGATTTTACAGTATCCTTCCCCTGCCATGCCCACCAAGCCACGCCCACAGAACCGGTAGTAAAATTTTTTGAATCCCACTACTGATATAACAGCCTGTTTCACTGATGGAAATCATGTGCAGATTTATTCAATATTGTATAATGATTCTTTTGACTGTTCCCGTTGCATAAAATGGCCAAATTTGTTGACTTGATAGATTCCATACATTGGAGATATAGCCAATAATAACACATAAACATATAAAGCCAAACCAAGTGGCACTACTGTACTAGGGAAATTAATTCATAGTTAACTTTTATGAATAAATTATTGAACTGCATTTGTATGTATGAGCATCTTTCCAGGATAAGGTCAGAATGGAGGGATTGATGTCATGGCTCTAATTGCATAATTAGCATGATTTTCATGATGTCGTGACATGCATGACATCATGACATCACAGTGGTGTCTTCTATGCATTTAAATCCATGGCAGCAAGATACTTATGACTAAGGGTCATTTCATTATAGCTAGTGACTGGTTTGTCAGCTGAGAAAGGCTGATCCTATAACCGTGGATATTCAAAAAATGAGTAGCAACCTTGCATGTTACAGGGCAATAGGATTCTACAGTAAATTAGTAAGCAGAATAAAAATGTATAGAGTATCAATTCATTCTCTTAATTGTACCTTATTTTAGAAATCTATTAATAGTAAAAACGTTCTGATATAGCATTAAATCTAAGTAGTTTGGAAATGCTTCTATTATTATTAATTAAAATTATGCTAACATTTTACTTCACATCTATTCTTTTGGTGTCAACGTAAAGAAAGAGCAATCATATTATTCTTTCCGCATACTGTTTATTTTTAGTGCATTCTATTCAAGCTCTTTAATTTCTTCTCTCTTAAATATATTGTCCCAAGCTACTTAAATATTTTAATGCCTATTTTCCACACTTCCAATCCTGCTTAATGAGTATTTCTAATCCCTAGTTGTTTCACACCGATGAACCAGTGTGCCAAAGGCAGAAATGGACAGCTTGTTACTTTTTCAGTTTGGCTATATGGCAAAAGCTTAGCTTTACCACTAAATGCTGTATTTTTTAAACTTCACCTTTCAGCAGTCCCAGAATTCACCAGTGAGCAACACTGGTCTAATGTAAGAGCTGGGTCACTGAGTTTGCTTGGGATGTTGATAAGAATGAAATGGATCTGGAAACTTTCTGATTACAGTCCCATTAAACTAGATTTGCATACAAGGACACTTATTTTTCCTAGCCTGGAATACTTGACTGCGTAATGAACTCACTTTGGAGGTATAAAGTGCACCAAAGAATTTATTTATTTTATTTTATTTATTTATTTTTGTCAATTGTTTACAAGATAATAGGTGTAAGTAAAAACATAGTTATGAATACATGGATACATATAAGAAAAATAAAAAATATATAAAAGAAACAATAGGGCAGGGGCGGTAGGCACATTGGTGCGCTTATGCACGCCCCCTACAGACCTCTTAGGAAAGGGGTGAGGTCAATAGTAGACAGTCTAAGGTTAAAGTTTTTGGGGTTTGGGGAAGAAACCACAGAGTCAGGTAGAGTATTCCAGACATTGATTTATGTATGTGTATGTATGAATTATGTATGTGTTTTTGTCCAGCACCATACCCCTTCCCTGCATTCTTCTTTTAATTATTGCATAAGCTTAAGGCAAGGAAGATAAAAATATAGCATAATACATACCCCACAAACATACCTCCAAGTTTCAATAGATTTCAATAGATTTCTAGTATTACACTAAGTAGCTTCATTATAGCATAATCTTATGCATATCTATTAAGCAATAAACTAAGTTCAAAGTGCGCTGTAGAGCCACATACACTTCTTGGTCTATTTTTATACTGCTTTCGATCTGAATTTCAGACACTCTGCTCATGATAAGTTCAGACTTCTGGCAAGAACACAATTTTGTATTCAGAAAGAAGAGTTGCCCCTCAGTGGGCAAAGGAAGCAACAAGTAGAAGGAAGAGGCTATCTACTGGGGTTTGTCAAAATCCTGACAAATTGTTCTTACAATAGAATCCCCCTGAGCTGCAAAATCCAGGCAACCACTAGATGGTGGCAGTGAGTTAGTGTCTTCTGCATTGTTTTTTCTGTCTTCCAGTGATCCTCCAGAGTTTTGGAAAGCATATTTGGTAGCTCCAAACAAATAAGAATAGGGGGTAGTGGTGACAAAATATTTCAGAAAGGAAATTCAGGTTTCAGATACTCTGTAAGGCATTGTAGGATGTCCAAGGTATCCAGAAGCCTGATAGTGTCTTTTCAGACTTTTATTAAATGGAATATATTTTCATGAATTACAGCTCACTTTATCAGATGCATGGGAAGGCTATACTGATGTGAGATGTAGATTGGGATGGGAAGACAGATTATCAATAACAGATGTAGTGTGGTTAAAAACCCACTAAGATTTTAAAAAATAAAAAAAAATTGAACTTCAAAATTTTTCCACTCAATTGTGTTGGTGAAGTTATATACACTTCACCAGTCTCAGGGCATTGAAGCTATAGGACCTCTGGGAGGGAGTGACTATGCAATAGTATTGAAATTTAACATTATGAGAGCACAAGTAATAGGAAAAAAAAGTCAAACTGGAGTCTTGGACTTTAAGAGAGCTGATTTCAATGAAGTTAGAGTTTGGGAAGGATTCCATGGATGAGAATCCTCAAGGGGAAAACAACTGAAGAAGCCTGGGAAATTGAAAAGTGAGATTTCTCTCTTCATAGTCTATGTAGATTCTCAATCATCCAGGTCATGGGTGTCCCTAAGGTGCTTTTTCAAGAGGCAACTAGACTTTCTGATAGTCCAGCTGCCTCTTGAAAAAGCACCTTTGGGTTCTCTCCCCATAGGAACACAAAATATTAATACTAAGACCAGAAAAATGGTGGCAATGAAATATGCTCTTTGTCCATGCTGCAGTCTTGACAGACTGTACTTACCAAGGAAAATAGGTGGATGTGGACTGTTGCAAGTACACCAGACAGGTGAAAGGAAGAAGGGCATTGAAAGAATATCTGAAGAACGATGAAGAAGTACTGAAGCTATGAAGACTTACTGGAGAGACCATGAACAAAAGACATGATAAAGCAAATTATCACATGGCCAGCGCATTACAAAAAACCATAGCTGGTAAAATAGATAACAAAAAGACGTGGCAATGGCTAAAAGCACTAAAGTTAAAGACAGAAATAAACAGAAGGGCTAACTATAGCTGCACAAGATCAAGCCTTAAGAACAAATGCACGCAAAGCCAAAATTGAGAAGGCAGCAACAGACTGCAAATGCCACCTCTGCAAAGAAGCTGAAAAAACTGTGGGCCACCTGGTTAGATGTTGCAAGAAGGTTTCATAGACCAGCTACAAACAGTGCCACAACGAAGTAACAAAAATAACACATTGGAATTTCTGCAAGAAATAGTTGCCTACAAGCAAGAATAGACAAAAGTAGACAAAGTAATAGAAATAGACAAAATAGACAAAGTAATAGAAACTGAAGGTGCTAAAGTGCGTTGGAACTTCAGAATTCAAACAGAGAAGCACCTGCCACATAACACTTCAGGCTTAATAATTGTCAATAAGAAATACAAAAGTGTCTGGATAGTGGATATTGCAGTACCTGGAGACAGCAGAATAAAAGAGAAAGAAATGGAGAAAAACACAAAATACAAAGATTTGCAAACAGGAATGAAGAGCAAATAGCAAGTGAAAAGCAAATACCAGAGAAGAGTAACAAAGGTGATAAAGGGCCTGGAGATTAAACCATATGATGAGCAGTTAAGGGAACTAGGTATGTCTAGCCTATCAAAGAGAAGGTTTAGGGATGACATGATAGTCATCGTCCAATACTTGAGAGGCTGTCACAGAGAAGAGGGATTCACACATTCTCCAGAGCACCTGAGGTCAACAGAAGAAGTAATGAATGGAAGCTCATTAAAGAGAGATCCAACCTAGAATTAAGGAAACATTTCCTGACATAACATTTAATCAATGGAACAGCTTAACTCCCTGAGTTGTGGTGTTCCATTGCTGGAGGTTTTCAAAAAATAGACTGGACAACCATTTGCTTGGGATGATATAAATTATCTTGCCTTGAACAGGGGTTGAAGTAGAAGACTCCCAAGGTCCCTTCCAACCCTATGATTTTATGATTCCAAAAGTAGAACTGTGGCAAAAGAAAGAAAAAATGGTATCAGTAGTATTAGGCTATCTTGGGTGTAATCCCAAAATATCTATAGCACCACTTGCACATCATCATTACTGCCAGAATTCCCATCAGTGAATTGCAAAAGGCAGCTTTACTTGGAACAGCTTACATCATGAACAATATCTTCAGCACCATCAAACAACAACCTCTACCTTTCCCAAGGGAAGGACTCGATAGGTAGATAAAAATGCCAGTCCAAACATCATCTTAACTGCCATGAACCACAATAATAATGTAGAGGGGAGGTTTTGTGTGAAAATGGGTGGGGGGAATGTCCCTTTGGGGCCATAATGCATTTAATTAATCATCTATTTGCTTATTTTTATTTATTTTAAAAATTGGCAAAAGTTAAAACTGATTCTCAAGAAGAATAAAACGTGTAAAAAATTTAAATGACAAAGAATGTTAACATTTCCTTTTTCTGTAGTTGCTATGTAGGACTTTTTTGTGACACACTAAACAAATGTGTTCGTGGACTGTGCCAATTGAATCTGCTGAATGAATAGCTGTCTATTCCCTTTTTAAAAATAAGAAATCCCTACACACACAGTGGTGGGATTCAAATAATTTAACAACCGGTTTTCTGCCCTATTGATTTCTTCCAACAACCAGTTCACCAAACTGCTCAGAAAGTTAACAATTGGTTCTCCTGAAGTGGTGCGAACTGGCTGAATCCCACCACTGCCTACACATAAGAAAGCTAGTTGTTAAGTAGACTAATGTGGCATTTCATAGTCCATTTCATGCATGGGTTTTGTGCTTGCCACTCTTGTTCTGCTGCTGCTGCTGAAGTTAGGGCCAGAAAATAGCCAACTATCTGCTGCTTGAAAAGAGAAGCTTGGATAATGACCCTAGGCACACAATCTGTAACTGGCAACTTTAATCGTATCTCTCCAGATCCATGCCTGACAGGACTGCCATACTGTTTGCTTTGCTATCTGCACGAGAACTGTTGTAGTAAATCAGGTCTCTGCTGTTCACTTAGGTCTTAGGACATCCAGAAATGCACCGGTATGGGATGTAGGCCATGGGAGATAGGAACTGGTATTCAGAGTAACCATAGCCTAATCCATGGGCAAAACATATTTTCTATTATTTGAGAGGCTGATTGAAATAATCCATCTCCTGTGCACAAATATGAAACATTTCACTTTCCCTTTATTCTGAAAACAATAGGCCTCAAATAGAAAGCACAGGTGTCCATTCTCAGAAAGGTCACTTACTTTGTACACAAAGACACAGTGCTGTGTTTGATAGCGATTAAAATGGTTCTCAGAGGAGCTGAGTTAATTAGGGTTTTGTTGATATGCCGGGAGGGGCTAAAGAACAGGCAGAACCAAAAGGACACTATTACTCAGATTGGGGGGGGGGAGAAGGATTTTGCTTTCTGACGCAAATGTTGGTTATTACTAGCTCTTGAAGGCCACCCTACCCAGAAGAAAATATTATAGTATGTAGACTATGAACAAGGAGTTCAATAGCCTGGTGCTATTATTTGCAACAGTGTCTAATTGTATGGGAAAGTGAAAGCTAGATTCTAAGGCAAGATTGTGGTGTGTGTCAAAAAGTTAAGATGGTTTTATGAGTATTATGAGACCTGCGTAAAAAGAGACGGAACTTTGGTTGCCATCTTGATTTTTTGTGACTTCACAGTATAAGACATTTTCAAAGGACTAATGTAGAAATCTGTTTTTGAATTTTATAAGTCTCCCTCATTAGTTAAATGACACTAGTTTTAATTGATTTGCTGTAAATTTTAACCTGAAATAAGATTGTGATTTTCATCCTTGCACTAACATGCCAAACATGCCAAACTTGCACTAACATGGCAAACTGTGCTTAAAACAACCCTGTCCGTAGCCCATAGCGAATGCTATTGATTGTCAGAATTATAGAAATTGAAGTTGAAGAAAATACTCTACGGTTCTTTAAAAAAAAATCCTCTCTATTTCAACTCCTCCTTTTTATACCAGCTAGCTTTGGTATTTGGTAGAAGCCATGATGATATCATATGCAGTCAGTTGCCTCATGACATGAAAAATGTCCAGTTTATTCACCTCAGTGGTGAAAGACCTCATGACATGTGATGTCATTTCACTCCATTGACTCCATGTCATCTAATTTCTTCTAAAAAGTTCTTTCTTAGAAGCAACTTTGGGAAAAGTTTTCATAGTCAAGATATATTTTTATTTTTTAATCAGAATTTCTTACTAATCCACTACAATCACCCAACAATTTACCCCTTCCTTCTATCAATAATATCTTCAACTTTGGAAAGTATTAGGCTGGTCACTATTCTTTCCTAAGATTATTAATCTTCACTAGTCAGAAAATAGCCTTTGTATTCTCCTATCATTTTTGAGCAATCCAAGGAAGTAACTCCATTTAGTTGTCTTGTCTTCTATGTTGAATACCACAATCCTGTGTACCAGAGTGTCAAACATGATGTGCTCTCAGCTGTGTTGAAACTGCAGTTCCCAGAATTCCAAGCCAACAAAGCCATCATCATCTTGTGCCGCCTACAAATTCTGGGAGTTGAAGTTCAAACACATCTGAGCATATTGAGTTGAGAAAGGTTGCTGTGAACATTCCTACAACTTGCTTTGTTTGGTCCCACTTGCAGTCAGAGCTGACAGAGTAGCAAATGTATGAAAGGGTGATCAATTCTGTGGCAAGAAATTGCAATGTGGGAAAATACTTGCTATATTTGCTGCTCCAAGCCTCTGTTGGCAAATGTCTGATGGAAAATAGAAGTTGACTTCCCTCAGGATGAATTCTCAGAGGGCGATTTGGGCATCAGCTGGTGCAGTTTGTACAAATCTGTCCCATGTACTAATTAATTCTCCAAACACTCTTGTGTGTCAAACAGCTATTATGAGACACCCCCCCCCTCTTTCTTTGAAGCTGAAAACACACTCATAAAAGTTAAACCATTGGATGGAGTTGAATGCAAAATCAGTGCCAAGCTTGCCCTTTAAAGACTATTTCTCTGAATATAGAGCTGGTCTTAAGGCATGATTAGCAGTCTGTAACTAGGTTATATGGGGAATGAATCTCTGTTGTGGTTTAACAGGAAGATAAAATAGAAAGTGTGTCATCCACATGAAATAAGATGGTTATTAGGCATGCAGAGTGCAGTCAGTCAGATAAATAGATATTATATAACAAGGAAAGAAGGCTAATGAAAGGAGTAAACACCACCACACCCAGTTGGGCAGCATATTTCTATAAAATAAAAATACTTGCTCAGAGCTGGATTTCCACAGAAATAACCATGTGCCCCATGGTGGATAGAATAAAAAAAGAATCACAGAGACGTGGTGCATTATATAATTGTCAAAAATAACCATCTGCATTTGGGTGCTTATTATTTCCCAAAAATTATGTCACCTTTTAGGTTTGCCACATCATAAACTTATTAAAGAAATGTGACAGAAAGTTGGATTGAGGTAGGGTTATGCCTTAATTCAGCACTCCTTTTCTTATAGCAATACTATAATTTGAAAGTAGAATGGTTATTACATCTAATGAACACAAGTAATTAATTTTAAGTTCAGAGTAGAAGTTGGAGTTTTGAATAGTAAGTAGATGACTAAATGGAGTATAAACCATTGAGTTCTAATTTGGTGGTTGAGCAGCACAGAGTAGCTAAGACCACAACAGTCCAGATGGCTACTAGATGGTAGCAAAAATTACAGAAATCACTAATACTTTGTTGGGATGTAATGGTCATCCAGTTTTTTCACCCCAGTCTCATGGGTCTAAATACATAGGGTAATGGGAAACACAAGAGATTTCCTTTCTATCTTTCTTCCATATTAGGAAGAATCCTAACTTTAACCTAAGAGAAGCCCACAATGTCCTTATGTAGCACAAGTAAGAAGTGCAATAGATGGGTTGATTCAAAAGTTGATCCAAACTGAAGCAAGAAGAACTGTGAGAGGCCTGCTTCCATTTCTTGCTCTCCTCCTGACTTCACCTGATGCAGCCTTAATGCTACCTGTCGGTCTCATTCGCAAACAGGAGATTGCAAAGGAGATTAACTTTCTGCAAAGTCCCTTTTGTTTTAATTTCCTAATCTCCTCCCTGATTTAGTACTTTATCCCCACAGTTATCCTTCCTTCCTGCCTTCATTTATTTTCCTTTTCCTTTGATACCAGTTGAACTGTAAATCAATCTGTTCAATTGGTATCAATCAGTTCAAATTTAACCCCAAGCCTATAAAGCATCTGAAACATACTGGGGAAGTAACTTGTGAAAAAGCTATTGAGTCTTTGCTTTTATAAAATTAAAATCAGAGATTGTAACTAATCTGCAATGCATAGGATATTCAGGGACTCATATTTAATTGTACCACTTTATTGCTCCTTTCTGATTGTTCTAAAATTTAGGTAGCATTTTTTACTATTTTGTAATAGTAAAAAATTATTTCGATAATTTTCATCACAGTGCCAACAGTTGTCATTTCTAAACTGTACCAGTTTCATTCCCATAATTTTCAACACTAACTTTCATGCTGACAGCTTGGGAAAGACTGCTCTAGCAGAAGACTGAAGAATAGTGACCTGCCTACTGTTATTCACTATTGAGCTTTAGGTGAATTGAGTTTACAGCAATATTACTTCTTTTTTTGTTGTTGGTCTTTTAATGATCCTGTAATCCCTTGCATTGGGGTGGAGTTGATGCAATTGATTGGAGCTAAGTGTGTACTGGCCAGATGCCCTTCCAGTCACCAATGCAGAGTTCACAGCTGATATTTATTCATTGTGCCCAGAGAGAAAAATACCTACCGCTATGTAGGATTGAACTCACAGCCTCCTGATTTTGAGGCGAGAACTCCACCTCTAGGCCATTAACTGTACCACTCTTATAGCAGAATTACTTGATGGCACATAATCAATCAAGACCAGATCTGGGATGCAAAATCTAGGCAGCCACTAATGCCAGCCAAAAAGTCAGATTTTCTGAATTTCAGATATGATTTAGCAATTGCCCATATTGATATGGGAAATGGTGGCCGTTTATAATTAAGGAAGGTGTGACTGTAAGGCAGGGATGGGGAACCATGGCCTTATTAATGCTTATTAATAACCCATACTGGTTGGCTCAGGAATTCTGGGAGTTGAAGTCCACAAGTCAAAGGGCCATGGTTCTCCACCCCTGCTGTAAGGGAAGAGCAAAACTAGAGTAAGATAATCTGCATTTTGGGTTGGAGGATCCTTGCATTTCCCCTGTTGGAGGTCAGTTAGAAATGGAATTCACTTGTGTCCTCCTTCCTGCTGGGGCTGTCAAGCTGGTATTGGAAACCCCAATGTCAGAGGAGTGTCAAGGGACCTGGTGGGAGAATGATGGGAAGATTTCTCCCACAATATAAAACATATCAAATATTTGGACCATTGGGAAATTGGATATAAATATAATCTCATTGTGAACGCTGGCAATAAAAATAGCAAATTAAAAATGAATCATGCAAAGAGCAAGGCAGTGTCTCTTACTCCAGTTGCCTAAGTGGAGTGCTCTGACTGCAGGGGCATTTGTAGCAAGGAGGTTTCACCAATGGGATAAAAAGTGTGCCAGGGTAAGGATGTGTCAGGACGTAATGTTGCAAGATCCATCTCTTGAGTACTTTGGTATGACAGCATGGCGCAAGCCCAAAAAGGATGGGGTATGATGTAGTGTCCCTCCGCATATTTTGTCTCTCTACAGATGGTCATATCTAACCAGCTGATAAGTTTGATCTATTTCTTATCTTGCCACAAGTATTGTAACAGACTCCTTAGACTTAGTTGCTATTGATCAAGAATTCCCATAACCCCTTGCTCAAATGATCCGGATGCGAAGCAACTAGTTAGCATGATCCCTAAAGAAAATCCATTCAGCCAAGCCAAAATATATTTAAATTTCAGCATCAATAATCAGCAATGGTACAAATCACACCTATAAGAAAGCTGATGCCAGGGAAATGTTACTGTTTCTGAATCTTGCTTTTCTTCAAACGTGATTTCAGTGGTTTGTGTTGTTGGCATTAATAAGATTTAAAAAATGTACTGAAAAACCATTTGGAATGATCAAGGTCTCCATGAATTCTACTTAAATGTTTGGAGCTAGGATTAAATCATCAGGAAATCGCAGCAGGAATAGTTTTTCGAAGAGCATTTCTAATCTCTTAACAGCATGGGGGCAGTATACAACGAGGCCTCAGCCAACTTGCTATGGCCAACTCACCATTTCCCCCAAGTCTTGCAAGGAAGCCACTGTGTGTAGCCTTGGGAAGAAAGCCTCATGCTTGCAATTGTTTTTTTAGTTTAAATATTTTAAAAGCCTTTTTTGCCGCTCTATATTTTTATTTAACGGATTACCTCAATGCAGATGTGCAGAAAACATATTTATGAAGAAATTGGGTGAAGTATGCTGGGAATAAGTTAATTGATTTGTTCCAGATGTTTTGGCCCACCATTCTCACAATCATTTGCTATGGTATGCTGACTGGAGTTGAGTCATACAATGAATCATAGAATGGAAGGATTGAAAGGTATCTTGGAGATTATCTAATCCAAACCCTGCCTTTTGCAGGAATGAGCCACTATTGCATCTCAACAGATGGCTATCCAGCCTCTGAAATAGCGTCCATCTCCCAGGGCAATCTCTTTCATCGTTGAACAGTTCTTACATTAGAAATGATTCCTGCTATCTAACCAAATCTACCTCTTTGTAATTTAAATCTAATTTTTCTTTTTCCTATCTTCTGGAACAACTCTGAACAATCATATGCCCACTCTTACATGGTGGTGCTTCAGATGTTTCAAGACAGCTGCCATATCTCTCCACAGTCTTCTTTGCTGCAAACTAAGCATGCTCAGTACCTTCAACTGTTCCTTTTAAGCCAGGGGTATCAAACTCAAGGCTTGCGGGCTGGGATTGGCCCACGGGGTGCTTAGATCTGGCCCGCGGGGTCATCCTGGAAACAGTGAGAGACCGGCCTGCAGTGCCTCCACCAGCAAAAACAGGCCCCCGAGCACCATTTTCACTGGCAGAGGGTTGCAGGAGGCCTTTGCAGCCAGAAACGGAGATCAGGAGCCCGTTTTCTCTGGCAGAGCGCTTGGGCCACCACAGGCGCCCCTGACATAAGTGACATTGAGCTGGCCACATCCATTCTGGCCAGACCTACCCTGGCTCCCCAAGGTCAAACACAACCCTGACGTGGCCCTCAATGAAATTGAGTTTGACACCTGTTTTAAGCTATTCTTTCCAGGCCTCTTAGCATTTTGGTTGCTCATTTCTGGTCCTGCTCTAGTTTGTCAATAGCTTTTAAAATGTGCTGCCAGTTAATGGAAGTTGTTATTATTTATATTCTGTTTTTCCTCCTGGGCCTCAGGTCAATATATATCATCTTTCTGAGAAAACCTCTATGTCTGAAAGTGTATTTGAATCTGGGTCACAATAGATTTAATTGAAATTCAAAATGTTTGAAGAGCATCAGACTGCATATAGCTTACACAATTAATATCTCGGTAAAGTAAGGATGGGAATAGTTCATTAAACTATTCCTTTGTCCCCAAATTTTCCAGTTGCCATACATGGTTAATCATAACTCTTCTATCTATTCTCTGTGCCTTAGCTTGCCAACTGTTAACACTTGATTGTAACTTTAATGCAGCTCTTAAGACAATTAGAACTCTGGGTTAAAAAAGAAAAAGACAGAAACCTTATTGAGCTGATCTTTATTTCTTTAAAAACAGATGCTTTACAAATGTACATATATATTTTAATTTCTCCAAATTGTATCTGTTCATATTTAATTCAAATAAAATTATAGAATCAGATAGTTGGAAAGAGCCATTTAGGCCATCAAGCCAAACCTCTATTCTGTGCAGTCCAAATTCAATTAAATTCAGATTAAAGCATCTCTAATCAGTGACCTTTTAGCTTGAATGAAGAATAGCTTGTCACCTCCCTTTGCTCTTAGATTTTCAAACATTCAGTGGAATCTGCCTTTCTGTAACTTAAGACAATTATTCTCCCATCCACAACTCTGGGGTGATTTAGTGTGATGTCACTTCAGGGACTTGAAAAGTGGTGTTTCATATTCTTTCTCAGGTGACCTTTGTTAAGGCTAAGCTTATCCAAGTTTGTTCAGTCACTCCTTAGAACAGGGGTGTCTGTTCTAAGCTGGCTGAGGAATTCTGGGAGTTGAAGTCCACAAGTCTTAAAGTTGCCAAGGTTGGACACCCCTGCCTTAGAAGATAGCATCCAGTCCCCTGATCTCTTTGTTGCGCTGCTTTATGCAATTTGTTCAACTTTCTCTGAATCTTTCCTGAAGCCTGATACCCACAATTTTTACACAATCAGATGTCAAGTATTTTCCCAGAAAGCGTGGGAAAGGACGAGAAAGAATACTAAGCAGAACCTATGAAACCAGTCATGCTTATGGTCTGCTGCTTTCTTTCTCTAGGGCAACTATTAAGCCCTTTGTCCATGGATCCTTCGTTATATCCGCTATTTCCAGATTGCGTCAGCATAGAGTGGACCCATAATTTATTTTAAGTGAAACTCTGAGGTTAACACAACTCCAAAGCAATGAATGCCTGCCATGTTTATTTTGGATGAATAGCATAGCAGAACTTTGGGAGATAAATTGCATCTGAGGAAGAAGGTAGTAAGTCAGATTTAAGTGCCTTAATGGTAATTATGTGAACTACCCATGGTTCGACATGCAGTATGAGTCTTTTCTATGCATGTTGCTATCATTTGTAAAGGAATTTTATTTCAAAAGAGGGGGAAAGGTCATTCAGTCTGTGCATTTATTGCAAAATAACTTTAACAAATTATTATTTTTAGTAATATTCTAGGGTAAATAGAATGTACGAGTAAAGATTTCTGGACAAGAAGGCACATTTCTGGCCATAACACTCAGCATTATCTGCCTGCCAATTTTATTTAGCAGGGTCTATAACTGATCAAGGGTTCTAAGTTAAAAAGATTAAGCTAGTTACTGCCAGCTTCCCTGTTTATATTCTCCATTACTGGGTTGTTTTTGTAAGGAATTAATGTGGAATGAGTCTTATATCTATCACATTTTATTCTTGGAAAAAAGGCAAAATTTAGCTTTATATTTATCTATATGGAGGACACCCATACTATTGAGATTGCTCAGGAATATCCAATATCTGACTGTTTCTTAACCAGAGTCAACATCCCCATCTGAGTTGTATCAGATGCATCATGAATAAACTTCAACCAAAGAAATGAATGCAAGGAAGGCCTTTTTTTCTTCTTGACTTTAGCAAAAACTTCGTAGATCTGGGTTTAGAGTTCACCTAGAGGATTGTATTCAAAACACCTGCCCACTCACCCACTCCCACACACAAAACCCATTGTGTCATCTACACAAAGATTGAGAGAGACTTGTATATACTGTTCTGAGAAAAAGAGTGTGGAATTTGGACTGCAGTCATTGCCAGTCTGTTATAACTGGGAATACCTGGAGCCAAAATGACAGCATTGTATCATCTACAAAGTACTAACAGTTCCTTCTTTATATTACTCATGATCTGGGGAGCTATTGAGGTTGTTGTTAGTGGGGATAGCTGAGAATAGACATGGAGCTCAGAAAAGTTAATGCCAGAAAAGGAATGATGACTCTCTTTCAGTAGGAAATAAAGCCATCATTTGCCAGATATGTTGTTTGTGTGGTATATGACAAGTTGAGTAATATCTTTGCAGTTCTCTGAACTCACCACATACCTTGTGCTTCCATTCATTGTTGCAACATCATCACCCTATGGTGATTAGGAGAAAGACATCAGGAGAAAGAGACTCAGCGTCTGAGTCATCAGAATTTTAAATATTTTTCATGGCAGTACATTCATAGGAAAGGAACTCATTATAACACTCAAAGTTAACGTGAACGGTATTTTGGGTTGCAGTTTAGAGATGGGGGGGGGAGTTAAGTAGATGAAATGATATGGAAGATTATTTTTCCTCCCACTCCCTATCCCATTGGCTGAAAAGGAATGAATAGCACTCTAGCTCTGAAATTTTAGTTTTAGGATGGTTTTAATTAGAAAAGGCAGAAATGAATTTGCATGCTCAACAGCAGTTTACACATTAGTAAACCAGATGGTTTGCTGGGTTTCTTCCTGCAAATCTTTTGTGGGTTTTGTGAATTATAATTAATTGGAAGGTGTGTATTTGCTTAAAGGAGTTGTTATTTCTGAACATAGGTATGAAAAAAATGCAAGGAACAGGAATCATCGAGGCTTTGCAGAAGGTGGTGCATATTTTCTTTGTCTCCTGTGCACACAAGCGGGGGAATTAGAAAGGTGGATGTGTGGAAGTCTTCACACACACACACATACAGAAACTCTTAGCTACTGGTATATTATACTTGGAGGCTTCTTTAGCTCATCATGATTTTGCTCAGTTTTTGTTGCCAGGATATTTTGCAAACCTGTTTTTTTTTTCCTTTCAAAAGTTAGAAGATGTGAAATTCTATTCGCTCTTAAGTGCTTAGAAAGGTTGGCAGTCAAGTGTATTGCTCTTTTCCTATCCTCTCTTTCTTCAATTACGTACCCGTAGGCTTTTAATTGGTATAAAATATTTGACTGAAAGCTCCACACATGCATTTTTTCTTAATAATATTTAAAAGGTCCACTTGCATTTTTTTAAAATAACATTTTAAAATGATGGAGTTCTTTCTTTTATTTTTCTCCATATGCTCGGTGTCCCCATGTATTTGAGAAGCTCCTAATATCTTCAAGGAATTTCCTTGAACTTCCTTTGGGCTCACAATTTGGTAACAAATGGGGTCATAAAAGCTGTTCAGAGTATGTATCTGAAATAAATAGCTCCTTATCCCTCAAAACATTGTTTCCTATATGGTCACTCCCGCCTCACAACCCAGCACAGACTTCCCTACCACCAGACTTGAAATTTTAGACCTAGACAACCTAGAACGACGCAGCCTTCGGTCCGATCTAAGTATAGTATATAAAATTATGCATTGCAATGTCCTACCTGTCAATGAATACTTCAGCTTCTACCATAACAGTACAAGAGCACATAATAGATACAAACTCAAGGTAAACCGCACCAAACTTGATTGCAGGAAATACGACTTCAGTAACAGAGTGGTAAATGTCTGGAATACTCTATCTGACTGTGGTTTCTTCCCCAAACCTCAAAAACTTTAACCTTAGATGGTCTACTATTGACCTCACCCCTTTCCTAAGAGGTCTGTAGGGGGCGTGCATAAGCGCACCAATGTGCCTACCGTCCCTGTCCTATTGTTTCTTTTTTCTTATATGTATCCATTTCATGTATTCCTAACTATGTTTATACTTACACCTGTTATCTTATAATCGCTTGACAAATAAATGCATAAGGAAATGCCTTTCTTTCATCCAATCTGACTCTTATTTGGATGCTGTCAAAGAGTGTAGCTTGAATAAGTTCTGTGTATCAGTAGGAATGGAGCCTTTTGAAAATGTACCAAAGGCCTGAATGTCTTGGTTCACACAACATGGCAGGGAAAACTTGGAGTTGGATAATTTATGGTCCAGTATATAGCAGCATGTTGTAGAATCCAACTACAGTCTTTATATCTTTAATGAATCATACCGTCCTTTTAGGCCATAATAGGTTTATTTCTAGGGAAATATAGCATGTTATATGAGCACAGCAACTAGGGGTGGGATTCTACCGGTTCTGTCTGGCTCTGTAGAACTGGTAGCTCTGAAGAGCAGCAGACACAGGACCAGTTCTGTGTCTGCTGCTGTTTTAGCCTGCCCGCCCACCTGGGCTCTTACCTGAGCTTTATTTCCTGCTTTTTCAACCTCAGCTGCTTTGCGCGGCACAGCTGCAGTTGAAAAATCAGGAAAATAGTGCTTTTTCTAATGCTGCGCATCTGCATGCAGTGCTGCTCAGCTGTTCGGGCAGCATAGCTTATGACGTTCCACATGCGCACACAAAATGCAAATCACCGGTAGTTACACTGGTCGGATCCCACCCCTGACAGCAACTATAGTTGGTTAATCAGACTTTATAATTGTTGTTGTTGTTAGTTGCAAAGTCATGTCCAACCCATCAGGACCCCATGGACAATGTTCCTCCAGGCCTTCCTGTCCTCTATCATCTTCTGGAGTCCATTTAACCTCACACCAACTACTTCAGTGACTCCATCTAGCCACCTCATTCTCTGTCGTCCTTTCTTCTATTGCCCTCAATCTTTCCCAGGATTAGGCTCTTCTCCAGTGAGTCCTTCCTTCTCATTAGGTGGCCAAAGTATTTGAGTTTCATCTTCAGGATCTGGCCTTCTAAAGAGCAGTCAGGGTTGATCTCCTCTAGGACTGACCGATTTGGTTGCCTTGCAGTCCAAGAGACTCACAGGAGTCTTCTCCAGCACCATAGTTCAGAGGCCTCAATTCTTAGTAGTATGTTGTATATTCCAAGACAATATGTAATGTCTACATTTCCAGCTTACAAGGTCATAGATGGCTGTTAAAAAATCAGTCAGGCTTTTACAGAGGCATAAAACCCAAATTCCTCAGTAGGCCAAAGGCAGTGGAGAAAAATGGAAGTGAAAATGTTGAGATTTAAACTCCCATCTTTTTTTACAGCTAGGACCTTAAAGTGGAATGAACCATACACAAAATTCTTCTAGCTACTCTTGAGGATTTTGTAAATCTCCTGTAACCATGACTTAGTAACTAAACCTCAGTTAGCAAGGTGAGCAGGAAGATGAAGGCTTGAAATCCATAATGGTGCTCTAAGGCCCAAATCATCAAATCACATTTTGGTTCTTGAAGAAGCCTGAAAGTCCTGAGATTATTGTGATTGCATAGAATAAAGAAGATGTTTGATAGGAACAGAAAACAACCATTAGTTTAGTTTAGTTTACTTCATTGTCTTTGCACCTCGTTCAATGAAATTAAATGCCATCTTCAGTGTACATTATGACTATGAAAATAAACACAAACACACATCCTTCACATTCTATACATTGAATTGAAAACCCCTGATATTGCATTAATATTGCACTATACAGTAGAATTCAGTAGAGTTACTGTCCTGGGATAGAAGCTGTTTTTCAGCCTATTTGTCCTTGTTTTTATTATCCTGTACCTAGGCAGAGGGAGCTGGACCATTGAGCATTGGGAAATAAGATAATATTCAGAAGCAGCTCAGGCAGAAGCCTCCCTAATTTCCTGGAATATAAGAATTTTGGGAGGTGGGTGGGTGATATAGCAGTCTGTTATAGCTAATCTCCATAAAAGTAGTTTTACTTTGTTGTGGAGTTGATTTCCTGGTCTGGTCTATCTAGTGGGGCTGAGACTGATTTAAAAGATATTATGACAATAATTCATTATTAAAAGCAAACATGGAAATAGAAAATGCTGCTGCTATGTTTAATAATAAGAGATTGATTCTAGTATATTTATTGAATACCATGTATCCTGCCTCAGTTGAGCAAATCAAACTTGCTGCCCTCAACATTGTGAAATGTAAGCAAAAAGAGGAATGCCAGTGGTGTAATGGTTAAGATGCTGGGAAGCCCAGATTTGAATCTACCCTTAGCTATGGAAGTCATTGGATAATTTTAAGTGATTGTCTCTCATCCTGGTATTCTTCATACGATTATTTTGGGGAAATAATGAGGGGTGGGGGAGATAACGCATTGCTGTTTTCAGCTCCTAGACCAGGGGTGTCAAACTCAATGCCTGGGGGCCAGATCCAGCCCACAGGATGGTTAGATCTGCCTGTGGGGCCACCCTGGAAACAGTGAAGTACCAACCCATGGTGCCTCTGCCAGAGAAAATGGAGCTTGGGTGGGCCATGTGCAGCCCTCCCAAACTCCATTTTCCTTGTCAGAGGGTTACAGGAGGCTGTTGCAGCCAGAAATGGAGCTTGGGAGCACTCGGGCCACCAAAGGCAAGAGATATTGAGCTGCCCATGCCCCCTCTGTCCATGCTCCCTCCCCCCAGTTCCCCTCCCAAGGCCAAACACAACCCTGATGCGCCCTCAATAAAATTGAGTTTGACACCCCTGT
Source organism: Notechis scutatus (assembly GCF_049901735.1). Taxonomy (NCBI): domain Eukaryota; kingdom Metazoa; phylum Chordata; class Lepidosauria; order Squamata; family Elapidae; genus Notechis; species Notechis scutatus. The sequence continues at coordinate 60,470,923 of NC_142014.1, forward strand.
CCTAGACAATGGCATGGTCCAAATCTAATGAACCAATAGACCTATTAGGAAATATCAGCCAGTTGATTGTACAATTGGGAAAATTTGGGTGGTAGTGGTGGGGACCAGCATAGCTGGAGAGCATCATATTGGGGATTAACTGACCAGACAGATTTAGGCATTATTTACAAAGCAGAAATACTAGGCAAGGGTGATTTAACTTAGGCTATAGTTAAGATTATCATTAAGATTGCAGAAAGCAGCAAAGGGGTTTCATTTCAGTTATCAGCTATTTTTATCTTTAGCTGACAGTCTTTACAAATGCCCCTTAATTTGGACTCATACAGACATCCAACCTCTTTATGGCCACCAGGCATTTCTGCCGTGCCACAAATCCACCCAGCAGAACTGCAGTATGCTAAGTGAACTTTAATACCCATTTGACTTTTCATAGTGACTGGCTTTGCCCCACAGCTGAATTTCTGTCAGTTTTAGAAAGATTTGCAGAAACTGTGCTTGTATACAGGGCATGCAATAATCTGCAAGATGGCCCAAGAAATATTCATTGTTAGTAGATTTATGAATGATGTGGGCTGGAGGAAATTTTTTTTCCCTTCACTTTCACATGGCTGAAATATAAATGAATCAAAGAAACGGAAAGCCGTTCCATCTTGAACCAATTTTTTTTCATATTATTATTGTAATCTAATGAAACACAGTTAAGCTGAACCACAGAGACACATGAGAGGCACTCTTGAATTAATCTAACCAATGCAATTTGTAAATTGGGGCAAAGAGTTTGGTTCATACATGAGGACATTGTGACAAAGTATGGTAAAACAATTTTTTTTATTTGTCAAGTGATTATAAGATAACAGGTATAAGTATAAACATAGTTATGAATACATGAAATGGATACATATAAGAAAAATAAAAAATAATAATAAAAATTAAAAAAGAAACAATAGGACAGGGATGGTAGGCACGTTGGTGCGCTTATGCACGCCCCCTACAGACCTCTTAGGAAAGGGGTGAGGTCAATAGTAGACAGTCTAAGGTTAAAGTTTTTGGGGTTTGGGGAAGAAACCACAGAGTCAGGTAAAGTATTCCAGACATTTATCACTCTGTTGCTGAAGTCGTATTTCCTGCAATCAAGTTTGGTGCGGTTAACCTTGAGTTTGTATCCATTGTGTGCTCCTGTATTGTTATGGTTGAAGCTGAAGTATTCATTGACAGGTAGGACATTGCAATGTATAATTTTATATACTATACTTAGATTGGACCGAAGGCAGCATAGTTCTAGGTTTTCTAGGTCTAGAATTTCAAGTCTGGTGGCATAAGGTATTCTGCAACAAGTAGAGGAGTGAAGAACTCTTCTTGTGAAATATTTCTGGACTTTCTCAACTGTGTTAATATCAGATATGTAATGTGGGTTCCAGACTGACGAGTTGTATTCAGTATTGGTCTAGCAAATGTTTTGTATGCTCTAGTTAGTAGTGTGATATTACTAGAGAAAAAACTACATAGGATTAGATTAACAACTCTTAATGCCTTTTTGGCTATGTAGTTACAGTGGGCTCCAGCACTTAGATCATTAGAGATGAGTACTCCAAGGTCCTTGACAGAATTGGATCATCAGCAAGGTCTTGACTATTCAGCTTGTATTTTATTTTCTGATATTTTTTTTGCCAATATGTAAGACAGATTGGGTGGTAAGCCTGGTATTTAGAATTAGGCAAGGTTAAGGTCTCAAGAAAGTAAAGGAAATCTTTCTGGGATAGTGTTTCAGGTAAAATATGTACATTGTAATATTTAAGAATGGAACATTTCCTAATACCAGCAATCTTCTGTTGCAAATTCATTTAGAGCTCAGTCTCATCACTTGTGCTTTAAAGATTGTGCAAAACTGACTGGGAAATCAATAGCTTGCAATTACTCAAGTAAGCAAGCCAAGCTATGCACAGCAGGGTAAAAGAACCCAACGTCACATTGCTAAGCCAATTGCTGGGAAGGAACAGCATAGGGTTTGCTCAGTATTTGTGCCATCTGTCTTTATATGGCAGGCAACTCCTCAGCTTCTTGTTTCTCAATCTCTTTTATGACAGATGGGCTGTTATTGATGATAACTTCTGGATTCTGTTGGGTTACTTTTTTGTGTGATTACTCTTCCTGTTAGGAGCACCTTCAAAGCAATAGAATAAGCTTTGCAACATTTCTTCTCCATCAAAACTGGTCAAAACTGAGCCAGGGGAAGACATTTGAGAATAGGATGTTCACAATGGGAAGAGTTGATCAGTCTTCTATTTTTCGGGGAACCTAATTCTCAAGGCTTTTCCACAGTTGTGTATTTGTGAACAGCTGTACCATCTTTCTATTTTAAAACTTCCAAGCTGCACAGCTGTGCAGTGTGCCAACATTGACTGGACTGTTGCCTAAAACAGCCTGCCTTCTTTTTCCACAATTGCAAACCTTCCTTCCATTTGTGGCTTCACAGCTCACCATGAACTTAAATGATAAAGTGTACTTGTCTTTTTCAACCTTTTTGTAATTCTTCCACAATTGCAATACTAAACCTTGGTGCCTAAATGTGACAATATTAGAATCACAGTAGTTACTGTATCACATTCATCCACATGTAACTCTAGCAGTTGTATAGGAGAAAATACATGTAGAGTGAGTCTTCAGAATCAAGAGATGCTACAGTGTGACTTCTTCTTAAGTCGTCACAAAATACTATACTATACTTTTGAAGACCAGTTCTTATTTATGGCCATTCCTGGTATCCTGGATCTGCAAGGGGGCTCTCCCAAATGACTACCTGATGACAGCAAAAATATTTTAAAAATACTGTTTCTTTCGTTGGGATTGTTGGGATGTTGTGGGAGAAGGCACATTTTGGATTCAATACACTTTTGAATAGTATTGAAGGCTGTGTGATCCATGAAGTGGCAGAGCCTTTAATAGCAAACAAAATGTTTCAGTCTATGCCCTTTGAGAGTGTAATATTTTAATAATTTGTCATGGCAAATTCAGAATTATTTTAGCTCACTTAGACTGCAGATGAGCAAATACTGATTCATGCCCTACTCATAGTCTATATACACGCATTGGGGTTTTTTTTTTAAATAAAGAAGGTTGTTCCACATTTAAGCAGTAGTTACATTTCTGAATATCAGAGCTTGTATGAAAAGTATGTATGCAACAGTGGCAAATATCTTTAGCTCAGGTGTAGGATGAAGATTTGTTCTTTGAGCTTGTGGATTGGTATATGACCATTTCATTACTAGGCTAGGTAACATCTTCAGCAGAGTTTAGGGAATGTTAGTGTTCTTCTGTTTATAAGGGCTTCGTATGGTCAGTAGATCTTGAGATGGGCCAGGTGTCAGTGTATCAAGTGAGGGTCTTGTAATGAGTCTTGTGATGGGGAGGTTACATCAGGTGAGAGTCATTGGGAGGTGAAGTGCTGGCTGGGGAGGGCTTGCCTGGGTTTGTTGAGGGTCAGTGCTGTCTCTGGTTAACTCTGTGGTTGATTTGGATTCTGAGAGGTTTGTAGGCTGTTAGTAGGTCCATCAGTGGTGGGATTCAAAAAGTTTTACCACCGGTTCGGTGGATGTGGCTTGGTGGGTGCGCTTTGCATGCATGCACACACTTTGTGCGCATGCGCACGCCAAACGCACACTTTGTGCAGGCACAGAGGCATTCCAATTCACCTCCTGCAAGCCTGCACTCTCCCGGTCGCTTCAGCAGCTGCCGCACAGCACTCTGTTGTGCCACGCAAAGCGGCTATGCTTCAAAAGCAGAGGATAAAGGTGAGTATGGGAGCCCGGGCAGGTTGGTGGGTCCCACAACAGAGCGGCAGAGAGAACCAGGCCGAACCAGTACTGAGGTCAATGTGTCTGTTGATGGAATTGCTTGCAGAGTGCCAGGCTTCGATGAACTCACGAGAGTGGTGGGTGGTAGCGTGGCCAATGATGATGATGTAGTATGTATTCTAGTTGGTACACTTGCCTTGCCTTTTCCCTTGGAGTCCCAGTGCAGTAGAAATCAAATAATAGGTATAAGGAATAAGACTGTATTACTAAAATACTGACTTGAATGGTAATATGGTTAAATCTATAATTCAGACAAAATTATTATTTTGAGCTTGGATAGTTTTATCACCAATAAGAACATATGTACTGATTATCTACATATATTGAATTCATGGAGATTAGGTGGAAGACCAATTGGTGTGATGCCAATCACCTTCCTCCATATCCTTGTTTGTCTCTAAAGGAACATCCAAATTACTTCTCACTTGTTATTATTCCAATAAATTATAACATTTGAACAAGTTCCTATAAATACTATCAAATGGCATATCCCTTTTTAAAACAACTAATGCCAAGCTTATGAAAATGTTTAGATATTAACAGAATTACAATAGAAAAGATTCCTTTCATTGGAGATTGTGAATCCCATCAAATGGATCTCAAATCTTTTTATACTTGATGAAAAAATAATTGTATTCTAATATTTATAAGTTTTTCAGAACAATTATTAGAATTAAAGACTGGTTTCAAAATTTGCACAGCTAAGAATTTAAACCAGTATTCTTCAAAGTTGCAACTTTAAGATGTGTGGAATTCTTAAAGTTGTGTTGACAAAATTGGCAACTCTAACCATGATGGGCGTAAAACCTTACTTCTCCTTCGGTTATTAAGTGAGCCACTATGGTTAAGTAAAACATTACCTGACTGCAACTTATACTTTTATTTTTGTCTTCTTTGTAAACTGTGCTTGTCACAAGCCAGTTGTGAAGTGCCCAAATGGCAATTACATGACATGGTCATAAATCAAGGATTGGTAACAAACTGTAGTGTTTTTTTTTACACCATCGTATTTTTGAACAGTTTGTAAACTAGCAAAACAGATGAAACATTTTTAACTGTGCTCTTTCTGATGTCATTGTTATATCATCACCACCCGTACTGTAGTCCTTCAAGAACAGATGGATGGATGAATGAATGAATAGATAGGACAGGCAACCCTGAGGGCCTGAAAAATATTACTCATCAGTTTCTGACTAAAATAAATTTATTATAACTTGATGACCCAGTTCTGAATGTGGAAAGCATATCCTCTGAAAAGTATATGGGGTGATGTCAAGTGATAATAAAAATTTGCTTGAGGTGTTGAGACAGGAAGGAAGCCATGCAAGCAATCACTGTATTTTCCTTTTTTTCAAGTGCTAAACATATGTGTATGTGTGAATTTTTTTTCTAATTACATATTATGTATTACACATAAGGGTTTCACTCTCAGAAGAAGAGCATTGCAAAATAAATATTGTTTGGCATCTACCAGATTAATAAAGATTATATTAGTTCCATGCCAGTGAACTATGCAAATTAAAGGGAGTCAGTCTTGTTCTTTATTATTTTTATTGTAATTCCCAGGGCTGAACAATTTCCCTGCTCCTGGCTCAGACCAACCATCAGAGACCATTTCAGATTTCATGGAAGGGGAAAAGAATAGCATGGGGTTTCTTTATTGGCTAGAAGCGAACATTCAGATGAATCGAACCTTTTTGTTCCTATTTGTAGCTATTAGTAAATTATGAGAAAGTAATATATTGTAGGAATATTTGTTATAATTGCACAATCCTCATCCAAAAGGTCAATCATCTTATTTTTCAAAGCACATGGATTGACATGCATAGTTGGTGCATAAGCTGGTTTAATTGTTGATAACCACCAGCATTTATTGTGCAGAGCCAATATGCTGCTCACAGATGTAGGCCCGCTGATAAGTAATCATGTGGTAATAAGCCTACCTCCTTTCCTGGTCTGTTTGTCTAGTTCTTCTATGCCAAATGTTATTTGAAAAGTATCCATCACTAGGAATGAAACTGAATACAGGTTAGACAGAAGTACTGTTAGTATGAAATACATCTGTCTGGTATTCTGGAAGCTGTCAATTTTCCCAACAAGATCAGGTTTGTATATTGGGAATGCTTTTAGATCCATCCTTGTTGTTAGACAGACATCTTGGAGGAGAAAGATTCAGAGAATATAGCATTAAGTCCTGTGGTTTTTCCTGGTTTGAGGATCTAGATTATAAATTGGATGGCGGAAGAAATCTCATCTCTTCTGTAATAGACACTTCATATTTTTCTTTTCTTTTATTTCTACTTTGTTCTAATAGCTATACCCAGTTCTTGCCTGGTTTCAAAATTCAGGTTCAGTTTTCTCATTTCTAGCATTTCTTCCTCAATGAATATCCAGCAAAGTTGCGACAGATACTCAATACAGTATTGATGGGAACTGCCATTATGATCATATCAGATTACTTTTCTGTTATATTCTTTGCTTTTGAGTTCTTTGGAGCCCAGTAGAAAGTGCGAATGTACATTCACTGCTGAAGGATTGCTGCATTTTGTTTCTTATCCATATTGTTGACTCAGCACAACTTTTCTTATGTCCATTTGAAATATCTTCTCCAGAGCTAACTACTTGATACCTACTCTGTTATCTTCTCTCAGACCTTTTATCTTATGTGAAATAGATTTCTCTATGTGGTATTTTATTTCTGTTTAATACACAAGCACACACATTCTTACCATAGACACACAGAGAATACTTATTTTAGTCACTATGTTAATTGTTATTTTATCATGTTTTAAATTACAGTGACTTTTGCTTCAGTTTTGAATTCGTTGACTGCCTTGTTTTTAATCTCTGTGATTCAAGTACTTTTTTGCTCTGATGTGATTAACACATAGGAGAAATAAAATAATGAATTCACAATGAATTGCTCCAGCATCATCCAGGGATTCAGTAATTGATCTATTTCAGTTTTCTGTGCAGCTGGGGGATCCATTTGACCCATCTTTTAAAATTACTGTTTATTGGTAATGATGTCATTGCTAGGAAGGCAGCTTTGATTCAAACCGATCAACCATAAAAGTAACTCTAAGTAAATATGAGTTGCCAAATGAGAGTTAAAATAAAATCCAGCCTTGTGACATATATTTTTAGGTAATATATTTTCCCCTAGTTCAGCAAATAGCCTTATTGGATTGCACTGAGAAAATGCCATTGAACTGGAAATATTTAAACTCTTCCCCAGCGTTTTAGTCATAATACAGATCCCTTCTTCACCGCATTTTCTCTCTCCCTCCCTCTCTCCCTCTCTCTCTCTCTCTCCCTCCCTCCTTCCCTTTCTCTCTCTCTTTCCATTTCCCCCTCCACCCCCCCTCTCTCACACACAGATAGTCCTGTTACAGATCTCTAAAACCTTGTCACATCTGAAACATTTACATTTTGTAGGATGGTGAGAGTCAGATTTTGTGAAATGGCAGATATATAAATATGACAAATAAACATGAATAAATAAATTTGTCTTCGAATTTAGTGATCCTTTCTAGTATTTAGAGATCTAGTAGAAGTTCTTAATTTTCCATCTTGAACCAAATATATTTTCTGTAATACAAGACAAACATGAGGTTTTGCATTAACAGAAATACTCTTATCATTCCTTTATCTAGTAATGGCATAAAGAAAAGAGAGCAGGGTTGTTTTTTTTAATGAAGAGGGTGGGGTTTTCTCAAGGGTGACTCCTGCTGATAGGAACATTTTTCCTAAATTGTTGAAGCTGATTCCCATTGTTTATGTTTCTCACCATCAGTTATTTTCCAATCATACTGGTATGCATTGTCTGAATGTATTGGCTGAGTAGATGTTATTGTAATTTTACCTTTTGTGACTTTTGTTCATCGTGGGTTTTAACTGTATTGTTATTGGCTTTGAAGGTGGAAGTGTTGCAAATAACCTTGAGTGGTTTGGCATTAACGTTGTCCAATCTTACCTCTTCATTATTGTTTTTTCTTGTCTCCCGATACAGGTATGGCCTCCCATGTGCAAGTTTTCTCTCCTCATACTCTTCAATCAAGTGCCTTCTGTAGCGTGAAGAAACTAAAAGTCGAACCAAGTTCTAACTGGGATATGACTGGGTACGGCACACATAGCAAAGTCTATAGTCAGAGCAAAAACGTGCAATCTTCTCAAGCAGCCGCTGCCATCAATGCCTCTCTCCAGATTCCAAACCCCAGCATCCCTTATGAGCAGACCATCATCTTCCCAGCCAGCACCGGGCACATTGTGGTAACATCTGCCAATAACACCTCCGGTGTGGTTGCAGTATCTGGGCAGGCATTGGGCGGACCTCACAACCTGATGCGTCGAAGCACTGTGAGCCTTTTGGATACCTACCAAAAATGTGGACTTAAACGGAAAAGCGAGGAAATCGAGAACACAAGCAGTGTTCAAATTATCGAAGAGCATCCACCGATGATTCAGAATAATGCCAGTGGGGCCACAGTAGCCACCACAACAACATCCACTGCCACATCCAAAAATAGTGGCTCCAACAGCGAAGGGGATTACCAGTTGGTACAACATGAAGTGCTATGTTCCATGACCAATACATATGAAGTATTAGAATTTCTTGGCCGTGGTACTTTTGGGCAAGTTGTGAAATGTTGGAAACGTGGCACCAATGAAATTGTGGCCATCAAGATTCTTAAAAACCATCCTTCTTATGCCAGGCAAGGTCAAATTGAAGTGAGCATCTTGGCTCGGTTAAGCACTGAAAGCGCAGACGATTACAACTTTGTCCGAGCCTATGAATGTTTCCAGCATAAGAACCACACCTGCTTGGTTTTTGAGATGTTAGAACAGAACTTGTATGATTTTTTAAAGCAAAACAAGTTCAGTCCATTGCCCCTTAAGTACATCAGGCCAATATTACAACAGGTAGCCACGGCTCTCATGAAATTGAAAAGCTTGGGTTTGATCCATGCTGACCTCAAACCAGAAAATATCATGTTGGTGGATCCATCTCGGCAGCCCTATAGGGTCAAGGTTATTGACTTTGGTTCTGCTAGTCATGTGTCCAAAGCTGTGTGCTCAACTTACCTTCAGTCCAGATACTACAGGTAAGAGACTTCAGGGAAATGCATTAGGCTACATTATTCCTTGAAAGCATTTAACCATGCAAACAAACAAATGGAATGCTATTTGATTTCTGCCGTTTGATAACTGCAATACTATATGTGTTTGGTAATGTGAAATGGTGGTGAAGTAACATCCAACATCATTAAAATATCATAGTTCTTTTTTTCTTTTTTAGTATGCCACAGTGGTGATGCAGAAAAATCTTGAGATTCACCTCTAGCTCCATGTGGCCCTTGATAACATTCTTCCACAGCAAATTTCTTATAGTGTGACATTTGATTGGATTATGCTGTATATAAATTAATTTGGCCATAAGGTATCAAAGGACTCTGTTGTTTTAGGTCTAGCAGACGAACAAGTCCAGAAGTAATCAGTGAGGTGATTCTTCATTCTGGTAGATTTGATCAAAATATACCATGGGCATGCTCACCATGTCTCACAATTGAAATGCAGCAGTTGCTTTGCCTGTAAAAATTAGGTAATGCCAGTTCTTATGAAGAACCTGGCAAGATGCACAGAAGATTGATAGAGCCATTTGTCAGTCCTGTTGCTCACTACTGTCTATTAAGATCCGGATTTCAAATCCTGGATGAAAGCAACTTTTCAGGATTGGATAAGAATTCACTCCAGAGTTTTGCATAGGGCTACAGCAGCTGACCCTAACTCTGAAAATCCGCCATCCTTCTTTTACTTAAAAAACTCTTGATTAAACAAGGAGAGTCCATTTCACACAGGGATAAGAAGAATGTATATTGTGCTCAAATGTATATTGTGCTTAAGTTAGAAGTTTCCCTGCCTCTTGCTGCAGTTATATTGCCCTGATACAGAAAGCATGGGAGAAAAAGCTGCTATGAATATTATGTGCAGGTTCTGTTATGGTGCTAAAAACATATTTTTGAGTTCTAATTCTTGAGCCTATCCTCTTAAACTGGCGGCTATTTTGCTTGTGGTCCCCTTGGCGGCCCTTGAATTTTAATTTATTTAATTTTAATTTTATTATAAAATTTAACATTTATTTTTTAAGATGGCGATTAACAAGCTGGATGGAGGGGCGGGGATGTATGATCATTGGACTATACCTGTGATATTTCATAGGCTGCCCAAGACCACAGAAGAATTTGAAATTTAGGCATATATCAAACATAAAATTTAAAAAGGAGAATGTTTTGTTTTCTGGGAAGAAGGCATTGTGGTATTAGCCATGGCATCAGGGAAATCCATGATTATGTTTGTGTAATGTTTGCAAGTTTCTTATCTTGAAGTCACCACACTCATTTTAGCTAATTTCTTTATTGCGATTTGTTATAAGAAAAAAAATCAGGAAACTGAATTGGGCTTCTAACAAAATCATAAGGAATATATCTATTATTGCTCTGGCATATGCTGATGGCAGTAGGGTGTCACAGGTAAAAAGCATTGTGGAACAAAGTCTCTTAAAAATAGATATATTTTATGCTAGAGATAACGTGCATTAAGATGGATTGGAAAACAATACATTTTGTTTTTACATTGAATTTATTGCCAGTTCATTAGGAGGTCAGATAAAATTTCTTCCAGAAAATATACATTGCAGGTGAATGTTTTAAAAATTGATTAAAACATCAAACATAACATGATAACAAACAATCCTAAAAAATAAATATTTTTTTTTAAAAATATCATGTTTGTGATAATTAAATCCTGGCTTGGTGGACAATATTTTGGAGAACATGCTTAGGGTTGCTCCTGAAGTGGCAGAAGGGATAATCTGGCAAAGGTAGATTTTTCACTGCACCCTTCAAAGTAGAAGATCTTTGCAAACAGTTTGTGTAAATTACTTGTTGGTCGGATACTATAATTTACTGTTATTAACCAGGAAAGATGGAATCTTTCCTGTTACTTAAAAATTTGTACCTAACAAATGGGAAGGCAGGTGGTTTCCAAGAAGCCTTAAGATGTACACTTAACCATTTTAATTAACCAGGTCTTCTTGTACCTTTATTCCTTCTTGTTAGCACATTCGGGCCCTAAAGGTACAGTAATTGGGGTGGGGAGGAAAGATAGAACAATAATCTGCTGATGAAAGAACTTGCACCATTTCCTGTTTCATCGTTCAGCACTATGAAAGAGCTATTACTCAGATATGCAGTATGACCTTGCCATCTCAAATGACCGCACCCAGATGTAGCCATCTTGGCCTATATGGGACTGACTGAACCAGAATTTAATATGACAAGTATTTGCCTTCAAAATAGGGATTGATATGGTTTGTATGGTGAATCTCTGTTAAGTGATCAGGTGGAAAATTTGCAACTGAAAGAGAATCTCACAGACACGTGAGCTAACAGTTGTTCCTATTTTACACATCAGTGTGCCATACATAAAGTACAGGGAGTTGTGTCTGGGTAGATAGGGATGGTTCTTTCTCAAGATATTTTTTTAAAAAGCAGTTAAAACAAGTAGGTTTTAATCACTTTATAAGGATAACCTATAATAAGAGGGGAGTCCTTAGCTTACATAGAATTTTTACTGTTGTTCAGTTGCTACCATCTCTTCATGATCCTGTGGATAAATCTGCCCAGATTCTCTGTCAATACTTTTTCTTTGAATTCTTGCAAGCTCATGCTTGTGATATCAGTGATAGTATCTTGCCATATTGGCTTCTGACAGCATTTTTAAAAATTATCTTTGATTTTTTTTTTTTTGAGACATCAAGGTCATCTCCTCCTTCCTCATTATGTATCCAGAATTATTGAAGTTTTAGCTTAGATTGTAGCTAGTTTCTAGATTCTGCAATAAATATCAATAAATTATTTTTAATCACTCCTAAAAGATTTTAATAGAAATAGCAACACCACTTAGACTTATATTCTGCTTCACTGTGCTTTACAGCCCTCTCTAAGCAGTTTACAGAGTCAGCATATTGCCTCCAACAATCTGGCTCTTCATTTTACTGACCGCGGAAGGATGGACAGCTGAGTCAACCTTGAGCCAGTCAGGGTCGAACTGCTGGCAATGGGCAGAATTAGCCTGCAGTACTTCATTCTAATCACTGTGCCACTACAGCTCTTAAAATAGGAAGATCTTAAAAGTTGGTTGATAGATAAAGGGCCAATTCAGGACTTAAGAACTATGGGGGGACAGTTGGTAGCTGGAATATAATATTGAAATAGGAGCTGAATTCACTGGTAATTTTGTTAGCAACTTATAGACTTCTAGAATAATCAAACCAAGGCCAAGGACAGACTCTAGATCATTTCAGCAATGTAACTGATTGCATAGGACAGAGTATATATGACTATGGATTCCCATAGAATTCCTCACAAAAAGATCTACAATTTATGTCCTAATTTTATAAGACTTTTAAATAAGCTAATCTCCAAGTGATCCTTTTGTAGATTCGGCAATAATGAGATGTCCCTCTAGGCTGAATGATTGAGCAAGAGAGAGATTTCAGAGAGCACTTGCATCACTCCAGAATCAGCTTCAAATCAGACTGACGATTCACTAACATCTCTGTTTGACAAATGCAATGTTTAGTTTTTGTTTAGTTGTAGCGTGTTTGATATTTCAATAAAATGAATCTTCTTTTAACGTCTATAACTCTCTGGAGTTTAAAAGAATTAGAATTCTTTTATTGGCCAAGTGTGGTTGGACACACAAGGAATTTGTCTTGGTGTAAATGCTCTCAGTATACATAAAAGAAAAGATACATTCGTCAAGAGTCAAGAATCATAAGGTACAACACGTAATGATAGTCATAGGGTACAGTAAGCAATCAAATCATACTAGGAAACAATCAGTATAAATTGTAAGGATACAAGCGACAAAGTTACAGTCATACAGTCACAAGTAGGAGGGGATGGGTGATAAGGAATGATGTGAAGATTAATAGTAATAGTAGTGCAGTATAGTAGTATAATAGTAGTGATCAGCTTCTCTATTAGCAGAAACCTTGGTCTCATTCCACTACCTAGATTTCAACCAATGGTGGGATTCAATTTTTTTTTACTACGGTTCTGTGGGCGTGGCTTGGTGGGCATGATGGGAAGGATACTATAAAATCCCCATTTCCTCACCACCCCACTAACCTGCTTTCCAGCTCCGTTCTCCTGTGCAGGGCAACACAAGAAGACCCAGCTGAGCAACTGGGACTTGGGAGGTGGAGAATAGATGGGGACAGGGCCAATCAGAGGGGGTATTTGCTGGTTCTCCGAACTACTCAACATTTCCACTACCGGTTCTCCAGAACTGGTCAGAACCTGCTGAACACCACCTCTGATTTCAACCTTTTTAGCACATCTTTCAAGTGAAAAAATGATTTGATGGTTTCTTCTCCACCACAGGGGAACCATTCATTCATTCATTCATTCATTCATTCATTCATTCATGGCATATAACTAAATGGAGAGCCATTTTTGTATCAACACTGACTTGAAGGCACAAACCCCACACACATACAATTAGAGAGACATGCAGAAGATGAAGTAAGGATGTTGATGAAGAGAGAAGATTTTTATTTTTGTATTTTACTCCAGAACTTGTCACAGCTTGGGGTAAGATGGCAATTAAAGGGGATTCTTTGCTCCTTATTCTCAACATTTTGCGGTTGGCAGAAGCGTAGACAATTCTGAATCATCCTCAAGCTACTTTTGAGGGATTGACAAGTTAAAATGGTATTGGTGTGGCAGTGCCCAGAGACAAGAAAATTCCCTACTCATAATTGCTTTTGTTCCTATGTATTGCTGGCTTTGGCTCTGTCCAGCCCGGTATGTAGTGCCTATGCAGGCACTGAAAATAAAACTCTTAAATCAATGCAATTTATTGTACAGTACAATAAATTGAGCTAGGTGAACTGTTCAACTAGGTAAGCTAAGGATCTAACTCAGTGCTGGAGCACATTACAGAATGTTATTTCAGGTACACTTGTAGAGCATCTTTCCCCTATGTCTGAATTCCCAAGTGAGCATAAACATTGCAGAGAATTTTAACAAATCTAGAGAAAGCCCAGATTGGGAATGCTGTTGTAAACATAGATCTTCAAGGATGTGATAATTATTCAGAGCTATTTGCGCAACAGTGACTGTGTTAAAAACACAAACCATATTCTATGGAATAATATCTGTTTCACAGGTTAAAAAGTCCTAGATTGAATTTCTGTCATTTCTAGATTTAAAAAAAGGATAGAGAAAAGATAAAGTCGTAGGTGTGAGAGGGACTTCAGCTTGGATTTTGAGGAGTTTCTTCCTTCTCAGAAATTTAGTGCAGGGGTGTCAAACTCCAGGCTCTTAGATCAGGGTCATCCTGGAAACAGCAAAGGACCTGCCCACGGTGCCTCTGCCAATGAAAACGGAGTTCGGGAGGACCGCAGAGGGTTGCAGGAGGCTGTTGCAGCCAATAACTGAACTCATGAGGGCTGTGGGTGGCCCTCCCGAGCTCCACGTTCACTGGCAGAGGGCTGTCACAGTCGAAAACAGAGCTCGGGAGCCCATTTTCTCTGGCAGAGAGCTTGGGCCACCTCAGGCACCCCTGACATGATTGATGTTGAGCTGGCCACGCCCACCCCAGCCACACCCACCCTGGCTGCCCAAGGTCAAACCCAGCACTGATGCGGTCCTCAAAGAAATCGAGTTTGATACCCCTGAAACATTAGTGAAACATTGGGTTGGATGGGCATTTTCCCCCTCTCCTGTCAATTGTATCCATTTCTCAGAGACTGTGAAGGAGATGGGCCAGGCTGAGCTCAAGGGAGAGATCAAATGCGTCATCAGTCATGGATCCCTTCAGGCCCACAAGAGATCTAAGTTAAGCCTACCTTGAATTCCCCAATTCTATTGTATTGTATTCTTAACTCCCACTAATTTCCCTTCATTGTTAGTAGTTCAGATTCTTGTAGAGAGCTTAAGCTTGTAATAAATGTTTATACGCATCTGAACAGCCTAGATCTCCTGATTTCCCTGGTGTTTGACAGACAAGTGTCTGCAGTTTTTACAAGGTTTTCAGAAGTGGTTTGCCATTTCCTCTTTTCTTGGCATGAGAGAAAGTGACTGGCCCAAGGCCATCCAAATGGCTTTGTACCTAAAGTGGGACAAGGACTCATGGTCTTCCAGTTTTTACCCTGATACCTTAAAAATCGCTTGAAACTGCGTCTCGGATAGACTGATAATCTGATGTCAGGTTATTGTACCTTGTTCAGGAAAAGGGATCTCAGCCTTGACTTTTCTTCTATGTTTCCTTTACAAATATGAAGTTAATGTCATGCATAGTTCCTCCATGAATATATTTGACAGCCTGTTATGGATAATCCAGCAGTTTTACAGATACGCCCCTGAGAGCAGAATTTAAGTTAGTTTGTTTTCTGAATTTAGTTATGAATTTACTGTTTCTGACTGAATGTTCTTGTTTTAGGCCTAAGGGTTGAACATTGTGTAATATTATTTTCAGTCAGAGAAATTGTAGAGGCCTGTAAACCACTACCACTATTCTTTGACTTAAGTAAAACTCAAAGATTGCATCACAAATTATGCCTAGGAGTCAATAATCAATATTCCAACTGATTATTTTAATTTCTTGGTACAAAGAAGAGAAATGAATTTTGGCTGCAAATCTATTGTAAATATAGAACTGTATAATTTTCTCCCTTTCCCCTTTTATTGACTTTGTTCTTATGATATTTGCATTTTAAAGAATTTCCTGCTTCAGTTTCCAGGATCTTACTTTCCCCAAAACTTCCCCTTGAAGTTTTGATTATGATAACAGAATAGAGGCAGCTGAAAAGGAACATCTTAGGATTTCTGATGTGACAAAAGATTAAGTAAAATTTTTGTTTGAAGTTATGAATTAGTATTAAACAAAAGTCAATCCCACCCTCACTCTTGTTTTTTTTTTAATTAAAAAAATTAAATAAGAAGTAACAATAAATAATTTTCTTTTCTAACAATAAAAACAAATCAAATATTTTTTCTAAAGGCAGGACTTTAAAAAAAGTGAGACTTTAGAAATTAAATCAAATGGTCAAGGGAACACGGAAAAATGGGACAGTCTTACCTATTTTTAGTATTTAATATTGGGAGAAGGATTTTTTTTTTCCTGGTTGAGTGAGACACTTTTGCAGTGTCTCTGCCTCAGGTACAGAGGAGAAACAAAGTAAAGGTTTGCCTGGCTGCACCTTGATCTGTAAATTGGGGGTAGAGACAAGATTTGGGCAGGCTCTTCCCAAAGCCTATTCCAGCATTCTCTCTCCCAGTACTTACTTTATTGCGGCAAAAGCTGTAAATAATTCTATCCAAACTCTTTCTCTCTTCTCTTAACTACTGATTTATTTTCTATTTGAGTACATTAATTTCTTTCCTGCCCTAAATTCCTTGTAATTCCCAATCTATAGTTTGATTTATAACTATATAAATCCTTGGCTATGTTTTCCCCAGGTATAAAATGGAATTTGTACTGGTCTTAAAACAGTTTGGACTATCAGCACAAAACTATTTTTTTTTAAGAGCAAGAAATGTAGGCTCCCCTTCCTCTGTATAATTTTATAATCCTCATGTCACTCTGTATTTATCAGCTTCAGTGCTTTAGCTTTTCCTTCCATGGAAGGTGCCATAATACTTCTTTCTGTGGCTTTCTGAGCTCTGATTCTTCCTTTGCCCTCTCTTTAGATGACTGTTGAAATGTTTTCAGGTAGCTACCCTGAATAGTCCCTCTTCGCTTGTGGTTAGGTTTTCCCTGATGTACACTGAGTGGTTCAAGTAAAGAACACCCCTCTAATTTGGAGGCAGATGTATTTGCAAAAAGCATTTGGTCTTTCTAGGAAGTGCACGCTGTATTTGGAAAAGCTCCTTATATTTTGTTTTCCTTGATGATATTACTGGCCACATGGATTTGGCTGGGCTTGTAAGCAAGTTGAACTAGAATTCCTAGTACTTCAAAACAGCAACTTTTCTAGGTGATGGGCACCATTACATGATGTCACACAATGTCACTCAAGGCAATGTTCTCTCCGGGAGATTAAAGAAGAACCAGTTTAACAGGCAGACAAGAAATTTATGATAAGTAACGTATTAAAGACAATCAGAGAAGCCATTATGAAAGAATCCCAATAACTGGTGTGTAATAAAAGTGATCTCTCTCTCTCTCTCTCTCTCTCTCTCTCTCTCTCCCTCCTTCCCTCCCTCCCTCCCTCCCCCTCTCTCTAGAAACCCAAGTTCAAATACTTCTGCCTCTTCCTGTTGGCTAAATGATGTAATGGGTAGGATAGTACTATTTATCAGTACATAAGTTTCCATCTGCTTCTTATTTTGTTAACAATTTCTTCTAAAAATAAGAGAATTAACTGAGAATTCTCTGTGAGTGGAACCCCCACAATAAATAAACAAACAACTAAATAAACGCACAAACAAACAAATAAATAAAAATTTAAAAAGTAGTAATGGTCAAAAGAACTCATGTAAATTTCATATAAACTCAGATTTATCAATCATGAAAGTTGGGTCATTGTATTTCAAAATGTTAGCTTTAAAAAGCAAAACCAAAGTAAGATTCTTGAGCACCATCTAGTGGCGGTATTTAGCACTTGTGGGGTTCTGCCATCTTTTTTCCATGACTTTGCCACTGAATTAGTTGCAAATAGGCTGGTTGAGGGTTAGTGAAGAAGTTTTGACCAAAAGAGAGAAAGTGATGCAGAAGCTCGCCCAGAAGGCTTGAGATTCCATCATGACTCTCTGATGGTAGCCGCTCAAGAGATCCGTCCATGAATCCCATGCTGTAATTCTACTAATAAAGCAAGGTAGGATACATTATAAGAAAATGAAGAAGTTTTTTTTTGATGTGATGATTAAAGTAGTTCCCCCATTTTGTGGCCTTCTGGTTGTGTTGAGACTATAGCTCTTGGAATTCAAAGCTAAGGAAGAATTGCCACGAAGAGTGAGTGTATCTTATGTAACTTCCTGGTTGTTATAATGAGCAGCACTAGGAGGTACAAATCTTGTATGGCAGGTGTAGAGAAACTGACCACTCAGGTTAAACTTGCAGAAAAGGTTATAGATAAAAATAAATATTTTCAGTTCCATGACAATGAAATCAATTATCCAGAAAAGTGGCGAGCTCTCCTGTTCAGAGCTGAATTGCATCTTTCTGGGATGCTTTAATTTGGATTCCTGTACTGAAAAGAGGAATGGTCTCTGTTGTAAACGGTGGTATAAATCAACTCCTACAATTCTGTCTCTGGTGGAAAGCAAGAGGAAGAAACTATGAAGTATTTAAGTCCCATTCCTTGCATGTTCTTTTTTATCTTGGTTTTTCAAAGATGAACCTTTGAAGGTAGGGTGGGAGGAAGAAGGAGAAGAGACGATGGTCTTCTCAAGATGTTTTCTGGTTGTCAATTCTCTCAGCTGATGGCTGCTAAGAGACTCAAATCATCAATCTGAGGGGAAATGTTATGCTTCACTGTAAAATTAATGGAGACAAAATAAGATGAAACAGATTTTTAGCAAAGGAATATGTAGGTAGGAAAGAGCTTCTATATTTATTTTTATTCCTCGGAGACATTTTTTCCTAGTTGCTAAAACACAGAGATAATTATTTCCAAGAACACACTAGATACAAATCTGTTAGGCAAAACATGTGCTACTTAGAAAATGTTACCACCTAGTAGCATGTTCCTGTATATTTATTATGTATATTATTTACGGTATCAAGAATAAAATATGAAAATGATGTGATCTATCTAGAAAAATTCATGATGACTAGAAATGGGATATTTTTCTTTCTCATTAAGATTGACATTTATTATCACAATTGCTGAAAACTTCATATTGTCATCAATTGTTGCACATAATTGTTATATAAAACTGATACAATTGTAGCATTTTTAACTCCTAAATTGGACCCATGCTCTGAGCAGACTGTAATTTAAATTTGAAACTTTATTTTAATGAAGTGACTAATGATAACATCACCAACTAATAACTGGGATGTTGAGCTGTGTAAATCTTGAGTTGTGCTTTTATGATCATCAGAAACGTAAAAAATACACAGAGATAAATGCAGATTTAGGCAGGATAAGACTGCATCAATACTGCATCAATATAAGAAAGGCAGGATCCAGGAAGAGTCAGCATTACTTCTTAGTAGTGTCCAAGAAATTGTAAAATTTAAGATTTTCTTCAGGAAACAGAAAGGCTAACCTAGCAAGGAGAATAAATGAAGCACAAACTACGACAGAGAAGTTTTTAAGATGAAAATAAAGAAAGAGGAATATATGTTAAAAAGTCTGAAGGAGAACAGTAACAACTTTTAAGGTACATTCAGGAAGTGGTTATTAAGAATGAAATGTATCCTTGGTGGGGATATGAAGGATGGAGAGAAGTGACTGAATTGTCTGCATCTAAAAGAAGCTTTTTGGGAAGCAGTGAAGATCTGGATAGGATAGGATAAGAGTTGAACCTGGAAATTAATAGCTGATGGGAATGTTTGCTCTATTTCTGTTGGTCATTGGGAACAACCTAGGTTTACTCTGTGAGATGGGAAGCCTTATAAGTTATTCCAATAAATTAACATCTTTACAGATTAACATCTTTAATAAACCTATGTTGTTTCATGCTCTACATGCTATTATTTCTACATACCAAGGATAAAGGCCTTAGGACTTCCTACAACTTTGTTGTCCCTGATTGATTATTTACCAGCTTTGGAATGTAGGAAATAACTGGCCAGAACATTGTCAACCATTAGCTTTCTGTTTATGAAGGCAAGCGGAAAGAAATGGTTTTTTTTCACCCAACTGAGAAAACTATTTGCTACAAAATACAGCCACTATTTTAGTTGGCTCTGAATATAGGTATATTGATGGAAGGCATGATTTGTGTGTGTGTGTGTGTGTGTGTGTGTGTGTATAAAGAAACTCCACTGCTTGACTATTTGAGGATCTCAGCTCAAATATTGCCTTGCATTTAACAGCATGAAGCAGTATAAGAATTTTGGTTCAAACTGTTTCTCTCTCTCTCTCTGGACACTGAGGCAGAGTTAACTGATGCCATTTAGGACAAGGGGAAGATTCATATGTTTTATATATAGCAAAATAAAATCATCTATAGGGAGACATTTGCTTCATTAACTATTGAAATATAGCCGTGGCAAGAAGACATTAATTTACAAAGAAAAGATGATTATATTGACTTCCTTGAACTGGGGTGGGGGTTGAGTTCTACCATAAAAGACCCACCGTGAGTCATCTTGGATGCAAGGATGGCACATTTTGTGAAGAGCCTTTTCCCTGGAATTTGTCCTAAATTCCACGGAAGAGGCTCTTCACAAAATGTGCCATCCTTGCATCCAAGATGATTCATGGTGATTCTAATTCCAGGAAAGAGGCTCTTCACAAAATGTGCCATCATTGTATCCCAGGTGACTCATGGTGGGTGGGCCTTTTATGGTAGAACCCAACCCTCCCCCTCCAATTCAAGGAAATCATTCAATATCATCATCTTTTCTTTCTAAATTAATGTCTTCTTGCCACTAAAACAGCATATGTTTCTTAAAATTGGAATGTTCTTGTCAGGCAGAAGAAACTAGGAGCCAGGATAGAGTTCAAAAGCATTGCAGGTTTATTCCATACAGCCTGTGAAAAAATCTGACAAATTGGCGGCAGATAAGAGTCAATGGACCTCAAGAATGGCTGGGCTTATGTCTCTTCCAGGGGTGTTGCGACTCCATACTGATGATGTATTTAACCTCACTCTCAGGCTCAACCTGGTCATCTTCTACATATCTTCCTAATTGTAGAGATAGAATTCTAAACATGTTTTTTTTTTAATAAATTGTAAGAGAGCAATCATCCTGATTTTGCAATTCCAATTTTATAATGCATAATTTGTGTTACCTGCATTTATTTCCCAACCTTCTCTGATAGCCTCACTGGTGCAGAACAGCTTGTTTCTATTCACATACAAGATTCTAGAAGCTGAAACTTCATGAAGGAGGATAAACCAACAAATAATTGCGAGACTTAGTAAGCAGGCATGTTAGGACAATGGTGTTTTGTTCACTTTGACCAATGGTTGAGAGTAAATGCTTCTGTGTTCCTTTAGCAATTCCAAGAGCTGATTATTTTTTAGTAACACTCCCTTGTTTATTATCTTAAACATGACATAGGAGATGCCTGGGATAGAAGTGTGAGAATTTCTTAGCTTCCCAATACAGGTGGGTAAGAATGAACATGTTTGCAAAATGCCCCCATTGTATTCCACAGAAATAGAAGACCTAGCTTTTTTTTATTTGCATTATATTTTTAAAGTACATGCTGGAAAGCAGCCTTGTTGTATAAAAAGATTGCAAGCTGTGTTTACTGTAAGAGAAGAAGAATGCATAGCAAAAGCAGAATGTGGGAAATAACAGCTCATTATTGCTGGGACAACAGTAGTTACATACATGCGAAAAAGGATGAAGTAATCAGGACTTTCCTGTGGTGCAAGGAAATTATGAGAAATGACTGGAATCTGTTCGTTAGGGAAGAAATGAATAAACCGACTGAGCTTGCTATGAGTAGGGCCCAACAAGGGGAGGAATGCCATCTGTTCTTCACTTTTTTAATAGACTGTTCCTATTTCAGGAATTCTGTCCACAAAACAAAGAAAATGCTATTATGTACAGTATTGTCCATGATTGTCTATAAATAAGTATACCATGATTTCAATTAATTCTGTGGGAGTGGGAATTCAGAATCTCCAAAATAAGGGTTGCAATACATACTTCTGAGAGAGAAAAAAGAGACTAGTAATCTTTGTTTTACAGTATAATAACTATTACACATAGCCTTGTTTTGAATCAGCTGCTGGATGATGTAATGCCCAAAGCAATACTAGTTTGTTTTTTAACCTTAATTATAATTAATATGTAATGGCTATAGCGGGGCTATAGTAAATCCCTAGATTCCGTACTCACATCTTTCTCAACCTGAGGTACAGTGCTCCAGTTCTGCTGGAATCCTTCAGAATTTCCAACCAGTCTGACCATCAGTAATTGGAAGGCATCATGATGTAAAGAGTCATCTTACTGAGGAATATTTTGGTGATCTAGGCACCACCATTTCCTTCCCTCCTGCCCCCAACCCCATGGATGCTTTTGCTTGATACCCAGAGAGATACCCAATGTTCCCAGTAGAACATTGGCTTTCCTTAGCTCTCATCTCATGAGCAAATGCTTTCAGCCAAGTATATCAAGTTTGTGAATTCCTCCCTTAGTGTTGCCCATTCCTTATTGCAATCCATTTGATCAAGGACCAAACTCATTGACTAAGTTTACAACATACACTAAGCCTTCATATGAATTGCCAGTTTTGGCTTAATGTGCACTGAAACTATATTTTTAGTTGAAAATAATTTCAGTGAAATTATGTATTTAAGGGACAAACAGCTTGACAGCATTGGTTTTCCAGAGAACGCTATCAGATAGTCACCTATTGCATCATTTTTTATTTTTTTTATACTAATGGTGGTAATTAATTGTATGATTTTCATATTTATTTTTTTTGTTTAAATGCCCAATATGAATTTTTATTTTTTAAACTGTCAAGAATCATAGAATCATAAGCTTGGCAGAGATATTGGTGGTCATAGTCTCTCTCCAAAGACAAGAATCCTTATGCCATTCAGTCAAAGCCTGTGTTTTGTTTGAACAGCCATGTATTAACCCTGTATTAACCTTGCTTTTAAAAAATGGACAGGTTGAAGCAGCCCTAATCATGTCATGATGCTATCTCAGGAAAACAAACAAGCAAGAATATTAAAATATTGGGGTCCCAAGAGGTTACCATTAAAACCTGCCTTCAATCTAATCTTTATATTCCCAACCTTATATGGCAATAGCTAACTGAATGTCTTTGGGAGTTCATAAGCAGATCATTGAAAAAACAAAACAAAAAAACTTCTGCTTGTTGATTTTCAGGAACAAATTTTTGGTGGTATGATGCTTGTAACACAATTATTTTAGAATTGGAAGCATCAAACCATTGAGTCTAACAGTGCATTGTTGGAATTGAAATTTAAGTTTCTCTGATAGCTATCCACTTAGCTCCATTTAGTGAAGGGGTGCTCATCCAATCCCTCAGCAATAGATTTCATTGCAAATTCCATTTTCTCTTCAGAAATTTTTCCAAACATTTCCCTGGTATTTTCCTTTGTGTAAGTTGAGACCATTATCCTGCTTTCTTCATAAATGTACTTAAGTGAAAACATTAGCATGTTTTAGCAACATGTTCCAACTCTGTTATTATGTTATGTTTACATTCTGGATGAGTTCCACCATAATATCTTGGGATAATAGGATATATGCACACCTAGTACTTTGTTTTACCTGAGTACTGGTTAATAAATCAGAAGAGTTACTTAATACTGAAACATTACCTTTCTTAGAGTTTTTAAAAATATGCCCCTTCTCAAAAATCTTGTGGTGTGTTTCTGTAACTAAAGTGCACAGAATGAAATGCAATTATATGTTTCCATGAATATTAAACATACCCGTAATCCATTAATTTAAGAGATTGATTGGAGCTCCAAAGAGAAGGATATCCTTGCTTGTACTCACCCAGGGTTGCTTAAAAGAGTGGATTTAATGGTTAAATTATGGCTTTATGAGATACTGTTCCAGAACTGGGTCTGTCATGGAAAACTAGGACTCAATTCCACATCCAACACAGTTAGCTGCCATATTATATACACATATAAATATTTCGGCAGAGCAAAATATTCAACTCTCAGGATTTAAGGATTATGGAAGTTGAGTCTAATATCTACAATACGGTTGCAGCCTGACAAAGATTTTGCATGGAGCTGGTATTATTCTATTGTTCTTGTAATCATAGGAGTGTTATTCTTTTCTGTCTATCCAGCTTTCTTGTACACACCCATTGCTTACAATGACCTGTTGGAAGAACATTCCCTCAAAAGGAAAAAAAATAATTGCAGAGAATTTGCCAGAATACTTTAATTAATGAAGATGCAACTCATTAACAGTGTAGGGCGTGGAGGAGAATGGGAAATGTATGGGGGCCATACAGTCTGAGTTAATACACAACCTACTCAGGGAAGCTTTCTGAAGTCTACTATACTAAACTGCTGAGTAGCTTTCTAATGAAATCACTTCACTTGCATTGCAAATGACTTCCCAATTAAAAATGAGCTAACAAATTCTGAAATGTAAATCAGACTCCATTACCTTTCATAATTGCAGTGCCAGGTTCAGTCTTCTCTCTGCTCAAATCAGTAGGTACAGACTTCCTCAGATCTTTGTGTGTGTATATGTATAAAATATCCTCCTTAATCAGTGTGCTCATTATTCTTAATGTCTATCACCTTTGTGAAAGTACCTTTGCTCCTCCTCGGTGGATAGTGGACGGCAAAGAATAGCACTAGTATTCCATTAAACAACATGGATTTTTAGATAGGCACATTATCATATTATAAAGCAGGTGTGGGCAAGTTTTCTTGAACTGAGCACTGAACTGTTAAAATTATTGTTTTGGCCTCTTAAGAGCTGTGAGGGTGCATTGGATGATGTCACAGAGAGGTGGTGGAACTATTAAAGGCAACTATATTCACCTTTATTGTAATGAGAAATTACACTGAAATTAACTGCGCTGTCAAAAATGGTCATGTTCACTTAACAGCTATCTCACTTTGTAACATACATATTGTAACATATTTTGGGCTCAATTGTGATTGTAAGTCAAGAACATCCTATGCAGGCCAGATAAAAAATTAATAAATAAGTGAAGCTTAATAAATGGTGCTGGTTGGGGTGAAGCTAGTGTTTGAAAAGTCATGAAGCAAGTAAGACAAGAGTTTTGTCACTGAAAAACTGTCTAGCTTCAAATTCTGTAAGGTGTTGCAAAACAAAATACAAGTTTTGCTGCAGCTGACATGAAAATAGTTGGCTCAGCTCTAAGGCACTCCAGACACTGTAGGACAGTGGGGTCAAAGTCAGATTTCATTGAGGGTTGCATCAGGGTTGTGTTTGACCTTGGGGTTGCCGTGGGCATGGCCAGCTTGACGTCACTCATGTCTGGGCTGCCTGTGGTGGCCTGAACGCTTTGCCAGCAAAAACAGGCTCCTGAGCTCCATTTTCGGCTGCAATGGCCTCTTGCAACCCTCTGCCAGCGAAAATGGAGCTTGCCAGGTCTGCACACAGCCCTCCTGAACTCTGTTTTCACTGGCAGAGGCACCCCAGGCTGGTCCTTCACTGTTTCCAGAGTGGCCCCGCAGGCCAGATCTAAACACCTTGAGTTTGACATCCCTGCTGTAGGATGGAGTTTTGGAGAAATTTTCAAATTATCCCAGAATCCCCACATGGAAGTATTACAAAACCTGTTGTATTTGAAATAACTAGTAGGCCAGTAAGAAGAACACAAAAGCGTAACATGGTTTATGCCTTAATTGGCATGTTTATCTATTAAAATATTTATAATCTCTGCATATTCTAGTGTGTGTATATTAGAGAGTTACTGCTGAAAATATAGATTGCTTCATATAGAGCAGTTTAAGTAATATGTTCTTTGCTATAATTTAACACACCAAACAGCGGAATTTGGAAAGCATCCTGGAATAAAAGTTATCTCACCATTACCACAATTTGTGATGGGAAAAATACTACATTTTTCTTTTGTTTCCTCCTTTTATCTACCTCTCATTAATGAACCAAGATAAATTCAGGTACTGATGCCTCATAAATTAATAACTAGGAGATATTTTACTCACAAATTACCTTTGGCTACTTGCTATGACAGAACAATGCTTCTGTTCTCTAATGAAACCAGAGATTATTTACAAACTGTTGTAGATGATCACCATGTCAAATCTATATAAAGAAATAAAAATAGGGGTGATTTTGTAAGATTGACACATTAATTATTATTCATGTTTATGGATGAACACCTCCTTTTCAGAAAGATGATCGAATGGTGGTTTCATCCATGCCAGCCCTTCATCATTTTAACATCTTACAGATATATGATGGTCTTCTATCATTGCACCCAGCCAGCATGGAAAAATCCAGATAGCACTAGGTTGGGGGAGTTTAATGTTGATGCCAGCAGCCGCAAATGTTTTAGAATATTTTATGTGTTAGAAGTGATGGAGATTAACCTGCTGAATGCTTGAGCATTCAATAATGATCTATGTTTTACCTTCTTGGAGTAGTAAAAGGTGTTTTATGAATATATAAAAGGCCTACCATTGGTCTGAGATGCCGAACTAATCAGAGCAAATTAGTAGAAATGCAAAAAGATAGAGTGAGCTTCTAAGTTTTGAATTTCTATTGGCTTTGTTGAACTTTCAGGTATTTATTTATTTATTTATTTAGTCAAGCATGCATTTGATAATATATATAAGTATAAACATGATTATTAATACATGAAATAGATACAAATAAAAGGGAACATTAAGACAGGGATGGTAGTCATGTTGATGTGCTTATACACGCCCCTTACAGACCTCTTAGGAATGGGATAAAGTCAACAGTAGACAGACGAGGTTAAAGTGTTTGGGGTTAGTGGAAGAAACCACAGAGTCAGGTAGAGTATTCCAGGCAGGAGTGGGATTCAAATTTTTTAACAACTGGTTCTGTGGGCGTGGCTTAGTTGGTGGGCATGGCTTGGTGGTCATGTGACCGGGTGGATGTGGTTTGGTGGTCATGTTATTGGCTGGGCATGGCCAACTCAATATCACTCACATCGAGGCATGCATCTCCTTGCCTGGTCTCTCATGACTGTGGGGATGCTGCAAGAGTCGTAAATGTGAAAAATGGTCTTAAGTCACTTTTTTTAGGGCCACTGTAACTTTGAATGGTCACTCCACACAAGCAAAGTACCAGCAAAGGAAGGAAAAAAAACAACTCCAGAGAAGTTTCTGAGATAGGAAGCCTAGTCCTGCCAAGAATGTAATAAGGGTTAATGGAGAGGCGGTTTCTGTAAGCAACACCAGAATGTTTCCTTCCTGCCTTCCTTACAGGATTAGGCCAGTAATTTCTTCTAACAACTGGTTCTCCGAACTGCTTAGAATGTTAACAACCGGTTCTAGCGAATAGAATCCCATCCCTAATTCCAGGCATTGACTACTCTGTTGCTGAAGTCGTATTTCCTGCAATCGAGTTTTGTGCGGTTTACCCTGAGTTTGTATCTACTGTGTGCTTGTGTATTGTTGAGGTTGAAGCTGAAGTCATCATTGACGGTTAGGACATTGTAATGGATAATTTTATGTTCTACGCTTAGGTCAGAAGATGTTTCATTCATTGCTTTGTGTCATGACAACTATGGATGCCATTTGTTTACATTAGAGTGGACAGAAGCACTTCATGATAAATCCCAATAATTTTGAACTGGGCTGAGGAGTGAAAGGAGACAAAATAGAAATGTTAATACATTATAGCTAATATCTGCTCCAAGGAATGTAATTGCTGTTAGAAGATGCCATGTTTCACTTTTGTTCAGACCAATAGAGTCTGATTCATTTTATGTTTGTGTCAAAAAGCCCTCAGCATTTTTGTTCCCCTAATGTGCTAACTCCCCATTTCTTTTAGGGCTAATGCATTTTTTCCTCTTGTTTTGATCTTCAATTATACATTTAAACCAGCCAATCAATCTGTTATGCAGGCTAGGAGAAGGCAAGGAAGAGAAAAGCTCTTGCAAATTCTTGAACAAATTCTTGTTCTCTTTGTTATTTAACTTGTTACTTTTAACTTGTTATTTTATAGAAAGTTTTGAAATTCGCATTTATTTAGCAAGATGAGGGTTGAACAAAACCAGTTTCCCAAAACAGTCATTGTAAAATACAATAAAAGCAAATCAGAGGAGTCATACAATAAAACAATCATGAAGGCTACATAACAGAAAAGAACAAACTTAACAGCTTACATTGACCAGCTAAATAAAATAAGCTGAAATGATTATAAAAGAAATATAACCTATAATTATAAATGAAATATAACATATATATATAGCTTTTGGCTATCAAACTACATACAGAATCAGACATGTTAGTCCAGTTTGGCCATTTGATGAATACTTTAAAATAAAACAAAGGAAGGCTTTAGACATGCAGTGTATCCTTGAATATTAATACAAGTACCATCCATATGTATGTGTAGATATGTATAGATACGTGTATATAAAGTAGTACACACAAAATCTACCCAAAAATAGAGTTTTTGCATTACATTGATTTTTGCCTTCCTTGATTAAATTCTGAACAAGAGAGCTTTTGATGCCCAAACAGCACCAATGCAGCTTTGCCCCCCAAAATGACATCCAAAGGCCAACAGAAGTAGCCTCCATCAGATTTGCTTGGAAATCCTCAAAATTTAGCCTTTTCCTCTGCTTCCCTATCTTATCTACCCTGGGCAGCTCTTTTATGCCGTGGTCTCGACACTTGCTAATCAAGCTAATGTCATTCACACAGAACAGTTGTCAGCTGTCATGGGGCTTATCTAACAAATTTCAGTCACAGTGCTGGGCTGAGATGATAGATTGGTCCCTGGATAGTATATTAACTGAACAGTGTGAAGTAGGCCAGCAGAAATAATGGCAATGGAAAGAGAGGGAGAGGGAGAGGGAGAGGGAGAGGGAGAGGGAGAGAGAGAGAGAGAGAGAGAGAGAGAGAGAGAGAGACTGCTGTCTGGGCAGCTAATATTTTAAAAGATTCAAAATAATGATAACAACAAACCCCCACGTATAAGGATAAGGCAGGGAGCCTTGTTGCTTGCAGCTCGCCATCTTGTCTACAGTTAGCCATTAGTGACAGTAATCTGATTACAAGACCCCGGGAGCTGGAATTGGAAATGGCTACTCCAGAGGGAGCTGATTATCACAACCTCTGGGGGGAAAAATGCTCTTAAGGCTGCAGCTGCGGTCCACAAAGTGTAATGTTGGATTTGGCGCATAATTGCAAGAGGTTGTCTGCTTAGGGTGTCTTAACAGGTCCCGGTGCTATCCCATGTTTTCAAGGCTAGGTAGTATCCTATGAAATAACAATAGATGGACAACAGCAGGTGACTTTGGAAAAGGTTAATCTGATAATTTAGTCATGGGCATTTCATATGTTTTATTTGAAGGGGAGAAAAAATGTCACTATTGTGGTCTGTCTCAGAGCCAAAATATTGAAATGCCAGAGGACAGAAGGACAGGGTTCATATTGCCCTCAACCATAATTTCCTTGGACATAATGACAGAATAAGTCATGGCTGATTGAGATAACAATGTGCTATACAAAAACAAAGTTTTAAAGTATAGAAACAAAGAAGGACATACATTTCTTAATGCATTTAGGGATATCAGGGGTGGTAGCAAAAATAGTCAAAATGCCAGTCTCTTAAAGACCAAAGGTACATGTGGGGCTGTTTAATTTTCATTTCTGCTTAGCTAGATTCAATGGCCACTCTATATAGAGCCCCCCCCCATTATATGTCAATAAATGAATTGTATGTTGATTCTAGAACTTTGCATTGCTTTTCAAAAGTCATGTGAGATTTTCATGCAAAAAACTATTTTTTAGAGAAATTGATGACTTATTATGTCAGAATTCTTAGATTTCACTGTAAATGTGTGAACACAGTTGTGTCCTATGGATGTTTCTATAAGTAATGCTAAAAATGTCTTTTAACATGCAAATATGGGTAATGGAGGAGATAATTAAAGAACCCTTTCAAATTAATCTAGGATTATTAATTAATTAAATATGTATATAAACTTCAGACGCTCTGGTTAATCATATTGCTTAAAACCAAGACCTAAATCTCATTTAGATATTATGACAAACTGATTTTTGTATAGTAAAAGTTCTAACTGGATTGTGCAAACCCACATGATACCCTAAATGGATCATGCTTTTCTCACATGTGAGTCAAGCCATTCTTCCTTGCTGCATATGGAATTGAAACTCTGACTCATCTGTTATAGATCAGATTGCTAATCCATTTCTGGCAAGTAGAACCACCATTTTCCAAATAGGGCTGGCCCAAGATGTTTGGTTTAAGGACAAAATGGTAGCCATCTAATTTCATATACAGAAGGGAACCAGACTAACAGTTGATTTTAATGACAGGATTGGTTGTAGAAAATGTTCTGAACAACACTAACACAAGACTAATTTAGTTGGTGAAGTCAAACCTGTAGTACATACAATGGTTTATATGTTGTACAAGTATGGTTTCTACCGATCCAATTCTTTTCTGGCAAGTTGGGTATATTACAGATCTCACCAACCAAGAAATGTTGGATAGTGGGGATGAGAAGACATGCTTTCTCTGCCATCATCCCTGTCCTCTGGAACATTCTCCCCTCAGTTGACTCTGTTGGCCTTTCATAAGGCCTTGAAGGCTTTGTGTCTGAGTCTGGGCCCCAAATGTGTGAAGGACCTTGCTTCCTGGCTGTATAGACATTTATGGTTGTATTTTTTCTTAGTTGCCTTATGTCAGAGGTGGATTCAGCAAGTTCTGACCAGTTCTAGAGAACCGGTAGCGGAAATTTTGAATAGTTCAGAGAACCGGCAAATATCACCTCTGACTGGCCCCGCCCCCATCTATACTCTGCTTCCTGAGTTCCAGTTGATCAGCTGGGTCTTCTTTTGTTGCCTTTCACAGGAGAACGGAGCTGGAAAGCAGGTTAGTGGGGTGGGGAGGGAATGGGGATTTTGCAGTATCCTTCCCCTGCCACGTCCTCCCAGCCACACCCACAGAACTGGTAGTAATTTTTTTTGAATCCCACCACTGCCATATATATTTAATTTTGTACTAAGTTGTAACTGTTTTTAACTGTTTTATGATTGTTCGCTGCCTAGAGTTACTTGTTTGAGACGGGTAGCTTTAGAAATTAAATAAATAAACTCTGTCTTGCAACCAAGAGAAATGATCAGGGGACTAAGCAGAGGACCTGGCATTGCCACCACCTCCAACATCTGTGTTGTGAGGTGATTGTCTCACTCTAGGACTGGATCCGAGTTTTTCCCATTCTAGCTATCTGAGGAATGGCACGGATTGAATTAATACAATACATATTGTACCACTGAATGTAATGCAGAAAGTGCATTACATAGCTTCCCAGAATGTGGGAGGCTAAAACAGTAGCATAAATAAAAGATAGCTAACATTATTCGAATAAGCAATCTTTTTATTCAAGCAAAACTGCTCTATGTATATTAAACATGTTTAAAAGAGGCTTTAGTTTTCATTCTTTTTACATTCAGTTCAGCTTGAAAAGGGTAAAATAGTAGCTGTTTAATTCCTCAGAAGTATTTCCAGGCACATAAAAATGATGTCTAGTTCTCTCTGCTTCCAGACAGAATAGGAAAAGAGAGATTTCCTGAATATATGCATGTGTGTAAACAAGCTTAAATTCCCACATTATCCATTCATAGATTCTCCTCTGTTCATATTTGCCTGACTTTTTATTGTTTTGTGCAAACAGTTTTTTAAAAAAAGCAAATTGGAAGGGATGCTGAAATAAATAAATAAATAAAAGGCCGTTTTAATTTTATTCTGTCTCCTGTTGCAGTTATATTTGTAGAGAAAAGTTGGAGGTGGAGGAGAAATGTTTTATATTAATATTTAAATACTTTTAGCTTCCTATTTGGGAAATTAAAAAATATTGGAAGCCCTTGATTTGCGGTAACAGTATCTTGTCAGGTTAAGAGCCATTGCAGTGATGCAGAAAAAGACAAAGAATATACCTTTTATTTCTGATATTTTTCTTGATACTCATTTGCATCCCACTGCAAAGATATTTTGATACTGAATTTGTCCACCATAATTTGAGGGCTGGTTAAGGCATTGCTTTTCCTTATTTGATCAGGAAATGGTGCCAATACTTTGGATCACAGCTAATTAAGCTGAAAGGTAACCACAGAAGTGGGAAATTGCCTTTTCATGAAGAAAGTATTAAAAGAAGGCAGAGGAGCTGGATCACAATAATGTTTCAAATAATTTAAATAGGTAATAGATTTTGCACTTCTCTGTTCCCATGAATATTTTTGGTAGCTCCTCACATCATGAGAAGTGATTTGTTATTCATGAATATCCGGCAGAGATCAGCACTGATCAAAATTCATATTTGAAAAAAGCTTCCTCTTCATCACTACTACATAATACCTAGTGCAGAACTCATTCTGCTTGTTTTCCACGTTGGAATTTTTTTCCTCATTCATGTTATTTTTAGCATTTGCTTGGAAGAAAGTGTCTCATTGACTGCATGTAGCTATGAGGGGAGGTGGGGGGAGAGAGTCAGACCATAACTTCCTTGGAATAAGCCTCACATTTTAAAACCAAACTGCTTCTTGCTTAAACCTCAACATACTGTACAGAGTGGCCTCCCTCCAGACCCTGTTTTTCAGAAAATATCAACAGGGATCATGGGAATGAGTTTTCTTAATTGCCACCATTTCCCTGGAAATGCTAATTTACTCTATTTGTTTTTAGAAAGCCATTGAAATTTAGCTAATACAGATGGCCTTGGGAGTCTAGACATTTGAATCACCCTGGCTTTGAATATATTACAGCTCTCGTTCTCTCTGTCCCTCCCTCCCTTCCTCCCTCCCTCTATATCTGCCTGCCTGCCTACCTCTATCTATCTATCTATCTATCTATCTATCTATCTATCTATCTATCTATCTATCTATCTATCTATCTATCATATATATCAGAGGTGGTAATCAACAGGTTCTGACCAGTTCTGGAGAACTGGTAGCAGAAAATTTAAGTAACTCGGAGAACCAGCAAATACCACCTCTAACTGGAGATTTTACAGTATCCTTTCCCTCCCACACCCACCAAGCTACAGAACCGGTAGTAAAAAAAAATGAATCCTACCACTGGTGTGTATGTGTATGTATATGTATATGTACATACATACATGGTATACACACATATACATACATATACACACATACATATACATATAAATAGATGCATATTGATTTGTACATTGTATGAATGCTGGAGATGTACAGTTCTGGCAGCTTTTTGAGGTAGAACAGGTAGGAAACACAACCAGATATGTTAATTCTGTTTTCATTGTAAAGCTATATTGACAGAATCTTGCAAGTCTTGAAAGTATAAATCTCACATTTGTACTCATTTTTATAGTCTGAGAAACAAGAGACGGTTTCTTCTGGCCCTTCCCACTATCCATGGGTTGTATAGTTTTTTATCTGTCCATTTCCTGGGCAGCAGCTCTATGCCCTTCTCAAGTTCTTTCCTCCTATACCATTACAGATCCTCGCTCATCAGTAATTAGAGTGGCATATGAGCTCAATAAGTAAACAAACAAACAAATAACAGTATAAATAAATAAACAATAAATAAAAAATTACCACAGATGTCTTGGTAATTATATCTTTCTCCATCTGGTTTGATATCTGACTGTGTTCTAGAGTTTTCTATTGTGCACCCATCTTCTTCCTTGTGTGAGCCATTTTTTTCTGTCAGTGGTTTGCCTGGGCCAACTGTCACAATTAAAACAACAAGAAAACAACAAACTCAGTTCCTTATTTGGAATGGAACACTGTTAAATTATAATCAAGGAACAAGTGATGACATGTTCTCTGTTTGGAGATGGTGATGATGACATGTTCTAAAATGGTGTAAGGCCAAATGGAGAGAAATGATAACATTTTAAGAACAGAAATTGATATCAATGGAACAGCATTATGCATCATTGCCATGACTTCCAAGCTTCTGTCAACTCTTTTCCTGGGTTTTGTCTCTATGCTTTTTCACCCTGATTTTGCCTTCTGCAACACAACTTCAGTTCAGTTCATAGGTTCGTGTACAAGATGAGCCATGTTAGATTTTAAAATTGTAACTATTTGCATCCTGGGCTTTCTCAACATTTTATACCATAATAATTCTACCACATTATTTTGCAATTTACCATGATCTGTTCTTGTCCTGAGTAAATGAGTAAATGAAAAGTAATATTTCTCTCACATCCTTTAACTTAAAAGTGTAATCTTATGGGACATGCTGAGAAGGGCAAAATGCAGGATAGGCTATTAGTTTCTGTCCTGAAGAAATTAATTCTAAATTGCAAGCAAGAAATGTAACACATACACCATTCTCAGTACATACACTGAGTACAATACATACACTGTTGTACATTGCATGTACAACACATACACTGGAGAACAGACACTCAGTGAGATTAAGTGACTGGTGCATTAAAGCATTGGAAATAATTTATTTCTAAGACACTATTTACATT
This sequence comes from Notechis scutatus, assembly GCF_049901735.1. Taxonomy (NCBI): domain Eukaryota; kingdom Metazoa; phylum Chordata; class Lepidosauria; order Squamata; family Elapidae; genus Notechis; species Notechis scutatus. The sequence continues at coordinate 60,505,114 of NC_142014.1, forward strand.
ACTGGAAACTTCTTATGGACTTTTTGTGTAAAAATGAAAAAAAAAGAATTTGTAATTTATGACTTAGACAAGATAGATTATGGAAAGGAGAGTATTATGATATAACTTTAGAGAGAAAGTTTAAGATATAATTGCACTTATAACTGCAGTGAAGAATATTGGAAATGACCTTTTTTCTTCTCTATTTTTTCTTCAACCTTTTCTCTTAATTTACCTTTTCCTTTTTCTTTGATTTCTTTCTTTTTCTTTTTTCTTCCTTAAAGTAGCTTGTATTAATTTTTATCTTCTTTTTTTTTAAAGCTTCAGTGAAAATTATATTCTAAAAAAGGAAATATTCTCTAGAAACGTAGGCATACTGTAGATTAAGCAGTGAAAACTACTGTATGAGGGTTCAAAATGGCTTGTCCCCAAAGGCATATGTCATGGAAAATGTTTCTTGTGTGCTCACTATACAGCTCAACCTATTAGAATCCAAAGCTTTGCGTTTTCTGTAGACACATCTGTGTTTTTCGACTGTTACGGTTTTCTTCTGTGAATGTGTCTTGTGATTCTGCAGATGCGGCTTAAGAAGTTTGAAGTCTTTGAAAATCCTATGTGTCTTAACCTCTGTTCCTTTGCCATGCCCAAAGGCAGGGAAGGAATATGATTTTATTAAGTTTATTCCAGTACAGAAGTTTTGATTAATAAGAAAGGAGCAATTTTACCAGACAGGAGCTGACTACCTGAATGTAGAACAAAATTCTTGGAAGGCATTTTTACAATGTACTAGTGAACCTAGAATTGAGTCTACACAGAAGGTACGTCTAGGTATTTATATCTTGGGCAGACTTTAAATTGGGCCATTATTACAAATCTTCTCTCCCAAAAGAAAAATGGTGACAATTGCTGTCATGAAAAAAGAATAAGTAGTCATCGTAGGAAGATAATGCTAGCTTCTTCAGCCTTTCTGAGACAATGGCAGGAGCAGATCCTGATCATAATGGAAAAAATCTTCCACCGGCTGGAAAATCAGCACCATTGTGAGATATCAGGTAGACTTTTAGTCAAGGTTATTAAATAAAACCTGCCCCACGTGACCGGGCATTTTCTGGGTAGCAAGCCAAGTATTTCAAGTTTCTGAATTGCCAAGAGAGAAGGTAGAATGTTTTCTCCACTATGATGGTGTTTTTGTAGCATCTCTGTTGCAGAGATAAGTAATTATTGGTTGATGGTAGTTGATAGGAACAAGGAGGCAGTGAATTATTGTACCGTCTTTCTTATTATCAATGCCAATTTGCAAACCATGAAAACATGCCAGTGATCTTCAGTTATGTCCTGAAAACCAGTTTCAAATTTCTTTTTGCCTTATTATTTTGAAAATGTGCAACTGAAAAGTGTAGGGTGAAACCATGCAGTGCTAAGCTTCTTGTTTGGATCTGTTAATGAGAGTGAAAGATGCAAGAATGTGCCATTTGTTTCAATAATTTCTGTATCGCTTTCTCTGTCTCCTTGAGAGAAAAATAATAATCTGCTCACTTTTTCCATACCAGACATACAGTAAATTTGGAATCCTTCATCATGTCCCATTAGAAGCTTCTAACTTTTGACCATCTATCTCTATTTGGAGTGCTTAAGCCAGTGATGGCGAACCTTTTTGGCACTGAGTGCCCAAAGTGCGAATACTCAAAATGCAACGCATGTGTGCATGCGTGGTGGGATTCAAATTTTTAACAACCAGTTCTGTGGGCATGGCTTAGGTGGTGGGTGTGGTTTGGTGGTCAAGTGACTGGGTGGACATGGCTTGGTGGTCATGTTATTAGCTGGGTGTGGCCAACTCAATATCACTCACATTGAGGCACTCATCTCCTCGCCTGGCCTCTCATGACTGTGGGGATGCTGCAACAGTCGTAAGTGTGAAAAATGGTCATAAGTCACTTTTTTCAGTGCCATTGTAACTTTGAATGGTCACTCCACACAAGCAAAGCACCAGCAAAGGAGGGGAAAAAAACTCCAGAGACGTTCCTGAGACAGGAAGTCTAGTCCTGCCAAGAATGTAATAAGGGTTAACAGAGAGGCAGTTTCTGTAAGCAACACCAGAATGTTTCCTTCCTGCCTTCCTTACAGGATTAGGCCAGTAATTTCTTCTAACAACCGGTTCTCCAAACTGCATAGAATTAACAACCAGTTCTAGCGAATAGGTGCGGACCTGTAGAATCCCACCCCTGCACGCATGTGCCTCCATGCATACATGTGCCCTCCACATGCCCCCCACCACCCCACATGTATCCCCCCACATGCACCCTGCCCCCTGCATGCGCGGCAGAGACCCAAAAACCAACTGGCCTGTGGGACCATGGTGGAACTGAGCTGGGGCGATTGCGTGCATGCCCACAAAGAGGGCTCTGCATGCCACAGGTTCCCCACTACGGGCCTCAGCTCTTTAGGAAGCCTTCTTAACAAAAACACATTAATAAATGACATTTCCTATAATAATTTTGCAACAAATTAAATCAGAATTTTACCACTTCTCAGTCTGCTTCAAAAGGTCGTATTTAAAATTGTGAAAAGGATCTGCTTTTCTCATTCTTCTCTATTTGTGCATATGTAAAGTGTATATTCAATATTGCTTTACTTAACAGATTAACAGATAATCAGAAACAGATACAGATAATCAGAGTTGGAAGGGACCTTGTAGGTCATCTAGTCCAACCCCCCACCCAAGCGGAAGACCCTACACCATTTCTGACAAATGGCAGTCCAATCTCTTCTTGAAGGTCTCAACTGATGGCGCTCCCACAACTTCTGAGCGCAAGCTGTTCCATTGGTTGATTATTCTCACTGTCAGAAAGTTTCTCCTTATTTCCAGGTTAAATCTCTCCTTGTTCAGTTTCCATCCATTATTCCTTGTCTGGCCTACAGGCATTTTAGAAAATAGTTTGACCCCTTCCTCCCTGTGGCAGCCCCTCAAATATTGGAAGACCGCTATCATGTCTCCCCTGGTCCTTCTCTTTACTAGACTAGCCAAGCCCAGTTCCTGTAACCATTTTTCATATGTTTAGTCTCCAGTCCCCTAATCATCCTGGTTGCTCTTCTCTGTACTTTTTCTAAAGTCTCAACACCTTTTTTATAATGTGGTGACCAAAACTGGATGGAGTACTCTAGGTGTGATCTTACTTAAGACTTTATAGAGTGGTATTAGTACCTCCCTTGATCTCAATTGTATCCCTCTGTTAATACAACTTAGGATTGCATTAGCTTTTTTGGCTGCTGCTGCACACCAATTGCTCATATTTAGCTGGTTGTCCACTAAGACTCCAAGATCCCGCTCACAGCTACTGCTATTGAGCCTGGTTTCACCCAGTCTATATGTGTACTTTTGGTTTTTCTTGCCTAAGTGTAGGACTTTACTTTTCTCTACATTGAATTTCATTTTGTTAGTTATGGCCCAGTGTTCTAAGTCTGTCAAGATCCATCTGGATCTTGAGCCTATCTTCTTGGGTGTTAGCTATTCCTGCCAGCTTAGTATCATCTGCAAATTTGGTAAGTTCCCCTTCTATTCCCTCATCTAAGTCGTTAATGAAGATATTGAAGAGTGCTGGGCCTAAGACGGAACCTTGTGGCACTCCACTGCTTACTTCCTTTCATGTAGTCTTAGACCCATTAAGGACTACTCGTTGAGTACGGTTTGTCAGCCAGTTGCAAGTCCATCTAGTGGTGGTGTTATCTATTCCACTTTTTTCTAGCTTACTAAGAAGTAGGTTGTGGTGTACTTAAATTAGTTGCTCCTCGCCTCTCTGTTCTTTGATACTTTCCAACAATTGCATTGAACGAATCATTTGTTCCATTCTTTACCTATACAATTTGCTGTGTATTTGTCTCATCGTTACCTCTTCTGATTCTCCCAGTGGACATGTGTAAAGGCCCAATAACTATAGAGATCATATTGATTGCTTCTAAAATTTATTTTACCCTGTCAGTTATACTTTTCCCCCCTTCCCTTAAACACCACTTATAGAAAGAAAGAAAAACACAAGCAAACAACAAAAAAGGTGTGGATGGGCAAAACTTTTACAATACCACAGATGAAAAGGTGTTAGCCAGCTGCATAATCTGGTTTCATTTTTCCCTTCTTTGGACTTGGGAATCTTGACTGCTTCAACAGCTGTTTCTATTTTTCCTCCGTGCAGGGGAAAATCAATCAGGAAACACACCAATAAAGTATTAGTTCCTCAACTATTAAGACATAGTAGAGCTTGTCAGAAAAATGAGAAATAATTTCACCAGAATTGCCTATTTCTATTAGAACATATTAACCAGCTTTCCATTCTTGAGTAATCAGCTGTATTCTTCCTTAAAGCCATAAACAAAAATAAGATGAAAACAAGTGTACTATGTAAAGTTGTGGTGAAATGTATATGGAAAGTTATTGTGCCCAATGTTTGGAAATAAGTTTTTTCTTCAATATATTTTTAAGTTAAATAAAATGTAAGTAATTCTGTTGTTCACTAAAATATATTGTATTTCTCACTAAACATTAATTTGTATGATGTCAGTACAATCAGACAAGAAACAATCCAGCATGAAATTTCTGAATGACTAAAATCAAGGTATTCATTAGTGTTGAGAATGACAACTAGGGCATTTATCTCTTTAAGTTTGCTCAAACCTTTGCTCAAAGGTTTTCCCAAACTAAAGCCGATTGTCCATTTTAGCTACACTAGTTATAGAAGATGAATTTCTGAATTTGGAGGGCATCCATTAGGCAAGACTGTCCTAGATACATGAAAACTTGATTGACTCCTTGGAAGTGCTGATTTTTGGGGGAGGGGGGACAATCATTGGAAGCATAACGAGGGAAAAGGTTTGGCATTGATAAATATTGAATGAGAAGCTAACACAGTCAGCTTGCATTTGCATAAAAATTATAAATCATGCAATTCAGTTTAAAATTCAGTTTCCTTTCACAGGCATGAGTAAAACCTCACAGTTGTCATTTCCCCCCTCCTTAGAAAGAATAGAAAATACAATAATTAATGTATAATCAAGCCCCTTTTTCAAGATTTCGCATAGGAATGTCTTTTGTTTGTATGCTGCTATTTCTCTGCATCCTTCCCTGCAATTCAGAGGGGGGGCGGGAATCTTTGAATTGCCTCTTTTGTCAATACTTTATCCTTCTATCCTATTACCATGGCTTAAGTCGCACCACATCATGCTAGTTTAAGTGGAAGAATATTAGCTCATTGCCTGATTCATGCAGTTCACTGTATGCATATCACTTGAGAACAAATGTATTTACTGTTTTACCCTAGTCCTCAGAATAACAATTTTACTTATTTGCAATAAATTCACATTAGATGTTTTAGGACCTCAATACTGCTTCTGATACCAAGGAATGGCCTGCGTGCCAGTCCAGTTTCAAGACAGCTTGAAAATGACAAAGGTTGATCAGTTTCAACATTTCTCTCCTTGAAGCAGGGGTGGGATTCAAATTTTTAACAACTGGTTCTGTGGGCATGGTTTAGGTGGTGGGCATGGCTTAGGTGGTGGGCGTGGCTTGGTGGTCATGTGACTGGGTGGACATGGCTTGGTGGTCATGTTATTGGCTGGGTGTGGTCAACTCAATATCACTCACATCGAGTGACGCATCTCCTCGCCTGGCCTCTCATGACTGGGGATGCTGCAACAGTTGTAAGTGTGAAAAATGGTCATAAGTCACTTTTTCAGTGCCATTGTAACTTTGAATGGTCACTCCACACAAGGAAAGTACCAGCAAAGGAGGGGGAAAAAACTCCAGCGATGTTCCTGAGACAGGAAGTCTAGTCCTGCCAAGAATGTAATAAGGGTTAACGGAGAGGCAGTTTCTGTAAGCAACACCAGAATGTTTCCTTCCTGCCTTCCTTACAGGATTAGGCCAGTAATTTCTTCTAACAACCGGTTCTCCGAACTGCTTAGAATGTTAACAACCGGTTCTAGTGAATAGGTGCCAACTGGGAGAATCCCACCCCTGCCTTGAAGGCTAGCTAAGTGGCTAAGAACGTTCTCTGATTGTATAGAATATTGGAAACAGCAACTGGGAGGCACCTGTCTATCCTTTTATCTAAAAAGCTTATTAGATGGTTGAGTTTTCATGTGTTTAATGTTCACATCAGTCCACTGTTTTATTCTTTTCTACTAAAACAGTTACAACAATTTATGTCCTTCTGTGTCACGGTGCATTGTTTGTTTTTGCACTGGTTTTCCTCCAAGGAACTCAGAATGATGTATATACACCCTGTTTTTTTTTTCTTACAACAAATGTCTAAGGTAGGTTCAGTAGTAAAACAGAAAAAGACTGGCCTAAGATCAAGGGCTCATTGTTGGGTCAGATTCAAATCTTCAATCTATCTAGCAGAATGGATCACAGAATGCAATGGAAGTCTGGTTAAGTACTTTACTAAATTTATGACAATTTGAATGGTTTCTCCATCAGGCTAAGAAATGAAGAACAGCTGCTGAACAATGCCTGCAAACAATTACATCCCTTGATCTTAAAAAACAGCTGGTGGGTAGGTGGATAGATGATATATGTGTATAGCTAGGTATACCTAGATAGAGATAGGTAGATAGATAGATAGGTAGGTAGATAGATAGATAGATAGATAGATAGATAGATGATAGAGTTCCATATTTCTTTTTTGTTTTTTCAATATTTTGCTCTGTTTCATCCCTCTAAGATTTACAGTTGCTGTCAATCATTTACTCTAAAATTTCAGTCTTGCTTTCAGCAAGGTAAATAGGGATGATAATAATAATAATAATAATAATAATAATAATAATAATAATAATAATAATAATAATAATAATAATAATAATAATAACTAACAACAACAGCAGCAGCAGCAGCCCCTATTGATACTTTTGTATTTTTTAGAACATTTCTCCTAAGTCCTCCTGCTCAAGATTTCCATCTTTTGTGTTTTCTCTCCATGTGAATGTGTGTTTCCTCTAGTTGCTGAACAGGTGTTTCCCTTCCAGACTCTGCTCTTATAATAAGATTTCTCTGTCTGTATACCTGGTACCACCAGTGTGTTTGTGGAGACATGTCTATATATTTGGATATGCTTTATGGAGTAACACAAAAGTATGCAGTGATTCACTGGAGGCTTCCAAAATTAAACACTTCTAAAGGGGTTAGCCTGGTTTCATGCAAATTGAAATGTTTCCTAAGATCCCTTCAAGCTCCTCTGTGCCAAATTGCAAGTTATAAATGAGAATGCAACACAAGAGTCTCTAGAGTACCTGAATATTTTTTCCAGACTACCCAAGTTACTTTTTCGGCAGCTAGTAAAGTTTTTTTTACTACTGGCAAACCTAATAATTGCTTATAAATATTGTATTCTTGAGATTCAGTATGGAGTGATTTACAAAACTAGACTGCTGGAAAAATGGTTAAAAAAGACGAGCTAAAGGGCTAAGAATGGTATTACAAACACAGCTTTCAAATGGAGATAAAAAATGAAATGCCATGCTGTGCAGCCTTAGGATATCTTATAGCTTGTCTTGAGCCAGAATTTCACAGGCAATTTGCATGATTGGTATACAATTAGTATAGCAAATATTTAATTTTCATAATGATAACAGACATTAAGCTACAATTTGTGAGCCTTTGTTTGAGGCATCTGGAGGACAAACTAGAAAAGGCAAGATGGCTGCCATGATATATGATCAAAGCACACCTTTCTTTATGAATTTACATGGGTTAATGTTTTAGAAGTACGAGTTGGGGCATGTACATAATCTCTTGGTTTAGTTTCAAACTAATACATGTGACACATATAGTGTTCAGAACTTTTTCATATATGACATCAAAAGTACATATTTATATGGATATAAATTGTTTCTATGTTGTAGAAATGTTGGTTTTATATTTCAAGATGGAGAAATTCAAAACTATATTTAGGGTTTGCTAAATAATGCTTCAATTAGAAAGCATATAATATATCATCCATTAGAGCATTAATAAGCAAAAACTCTATTACTTCTCTGTTGCAGTTAAGGAAGGTACTTTGCTGAATTCTGTCTGTCAGTCATCCAAAATATTTCACTTGCAGAAAAGCAGCTTAGTTTTTTTTCTTCCTTAGATTGCTTTCAGATTTAGAAACTCTTTTTTTTTTCCTCCTAACACTCTGCTTCCTCTATGATTATGAAGTGGTGGATGTGGCTGTCATTGTTCTCCCCATCCTTCAGCCTGTGCTTCCTGCTTTAAAACCCCCTTTGGGTAGAATTTCTCCTGATGTCTTCCTTTGGGATTTAATGGAAGTATGGGAAGTTAGGGACCCTGCAGGTGGCTGGGAAGATAATTGTATAGACAAATGAAAGGCAAAATATCTACCGCTGTGTGCAGCCTCTTGGCGATTGAGAAGTATACAAGAATTTCGCCAGAATATTTTACTCTTTATGTGGATAAGGGACAAATGCAAACCTTTTTTGGCATATTACTTAGAAATCTAAATAACAGCTGTATCAGCCTTCTTTTGAAAATAAAATGTAATGATTTGGACCTTATGGTATATATACAGTGAACCTCCCTCCCTCCCTCCCTCTATTATTAAAAATAATAAAAGCACTGGTAGTTTAATAAATTATCTCATGTTTTTGAATTATAAAGACTGTTTTGTTGACCTGTTTCTCAATTTTTAAGAAATGTCATCTCATCTAATAATGGAAATGAGTTTTGGTTGAATAAGTAAAAGGTTCCCAAAGAGTTTTTCTTCTTTCTGTTTAGTTGTATACACATCAGGCTGTCTAAAACAACAAGTTGAAAATTGTTTTTGGAAAAAAGGCAGAGTTCGGGGTGTAGAACAAAGGTACCCTTACAATTTACACAGACCGAGATCCAGATTTGTAGGTGGGGACTATGGTCAGTGAATACACATCCTCTATTACAGGGGCCCACGGTCCGCGGACCGGACGGGGAAGGGCTTACCGGGCAGCCGGGGCGCCGCATCTTTGGAGAGGTGGTGAGCTTTCGGGAAGCTCACCGGGGCGGCTGCTCTAAAGTGGGGGCGCTTTCCGGCGAGAAAGTTCGAAAACTCCGGGCCTTACTTTTGAGCGGCGGGCGCACGAGCGCCTCTTGCATGCAGATGGCGGCGTGCGCCGGGCACCGGGCCGCCGGGGGGGGGGGGGGGGGGGGGGGGGTAAAAAGGGGACGCTCTTTATGCAGTCTGTAGCAGTACACACCTCATTGCATTCTTCTTTCCCTTTTTCCTTACCCTTATAGCTAATGACAACATTCTCTACTTCTTGATGTCTATCCCCTGCCACCCACTGTTGGAAGAGAGACAGTATTCTCTTCTATTCCTCTTACTACTGACATTGGAGTTCTCTCTTGGCAGCTAAAATTCATTTCCAAACCCATTTAATCCTTAGACAGTCAGTGAGGGATTCACTTTTTTATTAGGTTTCCTCTACTGTCCTTTGAAATTAATATTTAATCACTTTTCACCAAAAAGAGTGTTTTCCCCAAAATTATTGAGAGCCCTGTTCACTCTAAAGCTTGGATTATAATTTATCTCACTGTAAAAGAGAATTTGTTACAAATTTCTATTGCTGAGTGTTTTTGAGTTTCTTGTGGATGATAGCAGAATACTTTAAAGCTAATTTGACTGTCATTTTGCACATCCTTCCAGTACTGTGAAGCATCCACTCTGAAATGTTTTTTCATCAGGTCTTTCCTTGGGATTTCATAAAAGTGCTAGAAGCCAAAGGGACTGTAAACAGTTGGAAAGATAATGGTAATACATCACATCTTTTGGTCACCTTGAAATTAAGTGTGAGAAAAATCTCACTTTACCCACAACAATTTTACAAAATTATCTTCTTTTTTAAAAAGAAATCCCAAAAGGAATTTCTGTTTCATCATGTTGAATGGGAACTAATAGAAAAATATGCATGCAAATGTTTTTGGATTGCACAAATTTGTACACATGGTATCTTGGTGGTTCCTTGGAATGCAATGTATGTAAAAGATATTATGTGTATGTAAAAGATGTTAGATCGTGGTATCTTTTATGGGTACAGAACAGAAGACATTTGTGAAATGTTCAGTTTGATATGCAACTCAGAGGAAAATTATATATACCATCAGCCTATTGAAGGCATAGACGTACTGTATATTTAGTTATTCCCAGAGTGAGTCTTACTATTTCATTGGACAGTTCATTTTATGCAGTAGCTGGTGCTGTACAGATTTAAATCATGTTGGCGTAAGAGGAGATCCTATAGTTTACAGTCTGGGAATTAGGTTACAAATCTTTAGTTCTTGCAACAGAGTTTGCATGGATAAATGATTATTGGAGTTAACATTTTTATGGATAATGTTCTGATTTTTATGAGCAGCATGGTAGCTTAGAGGTTAAGATGCTCGCCTCACATTCTGAGGTTGAGAGTTCAATCCTAGGCAGTGGCAGATGTTTCTTTATCTGGGCACAAAGAGAAAATATCTGCAGCAAACTCCCCATGACGCCAGGAAGGAGATCCGGCCAGCAAACATTCAGCTCCATTTAGTTGCTCCAACTCCACCCTGAATAAAAGGAATCAAGGGTCATAAAAAGAAAAAAAAATCTGATTTTTATCAGCGGCATAGCCAACAAATGGTTGGAGACGATGTGTTCCCAACATAGAAAGCTGTAATAGGGAAAGCTCTACCAGTTGAACTCAGGCCTGTCACAGACATAAAAGGGAAGACCTATAATAACCTACCTAAAAGAAAGTTTAAATATGTAGTCATGAATAATTCCTCTTTTTTTCCCCGAACATACACCTGATTCTGTTAGAAGTTTTATTCCTTGTGATTTCTTACATAGTCATATTATTACTTTGCAATGCTTAATGTTTTCCTCTGATGTTGTTCCTCCACAGAGCCCCTGAAATCATCCTTGGTTTACCCTTCTGTGAAGCAATTGATATGTGGTCTTTGGGATGTGTCATTGCAGAGCTTTTTTTGGGTTGGCCATTATATCCAGGAGCTTCAGAATACGATCAGGTTGGCATTGTTGGTTTTGTTGCTATTGTGGTTATTATTTGAACAAATCTGATAACTCTTTTGCTCCAAGGGTGTCAAACTTCATGAATTTAATGGGAAATTATCTTGATTATCTGTTTCTTTCCAATGGTGTTACATTTGCATTTAATATTATATGATATCTCTTCAGAATGCCAACTCAACAGGCACATTCTCCCAGTTCAAACACTTCCTTGGTATTTTTACAACAAAAGATGTCAGTCGGGGTAGGGAACTTGTAGCCTTCCAGGTGTTGGTGAATTACAATTTCTGGCAACTTCCAGCAATGGACAGGATAGTTGGTGTTGCTGGGAGTTGTATATTGACAGCATGTCGAAGTTGTAAAATCTATGAATTGAAAGTCAACATTTAAAAGTAATTTCTGAACTTAGGCATTTAGCTGAATTCATGGAGAGCTTCAAAGATCTACTCTTTCTGATTCCGCATGATCAGTTGAAGGTCTAATGTGCATTTGCATTGACCTGAAAATGTGAATTGCTTTCCATTTAATTCTGGACTCTAATAAAAGAAGCACCAGATCATGCAGAAAGCCACAGTATATTAACACTCAAGTAAACACAAATACAGTGTTCCTACAAACTGCCAGTTAGATGTGTAGAGGTTGCTGTCAAAATGGGTCAAGGCATGTATCTAATCTCTATCTAGCTTTAGCTATGTGTATTCAATTGAATGCTTGAACAGAGCTCAGGCATACCAACAAAGGCTAGTATAATAATACTCTTACACCTATTCTTCTCCAAACCAGACATCACCAATCCATCTAGTTCTGTGGATTAAACTCCCAGGATTTACTTAGTATAGCTGTTAACAAAAGATGTTAACAGTCCAGACATCTAGAAAGCACCCAATTGAGGGGAAATTACACTGTTTTTCATTCTGTCTCCAAATTTTAACTTTCCCATTTCCAGTTAATCATGTTTGCCCTGCCCTGTTAGCATGAAACAATGTTATAGTTTTACTGCTGAGGCATATTTTGTTATTCTGGGACTTCTGCATCTCAGCTGTCAAAACTGAGTGTTAAGAGTTTTCCATATCTCTTTTCTGTCTGTCTGGATTTTTTTGCAGCCCAGATATAGTAGTCCTACTTATTCTGTGTAATGTTTGGGAATAGTAGTACTTTAGTAGCACTTTGCATGAATGTATTGTCAATCATGAATTTCACTTTCAAAAAAAGAGAACATTGTCTATCTGGGAGTCTGGTCAGTGGGGTATACTATTCTCCAGTATAGAAAGTATCAACAAAAATACTTCTTGTACAATGCAAAAAAAAAAAGCAATATACTCAATGTTTCCAAGATCTACCAATGAAAATCATGTGCCTCTACCAAAGACACATTTTATATTAGAGTAGCTTGCTCCATGTTGGCACTCTACATTGTCTTTGTTCCATATATCTCTGGAATACAATCTCCCTTTTTTTCCAACAGTACCACTGCTTGTCAGCTATTCCAAAGAGCATTTCCCCTGATCATTATTTCAAGGCAGCACTTCTCCTGATCAGATGAGTTATCTAAAGTAATGGCTGGAGACCTTCTTTACCCTTTATTCGGCTGTGGTTAAGACCTAGAGAGGCCTGTAAAATAACTCCTGTCTAGGGATTCCATCTCTGTGGCTGAGATTCCATCTCTGTGGATTCCATCTCTGTGGTCCCCCACCTCTTGGGGAAGAACAAGAGGCAGAAAAGGATAGGAAATGGATATTCTCCCTTCCTCACTCTAGCAGCAACAATCTGATTATATCACAACTATCCATTTAATAAAATTATAGGAAATGGTAAAGGAATTCACACTCCTTTCCCTTCCTCAAAAAGATAGGTGGACTGAGATAACTGTTGCATGATTATGTGGGACAAACTAATTTTGCACTGCCAAGACATACAAATGTGGAAAGTAAACTGGAAAGAAGAATGTTTCAATTAGCTACATTTTCATGAACAAAGCTTATTTCTCATTTATTCAACCATGGAAGTTCTAATTATTATCTAAAGGTCATGTAGTGAATTTACAGCTATAGTGTATGCCAAAGGTCTGTCCACCCGTTTTGAGTTTCCACAATTCCTAATTTATTGCTATGAAACGCTGCCAAATGTGGCATAGAAGATGGATGCAGCAAGAAAGTTCACCCTCCTTATTTTTATTCAGGAAGATCACTATTTATGCTTGTGAAACATGTTGACACAGAGGATTATAATCGAAACATTGAATTAGTATTAGAAACTAAAATATACTGAATACTCTTTAAAAAACCCAATAATTGCATGAAAATAAAACCTGTATTATTAAATAGCAGGAACGCTTACATTAATTTAAAGGGCTACAATTTTTATGACATAAGCTTTCACTACATATGTGAAATGCAAATTGGGGATTTGCTATAGTTTCTGCAATTCATTTCCAAATGTCCTATTTACAGGCCGCACACAGTAGATTTAGAACTTTCTTGTAACTCTGGTTGAATTCTCCATGTGTCTAATGAAATAAACTATAATCATAGGGGATCATTTAAGTTCAACCAATCCAATTCAAGTATCTCTAATGAATAGCTATCTTTAATACATCCAGAAATAAATTTGTTAGTCTTAAGATGCCATAATTTTCTTTGATACTTTTGCTGTCCGATCCTTTGCTTCTTTCAGAGTATAAAGCAATTTCACATTTTTAAAGCCTAAAAACAAGGAAAAACTAGGTAGGCTTAACATTTTGCTATTGTCCAAACACTATTCTAGAAAGGGTCTTGGGACAGATGACCACTACAGATGGAGCAAATCCCATCTTTTTCATAGGGAGGTTGACAGGATACTGAAGCTGCAACCAAAGTATTCTTTCCTTTACTCAGCCTGATGTGGATCAGATAGTAGTTGGCTACAAAGTGAAACTTCCCTTGATAATATAAACAAATGGGTCTATTGTAGAAGTCTAAATATGATCTTGTTAAGAATGTTCCTAGTGAAGGGTTAGATCATGGGTGTCAAACTCACTGCGTCACGTTGCCATCATGTGATGTATTGTGGCTTTTCTCCCTTCACGGAGTTGGGGTGGTCATGGCCTATGCATGACACATCTGCCAGTTTGACATCCCTGGGTTAGATGGTGGTATCAATCAAAATCATTGTGCAGCTATTGTGTGCTTTTCTCTTAGTCGTTTTTGCTTTGTTTGTTTTTGAATTTTGTGGAAAGCAAAGTAGATCAAAGAAATAGCAGGAAAGGTCCCACTTGAAATGTGTCATCTGGACCCCTGGAAAATCCGGTGATTGAAACAGGTCATTGGTGGCCTTGAGCAGAAATTCTTGGATTAAAATCAATATTTGCAGATGACAATTGCTGGAAACTACATTTAATTCTTGGTTTCTGCACAAAATCAATCTCTGCTCTGTCATTGGCCAGCATGGATTTAGCATTGGTTTGCCTAGAGCCTACAGGTTTTAAATGATTCTGCGAGAATACACATAATTAGCATATACACAGGGAGGTAGGGAAAACTAATGTCTGAGCATCAGTTGCATTTAAATCCTTCAGGAGGTCAGACAGCTGAATGTCCTCAGTTCTAAATCCAGCCTGTTATTCCTTTTATTTACCACTTAATGCTCTGCACTAAGATATTGTATATCTCATCCTTCCCATTTCTGGTTTAATGCCACTGCCATATTATTTATTTCCAGAAGCAGCAGAAGTTTGTGTTGTAGTTGTAAAACATACTTACAGTTTTAAATTTTACTTTCACATACACAACCACACACACACGTTCAATAGCATTTTAAGAAAGTGTGTGTTTTATATTAAATTAAGATATCCCATTTAACAAAGTAAGTTCCAGCATGTAAACATAGGAAGATGTCTCCCAGGGTAGTGTTGTTTGACACACTTACTACTGTTTACTTTGCTTCCTCAAATCTCAAACCCAGATACTGTATGTTTCTATTGTTTACTGCCTGATCCTTTTTAAATTGCAGGTGTAAAAACTGAAACTTAGGATATACATTAAACCTATTGTCACATTTTTGGATGCTGATAGTCATTTTGATACAGATTCCTTCCTGCCGACATTGTTCTAATCCCGTGATGGTGAACCTATGGCATGTGTGTCAGAGGAGGCACACACAGCCCTCTCTGTGGGCACGCAACCCATCGCCCCAGCCCAGCTCTGCCATGCATGTGTGTGTCTCCTGCTGGCCAGCTGGTCTTCGGGTCTCTGCCACGCATGTGGGGGGGTCGCATGCAGGGGGCAGGACACATGCACGGGAGCGGGGTGCATGCATGGGGGTGGGATGCATGCGTGGGGAACGCACGCACATTGCATTTTGGGGATGTGCGCGCAATTGCGCTTTGGGCACTCGTTGCCGAAAAGGTTAGCCATCACTGTTCTAATCACTTGGACTCACTGGGTCCTTGTACATCTTTCGACACATTTAGGATTTCCTTCTCTCCCATCTGGGTCTATCAGTTATTAAACATGCCCAGATCTGATTGATGTCCATTTTTTTTCCCCCAATACAAAGCAAATGGCAAGAGAATGGGATGGTGGTGAAATAATGTAACATCATTTTCGATGCATTTAGTTCATACAAGTCCTCTTAAAGTTAATATTTGAGGATAAAAGCCAGAGTTGTAAATGTTCTGTTGCCAATAAAGCACAACCTTGAAACATACACACTTTCTTTGTATAGGTTTATTGCCTTTCCTTTATCTTTATGGGCTATGAACAAAATGATGTACACCATAAGCTTTAAAGGCTAATACAGCAGTGTGGTGGGATTTTAATAGAGAAAAGCAAGATAACTTTATAGCATCCTAGTAATTTAGACTTTTAATACATAGTCAACATTATTAATGGTTGAATTTGTGGGGCATCGCCCTCCCTTTCAAATCATTGATTTGAGTAGCACTTTCTGTGCCTTCGTTTTATTTGTATATTTTCTTTCATTGTTAAATATGCACACAAATATGTTTACTTCACTGGGCAGAAATTCTGACATAGATCTCAGTGAAATAATCCTGGTCTCGTCTTCTTCTTATAGATCCGATATATTTCACAGACACAAGGCTTGCCAGCTGAATATTTGTTAAGTGCAGGAACAAAGACCACAAGATTTTTCAACAGGGACACTGATTCACCATATCCACTGTGGAGGCTAAAGGTAAAGTGATGTTTTGGTGTTTTCTTAAGCATCCTTTGGCCCTGCATTTCATAATATTGAAATATTACTGATACATTTAGTAAAATTATAATGTTGCGCTGATGCATAGTGGCTGCAATCAGAAATTCAATTTTGGTCTGGCTTGAAGGGGTTGTTTATTTAATTATATTTATTGTAATTACTGAACCGAAGAAGCTGCTTGGATGAGAAGCGAAATATCTTCAAGGAAAAACAAAGTCCAATTGCCTTTTGAAAAACCACCTTTGGAGTACATTTATTATAATTGCCTACTCACAACAGCTTGTACTAGCCAAGTTAAGCTGTGTCTTGTACAATAAGACAGGAGCTTCATATTTTGATAATTTAAGAACCAGAAGCAAGCTCATAAAAAGAGTTTTATGAATTATATTAGATACAGATTCTTCCTGTCTGACTTGCTACTATTGGTTTGGAAGGTAGAAAGCTTTTACTGGAGATTATCTTGTTACTCAAGACTTCCTGGCTCAGATTCTGTAATTTCTAGAATAATCTTATGAAAAGAAACTGCAATTGTATTTTACTGAATGTGGTATCTTCAACATTACTTGCCCCCATTAATATAGCCAATGCAATCTCATTTTACTGCAATATCAAAAGATAATATCAGGTACTTTTGATCCTGAGGGAAGACGAGGATGAGAAATCTTTACAATGCCTGAAGGGTTGCATTCACTTCTGCAGAGATTCATGTCATGGCAGCAGACACAACCGAAACCAAAAATGGTTAAAGGAGCAGTGTTTATTTCCTTCCCTTATCCCCACTCTCCCATTTTCTATATCTCTCCCCAACCCCAACCTGTACGAGGAAGATGAGTTCAAAAGGTGCCATATCTAAGCTAAGAGTTCATTCCTTTAACAATATTTTTTTTATTTATTTATTTTTTTTATTTGTCAATTGCTTACAAGATATTAGGTATAAGTAAAAACATAGTTATGAATACATGGATACATATAAGAAAAATAAAAAATATATAAAAGAAACAATAGGACAGGGACGGTAGGCACGTTGGTGCGCTTATGCACGCCCCCTAAGACCATGTGTTGTTGAACCTGCTTTCCATATGATGAAAAATATTGCAATGATTTGAAATAATGCAAAGATTTATTCTCATTTTCTTGCAACTCTTATGTGTGATGGACAATATACATGTATTGGATAATATTGTGTTGGCATTATGCTTAAAAGCAGTGGTAAATTATGTATCCTTCACTTGAGTTAATAATATATTGGTGTATAGTAAAATACTGGTTTTTGTTATCTTTTTGGTTAATTCTGGGCAGACACCGGATGACCATGAGGCAGAGACGGGTATCAAGTCAAAAGAAGCAAGAAAGTATATTTTCAACTGTTTGGATGACATGGCACAGGTAAAAATATCGCTGGGCTATCTATTTGTCAATAATAATATAAGTAAATAAAATCAATGAATTCTTCCATCAGTCCAAAAGATTTGTAGATAAATTAAACCTGTAGTAGCTTAATTTGCTTTTCAACCTGTATCATTGCCAACAAAGGAACTTCTTATGAGATTTTCCTTATAGAGAAGATCAGTAAATCACAAATTTTAAACTCCTATCCTCACTACAATACACATCCACACACAAAAGTGGGGTTTGTTCTAGAACTGAGACTGGGATTTTTAAAAAGGGATTCTTAACTAGATAAACCATCTACACACATTATATTTTAAATATTGTCAAGCTTCCCCCCTTTTAAGATGTAGTGTGCGTGCTTAAGGCGCAATGTTTATGGGGAAGTCCAGCATTATACTTGTCAGGTCTCTCTATAATACATACATCTTAAAATAGGTCTCATAATGTTGTACAGCAGGTACTGGTCATCCAGTTTATTCAACAGAGAAGTTGATAGGAAAACATTATTACGATTGAAAGTTATAACCTTGTTAGAACTTACTGCACATAAAACCTACATAGGAGAAAGTAACATTGTTTACATGCATTTAGAATAGCTATGCTCAAATGGAAATGGAAATGTCCAGTTAAAGACTATACCTCCCCAAAGACTGTAAGGAGGATGAAGAAGAACCTGCAGATTTGATTAGTTCAGACTTTCTAGAATTCTGTATCTACTATTGATTTGAATTTCCCTTCCAGGTAAATATGACAACAGATTTGGAAGGAAGTGATATGTTGGTGGAAAAGGCAGATCGGAGGGAGTTCATAGATCTGTTAAAGAAAATGTTGACGATAGACGCAGATAAGAGGATAACGCCAATTGAAACACTCAATCACCCTTTTGTCACCATGACACACCTGCTCGATTTCCCCCATAGCACCCAGTAAGTTTCTTTCTCTCTGATTTGGTGATCTTGGAGTGGGGAGGAGTGAAGAATGGGATGCAGGGGAGGGTTAATTGATAAGCTGCCAGATGTGCCTCTTGGGATCACAACAGATTTTGCATATACGTGAAAGCCAAGCAGAATTTAGAGACCAGGAAAACTGTTTACATGACGAGAATATTTTCATGATCTTTCAGCTCTTCTTCTAGAAATGGTTTATTTTGAGTTAATTTTTTAGCTTTGGAGTCATGAGATATTATTCAAGAATGGCATTTCTGGTTCTTTGCCCCAGTGATTTATGAGTTGCTTCAAGTATTTCATTTTTAGCCAGTAACTGCTAGGAAAACTGGGTGGATGATTCAGCTTCAATAACAAGAAAGCAAAAGTATTTTGTTCCCCTTATTTTCTAGAGGTAGGCTTAGGGATATAAGAGAAAGTTTTGCAGGGAAATCATGGAAGCATTTTTTAAGGCTCACAGGTGTACCATCTGTAACACAGGAAAACCAGGGGTGGGATTCAAAAATTTTAACAACTGGTTCTGTGGGTGTGGCTTGGGTGGTGGGCGTGGCTTGGTGGTCATGTGACTGGGTGGACATGGCTTGGTGGTCATGTGATTGTCTGGGCATGGCCAACTCAATATCACTCACACTGAGGCACGCATCTCCTCGCCTGGCCTCTCATGACTATGGGGATGCTGCAACAGTCGTAAGTGTGAAAAATGGTCATAAGTCACTTTTTTCAGTGCCATTGTAACTTTAAAGGGTCACTCCACACAAGCAAAGTACCAGCAAAGGAGGGGGAAAAAACTCCAGAGACGTTCCTGAGACAGGGAGTCTAGTCCTGCCAAGAATGTAATAAGGGTTAACAGAGAAGCAATTTATGTAAGCAACACCAAAATGTTTCCTTCCTGCCTTCCTTACAGGATTAGGCCAGTAATTTCTTCTAACAACTGGTTCTCCGAACTGCTTAGAATGTTAACAACCGGTTCTAGCGAATAGGTGCGAACTGGTAGAATCCCACCCCTGAGGACAACTATTGAACATGGTAGACATAAACTGAGTAAATTTCCTTGACAGACTTTAATACATCTCATCTTGTGCTATGATACCACACAATTGTAGCCTCACTCCACATCAATAGCTACCTCCATGCAAAAAAAAAAAAAAACCATCCTACCCCAAACCCTCAGTTATTAGATCACAAACTCTCAATTATTAGATCACAACCCAAACAACAGCAGGAATGTAGTAGATGCATGATTGCCATTAGTGGATGGTTTGTGGATACTTTCAAGTAAAATGCAGCTCAATGCTAGAAAATGAATCGATGAGAGTCTGTGAAGAATTATCAAACTCTTTGGGATTATATCTCAGAATAGAAAGTTTGACTAGTTGCCTCTAAAAATTTCCAAACTGATGATTATTTTTGCTTGCAATAGTTCTCCATCCCATTTTTCTTAATAATTTTAAAATTATTTTTATTTTAAATGTAATCCAGGACAAACTTTCTACAAATAAGACATGGTATTCTGATTTGACACAATAGTAAGAATTATATCAATATTTGACTGTGGATAGTGCAAAAAATATAAAGAATGTATGTAGGATCTCCTTACTACAGGGATTTAATGAGCTTTTTTTTTTTTTTCAAAGGTTCAGTTTTGGCATTGTTCATTGGAATGACACAAAAGGAAAAATAAATCCTAGCATTTTAGGACATTTGAACTGTTTCAGGGCCTGGTGATGTTAGAGCTATAATAAAACTCAAAACAGAGCAATAGTCTGAGAATGCATGGTAGAAGAAGCAGTGATTCTAAAAATTCATGATATTTGCATAATTGTTGTTGAGAAAATTAAAGAATTTATCTCTTGAAGCCGTGGGTTATATTCTTAACAGCAGCTGTATCTATTACATCAACTTATTTTCCATAGCTGCCCTTAAAGAATCCTAGGAACTGTACGATAGTGGGTATGGTAATGTTTTAGTATGGCTGCTTATCATTCCAGACAAAAACTACAATTCTAGCTGTCCCTGGGGAACATTTTTTTTTGTAGTATTGATGACAAATAATTTTTATGTTTGTAATATAGTTCTATGTATAATGAATAGAGAGTTTTCTTTTGGCACTAAATAGCTGAGCTTACAATTTGTATTAAATCATGGCTTGTTTTAAGCCTAGTTTATTGAATAAAACAGAGTAGCTGAGCTCATGTCTCTTATGAAAGCAAATGTGATTTTCCCCCATCAATTAAATTACTACTAATCTTTGGTTCTCTTCTTTATAAATAGTGTTAAGTCCTGTTTTCAAAACATGGAAATTTGCAAGCGGCGAGTAAACATGTATGACACTGTGAATCAGAGCAAAACACCATTCATCACCCATGTAGCCCCAAGCACATCAACCAATTTAACAATGACCTTCAATAACCAGCTCAATACAGTTCATAACCAGGTAAGAATAATCATTATGATGGTCTAACTTGGTGGGCTTCCAGAGCTTTGGAACTTCTTTCTTTTAAGGGAAGAGATCTTCTAGTATGTTTCTTTTTCTTTTAATGTATAATCTCATAACTTAAGTACAGGTTAGCAATATAGACTACTAATGACCCAAGATCATTCAGAAACTCTGGATCCAGTATATTTAATTTTCTTTTCATTTATAATCTTATAACTATAAGTAGAAGTTGGAGGTATAGACTGACAGATGGTCCAAGATTGTCAGAAACTGTGGATCATCAAGAATTTGACTTTGATCCTTCTCAATCTAACACCAGTACCTTCTAACTTATTGTGACAACACATCTTCCTTCAAAAAATGTTTTCTCAATGATAATTTTAGTAGCCAGTGACAATTATGACTAAAGCTTTTTTGGATTTCTGTCATGTGTATATACACAATACTGACATCATACATGCAAGCACAAAAAGAGGGAAAGAAGAAAAGGACAACATGGGATTTGGCCCTTGAGGTGGAAATTTTGTGAAGCTGCTCTTATTTTGCTTTCATGGCTGTGACCCTATTGGGAACATTTTGCAAAATGTCAGAAGTCTTCAGTGTTCTGCTGCTGCTGCTTCTAACACATCACCATGGATATTTGTGAAGAACAACAGCATCAGAATGCGAATGTTGCAACTTATGTACTTATATCAGATGTCCGGATACAATTACTTAATTATGTCCTTTCTGTGGTCATTAGTTGTCTAGGCATCACTGCAGCTTGTTGCTTAATTGAATACGAAAGGAAATATTTTTAAAAAATATTATTTTGGGGCCATAGATTCTTTTTTAAGGAAAAGAATCTGGTTTATTTTGGTTTTTTATATTTTTAAAGTTTTTTTTTTAATTCATGACAGTAGTATTGGGATTCCTCTTGACATTATTAATAAAGTCTCATTAATACTCATTTTTTTGCATCACAAAAGTTAACAACTAAGAAAATCAATCACATTGATGAAATAACAAATAGGGAAAGAGGGTCAAAAATCAAAATATGTGATAGAGACATTTCTACTTCATTCTAATTGGTGCAAGGTATAATCAAAATCTAATAATCCTTAATGAATAGTATTTTCTGAAACAAAGGTGGCGGGACCACAGATTCTGTGTACATTCTTAAATTATTAAAGGACATTTAAGGAATTTAATTTATAGTCAAATGAATGCAGGATTGAATGAAGAAAACAAATAAAGCTTCAGCTAGAATCACAATCTTGAATGTGTAAAATAATGGCTTTTGTCTATGAATTTTAAGGACAAGAATCAGAAAAGGGTGCTGGTTCACACTTGATTAGAAACTGTGAACTGGGGTACTTGGAGCAGGGGTCGGATTCAAAATTTTTAAAAACCAGTTCTGTGGGCATGGCTTAGGTGGTGGGGGTGGCTTGGTGGTTATGTAACTACATGGACACGGCTTGGTGGTCATGTTATTGGCTGGGTGTGGCCAACTCAATATCACTCACAGCGAGGCACGCATCTCCTCGCCTGGCCTCTCATGACTGTGGGGATGCTGCAACAGTTGTAAGTGTGAAAAATGGTCATAAGTCACTTTTTTCAGTGCCATTGTAACTTTAAATGATCACTCCACACAAGCGAAGTACCAGCAAAGGAAGGGAAAAAAACTCCAGAGACGTTCCTGAGACAGGAAGTCTAGTCTTGCCTAGAATGTAATAAGGGTTAACGGAGAGGCAGTTTCTGTAAGCAACACCAGAATGTTTCCTTCCTGTCTTCCTTACAGGATTAGGCCAGTAATTTCTTCTAACAACCGGTTCTCCGAACTGCTTAGAATGTTAACAACTGGTTCTAGCGAATAGGTGCGAACTGGTAGAATCCCACCCCTGACTTGGAGTCAATTACTAGCTTTCCCTGTAAGGAAGAGAAAGTGAGATCAATCAAGCTACTGTACCAGAAAAAAAAAAAACACAGATGTCAAAATGAAGCTGACATAAAACAGTTTCATTGTCAATAGTCATGTGGGAATATTTTAATAGATAACCTTTTCTATCACATCTTCTCAGATGGAAGGGATGGAAAGTAATTCATCAAACTATTCTTAAAACCGCTGCAGTTCTCCAGATGCTTAGAATTCTTCTAATTCTTAAAAAAAAAAATCTAAACTAGGGGGCTTCCGGTTTGAGCTTCTTCAGCGACAGACCGAAACCTCGTTTCTGCGAGGCTTTGATCCGTGCTCGCTGCTGGAGCGCCCCGAGCCAGCTGGTTTCGGGGCTAAGCCACCCCGTAGAGGTGGTGAAGAGGGGGGAGACTGCCTGCAGGGTTGAGGAGAGCCGCATCTCTCCTCCCCAGCTGGCCATTACTCCCTTTCCTGAAGGTGGTTGCAGCGGTGGTCAGAAATGGCCACCACAAAGAAGAACTCGACCAGAAAAGAATGTGCAGGAGGAAGATAAGAAGAGAAAGTTTTGGATGACCGGGTCAAACAGCAAAAGCAACAAATAAGGTACCCTGGAATTGAAACTATTAAAAAACAATAACATTGTTCCCTAATAAGATTTTTAAGCTGCGAAGGAGAGAGAAAAGGGAAAAGATTTGGTTTTCTCCTTTTCCTATACTGACAGCTAAGAGACTTAAGCAAGAAATTGGGAAAAAATCCACTTTGACATCAATAGGCATTTAATGCTGAAAATAAAAAGTCAAAGGGATAATAAAGATTTCTGGATAATTAAAAGCTTTTGAAAACAGGAAAGGAGAGAAAAAGAATAAAAGGGCAGGATCTGGAAGGGAAGAGACTTCCTGGAATTAAAAAAGAACTTACAGCAAAATCTCAACAAGATTTCCAAAAGATACATTCTAACTGAAATATCGCAACAAAAACCCCAGGAAGAGAAAGTCAAAAAAGAAATAAGAAGATATAACTTGGGACTATCTGGATTACTTGATGATTTCTGGATTCTTGGTTATTGTTTTGAATGACTAAAATCAATCGGGTGGCTGTTTAAAACTGTTTAAAATGGCTCCACTTTTAGAAGAACTGAAAATGGAACTTAAAAAGTACAAAGAAGATGCACAAGAAGGGAGAGGTTCTTTTGGCTTCATATTTCAGTTTTTAGAAATGGAGATTTGGAATTATGAGAAACAACAAGAAATGCCTGCAGAACAAGAAGATTGCGACAAAGAAGAAGCCATCTTTAATGAACAAGTAACCTTAGATGGGAAAAAGGAAAGTGGGGAAAGAGAATGGAAAGTTTAAGATTGGGAAAAACAACTCCAAAAAAAATTAGAGTGAAAAATAAGTATAAAATCAGAAAGCAACAGAAGAGGGAAATGCAGAAGAGAGAATTAGAACTCGAGAGACAAGAGGGTAAAAAGGGGAGGGAGAAGATTAGAGGGAAGAAAGAAAGGAAAATAAGTTATAAAGGACAGAAACAAAATATAGAGAAACAGGGCCTATTTAGAGATAATGGGTGAAAATTTAATGGAAAAAGGGATTCTGCAAAGGTACATAAGATAGTATGGTTATGTTAGAAACAGAAATAATTTTAGAAAATATGAAACAATGTATGATTTAAATGTCTGATAAAATAGCTGTCGTAATTCAGTGGAATGCTTGTCAATAAATAAATGTAACAAAAAGTATATTTAATGATTTATAAAACATATGTGAAGAGAAATAAGGGAAAATTCATTATGGAGATTATATGTGTTTTTAAGGAAGTATGATATTTAATTGAAAAGAAGTGTTAAAGATGTTAAGATTTTAATGATTATTAATGATAGAACTGAACTGGAATGGAATGAGGGTTTATAATTACATATATTTACAATCTTTCTTTTTTTTAAAAAAAAAAGAATATAGTGTGTATTATAAGAATGTACCAAGCAGAATTCGATTGGAAGTTATGTATTATATTGAAGGTCATAAACTTAAGGTATATATTGAAGTTTAAATAAGAGTCGAATGGATGTAATTAAAAGATATAAAGGTGTCATACTCCAATTAGTAACTACAGGAGAAAATTTGTTTAATCAGAAAAGATAATGTGAAATTGAAACAGAACAGACAAAAGGATAAATATATGGATTTGAATTGAGATGAGATAATCAAAATAAAATTGAGAAAATTAAAAGAGGGGAAAAACTATATAGAAAATGTAAAATAGTATAAGATATGGAATAGAATACAAAAAGGAGCATGAAATTGAGTTTTGTGTCTGTATAAAGAAGTTCAACCCGGGACTATGCTATTTTCAAAAAAGATGTCTTACTTGTATTTTGTATGTGTGAAAACCCAAATAAAACTTTATTAAAAAAAATCTTAACTAGAGCTTTGGCCCTACAGCAAGATGTCTTGAATTTTTTAAAAAAAGTCTTGAAATACACCTGATATCTGAAGCCATACGTTTAGAATTAGAACCAGGGGTGGGATTCTACTGGTTTGGCCTGGTTCGGCTGAACCTGTAGCTCCGAAGATCATCTGAGAGCAAACCGGTTCGCCCCGATGGTCTGCTGTTGGGCCCACTCACCCCACCCACCCACCTGGTCTCCCATACTGACCTTTATTTCCTGCTTTTGAAGCGCAGCTGCTTTGTGCGGCACAGTAGATTGCCACGCATCAGCTGTTGAAGACACAGGGAGAGAGCAGGATTGCAGGAGGTGAGGAGGAAATCCTCTGTGCATGCGCAAAGCACATGTTTGGCATGCACACAAAGTGTGCACGCGTGCCCACCAAGCCACGCCCACTGAACCGGTGGTAAACCACTTTGAATCCCACCACTGGTTAGAACTAAAGGAAATTCTGGACCCATCAGAGGGTTGCATTTCTATAGAAATCTCCTGTCCCCATGCCATATAATATAACATACACATAAGATCCCTTTGTATTCTATCCATCCCAAGCTACCACTGTACAACCATTGAAAAACCAAATCAAGCTGCTTGTGGAGCATGTAAGTCAACAAAGTGAGCCATGTCACCAAGTATCAAGAACAATCAAGTAACACACATGCAATGTATTATTGAGTATTAATGATCTAGAAATATTTATTCATTTTTTCAGATGCATAGTCTGGAATCTTTCTATATGGACAACTTGACTATCATTGGGGGTTGTAGTGATGTCTGGGGCTATGATTATGATAAGTTGGTACAGGTAATCCTCGACTTACAACCTCATTGAGCCCAACATTTCTGTTGCTAGGTGAGGGCATTTGTTAAGTGAGTTTTGCCCCATTTTATGACTTCTCTTGTCATCGTTGCAAGTGGATCACTGCAATTGTTAAGTTTGTAGTAGGGTTGTTAAGTGAATAGGGCTTCCTCATTGACTTTGCTTATCAGAAGGTTGCAAAAGGTGATCACGTGATTCCCCAGGACATTACAACCGTCGTAAATGTGAAACAGTTGCTAAGCGGCTGAATTTTGATCATGTGACATGAGGATGCTGCAACGGTCATAAGTGGGGGAAATGTTCATAAGTCGCTTTTTCAATGCTGTTGTAACTTCGAACAGTCACTCAATGAACTGCTGTAAATCAAGGACTACCTGTAATTGTAAGCAAAGGAATGGGGTACATAATGAGTCAAGTTAAACTCTATTGTCCTTATTCATCTCTAGCTTCCTCCTTGTTTTGTTTTTTAAAACCCTTTCTACCTTTTAAGGTTTTGTTTATGTGCCTTATTTATCTTTCCTTTTGAAAACTAGCTTCCCCCAACATTACCATCGCCTTCATATTTCGTTTTTATTTTATTTTAAATCCCATAATTCCTTTAGGCCACCACTCTGGCTCCCACTTCCACTACCAGTGCCACTATTTCCTTAGCCAACCCTGATGTCTCCATACTAAACTACCAATCTGCACTCTACCAGCCCTCGGCAGCATCCATGGCCGCGGTGGCTCAGAGGAACGTCCCTCTGCAGACAGGCACGGCGCAGATATGTGCTCGTCCTGACCCTTTCCAGCAAGCCCTTATCGTGTGTCCTCCAGGTTTCCAAGGTAAGAAGGCTTCTGATTCCTTTCTCTTGTTAAATGTTACTATTACAAAAGCGAGGATGGGACATCTGTCTGTAGGAGTCTAAAATTTTACTTGACTGGGGAATCAGTCTTAATTAGAATAGAACTGGAAGGGGGCCTCAGAGATCTTCTAGTCAAACCCCCTGCTCAAGCAGGAGACCCTACTTCATTTCACACAGGGGGCTGTATATATGTTATTTGTTATTACTATCCGTAGGGAACTTTTGTTCAGCTAATCTGAAAAACCACAGTTTCTTCTACAATACAAAATATGTGTTTTTTCATTGACATGTATAGGATTGCACAATGCGTTAGGAAAGTTGAGTTGGCAAGGTGGTCTCAGATGGAAAATTTCTCCATTTGTCAGTATATGAATGCACTGACAGATGATATATACATTATCAATATTCTCAGCTTGGTTATCATATTACCTGACATTTACCAATTTTCTGGGCAATTTTTGGAGATATTTGGGGCTAGAAGAATAAGGAAATAAGACCCTATTTCACTATTTTTGAGCTCCAGTTTCCTTTATATATCTAACTTAGCTGTGGCCAGGAAGCCTGGTTCCCTGTCTCATTTTTATCCAAAGATATTTAAGTTATTTGTAGATATTGATGTCTTAGTGCACCACTGTGCAGCAGACATTTTATCCCTTTTATGTGGCTTTGAAATAACATAAAAGAACTCCAGAGAGAAATCCTCAAAAGTCCCCCGAGTCTTATTTACAAAGGCTACAAAAGGCATTTGACTATTTGGGGGCAAATTTTTTATCCTCAGTGATTTCTTCAGCTCAGAGAGATCCACAGCTGGTAGGACAGCTGAAAGGATGACAGATACCTGAAGTCTTAATTTCTGCCCTGGACTTTAGCAGCCAGTGGCTCTTCCTGTGGAGACAATTGTCTCTTGTTCAGCAGTTGCATAGAGTCAATCTCCACTGGGAACAATTGAAAGATGACTGTGTAACTATTTCCTTAATTTGTCTAGTTATCTAACCTTCTCCTTCTTAATGGCTCAGGGAAGGTAACAACTGTTCCAGACAAAATACACAAAGGAAAAATGCAGCATTACTATTCTTTTCAGAAGCAAACTACAGACCATATTTAATGTATCTTTTAAAACTAAATCCAACGTAGAGGCCAAAAATAGAAAAGACTCAGCGGCTTTTTCATTTGAAGTCCTTTGGAACTGGGGCTTAGAAAGGGAGAGTTGAACTTTCCTTCCCTAAAGCACAGTATTTCAGCTGGAATATGTATCCTGTTCCTCTTTTAAAGCCCCTGATAGAGTTTCTATTAATGTCTTTGAGAAGGGCATGTTGAGAATGTTTGGCTTGACCTCAGTTTTACTTGTAAACTCCCAAGGCCATCTGCAAAACAATTGATAAATGCTGAACGAGGCATACAACAATGTTGTTGAAATTTTGTGCCAAATTGGAAGCTAGAAAATCCATAAGCTGAACCTCATGGTCTAAGGATTCCTGCCTGATGGTATAAGAACTCTTGCCAAAGGATTCGGACTAGTACACCTCTGTGCTCTATGATTCATCAAACCTTTAGGGTGCCCTCTGTGATGGGCTACAAGTTCCATCCATACAAGCATGACCAATGGTTATATATGAAGTAGTTGTAGTCCTGTATACATGAAGAATGAGAGGTTGGTGCAGGCTGCTTTAAGAAGAGATTCTTCTAGGATTTGTCTTTACATGCTGTTGTGTAGCATACATGTAGCAATAGCAATAGCACTTAGACTTATATACTGCTTCACAATGCTTGACAGCCCTTTCTAAGTAGTTTACAGAGTCAGCATATTGCCCCCAACAATATGGGTCCTTATTTTACCGACCTTGGAAGGATGGAAGGCTGAGTCAACCTTGAGCCGGTGAGACCCAAATTGCCAAACTGCTGGCAGCCAGTGATCAGCAGAAGTAACCTGCAGTACTGCATTCTAACCACTGTGTCACCATGGCTCTTAGAAAGTTAACCATAAATTATATTCCTAATATTTGTTTAGGAAATCTAATGAACATTAAGTTCCACAAGGTCATGTATGTTGCTTCAGAAAAACAAGCACTGGATCTAGGCTACAACTGATAGGCCTGTGACTGTCAGCATATTTTATAATAATATCATTGTTCTATATAATTGAGCAAAATTTTCTTTCTTATACCTAAACAATTGAAGGTAGTCACAAATTAAAATTCAACCCCTGTATTTGATTTCACTTTCCGTGATTCAGAGAAATCATTTATTTTTCATTTACGAAACAATTTCAAACCAGGTAAAACAAAAATTTTAAAATATGCATTATTAAATCAGCACAACGGTACAATCAGTACAATACAACCATTCTCACATCTTAAAGATAAAGCTTAAAACATAGCTTAAAACTTCAGAGTATAGCATGAAACAAAACTTCAATAGCAAAAGGGTGCACATTTAACTAACAGATGACATAAATGGATAATTATTTAACTGTCAGCTGAAATTTTCAGGGTCATAAAAGAGCGTCAGGAATTTGTCTTTTTAAAGAATAATTTTAAAGAGCATTAATAATTTATCTCTTTAAAAATTCTTTTAATGAAATAAAAACTGTTAAGAGAAAATAAAGATAATAAAAAGAATAGTAAAGAAAACAAGAACAAGAAGTGGTAAAGAAAAGATTACAAAGAAGCAACTTTCAATCTTCTTGACCAGGGGTGTCCAACCTTGGCAATTTTAAGACTTGTGGACTTCAAAGCTGGCTGAGGAACTCTGGGAGTTGAAGTCCACAAGTCTTAAAATTGCCAAGGTTGGACACCCCTGTTCTTGACAGTGGTTACAGATATATATTTACTTTGCCCTCTCTTTATAAGGTTGCATCATAATTTCCTTCTTTCCATAAGCTACCCTATCTAATCCTCAAACCCATAAATCACAAGTTTATTTTTGTTAGTCAACCAAAAGTCAATAAGGGGCTTCTAGTCACTAATAAATGCCGTTGTTGAACTTTCTCTATCTAACAGGTTAATTTTGCCATTTCTGTTCTCTTCATCAACCCATTCCTCAGGTGTGGGTATTTCAGAATATTTCCATTTCTGCACATATAATTTCACATACGGTTTCACAACAGTAATCATGTACAAAGTAATCTTCCATGGATCTTTTCTAATTGACTGTCCATTAATCAGTACCAAGAATTTATCTGAAAACTCCCATTACAGCATCTTATTTCTTTGAAGGACCAAAGTACTTTGCAGGTTGAGTTTGAAAATTGGATGCAGGCTTTTGATACATTCCCACTCTAAATGGCCATGTGTAAGATTCACGCTAGCATTTTCTTCAAAGAATGATCAAATTACATTTCAGTTGACTATGACATTTGGACAGGAGCCTCTGTTAAGGAGTTCTGATTAGATTGAGATGCAAGCTACCGATTTGTGCAATTAAGTTTGAGAGATGCTGAAATCTTACTGAACAAATCTAGCTTAATTCAGCATTAGATGGGACATAGTTGGAATTGTACATCAAGTCTCTAACAGCGGTAGGATGAAAAGAAGAATTCAAAAGAAATCGATAAAGTGGAGGTA
This sequence comes from Notechis scutatus, assembly GCF_049901735.1. Taxonomy (NCBI): domain Eukaryota; kingdom Metazoa; phylum Chordata; class Lepidosauria; order Squamata; family Elapidae; genus Notechis; species Notechis scutatus. Next base: position 60,535,652 of record NC_142014.1, read on the forward strand.
ATAGAAAAGTAAAAATATCTTTCAAGTCTAGTTTGCACCTGATGACTTTATGGACAGGTCCAAACAGTTTTCTTGGCAAAGAATTAAAGAGCTTTGCCACTGCTTTTTCCCAGGATGGCATTTCCCCCCCAACTTCCCATCTATTCCACAGTCTTGGAATTCCTTGTAGTTTTCCATCCAAATATTTCTGCTATCTAAAGCTTCTAAATGAGGTCAATCAGATAATGTCACATCCTGAGAGAAATTTGAGGCATCTGAACGTAATGTTGAAGGGATTTGGCACACTTTTTGACAATTACAATGATGATTACTTCTCATCTTCCCAATAACCAGATCTGTCATGGAAGATTACTAAAGACATTGAAAACAGTTAAAGGAAACAGACTAACTAGAAGTGTTAATAAAGACCATAGGGAGAATCCAATAAAAAATGGTTTAAAAAGTCCCTTCCCAATACTGTACAAAACAGACATTTAAAAAAACAAGTAACCTCATTCCAAAAATTTCTTTTGGATAAATAAATGTCTTAGGCAGATACTGAAAATACCATAAAATATGCTATTCTTGACTAGTGAAAGAACAAATGAAAAACCTTATTCAAATGATATATTGGTGTTGAGGGAATGGAAATTTTGCCAAGTGAAAGAGAGCAGTTGACTGATGGAAAAGTTCCACAGTAAACTTGTAAAATTTCTACCCCTGATAAAAGCTTAACTTGTTTGCCTCCAAGCTGTTATGAAAATATTAACATATTCCATAAGTTAACAAATGAGAGAGGAATTATATATAATAAAGCAAAAATATAATATCAACAACGGCAAATAATTTGAAGAAGGATCTTGTTGCTAGGATTATAAAAATTTTGAAATTTATTCAGAAGGGGTATATTAGAAAGCCTAGAACTATGGATACATCCCATCCTAATAGTACATTGTTTAGTCTTCTGTTCAAGTTTGAGACAGGATGTGGCTGTTTTAATGAGCTGCATTTTCTTTCATCTGTCTACTTATTAAAGTTGTTGTCTGTCATGCCCCTGTTGGAATCTGATTCCGAGGGGGAGGCTGAGTAGCTGACAGGGACTGGGAGTGTGGCTCCATTGACTGTGGAAGAAACTGGGGAAGGGCACAGTCCGGCTGAACAGAGCAGGGGAAAGGTAGAGCAAGGCAGAGGGAATTCAGAGGAAGATCCAGGCCCACCACCTCTTCATCCTAGGGCACACAGGAACTGAGAAGGGAGCAAAGGAGTTGCTTGGCTTATGGGGGAGGAAAGGGCCCTGATTCCCTTCATTAGCTGCAGCTGGGAACACGGTGTTTAAAAAGGGAGTTTGCACACAGCAACTTGTTGGGAGCAAATCGTGAGTTATCATTTATTGTCGAGGCTTATCTGTGTTCCTGGCGTCTTCCCAACTGTGTGTGTTTTGTTGTCCTTTGAAGCCTGCAATTCCTTATCCTGCCCTGTCCAGTTAATTGCTGCAGCATGGTTTGTGTGAATTTTTATTTACAGTTTATATGTACTTTGTTTTCGGACTAAATTTCGTCCACTTAAAGACTATTCTTGGGAGAGTTTTTTCTCTAGCCAAAGGCAACTCGACATTGGGGGCAAAATTGGAGGTATTAAAGGGAGTTTTATTTATGTGACTGTGTTGCCTTTGTGCCATGTTCCGGGTCATCATAGTTGTGTGTTTTTCAACCTTACAGAAACTTCAGGTATTGTATTCATATGAAACACCTCTTTTAAATCATTGGAAGTATGCACAGATTTACCTGGTACCATGGAACCAAATTGAATGATTTTTTTCTGAGGCTGTGCTTTTTATTGATAGTGATTGATCTTAAAAACATGCGCATTGTCTAACACTGCTTTTTCTTTTTTCATTATTTTCTTGGCTCAGGATTGCAAACTTCTCCTTCAAAACATGCTGGCTATTCTGTCCGGATGGAGAATGCAGTTCCCATAGTCACTCAGGCTGCTGGGGCTCAGCCCCTTCAGATCCAACCAGGGCTCTTAGCACAGGTAAATAATTAATAATTTTGGATCAAGCAACAACTTTAAGGAACTATACAGAGTTGTCAATAAAGAAGAATGGTTCACGTGTGGAAGTTATTGTGGATTTTGAGAATGTGCATGATGTTACTTGACTTTTTCATATTTTTATTTGTGGAGGGAAGAGCTTCCTGGGATTTTAAGATATTAGACAAACCCTCCACCCCATCTCTATTTTTCCTTAAGCTCCCAGCCCTGCATGACAACCGCTCTTGCAAATACATTTAATTTCCATACTTCTCTTCCGTCAAGTAAGAATGCTCCAGTTACACATGGCTTTATCCAGTGGTGGGATTCAAATTTTTTGACAACCGGGTCTGTGGACGTGGCTTAGTTGGTGGTTGTGGATTGGTGGTCATGTGACTGGGTGGGCATGGCCAACTCGATGTCACTCACATCAAGGGGTGCTTCTCCTCGCCTGGCCTTTCATGACAGTGGGGATGCTGCAATGGTCGTAAGTGTGAAAAATAGTCATAAGTCACTTTTTTCAGTGCCATTGTAACTTTGAATGGTTACTAAATGAACTGTTGTAAACCAAGGATTATCTGTACAAAAATACAAAAAGCTTCTTTTCTTTTAAAAAGCTGCCCTAAATACCAATCATTAGATTAAAAATACCTGCAAGCCAGAGTTACAAACCAGGCAGGGTGCCAGAGTACCTTGAGGAATTAAAATAGTTAAAATGCAATGATAACTATCAGCAGCCAACTCTTGCTCATAAACTGAAACCCTTTAGCAGAGAGGTCATTTAAGCTGCCCAAAAAGAGCACACCCAGGAGAAGCAATCCTTAAATCCATTTGCACTACTTAACGATACCAGCTGGTCTCACTCACCCCACAAGATATCCTAAGGAAATCATCCAGATTTGAGGAAAGGTCACATGCCCCCCACAGAGGCAGTAAAAAAATCAGTACCAAGCTTGCATCCTGCCTCTTGGAAGTATACCCCAAAAGGACAGTGCCAGATACCACTAAAGCAGTGAAAGCAGTGCCAGATAGAAAAAGAAACTATGAGGCAGGAAAAAATTCAAACACAATACAAATAATTAAATCACAACAGAAGCTGTTGCTTGTTAAACTAATTACCAGAACAAATAGACATAGGAACTACCCAGATTTCTCAAACTAGTTTCTTTTCAGGAACACGGATTAATCTTTTTCCTTCCAAACAAAGCTGAAAAGGGAAAATTATGCCATCAATAAACACAGAATTAAAGGTCACCAAACACAGAATTAAACTTTACCAAAAACCAGTTTTAGACCAAAACTCAGAAAGGGTATGTAAACTCATTTTGAATGTCAATCTTTCTAGCTAGCCAAGAAGAAGTATTCCCAAGGGAGTATTTCCTCCTAACAGCAGTGTAAAAAGCTTAAAACAACCCTTCCCCTTTAAGAAAGTATCAAGAAAAAAAAACCTCCTTCGAAAACAGTAAGTCTGGGCATACTGCCAAGAATGTAATAAGGGTGGAAAAAAGCAAAAGGAGATTTCTTCTAACTACAGGTTCTCCAAACTGCTTAGAAAGTTAACAAGGGGTTCTGTAGAACCGGTCAGAATTGGTAGAATCCCACCCCTGGCTTTATCAAACTAGCAAGAACAAAATTGGGCTAGATGATCTATGGAGCCGACTATTTCTGGTAGAAGCCTAGACTAGCAACTGTTATTTCGTAGAACAATTCTCTCAGAATTTGATTAGTAAGCTTTATCAAGAAGTTTAAAATAACAATACCAGAATTATGGCCATCAGACTACTTTCAAGTGAGAAATGTTCTGCAAATTAGGGCAGAAAATTTTGGTTTTTATTTTAATCTCGTGCTTTTTCGGTGTAAAGGAGGAATTTTCTCTCTTTAATGAACAGGGGTGTCAAACTCAAGGCCCAGGGGCTGAATCCAGCTCATGGGGTGCTTAGATCTGGTGCACAGGGCCACCCTGGAAACAGCGAAGGACTGGCCCATAGTGCCTCTGCCAGTGAAAACGGAACTTGGGAGAGCTGCGGTGGCTCTCCTGAACTCCATTTTTTCTAGCAAAGGGTTGCAGGAGGCCATCTCAGCCAAAAACAGAGCTCGGGAGCCCATTTTCTCTGGAGGAGCGTTTGGGCCACCACAGGTGTCCCCAACACGAGTGACGCTGATCTGGCCACACCATCCTGGCCATGTCCACCCTGGCCCCCTGAAGACACAACCCTGATGCAGCCCTCAATTAAATCAAGTTTGACACCCCTGTTAATGAACATGAGGCAGTCTGCATCAATTGATTCTTTTGAAAATAGACATTAGACTTCTTATCCATCTGATAAGCAGCTCTCAAAATTTCCTGGAAAGTTCAGCCACACCCAAAATACCATACTTGCAAGCAGATCCTTTGGGATGCTGGTTATCACATTTATCTGCCTTTTATTTCAAATAAAATTATTTTGAAGCAGTGCACAAAAGTGAATGGGGGTTTATGTCAGGATGATCCAGTGTTCTTGGATACCAGAGGATTTTCAAATACTGCAGATCACTGCCTTGCCTGGAACTCCTTCCAGCTTCAGTTAGTTGCTTTTCTTTTTGTGCTTCCAGGCTTCCCTATCTTGGAAGTCAAACATAAAACATGTGTTTTTTTCTTTTCATTCGACTTAATATGATCTTCTGTCCTCATGAAGGGTCATTGTTAAAGGATACTTGATTATGCATGGAGTCCATCTCTGTGAAAACTTGCCATCCTCCTCCAAGAAGTACATCTGAAGTAGAACTGTCACATTTATAAATCAAATTGAAATATTCCATGAAAAAGGGAAGAAAATAAGTTTTATAAACATCAACATGTAAAATATTTGGACAGAAGTACCTTGTAAAATTAGATTAATTGCCTGGCTCTGTGCATGGGTAATCACACAAATTATACCCAAAACATTTGACAGGCTTCTGAGTTGGCTGCATTACAGCTGGCAATTACAGCAGACAGACTAAAAATACCGAGCTGATGCAAAGACTTAATCACGAACACTTAATCAGATAAAGCAGCAGGGGAGATTGTTCAGGTAGTAATTATAGCATCTGAATCAGGAGTGTGCAACGTCTTTAGGGGTCAGAGGTCACATTTGGGCTTTGAGTGATATATTAGGGGCTGCACTCCAAGAATTAAATGAGGTCAGAATTTTCAGACTCTGGTGTTCTCTCAAGCACCTTTCCCAAAAATTTCCAAAATGCTACCCAGCCCCAATGCTATCCTTTTCAGTCAGTTAGTCATAACTTAAATAGGAATAATTGTAAAAGCAAAAAAAAAAAAAAAGAAGGCTTTGATTCCTCACAAAGCCAGTCAAACTAAGCCCAGCCCTTCTTGAAGTCTGCCATAATCATCACCTGTAGTCTTAGGACTGTGTTGAGCTCCAAGAACCCTCAACAGAAATCTGCCAAATTCTATTTTTAATGTGGCAAAACAGGTCTATGGAGATTCTCAGTCATCCAGGTCATGATTGTCCCAAAGGTGCTTTTTCAGGAAGCAACTGGACTTTGAAGAGTTTCACTTCTCATCCAAGAAGCTTCTTCAGCTCTAATAGGATAGTGGGAAATGGCAGGATTTATATTCCTTGCAGACAGATGGTCGTTTGCATTCTTTTAGAAAGTCATTGAGGCCACTTGGATGTTTATCTGTATCCTCAAGGCTGTCTGAGTACTGCAAATGTGTGTGGAGCCTTCTTGGCTGCAGGATGTTTTTTACCCTGTGTCCCTTCCCTGTTGAAAACAGACATAGGCTGTTGGGGGATGAGTCTGTGTTGTCTGCATCTCAAATCGAAGCACAAATGGTTCCTGTAGTCTGCAATTTTTCTGGAAATCCATTCATATCCCACATCATTCAAAGGGTGTTCATCCCAAAGTGCATAGCTAAATGTCTATCTCTCAGTCATCCAGGTCATGGTGTCTCAAAGGAGACACCAGGAGGCAATTGGACTTTCTTGTTTTTCTTTGAAGACATTTTGCTTCTCATCCAAGAAGCTTCTTCAGGTCTGACTGGAGGGTGGGGAATGGAAGGCATCCTGCAGCCAAGAAGACTCCACACACATTTGCACTACTCAGGTGACCTTGAGGACACAGATAAATCTCCAAGTGACCTCAACAACTCTTTAAAAGAATGCAAATGACCAGCTGTCTGCAAGGAATATAAATCCTGCCATTCCCCATCATCCAGCCAGAGCTGAAAAACCTTCTTAGATGAGAAGTGTTCAAAGAAAAAAAGAAAGTCCAGCTGCCTCCCGAAAAAGCATCTTTGTGGTAGAAGAGGAACTTAACTAAAGACATGATTGCAAATGAATTATATATAAATATAAATGAAATCAAATGTATGTTATCTCTCGGGCCCACTGTGTTTTTTCTATCACACGCACACACAAAGGGCAAATATGGCCGCCTCCTAAGAAAAGTTGCATCTCTATGCATTGTTCTTCCTTCTTTCATTGTGCAGTGGCTCTGGATTCCTGTTGAAACAGCTCTGGTTTGCACAAGGACCCTCATTCATGTCCTCATTATCCTGTGACTTGAATTCTCCCAATTATTTTTGTTCATTTAAAATCTAGGTCTTGAGTTTTCAATCTGTACTCAGAAGAGATTAAATTGCCCAGTCATGGCATATAGGAGGAATCCTAATATGACCTGTCTATATAATCTTACCTACTTCCAACAGTGAGTCATTTGAGCAAGATGACACTTGCAACTGTCTTAAATGACGCCATTAGTACTTACACCTCTGTTAGGTGACAACATCTACAGAACGAATGATGCTTACACAGCAGTGAAGCTGTTCAGCCCTCAGAATGAAGACTCAAATACTGTAACACCGCCAAGTGTTAATTTAGAATTTACCAAAAAAGGAGAAAGCTCGGGACGTTTCACTGGTTTGCTTGGGTCTAATATTTAGCATTTCTAGTTGGCCAAGAATGTTAATTCTTTTTTAATACTTGACACCATACTACTTCCCAAAGATATATCATTTTTCTAAAAAAAAACAAACCCGAAAACACTGATATTTGATTGTATATTTGTTCCTTGAATAGAAGGCATAAAGATGGAATGATATCTCAGTATAGACTTGTAACTAAATTCCATTATAGAGCAAAACTAACCTTGAACTTAGCAGGGTTTACTTTGAATAAACATTACACACATGAATACCTACAGAAATGTACTTTGAAGAATAGATGCAACCTAATCTAACTTAATTTGGAGACAGACCTACTAAATTCAGTGAATTTATTTGTAAATAAACATTATGTACCATTCAGTGCTCTGTATATACCTACCTTAGAATAAGACCCATTGAACAGAGGTTATTAAGATCATTGCTTAATGTTAGTGATGTTGCCTTCATGCTTGGTTTGAGATAAGAATGATCTAAAGTTAGATTATTTTAATCTCGAGAATATATTTTCATGGTTTATCCCTATTCCTGACTCCTGCTACTAAATTAGCTATGCTGTTGTTAGAATTTTTTGGCTGTTTTGTGCTAATCTGTTCCATGTTGTAGAACAACAATTTTCATCTGAAAACTGCATTACATTGGGAGTATTCTATAGAAGGCTTGCATACCAGTGATGGGTAGCACTATCCTTTCTTTATTTTTTTTATCATTCTCTTCTTTCTGAAATTCTCATTTAAAAAAAAAAATCTCTCCATTTTCCTTCCATTACTGTTGGCAGAGACCTAAAATTGTGGAGAATTTTGGATAATAGTTGGGAATACTATCTATGGGTTGTTTGCAGTGAGTGCAGCAAGGCTCATCACTTTGCTGCCAGCTAATGGATGACTGATTTTTGCAGCTCAGGTATAATATTCCTATCATAAGTCAACATCTGCATGTCACCTTCCTGCATTATCCTCCTCTATTCCTTATTTTGATATTTATTAAAATTATTTGCCACCCATCTCGCCCCAAGTCAACTCTTTATTCAGTATTGTGTAAAGGGTTCTTTAAAAACTGATCATCAATAAAGTTTTTTTAGCACAGAACACAATGGATTATAATAGTGAAAGGTATTTTTTGTTCCCATCTATAGCAAGCCTGGCCTAGCGGCACCCAGCAAATATTGCTTCCTCCAGCTTGGCAGCAATTGACCGGGGTAGCTACTCACACCTCAGTCCAGCATGCTACTGTAATCCCAGAGACCATGGCAGGGACTCAACCACTGGCAGACTGGAGGTAAACAGAAAAGAAACCTTGTTCTGTGGGATACTGTTTGCAGGAGCTAAGCATTGTTCAAAGTTGAAGGTTATGGCTATCTCCTCATCATCATGGTCCATGATTTGTCCTATAATTATTGGATATTCTGTTGTTCAGATTTCTCCATGAGTGGTAGATTATCAAATGTCACTCTTGTTGTCTTTTCCTCAGACCTATCATCCTATGTGCATCCTTGATCCTGAGGGGTCTTTCTGTTCTAATGACCTGAAGTTAAAGTAGTTTTCACGCTAGCCCTTTTCCTCTGAACACATTGTCCTTAATTCTTTCAGAAACAACTGATACCAAACATTTCAGTAAGCAGCAGTGAACATTTTTAGCCTTACAAGAAATGGATGGTTGTGATAGTTTATAATAAAAATCAGTTGCCTTAATGGGTTGAGCCTACAAAGACTCAACCCTTTAAATAAGATACAAGAGCTCTTAAATGCAATATAGAATTTAGCATGCTAACTATCTCTACCTAAAATAATAAGGCACCAATATGGAATATCTTGATAACAGTGTCCAGATATCAGAAAGAGATCAATGATGTTAGAAATGACAAGACAGCAATAAAGATGAAATCAATATGGTGGATATCCTGCTTCAGTATATACTAGGATTGGAGAAAGAACTCTTAAGAATTCACTTGACAACACCTTTAAAAGTCTGGATGTGACATTGGGAAAAGTTATTGCACTAAATATTATTTCAAATGCAGAAGGATTTCATGGGTGTGGGAAGATGGAAAGAAGTGAAAGTTATTTCTAAAATGCTTCTTAGATACATGGTATTGCCATTGATTTCTGAATTTTTGAAATATGCAAATTTCCTTTCTCTTCTTGCAGAAATACACATGCTCACGGTAGCCATTACAATCCCATCATACAACAACCTGCACTTTTAACAAGTCATGTCACCCTTCCAGCAGCCCAGCCTTTAAATGTGGGCGTAGCTCATGTCATGAGGCAACAACCAACCAGCACCACCTCCTCAAGGAAGAGTAAACAGCACCAATCATCAGCAAGGTATGGGTGTGGGACGATGATCCATGTGGGAGAGAGACAAGCAAGCTTTTGTCTGTTCTTCATACAGTCTGTTGATTAAAAAGAGAGGAGAGATCCAGTATGGAGATATTAACCTCAGTCATTTCATTCATTTTCTTTTCACTGAGCAAAGGGTTTTGGAAATTGGGGGGGGGGGGAACCTTTAGATAATCAGAATATGCTAAAAATTTTGAATGAATTCGAAATATCCTGTTTTGACTGTGGAGCAGCTGTTTTAATTTTGAAATGGGCTGTTTCAAAACACTTGGCAAGTGTTTTCAACTCAAAATAACTCTGTTTCAAGTGGGGAATGCTCTTATTTGAGCTCAAAACACCTCCCAAATATTCAGAACAGTCCATTTTGTATTTGGAATAGACAGTTTTAAATTTCAAATGCTTCAGTACAAAACATGTTACACATTCCTTTCATGAGCGATGTTTCCAGGGTAGATGTGGCACTGTTGAATTCCTGCATGTACCTTTTTAAATATGCACAACTCAAATTTGCTCAGGTCAGGCATTATTGTCAGAATGCATAGCACATGAATGCTCGCAATTATCTCCCCTCATTGCCAGTTGACAATGTACAAGAGAAAAGGCTTGCCTGTGCATACTGTATAGGCTTTTTTCTTGCAGGCACTCACACTGAATATCTAATGTCCATGAACCCAATGGCGTTTGAGTGGCATTGGTAATGGGGTGAGCCTTAATTCAACTGATGAGCAGTAACAATACCTGAATGGGTCTAATACCAATGAAGTAATCTTATCATCTTACATTTTGAGATGCACACTGTAAAGTGTGAATAGTGGAAACAAGTCCAGAAGTCAGAATTAAATAATTCACTAGCTGATCTGAGTTTGCTCTAGATCACAGGTGTCAAACTCACTGGGTCACGTAACATTTCACAATATTTCCCCATTCATGGAGCTGGTATGGGCATGGCCTCATGTGACACATTCATCCCGCAGGCCACCAGTTTGACACCCCTGCCCTAGATAATTGGAAAACATTTTAATATACTAAGTTTCTAAGTATCAGTAGTCCATTATTTATCTCCCCATCAATCAGGATGAAGTTCATGGGGAGGAAGAGAGGATAGCTCCTACCCTTGCAGCTTCCCCTATGTGCACCTACACATTAGCCAGAGAAATGATGCTGAAGAAAGGGACTTTCAAGATGTGGGCAAATCAGAGGCAAAGTCTCGGTGATGCGTTCTTTGCCTATCTGTGATACCTACCATCATTCTGGTCAGAGATATTGCTGATTGCAGAATGGATGTTTTAGGAGAAGTCTTCATTCACTGTTTTTCTGGCTCGATTTCCTTTCCAAGTAAGATTCTAGCCCGTAATATAGGTGACATCAGCCTATGAGCAAAGTATCGGATCACATATGAAACCCTCCATCGATATTATAGCATTCTTTCCAACTGGGTGTAGCAGCACTTTGTCAGGGCAAACACTCAAAACATTTGCGGACTGTGCCTCTTGAGAGTGGAATCTAATCAATGTGTCTGTCAAAACATTTCTTTTAACAAATCCTACAATCCTCTCAGTAATAGGAGAAAACATTGAAATAGATCCACATTTTATAAAATGGGGACGCATCCTTAGTTGTTTGCTTCTGGCTGAGGCCAGAGAATCTATAATGAATTTATAACAGTCTCTGTTTAAAACCCATCTGTTTATAAATAACCCTGCTTTCCAGCCTTCTTTCCCCATGTGAAAGGAAGGATAGAGACCGCAGAAGCCTGGTCAACCATTAAAACAGGGAACAGATTCTCCTAGCACATCCTGGCCTGCTAAACTTCCCCCCCTCTCTCCACCACATGCACATGATATTTACTCTGGGAGGTGGGAGATAGGAAGAGGCCCTTGCAGAGTGCGCTGTTCTGTAGCTTGAAATCTGCTTCGCATGATAATACAGTATACAAATGAGTGATGCACTTCTCCGGGAGAAAAGAATGCTCTGTGTCTGTCATTGGTATTCAGCCGGCACCATGAATGCTACTGTTCAATCATTTGTTATGCAAAGGACTCATTGCAGGGTATATGTCCATAATTCCCCTCCCTTTGATAACATTCCAGCTTGCTCTTTGTTTGGCCAATCTGAGCACTCTGACAAAGGCTGGCTGGAGAATACTTTTGCCAGAAGCAAAACTTAGCTTGCTTTTGATTATTGTAGCAGATCACATTGGAACATCAACCCCCACCCCCCACCCCCCCAAAAAAAGAAAGAAAGAAAGCAATTGTAAAAGTAGGTTGGCTTTTTGGAGAGTAAGTAGTGGGTCCAAGGGGAATTTAGTGCCTTCCCAAATTCTGACCGGCTTTCAGATGTGATCCATACAGACCTGCATTTTAAGTGTTCCAAATGCTTCTGTTCCTAAACAAAATGGCAGCATAAATGGAAGAATTAGAAATATGTAGGATGCAGATCTGCAAGACAAAAAGCTTTTGCTTTTGGTGTGAGTTCCCTCACTGAACCCGTATGAAGTCATACTCCTTTTTTCTGGGCTAGGAAAATACATGTTTTAATTAAGGAATCAGTAACCTTGCATGCTGCCATTAAAAAATTTTTTTTTCTAGCAAACATTTTTCTTTGATGGGTGCAGGTGTTTGGAAGATGCCTTTTAATTTCTTGAAAGGGCTCAGTAGAGGGATAATGCAGCTTTTTTTCTATTTTGCTCTAGAATGGCATTATCCTGGTTTACTAAATTAAACTACCAACTCTGATGTAGTACATTGCATGACTCCAACCAATTTTGGCTTAGTCAGTAAAACCATGATTTGAATGTCTAAATCCAGACAGTGTCAAAGATATTAATGAGTTTTCATGGCATCTCACAGTTGTCAGTATTTAGTAACTGTCAGTGGCAGTTCATCTGGAGCTCAGCCTTGGTAACGCTGAGTGACTGGCTCACACAATGTTTTATGGAATAGTTTGTTTAGCGAGTCACAGTTGGCTGGGTTTTCCTATTGCAGGAAGAAATTATACATTTCAGTTTATAAGCCACAATACACTAAATCAAAACCGTTCCCCTTAATTCAAATGTTAGCCTGAGCTCCTTGGAAGAAAAGCAGAATATTGAAACAAATATGTAAAGAATTGAGGAAATGAACAGCCCATTCTTACCATCTCAGAAATATTTGTCCTTTTATCTTCCACACTGCACTGTTTTCCTTCAGCCCAAACAGTACTATTCTTCTATAAGCATCCATTTTCCTATCTCAATAGGTTATTGCATTGAAAGGCTTTGTGGTTAAAGAATTATTGTTGAATTTAAAAGAGTTAGATGTGTCCTGCTGGACAGGGGTTGTGCAGCACAAAGCAAGCTTACACGTAAAGAACAAAATCAGGAAGATAAGGAAGCTCCACCAGAACACAATGAAATAGTAGCCAGTATTTTTGTCATTCTGTGTCTCTCCTACACAGGTAGTCCTCGACTTACAACAGTTCATTTAGTAATAACCATTCAAAGTTACAGCAACACTGAAAAAAGTGATTTACGATCATGTTTCACACTTGTGGCTGTTGCAGCATCTCCCTTGGTCATGTGATCAAAATTCAAGCACTTGGCAACTGACTCATATTTATGACGGTTGCAGTGCACTGATCCCCTTTTGCGACCTTCTGACAAGGAAAGTCAATGGGGAATCCAGACTCACTTAACAACAATGTTACTAACAACAACTACAATGATTCACTTAACAACTGTGGCAAGAAAGGTCGTAAAATGGGAGCAAAACTCACTTAACAAATGCTTCACTTGGAAACATACATTTTGGGTTCAGTTGTGATCATAAGTTCAGGACCACCTGTATTCTACTACTCCCTTTCTTTCCCCATTCTCCACAACAGCAGCAGGTAACGTTTTTCTATGAAGTGGATCGAGATCCGCAAGAAGTCATATTGAAACAAAGAAAATCTTGTTTTTTGCGTGCATTTAATATTTCTCCCCCCCCCCCCCTTCCTGTCACTGTTTTCAGGAATATGTCCAACTTTGAAGTATCTTCTTCTCAAACGATCAGCTCTCCACAGCGGTCTAAGCGAGTAAAGGAGAACACCCCTCCTCGTTGTGCAGTGGTACACAACAGCCCAGCCTGCAGCACCTCTGTCACATGTGGGTGGGGAGATGGACCTTCTAGTACTACAAGGGAACGACAGAGACAAACAATAGTCATCCCTGACACCCCCAGTCCCACAGTCAGTGTTATCACAATCAGTAGTGACACCGATGAAGAAGAGGAACAGAAGCATGCACCTACAAGGTAAACTGATAAGCAGATTTGTTGCTCAGCAGAAATATGTAGGTATGCACTGCTTTAGAGTTATTTATCACTGAACCACTGGCTAATCTTTGTCATGCAGTTGAGCCAATCCATTGATTTTAATTAACACAGCTTCTCTTTTGGTTAGCAATAGCATTTAGCGTTTAGACTTATATACCGATTCCCAGTGCTTTACAGCCCAAGCAGTTCACAGAGTCAACATATTGCCCCAACAATCTGGGTCCTCGTTTTACTGACCTCATTTGGGAACTACAATCTTGTTTCTCCTAGGTTGATCAATCCAATCTACGCATGCTAGATAAGCGATTGTATTTCATGCAGAGAGGCAGCCCAGTAGACTATATGGCATTGGAAAATTATTCCCTGATTATTAGAGATTGATATACAAATTCCACTTTGTAGGAGGTAATTTGGTATTGTTAAATTTCCTGGACAATTTCTGAACTTTTGGAAAATGAACCCAGATCTTTTAAAAATCTAAACCAGGTCCTTAATCTGATTTGTGATAAAGACAAACATGCCAAAGTTAAGAAAAAGATGGCATTTAAATTTAAAAGATTAATTTCAGATTTTATAATGATGATTTGGATATTGCCACAATTGTGTTAACACTTTTAATTAAAAAAGAAAGAAATGTCCTGAAGTCATACTTGGTTTCTGGTAATGACATGGATATAACCATGCAGTTTTCTCCTCCTCCTCCTCCTCCTCCTCCTCCTCCTCCTCCTCCTCCTCCTCCTCCTCCTCCTCCTCCTCCTCCTCCTCCTCCTCCTCCTCCTCCTTTTTTGCAACAACCCAATCTAGACTAAAACCCTAATATTCCCCATAGAACTCTTAGAAAAATTAAACAGCATTAAGGACTCTTGTCCTTAATGCTGTTTAATTTTTCTAAGCCCAGACAAGTTCAAAACTAAGGTTTAAATCAGGCAATATGTAAAAATCAGGTTTAAATCAGGCAACATGTAAAAAATATCTCGTGGTTGATATAACATATAGACATACACATACATAGTTATTTTTAATAACTTTAAGCTGTTAAATATTTCTGAAATGCAAGCCCCCAAGGCAGAAAATAATATACAATAGAAAAATGGAAGTAAAATATTAGAATAAGCTTTTGACTTCAATATACAGCAATCCATCTATATATTAAAATAGTATATTAAAAATAGAGATATAGCGATAAGCATTCTTATATAAAATTTATCCATTATTTATGGCAGCATTCCTAATTCAACATTTCTTAGAAAATAAATCCCACTAAATTTAGTAGGTCCTACCTTCATATAGACAGGTTAGAATAAACTCCAGAGAAACTGCCAGTAATAATATGAGTACAGGTGAAATACTTAGAAAAGTCACTTTTTCTTCATTAACAGTGCTATCTTATTCACGTTTATATACCATATTATTTATATCTAATGGAGATAAAGTGTACAAAGGAATCAATCATGCATACATACTAAAGTAAGTTGATGGAGCTGAGAATTTGTCCCTGAATAAGTAGGCACAGGAACAAGTTAATTATGCTTTAATCCATCATTTTACCTATACATTTTAATCAATAAACATTTTATAGATAATCAATTCTCGTGATTTGGAAAACAGTAGGGAAAGAAGTCTTCATGTAATAAAGACAGCCTTATGTTCTAGTCTAACATAGTAAAAGTGTGCCACCTAATGGAGAAAATTCTTGAATGTATTGTACAACTGAAGAATATTTTTTATTTTGAGTGGGCATAATTCAGAGTTCACTTGTTGATCAATAAATTGATGATCAAATTCCAGGTATGTGTTTTATAAATACAAATTCTTTATTAAGATTAGGTTTCTGGGATTGTGTCCCGAGGCATTCAAAGCAAATCACAACAATATCAAAATGCTGATATGTATGATATGTTTATAACACAAAGGCCACCATTCCATTCTAGTGCCCAATGTCTGATGCAGGGACATTAAGTGGGACGTTGTGTAATGATGATATAATTCTGCCATCATTTGCTCCATATAGTATTATAGTTTCCCCTTAGTAGCATAATATTGTGGAAATGTGGCTGCTCAGAAAGGCCTTGAAGAATGAATGAGGCCACGCTATCTCAAAATGCTGGTATGTCAGAATCAGTGAATGTAATTGTATTAATTGATTTTGATTTTTATTCTTATATTTATACTGTAAGGTTCTCTGGAAATGGAGTCTCATATAGGCTGTAGTGGTAAATAATATTTGGAACATACCCCCCCGCCGCTTTTTTTTTTTTAGGTCTGGAAGCCCTCTTTTTATTTTTAAAGTATTTTGGTTTCCAAGGACTATAGAGATCCAAGTGATGCAATGATATGGTGTTTTGTAATTTTCAAAGGTGGCAGTTGAAGAGTTTATAAGGATGGAAATTGGTATGGTCTTGCTTTTCAAAGGTTTAACAAATCCCTTTCCACTCAGGGATGGTATTCAGAGGGTTTTGACCAGTTCTGGAGAACTGGTAGCGGAAATTTTGAGTAGTTCGGAGAACAGCAAATACCACCTCTGACTGGAGATTTTACAGTATCCTTCCCCTGCCATGTCCACCAAGCCATGCCCACAGAACCAGTAGTAAAAAAAATTTGAATCCCACCACTGTTTCCATTGCTACTTCTGCAAAACAGCAATGAAAAAACAGATTTATGCCAGCTCAATCTGGTCGTGCTCCAAAGGTTCTAGATGGAGGCCAGAGGGTTACATGCTGGCTGTGAGGCTGTGGTTGCTGAGGTTCAGAAACATTGCTTTAAAGCACTTGTTCAAAGATTCATTCCCTACATTAGCTAATAGCAGAAGAAGCTGACACAAATCTTTTAGAAATAGGAGGAACAAATATAAAGTTTTAGGGTGCAGAAAAATCAGTAAATATTTGTGTAAGATGAGAGTTTCCATTTTAATATTTCCTTAGAGAAATATAATAGAATGCAAAGTTTACAGAGTTCTGAAAACCAGAACCATTACTTCTATTATCTCAGTGCTGGTCATTATGTGTTTCTAAATCCTAAAATTATATATAATTATATAGCTCAGCCTGGAAGGCTTCTCTGAGTGGCTAATAAATAAAATTCAGGTCAGATGACAATGGAAAAAAGACAGAATAGTAGAACAATGAAAATAAATATTAAGTACCTAAACAAAAATAAAGAAGAGAGGTATGTTCCATGCTTTCCCCAAAAACAGAATTCCTGAAAGTCTTTGGAGAAGCCATTATTGCTGAACTAATAACAGCATTTTTGTTATGGTTCATTTTAAAAATATTTTATTTAGCTTTGGTTTGGTTTTGTTTTTAAATTTTGAAGTAGCATGTTTTAAGTCCAACCACTGCAGTATTCTTTGTGGTTTAGCTTGTGTGAAGCCAGATTGCCCCTTGTGTCAAGCTCTGACTTAAAAACATTGTTTGGTGACTGAATCACAAGTAATTTGTTTGGGGTATATAACTAAACTTTAAAATAATAGGGATAAAAACTATTCAGCAAAGAGTACCTCGTTCCTTGGACAATCATTATTTTTTTAAAAAAAACTTTAAAATACATAGACATACATATTCATACATATTTATTTCTATCACATACATGTAACTGAAAACATTAAGAAAAAGCTTTAAAAAGAAAAACTAGAGTGTCCACCAACATATTTAATTGCTGAGTTCCTTATCCACAATTATTGTCAGCATTCTATAAAAATTACTATTGCCATAACAACATAATGCAACCAGGAAAACATTGCTTGGATTTCCTGTAATCAAGGCCAGAATCCATTTGGGAGTGGAGCCATTTGAGCACGGAGCCATTTGAGCACATTTTTGCAAAGCTGACCCTCCTCAAAGCTAAATCAAAATAAGGAGGATGAGGAAAAGCCTGAATGATATCAGACACCAAAGCAGTGGGAGTCTCACCTAGTATTGATGCATTTTATTCGATAGACTAGTAGCATAGCTTGAGATTTGTTGGTGTTAACTATTTTGAACTCCTTTGATTTAATTACCAACAGATCCAGGTGAATAGCATCTCGGTGTTCATGTTAATGATGAATTCATGCTAGACTTCATGCTTTCATCAAAAGAGATTGCACAAATTGGGACCTCCAAGAGCTCTGGTGTGGCCCTTGGAGCTCCTTCAAAAGTTGTCAGCAAATGGTAGTTTTGAGAGACTATAAGACAAAGTGAATGTGAATCTTGAGACAGAAATAACCGAAGAACAGACTTGGGAGTCTTCTAATCCAACCTCTGCCCAAGCAGGAGATCCTATCATTTCAGACAAATTTGTCCAATCTCTTCCTAAAACCCTCCAGTGATGGAGCACTCACAACTTCTGAAAGGAAGCCTTTTTACTTGTCATGCCCCTGTCGGAATCTGATTCTAAGGGGGAGGCTGAGCCGCTGAGAGGGAGTGGGAGTGTGGCTCCATTGACTGTGGAAGAAACTGGGGAAGGGCACAGTCCAGCTGTGCAGAGCAGGGGAGAGGTAGAGCAAGGCAGGGAGAATTCAGAGGAAAACCCAGGTCCACCCCCTCTTCATCCTAGGGCATGCAGGGAGGAACAGAGAAGGGAGCAATGTGAGTTGCATGGCTTATGGGGGAGGAAAGGGCCCTGATTTCCTTTGTTAGCTGCAGCTAGGAATGCAGTGTTTAAAAAGGGAAGCTACACACAGCAAAGTTGTTGGGAGCAAATTGTGAATTATCTGGTATCTTTGAAGCTTATCTGTGTTCCTGGCATCACAAAACAACTGTATGTGTTTTGCTGTGCTTTCAAGTTTGCAGTTCCTTCTTCTGCCCTATCAAGTTAATTACTGCAGCATGGTTTGTTTGGATTTTTAGTTACAGTTTGTATGTTTCGGACTGAATTTCCTCCACTTAAAGGCTGTTCCTGGGAGAGTTTTTCTCCAGCCGAAGGTAACCTGGACATTAGGGGCAAAGTTGGAGATAATAAAGGGACTCTTCTTGCTTATTTGACTGTGTTGCCTTTGTGCCATGCCCCGGGTCATCACACTACTGATTGTTCACACTGTCAGGAAATTTATCCTTGTTTCTATGTTGGTTCCATCCTTGATTAGTTTCCATCAATTTTTCTTGTTCTGCCATCAGGTGCTTTGGAGAATAGGTTGACCCCTCTTCCTTTTAGTGAGATAAGATGAAAGAAAGGGAGGACTAATTACATTAATTATTGGGATTTAAAGAGCCTTTGAGGGAGATACAACTGCTCAGTATATACCAAAGCACCCAGTGCAACAGCCAAGGTTAAGGGACACACAGTAGGCTTCCTGTCACACCAACGCCATCTCCTCTATCACTCTGCAGCCACATCTTAACATCCAAGACCTGAAATAATCAGCTTAACAGAAGAGCTGGGCCTGCCATTTGTGTTGATGATCTAGTGCAGGGCTGTCAAACTCCCAGCCCATGGGCTGGATGTGTCAAGTGCTGGTGACACCCACACCCAGTTTAGCGAAAGGGGGGAAAGTCTCAATAACTCACGTGACACCGCCATAATGACGTGAGTTTAACACCCCTGACCTAGTGGAATGGCAGATCTTACCACTGTGCTTCATATTTTTTAAGGTTGTACTATTGAGAACATGACTGTTCTAATGTAGTTTCTGGTTCTGGGTTTAAAATGAAGGGTTTTCTTTTTTCTCCTTTATATATAATACTTAACACTTTTTTAAATTAGTAAAATATCAAAACTAAAAAAGTGTTTTCTCCCTTTAGGGTTAAAAAAAAATGATATATTATGCCCCACAGTAAAGACAAGTAGAAATGGTTGCATTGATTCTTTTATCCAAAGAAGAGAATATATATAATATATCTAACCTTGTTTCTAATCTGAAATTGCTTCTGGATTTTGTGCTTGCAATGAAAAAAAATGAAACTTTGATTTTGTTTTTGTAACTAGATAGGCTTATTGTTATAGAAATGGCTTGTACATACTGTTGTGTAAAATCAAAAAGTTTTCGTTGTAATGTTATCTTCTACTGTGCTAAAGAGAGTTGGAAGGTTTTTTTAAAATTTTCCATTACTTTTTAGTTTTCCATTACTTTTTTTTTCTTTGTATTTTATACTTTGATAAACTAATAAAAAATCTGAAAAAGGAGAACTTGACTGTGCTTTAACCTGTCACCAGATAGGAATGTCTTACATAAAGATTTCATTTTATTTTACAGCTCACTGTCTAAGCAAAGAAAAAATGTCATCAGCTGTGTAACTGTGCACGATTCCCCATATTCTGATTCCTCCGGCAACAACAGCCCATACACAATGCAACATCGTGGAGGAAACAATAATGGAAACAATTATGACACAAAGGGTGCACCAGAGTCACACTGTAATGGCAATCCTCGGACGATCATTGTACCACCGCTGAAAACCCAAGCCAGTGAAATCTTAGTAGAATGTGATAGCTTGGTACCAGGTAAGTTGGCTGCATATCTTCAAGGAATAAAACCCCTTAAATTAAAGGTGGACAATGGTTGTGGTTAGCATGCCATGTTTGGAGGGAAGAGTCGTAGAGTGGTGGCAAAATCAGAACTTCTTTAGGAAGCTTCTATCCATGTTACTTTTCTTTACCATTCTTGTGACCATGGGGGAGGACTGGAAGAGAGGCAGAAATGGGTGATAGGTGGATAAATGTGCCCCAAACTGTCCATGGTGGGTTTGCCTTTAATAGAACCTCCCCATGATTTTTGTGTTCGGCTTGTTTTTTTTTAATAAACTAAAAAAAATGCAACCAGAAATAACAGTTCCTTGGTATATTTTGTGTCAGCAGGGTAGCTCATATGATTTGGTCATCTCATATGATTTGGCCATTTCTGGTGATGTATTGTCAGCCTTTTGGGGATAAATAATTCCAGTGGGAAATTGATATACACATAGAGCCTCCATGTCTCCCACCCCACCTCATTGGTATTTATAATTCTCTAGTAGTTCCTTTATGCTCTGTCAGACTCAATCATAAGTAGCCCATTAACTGTGAAAAGTAGCCTCTAGAAAGGAGAGAGAGAGAAGGAAGGGTGGGAGGGAGGGAGGGAGAGAGGGATGATTTTCCAAAAGCCAACATGGAAGAGTTCCAGATGCAAACAGTTTTTTGAGGGGAAACCTACTTCCTTGGAATTTAGCAGAAGTGATGATGACACCTTCCTCCTTTTTTCCATGCTAAGGACCACATTTGATGTCTGAAAAACATGCTGAATTTGCATTCCTCCAAATAGGGTAGGCCAGGATACAGATTCGGGAGAAGCCAGAACAAAAACTATTTTTAAAAAATATAATCTTAATTATGGTAAATTAAAATGAATAAAGGAGAGTGGTGTAATGATTAAGGCATGAGACTAGAAAGAGGAGGCCATAATTTACTTATCGATCCTAGGCACAAAACCAAATGGGATATTGGGCCAATCTCTCTCTCCTTCCTTCCCCTCCTCCCCTTCACCGACTCAAAGGCACAAAACAGAAACTCCTAAATGCATTTTTAATATAATCCCTTCCCATGCATCCAAGGATGCATTTTGTCCTTCTGCTACATTCAAGAAAACACAAAAGTTCTTACCCACTTTTGGCTCATTCCTGGGGGGGTCTTCAGAGATGCATGTAGCTTTGTAAATGCATGTTGTACATTCCTTCCAGACTACTCACACTTTATGGGTTAAATGCGAATAAAGCAAGGTGTAACTTGACCAAGAAGGTGCTTGGCATTAATCTGGGTGCCAGTTTTAAGTCTGAAAGCTGCTGAAGTTTATAGACCTGGATGCAATAATCTATGTTTTTTTCCCCTCTAGTCACTACCAGTCACCACTCATCTTCCTGTAAGTCAAAGTCCTCTAGCATTGTGACCTCCACCAGTGGTCACTCTTCAGGGAGCTCATCTGGAGCCATTGCTTACAGGCAGCAGCGGCCAGGACCACACTTCCAGCAGCAGCAACCTCTTAATCTCAGCCAGGTAAGCCTGGGATAAATGAGCCCACAAAGCCTTGTAATAACCTCTGGACGTTACAATCCAGGCAAAGCAGCTTAATTCCATAGAGATCCGTTTACTCAACTGATTACTCAAAATTAGCTATGTCCACCTGACCTCAACCATGGATTGAAGGTTAGAAAGGAGAGAGGTAGATGGAGTAGGAAGGAAACTTTTCATTCAAGAGAAATGAGCTATGGGTCTCAATAACTGAGTTATTGAACATACTAAGCCAAGTAGTGATTTGCTCCTGGTTGGATGTGGTTTGTACACCATAACTTCTGTGTTCTTGGTTTGGATTATGCCAGAACAAAGGCAGAATGTGAATGCAAGTGACTATGTACATGCATTTTAGAGTTGGTGAATCTAAAAGAAAATCACATTGCGGTAGCTTAAGCTACAGTAGCAGAAACTAATCACAGAAAACCGGAATAAAGGAGTATTCTTCCACCCTTTATTCTATTCCTCTTCTTTCCCCTTTCTCTGCATTCAGTTATAAATTTTAAATTTCCTGGATCAAGGATTTCTTTACTTGTTCAGTAAAGTACTCTTGCACTTGTATCAGTTATACAACAACAAAAACTATACAATATCGGTTTTCTCATATTGTTAATGGAATAGTGTGGCATTTGTAGGAACTTGGTAGGCAAACTGGTATCCTTAATCCAGTGAGTTTTCTCCTTCAGCTGCTTTTTAAAAATAATTTTTCCTAATTAGAATCAAACATGGAAAGAAGCTTGATAGGGAGAGGGGCATCTACAGAGAAAAATTACTCTTTTAAGCATCCTTTGCCTGGCAATCTCTGTCTTCCTGTAGTCAGGCCCATGAAATTAACCCATGATTTTTAGGGGAATGTATGTTTGCTGACTAGTCTACTAGAAAGCTAGAAAAGGCGGCTGTGTATACCTGTTTCCATTGCTCTCAGTTTCTTGATTTTGTTAAGCTATCCTTTTGGGGTTCCTCACCTCCACCACCCCCATTTCTCATTTTTGAAAGTCTGTCAAATTTGGGAATGTGAAGATTCTTTCAAAATAATGTTCATATTAAAATTGTATGAATGGAAGCATATTCCTCCAAGGAAGGTTTTTTTTTTAATGTTGGCATTCCATATAGTTATTACAATGTTTACTGATACATTATTATTATTATTTTTAGAATATTTGATTTTTGTACATTGGCTAAATTCGCCCCCTCCCCCTTGAAAATATCATCCTCTCATCTTGGCCATAATGTTTGCCTTTTACTCCACATCTTTCCACTCATGCTTAGCATATACTGCAGAGTATGGGAAGTGACAGAAATGCAAGACAATCCGTGTTGCTCGGTTCTTCCCCTAACAAACACTTGTAACCATGAGGGCTGAAAGTTCCAAAGGACAATGTTACAGGTGTGATGTCTGCCTTGCATGCAGCTTTATTCCTCTCTAGCATTCATCTCCATTGTTCTGTGATGCATTTCCTGCCACTCTAGGATTTACCTCTATCTGCTCCTGTGAGGCACTTTTTGGTGTGTGTGTGTGTGTGTGTGTGTGTGTGTTCTCAATGATGGCTTGTATAGCATTTTAACTGCATTTTTTCATTAAACTACATGAAACAGACAAAGGGGGACCACCAACTCTTACCATCAATTGCTCCTTTCTTTTGTGCAGGCGCAGCAACACATTGCAACCGGGAGCCATCGACGGCAACAGGCTTACATCACTCCAACAATTGCTCAGGCACCATATTCCTTCCCACACAACAGTCCTAGCCATGGCACAGTCCATCCTCATTTGGCTGCAGCTGCCGCCGCCCATCTTCCAACTCAACCTCATCTATACACGTATACAGCACCTGCAGCTCTGGGTTCCACAGGCACCGTAGCCCACTTAGTGGCTTCCCAGGGCTCAGCTCGACACACCGTACAGCACACTACTTATCCAGCCAGCATTGTCCACCAAGTTCCAGTCAGCATGGGCCCACGTGTCCTTCCATCACCCACAATCCACCCAAGTCAGTATCAAGCTCAGTTTGCCCATCAAACCTATATAAGTGCATCTCCAGCCTCCGTCTACACTGGATATCCCTTAAGTCCTACGAAGATCAACCAATACCCGTATATCTAAACACTGGAATGAGGAAGACAAAAAGACATTTTCAGCACACATTGAGAGGAACACGGCTGCTTTTATACTGAAGAATGTCACAGGCAAATGAACAATGCAAACGGGAGGCTCCGACAAAACTTGAACAAAGGAGACTTTAAGGAGGAAAGCAGACAAAAGAAGACGAGACACGTCCTACACTTTTATTTAAAAAAAGAAAGAAAAGAAAGAAAAAAAGCTAAAAAGAATGAAAAATAAAAATACAAAAAAATAATAATAATATTCTGCACCAAACCACATAGTGGGAGAAACAGAAGGACCACTGTTGTCTGGTCCTGTTTTGGATAATTTCACCAAGAGACTTTTACAGATTATTTTCATCTGATTACAGGAGACTCCGTTTAGGAATTTGTTGCTCAAATCTTCTAATACAAAGTTTCATAGGTGTTTGGGTATATTTTTTTTAATTAAACAAAGAAGCATACAAATTAGGGATTTATCCAGAATTTCAAAAGGGTTATGACTTTGTCTTTGCATTGGTTGCTGTAACCCAAAATAAAAACAAAACACAATGAAAAGTGTGATGTGTTTTCTGTTGGTAATAGAATGAGCAAAAGCCGAGAGCTGTTTTGGATTATTCCAGCTCTCCCAATAAGTCTAGAAGCACTAGAAACTTGGAAGGATAGAAAAACACTGAGCAGAAAACACTATTTGATAAAATCAAAGGTTGTGCTGAATATTTGTTCTTACTCTGAGCATCCTGGATAAATCCCTTTTCTTCAAGAAAAAGTCTTTAATAATGTATGATAGAATCTCAACTTCCTTACTTGAAAATACTTTTTTTCCCCTTTATTTCTCTGGATAACCCTTCATCATTTGCAGTCCAATCCTAACATTGACTGCTCTGGCTGATAGCTACTTTGGTCACCATTTCACAAAGCACAACAGTGTGTGCTGTTGCTGTTGGAATGTAACAGCAGTACTGGGAGCAGGTACCACAATCTCAAATGTTTAGGATTGGGTTGTTAGTGTAGGAGTAGAAGTTCTAGCTGTCCCTTGGTAGAATGTAGCACTATACATCCATACAGCCGTTTTCTACTTTGTGTTAAGCTCCAGTGATACCAATAGACTGACTATTCCTCAATGTTATTGCACAAAAAAAGTGATATAACATAGGCATGTAACAAATGTGATTGTCCAGGTATATCTGTGTCTGCGTGTGTGAGTGTGTGCGCAAGGGCGCGCTGATGCTGCCTTTTCTTGTGGTGTGGTCCTCAGCACAGCCATTTTACACTGTCACAGTCTTAGTTTTACATCATTCCCTTGTAGTGCCTTACCAAACTACAGTTGCAGTTTTAAGGGTTTACTTCCACTGGTACGCCTAGAAATAGACTGAGGCTGGTTCAAATTTAAACTCAGCTCCTTTTTTCTCCTCCTCTTCTTTTTCCTTATGTTTGATTGCTTTCCTTTTTCCCCCTAGACTTTTGAAAACAAAAATGCAATGTCATTCTTGGGTAACTTGCAAGGGCCAAATGAAGGCTGCTGGGAGTTTGTTGGAATAGAACAATCAGTGGACCTAAGAAAGTGTGTTGTTTTTTTCGCGGGGTGGGTGGGGTAGATATGAGGTGTCTGGATGAATTCTTAGCCCCTAAAGTATCTTTCCAAGGAATTCCATTTTATCAGTTGTGTTATTAGTTGAATTTCCTTCCAGGATGCACAATTCTCCATAACATTTTGCAAGTTCATATATTTATTAATGTATGAATAGAAAAAGGGGTGGGGGAGGTGCCCAGGCCTGCTTTGGATTAGTAATACATAGTACCTCATGTTCAATTGTTATGTCTAACTGGGGGTATAAGGGCAGTGACTTGGAACGAACTTTATATATTTTCACTTGAATGGTTTCAGACATCTGTGAATAAGATGTATTCTTTCTAGAACATCAGACTTAGATTGTGCCAAAAGATGGTTTGGTTTGGTTTGGCTTTCTTCTGTTGCACTGGAGCTTCATGATGTGGACTTGGAATGGACTCTACTACGTTTGTAGCAGGTCTGACTCTAGTTCCTTAGATAGAGTTTGATCGTATCTAAACAACATGTTCTGCATTTAGGAGCTAGCTTGGAGATGCCACCATAACTATTAATGGTTTTGATCAGCTTCCCCCAATTGATGTTCCCTAACCAGATGTACATAAATCTCACAATATCTGATTGGCTGTGCTAATTTGGAATTCTCCAAGATATCTAGAACTGGATGGGGAAAGATGTTTTTATCAGGTGCTTTTTTCGCTTTGTCCCATTTTGTTCTTACTGTGCTTTTCTTTTTCTTAAAAGTAATAATCATCATAACAATGTTAACGATAGCTCATCAGACTCTGTATCTTCCATAATAAATTTGTATTTCCCACCCCCCTTTGGTATATTCTTTTTCAGAAGGATTCCAAAGAGAAGTGTTTGTACAATAAAATAATAACAATGAAAGAATTAGTAGATATTTTATGGTGACATCACTAGATTTTTCTCTTGTGTAAGTCTTTACTGCCCCCCCCATGATGTTTTACTTGTATTATTGGTTTGAAGTTGATTGTGAAAAAGGCTGTCTGCCTTTATAGACAGTCAGCATGGCTTCTAAGCCAAGGCTACCAGATCTGGGGCTGCACAAATTTGAAATTATATGGGAAAAAGGTAATGGAGTTATCTTTTATCTCTTTGCTGTTCTCTAGTGATCATCAGACTTTTTGCAATCCGGATCTGGTAGTCTCCAAGTAGCAGAGATACCTGTTTGGGGATGGCGAAGGGAGAAAATCAGTATGGCGGCTGTAACAATATGTTCAAAGCCCCTCTTTTTTTCTTTTTCTTTTTTGTGGCGACGCATGTAAAGACTGAGCTTTGATTATGGGGATGCCATCTTGTGTTTTTTTTGTTTTAAACTTCTGTGGACACCCCTGCTAAGAAGTGTCCCAATTTTTCTGGCTTCAGAAAAGAAGTGCTTCGGCAATAGGATAAGATGTTGGGTTAAGGCAAGTCAGTTAGTTGAGAGATGAGGGAGGGATCTTAAGAGGTGGTAAAGATAAAAAGCTTGCTCGTGAGGGGAGTTGAGAAGAAAGACAAGCACAGTTGTCATATCTGGAAGTGGGCACACTTGCTTCACTAGCAGGAAGAAAGGACTCCTACCCCCAATACTAAGGTGGAAATTTTTCTGAAGTAAATTATTGGAAGCAAAACACGCTTCTTTTCAGCTATTTAGAAACTGAACCTCATTTTATTTTGAATGTTTAGTATCTCTCTGCTCCTAAGTATAGTAATGTAAAGGCATCTGCCTTTTTGAAGAGAATATCTTCTTCTGCTGCCCCAATGAAGAAATTCCTCACCAGCAGCTGGGTCTTAATAGAATAGTATATATTCCTCTTTTTCTGTCCAGATTCAAGCACCAACTGCTTATATCTTTGAGAGGAAAGATCTTACCATTCAATCCTTGTTGTTGTATTACTAATTTTAATATGTTATAATTATATTTAAATTTTTGCTTTAATTGCACTTGCATTTCTGTATACTCTTGTTGTCAATGTTCTCTTACTAAGGTATTCGTTGTCAAGGAAGGAAGGCTTTTTTTTCTGTGTTACTAGCATCAGCATGTTTATCCCTCATGTAGGTTTTGGAAGGAAGGGGAGACAGGAACTTGGAAAGAACAAGATATTAATAAATCTTCTCAATATGTGAATAAGGTATGGTGAGTCCTGGGCTTATATATTTACCTATCTTCCTCCAATTCCTTCCTCTTAGCAAGAAACAATTTAAAAAGTACTCCATATCTGTTTTAAGTAAATACAGTTCCATGAATCTGAATCCATAATTGGAATCTAATTTGTTTCCTATTAATATAGTTTAAAAATATTAGCTGGAGACTAAATACATCACAGTTCTCCCTCATGTCCAAAGTATCGTTCCTTAAGATTGAATATTGTAGGAAACTCTGATTATTTTAATAATGTTGTAGAACAAAAACATTTCTAGTCTCTAGTGTGTAGAAGAAGATTAGAGGGAAATAAGTCCACATTTGCTTAGGCTTATTTACATAGGAGGAAAAGGTGGTTACATGTCATATTGTAGTTTTTATACAATGGCATATCTCTGCAGTTTCCAGATACTTTCTTATTATATTTTTACTTTTCCAGAAGTCTGCCTTTTAAGGCACAAGCCCAACAATTGCTGGCTTAAAAATTGATTTAAGAAGAATGGTAAGATCCTAGTACAAATCTTACAGTGTAGGAGTTGATGAATGAGTTCACACAACTCCCTAAGTCAAAACCAAACAAATCCAAATATAATTTAGCATTTTCTGCAGTTCTGTTTACTGGGTTTGTAAAGAATGGTTTATGTACAAAGTAGTTGCACATTGTAAAAACCCAATCAGTTGATGCTCCTACAAATCATTATTCGGTGAGTGAACCCAAATGCTATTTGATGAATTCCTTTGAAACAGAAATATTACAGAGTTAAAGTCTTCACAATCTTAAAATGAACTCAAGATACAAATACTTGTAGTTAGGTTTCCCAATTTGGAAGTGCAATAGTTGGGGATTTCTATCAACAAAAAGAAATGAAATTCAAGAATCCAGCTAAAGAAAATCCTAGTAACTGATGTTGGCTACTCAAATTTGAATTACCCAGAGATTCAGTCTAAATTTTGGTATGTTCTCTCTTGTAGCAGATCTCAAAATTGTTTCCATTTCCTCCTCAAACTCTTTTATGTTTGGAATTATTGTACGAGTCACCTTACAGCAAGTTGGGTGGAAAACAAATTTAATAAATAAAGTAATAATACATTACAAACTTGCAAATTACTTAGGATGGAGACCCCTTCTGGTTCCATAATGTGATTTTATGTGTTAAATTAAAAGTCTTCCTTTTCTTTATTTGTAAACTCTCATTATTTATCTTCTAGTCTGCAATATTTGAGCATAACATTTATATAGATAAATAAATGATTAGCTATTTAACTTCTGGCAGGAAAGCTTTGAAGAGGTGGTTTTAATGACTGGCAAAGTTTCATTTAAATATTTTAGTTGGTTTTTTTATTAATGCGCGCAAAAAAGTTCCCCTTTTTTGTTACAATTTATAATTATTCTTAGAAAGGAACATGGAGAGAGAGAGAAAACATGAATGGCACTAGAAAAAGAAAACTCCTGCACAATTTGGGACAAGTGAAATAAAAAGGTAATAAAATAAGCATACAGGGAGAACTTTATATTAGTCTTCTGCAACCCTGGTCCCTTCCCATTGGATTGGGACTGCAATGTAAAGATTTCTCCTTCGTTAGGATAGAAATAATACAGTTTCTTACATAGATTGCAGTTCTAAAACAATTGATGATTCCAGAATGTGAAAAGAGAGTACATTTTTTTAATAGAGGAAGAAGATGAAATTCCATTTTTTTCAGTCTACGAAAATATAAATTTAATAAAGCACTACAATGGAAAAGAATGAAAGCTTATATTTACTTAATAGAAGACCACAATGTCAACTGCAAGCATACCTAGTCCAGTGTTGATATATAACCAATAATCCAGATTCTAATTCATGGGAATTGTTATCAGATAGAAGGCACTAATTCGAGGAAGCCTGGCATAGCATGTGACTGGCATTGTACAGGCCAAACACAAACTTGTGTGGTCTGTGTCTGATTATAATTTTCAAGGGGACACCGATTATAATTTTCAAGGGGACTATATAACCTTTTGACTTCTTTTTCCTGAATCAATGAATGAAGCTAATTAAATAGTGAAATAAGATATAAGTGATAACATCAAGTTATCTGGATAGCTACAAAGAAATCTAAAGCTGCAATTTAATAAATCTTGATGTCAGAGATTGATAATTGAATTGAAGGTGACTTTCTGTTCAGTAAATATGCCAGCATCGCATTGCAAAATTGTTGCAGCATCTCAGAAGAAATGGATTATAGCAGCCTTTAAATGCTATGTTAGCATAGAGAAACACTAGAGCAGTGAACTTGGCAACTTTAAGATGTGTGGATTTCAATCCCCTGGGAGTTAAAGTCTACACAACTTAAAATTGCCAAGTTCGAAAAAACAGTGCACCAGTCTTTCAACTACAGTATCAAAGTGGGTGGAGATAACCAGATACAATAGTATCTTCCCTTAAATTTTAATTTTTTTTTTCTCTCTCTCTCTATATGTGTGTGTATGCATGTTGTGTTTTCTGATACTATTAATGTTAAATCTGAGCGCTGGTATGTAATGCATGAGCTATTTGAATAAGAAGAAGTAAAGGAATGACAGATTTCCTAGTCACCTAGATTTTATCAACAATATACCACCAATTCATAAGAAATAGCTTCAGTTTCATAAATCTGGCACCACCACATTTAAAACATTCCAAACCCGATATTTATTTATTTTTAATACTTGTTCCAGATACTAGTTTAATAAAAAAGTATTACTTTTGCCAATTATTTTTTCCTTCACAGTCTAACATAGCCATACCTCAAAATCTGGCTTGATAGGTAAAATGATTTAGTAACACGAAGGAAAATTAAAACCTCATTCTTCTCTTCAGTCAAATGAAATTTCAAACAAGACCAGTGTTACAAGAACTAAATTGTGCTTCCGCTTGCTAAAGAATTCGTTCAAAATGTGGGGGTCAATGGCATAATATAAGAGGCTGTATTTTTTTTTCCTTATGCTTCATTTTGGTTTTCATATATATTGCTTTGTAGAATTCAGTCATACTATCTGCTGCTGTTCTAAATTTTAGTCAAGGTTTGAAGGAGAGAAAACTCTGCTTCTTGTATTATGAATAACATTTTATTATCTGTGACAGCAGTACAAATTTATTAAACGGACCATCAGGAATACTGTGCAAATTCCTTTTGTTTCCATAAAATGCCACTTCCATGTTTTAGTACTAATCAGGGTCCAGGTTGGACACAGTATGGAAAATAAGGCTAAATGCAGAAAATCAATTTAAAAAAAACCTTTGCCACCAGCTTCCAAAATGTGAGGTATCTAGTGCTGAGGATTATATCCTATGTCCTTCAGTAAGACAGTTCCCTGAGGAGAGGTCATTTTCCATACATGCCAATTTAAGTCTATTTTGCTCCATTCTTCTGTGTCAGGCTTGTGCACCATATATTACACCTTCCATTATGCAAGTCTCCATCTTTTCTGGAGATAAGATATTACACCATTCCATGGGGCTGTTGTGTCTCCCAGGTCTCTTGATTTTATTTGGTTTCCGCTTAGGCAGAAACAAACTGTCTTGAGCCACCTGTGCAGTTCCTAATCTGTGTTCCCTAGGAGTGTGGGGATCTTGTGATTCAAGAAGTTGTGATTCAAGGAACTAATGTAGGTCATGGATGGATGGATGGATGGATGGATGGATGGATGGATGGATGATGAAAACTAGCCTTCTGACTATTCCACTGGGTCTCCTCTTTGAGTAGCTAGATTTGTGTTATATTTTTTTCTTTTAATTGTAATTCATTGTAAGAATTTATTTCTTCTCAGCACTTGGCTATAATAATTGGGCATATGTAGAGATTATTCACATCCAGATTGTCAGGTGTCGATGATGTTCACAAGAATATTCAAGCTGGACAAGTGAAAGGATGGTAACCAGTGAATGTAAAAAAAAAAGAAAGAAACCTCTTACAGCAGAAGAAAACACATATGTAGCAAGTATGTTAAGTAGGCAATTAGTAGAATTTGTCAGGAGTCTCTGAAACTTTTCTAACTACAGCAAATAAGAACGATCCTTCTTTTGTTATGTACGGGTTAGTCACGTCCTTCCACTCTTAGCATTGCTGCTATATTAGATTTTACATGTGCATATTAAAGAAAAAAAGCTGTATGTTAATCTTTTGCTTATTATAGCGAAATCAAGAAAGGCAATACATTTTTCCCCAAATATGATACTTTTACTGCACTGATATTGTGATCCATAATCCTAACTTTGTTGGAGAAGCTGCTTGACAGTTCATGTCTGTGTTTGTCACTCTGTGTGTGTACTTGTGTGTGTGTGTGCGCGTGCGCGCATGTGAGCTAAGGAAATCTCCTTGCTCTCCCCTGTAAGAAATAGGGTCATGTTGCAGAACGAAATCAAAATGCTTATCTCACCATCAAAGCAAAGCAAAGGAGTAATTGAGGTGCTGAGATTCTACCATTAACAATAGGGACCTGTCTTTTTTTAAATCTATAAATTATGGCTATATTTGAGATACATTGGTCTGGAATTTCTGTCAGAAGATATGTTCATTTGCCACACCTGTTTTAATTCTGACTCATTTGCTAGTTTTTGTATATTTTTAAGGTTCTCTTGTTTGCTATGGTTCTGGAATATCTATGCTCTGTGACTCTACCAAAAGCAAATCTCTATCCAGATTTCTGGTCTCTGAGCTAGTTTAAATGGGGATTCCAAAATCTAGGCAGGACATTTGTTTTATGTATAAAGAAGGATTAATTTACTTAACTTACGAAAACTGTGACCTAGTGGCAATAATTACCTCAAATGTGGGCATTTATCTTGGTTTTAGCCTTTTTTCTGAAAATATGCAGCCAGTCTGAAATTTGGATTTTAAAAAATACTTATCTATATGGGCAGAATATGATAAATACCTACCCTGGTCATTATGAGTAACCTTTAAAAGTAAAATGGCAAAATCTAGGATCAAGTTGGTGTTTTATGTATTTTAATTAATTGTGACATTAAAATGCACATGTAAGTATATTGTGTTCATAGCTACTGTAACGAGCTTCGGCTTTTGAAGATATTTAACAAATCGCCTTTTAAACCAACATGAACTAAATAACAATCTGAATTTCTGGCTACATTTTATAGTTATAGTATTTTATAGTTTACATTTAAACTGGTACTTTCTAACTCAATGTTCTGTTTTTAATAATATCTTCAGAATCTTAACACTGTTGTCTTTTCATTCTTTTTAATTTTTCCTTTTAGAAACGGAAGTAGCAATGTGTCTTTAATATGTATATTCTGTTCTGAGATATAACATAGTAGCAGAAAGTGAGATCAAATACAATAATTCCAAAGTTTAATTTAAAAAAAAATCACTCCATCAATGTTAAAAATGTAGTCTACAAGATTACATTTTTATTTTTGAATTAAAAGTAAAATAAACCTTTGGGTATGAATCAGAAAGCATAGTAATTCCCAGGCATTTCACATGCAATCCGAAGTCCCATAAACACAGTGGGATTTACTTCTAAGATAAACCTGTGCACAGTTAAACTGTCAAATTTCTAAATTTGGACAAAAATATATGTATATTGTGAAGAATGGATATGCTTAGCGACTCTGGGCTAGTTCACAACTGTATGTTTTGTTTTGTGTTTATGAGTTTTATAATCATGTGAAGCAACATTGTTCACTTAGAATGATCTTGTGAAAATGGCAATCTTGGATCACAGGTATATTATGTTTGGCTTTTACTGAAAATCTTGGAAGCACAGCATCATTTACATCCCAGCAGTAGTCTATTATACATTATTTTTTTCCAGTGGAGAATAGTCACTTAAATATCCCAGTCATGTAAGTGTTCACAGCAAGTAAAATGTAATGTGATGAAATTCTCAAATATGAACTAAGGATTCCTGAGAGAAGCCCTTGGGCTGCTTTGAGAAGCCGTAATAGGCAGCGCTTAATTTTGACACTACCCATTGATCTCTCCTAAACAAATCAAATTGTACTTGTCACTCTAGTTTCCCTTTGTATCTTAACTTAATATGAAGAATTAGACCAGATCTTTATACATTTAGTTGTCTGTTGTCCAATGACACTCTATAAAATGCTGTTTTGTAGTGAATTATAAAGTTGGATGTATAGAGTCTGTTGCTTTTTTCCCCTTCTTTTTTCCCTTCAGTTCTGCTTATGGCAGAGGAATGAATTTAAATGTACATCTTCTGCTGGTCAGGAGGTATTTACAAAAATATGCAGGAACTAGCTTGCAAATGATTCTGTCTGAATAGTTAAGCTTAGTTGTGAAGTTCATAATCATAGCAAAGTTCCTTGTATTCTTCACACAGCAGATTAACAAGTCATGGTGGAAGGAGAGAAATCCATTGTTTTTAGGCCTGACCAAAAACTAGTATTTCCAATGGCAGACCTCAGCCCATTTCAATAAATTCATTTAAAGCTATGGTATCTATACTCTAGCTCAACTTAACCAAAGCAAATCTTGGCATATGTCTGCCACCATTTTAGAAAACCAAAATGGGCGGCCATTTATGAATATTGACCTTAAGACAATGGAAGCATTTGGCCTCTGTGGTTCTTGGGCCCATCTACTAGCAACCAATCCCTCTTAGTTACCACTCACTTGTTCTGTCAATTTAGGTTTTTGAATGGCATTTCTTATCCCAAAATTATATATAAACAAAAATGTGCAGACTCCAAATCCTGTACCAAAAGCTGTCCCCCACTCCCCAAAAGCAAATAAGACAATAGCTTTATTATAATGGGAGAAAAAAGGAGATTTTGTAGTCAGTTGAAGTCTATATTATTATAGTTCTAGGAAAACAAAATAGGGAAGATATTTGTAGATATTTGGGTTCTTCTAATGTAATTGAGAGGGATTTTATAAATACTAATTTGTTGCCCAGAAGCCATGTAGCTCCAAGAAAACATTCTACACAAGAAGAGAGGGCATAAATTTTGAAATCATTTACATACACAAAAAAGATACATCTCCTACCTTCTACCTGTTTGATATGTTGAAGATTTCTTTTCTTACGTACAATACCATCTCATCTTCAAAATTCCAGAAAAGCCCTGATTTCTAACTGTATGGTTCTGTACTGAGTGTCAATCCATGTTATAACTTAGTGAAAATTATTGTGTGCAACAGTATTTTCTTGTGTATTGCATTTTTTTCTTTTAATTTTCTGTGAATTGTCCTTTTTTCCTCTTTCTTTTTCTTCTCCTTTTTCTCCCTTTTGTTAGTATTTTCCCCTTTCTGGTAATGTCTTTGAGGAAAAAAAAACAGAAGAAACTGACGTGTCGTAGAATTATATGTAACCTATTCCTTAGTCTCATATTATAGGTATGTTATAAGAATGGATATTTTACTTGGCTTTAGAATGTTTTACAAAAAACTAATTCTTAACCAATCAAGTTCTTGCTACTAAAAAAAAAAATCCCTTGTGTTTTTCATCATGACATTGTGTGCTTCTAATTAATAATCATTTTCGTTGTAGAAAAATGGAGTGAATTTATATTAGACTTGAAAACTAATAATAGCATTGTAAATTTATGAAATGATTTTAACAGAAAAAGCATTATAGAAAATATAGTTATTTTAATTGTAATATTACTAACTGTAAGGTGGAGAAGGGGGTCCCGTTGTGATGAACTATGTTATAGCTTGTTATTCACAGTTTCTTTTTGATCATTTTTTCGGTCTCTGAGGTGAAACGAGTTATTAATCAGAATTTGTAAACTCACATATGCATATTGTATATGTGTAGAAATGTAATCACACTTTGTCTTGGAATTACATTAAACTGTTTTAAGTCACTCTATTGCCTGCTTGTCTTTTAACTGGCATGGATGTGATATAAACCATTGGTTTGGTTTGGTTCGCTTTAACTCTGTGAGGAATTGGATCTGATGTGTTTTTTCAACTTAAAAAAATGAAAGGCAACATCTGTAAAGGCCATCACTTATAATTCATGTGTAGCATCTAAAATATAATTTACTATTTTACTGAATATCTTACCCACCCATTTATTGATATTCTAAATTTTAATATTTTATTTCTCTTGTTCTCTTTTCTAGTCAGGATGAAGCCTGAGGGAATTATTTTTTTAAAAAAATGTCTAGTTTCTTCTTAAAATATTTGTTGATACAGACTTGATTCATACACTATACTTAATCAAATGTGGTGGCTTATTTGTCTGTAACATAGCAAAGTAAATGGAGCTATGGTTTATTTAAGGACAAGATGTTCTGTAGCTCAGTCTCAAGTATAATCTTGGTCATTCTTTCTCATTGTGGTCCACTGAATACTTTGGGTCCCCTACCTGGATGGCCAAAACTCTGTTGGCTTAGGATTGCAGAAGTTAACATTGTTCTAAAATGATTGAATTGTAAAAGGCCATATCATCTCCAAAGTTTCATTCTTCATTAACTTTAATATTTAAATTATATTATAATCACACATGGGAATGGTGGTAAGTGACTCAAACAGCAATGGCTGCTGTGATTATATGCATCTTCCAAAGTTAGATCCAGCAGGTCACCTAATATCAGTTACCACCATAGGAGAAAAATAGTGCTTTTTGCATCCAATTTGTGGAAGTAAACCAAGGGGAAATCACACAACTTTGCCTCCCATCCTGCTCAATATTGGATCAATCATTTGACATTCAGTTTACTCATATGCTTGCATTACTCTTCTTGTGTTTCTTAGCAAGAGGCAGTGGTGGGCTGCAACTGGTTTAACAACTGGTTCTGTGGGTGCACGCTTTGTGTGCTTTGCGTGTGTGCGCAGCATTTAAAAAACACCAATTTGAACCTCAACGACTTACCTTCTAGGGCAGCCCTGGTAAGTAGAACAACAGAGGCGCAGAAATCCACTGGGCCACGTGAATCAGCTGAGCTGAGAAAGATGGAAATATAGGACAGGATAGGGTGGGTGCGAGTGGGTGGGGCCAGCTGATCATTGGAACAACCAATGATTGGTTGTACCAACCAGTAGAACCGATCCGAACCAGCAACAACCCAACACTGGCAACTCCATAGTCACACATAATGGTGCATCATTTTAAGCCTATTCATTTACCAAACATTTTCCCTAACTCATTATATTTTTCTTATATATTTCTCAATGACTTGCTGAAGAGCAAAAATGTGTTTTGTAGATCTCCTGCCCAGTATAAACACACACAACATTTTCCAAATTTTGGTACATGTCCCCTCCTGTGACCTGAAGCTTTTTGTCTTTCCTTTGTATAGGGAACAATATACCTACCCCAATTTTAAGTAGGGAAACAGTAATAGCATTCTTACAAATTTAAGACACAGATGCTTTTTTCATATGTACACTGAAAAATCTGCATAGCTATTCCATATGCAGACAACTTCCACATTTAACATTTTCTCCAGTTATACTATCTACACCTGCAGCTCTTTTATGACATTCTCATAACAGGTCTTTTCAACCATTTTTTCTTGGACATTATCATATATAACATTTTTATTGTTAAATGTATTGCTATTATTCCCATATTTATTTCTACTCCTTCCAACATTCCCTCATCCCTGTTTTAACCAATCACTTTTTTTTTGTACTTTAGGAAAAGCACATGTCAACAGAATATTCTCCTTTTTGCATTCATTCAGTATATTGTATTGCTTTACTCCAAACCCATCTCTGTTTCTTCCATTTCAACCATTTCACTGAAGCATAGCATGCAATTATCACCAATCTATGGATTCCTACTTTTATACACATATCTAGATGACACTAATTGCTTTTTTCTGACATTCATTTCAGCACTTTTTCATAATTAAACCTTTATTTTCATCTTTCTGCATTTATTCATCAATTCATATCTACCAAATTAACTTTCATTCACATCCATTAAAATACTAGTTCGTCTCTGCTGCTTAGACTTTTTTTTCTCTTTCATTAATGTATGCACTTTCTGATTTACTGCTATTCAAAATGACAATTTTTCATGGCAATCACTAGATGGATATACAGGTATCCCATCATCCATCATTCTGTGTCAGTCCAGGTTTTTGCACAATGCCTTTGAATAATCATGACTGTTCTGCCGCAATCAATTTAAAAAAAATGTGATAGCAAACCTGATCATTGCAAAAATAAAAGAGATGGACCTGGCTATCCTGCCCTCCCCCACCCTCAAAAGGAAGATTTTTTTTTTAAAAAAAGCAAAAGGATTGGAATATTTTTTTTCTCTGCTAGGAGTGTGGCAGTTAATTCTAGTAACTCCTTACTTGTCATAAAAGGAAGACAGCTTTATAGCAAATGAATGCTTGTTTTAAAATGTAGATTTCAAGTTTTATTTTAAAAATAAAAATAATATCAACAGGTAGCTCATTCCAGAGACCCAGATTAATCACACCACATCTTGGCCCCATGCAAATGTGAGATGTGCTTGCTATTATAGGTGAACATCCTTAATGACAAAAGGAGTGTACACATATCAGATTCTTCCAGGTAACCCAGATTTGTTATGAACTGGTAAATACTATTATTACTTCTTCTGCATTTTGATTGGCTATTTCTACTTTATTTTTAATACAATAATAAACACGTATTGAACTGCATTCTTTGCTCTCTTTAAGAACTGCATGTAATTTGTCAGGGTAGTGAATGAAAGAATCAGTAAACATTGCAATTGCTGGCCAGCTGTAGAAAGATTTTGCTTTTAATGCTTTGACCGAGACTTGATGTCAGTCTTGCTGTAAAGAAACCTTCCCCCAACTTGGAGTTCTCCAGATGAATTTGTCTATAATTCCTTTGCATCTACCATTTCTATGCTGGAAGTTGTAGTCCTAATATGTTTGTAGGACATCATGTAGAGAAAGTTTGTCTGCTTATTATTTTTATAAATAACTCAAGGTAACAAACATAGCTAAAACTCCTTCCTCTTCCTATTTTCCCCATAACAACTGTTGGTAGGTTGGGCTGAGAGAGGGTGACCGGCCCAAAGTTACACAACTGGTTGTCTTAGAATATGAGATGCACAATTCCTCCTACCCCAAAACCAAAATCTGACAGTAAACGTCATGATAATAAATTACTCTTTTTTACTTTATTTATTAAAATTATATTCTGCCCATCTCCCCGATAAAGTGACTCACCATTTTTTCCTGCTTCTACTAATAATTTCATTTGATTTAAACGGAATATTAAAATTTGGATGGCATAGATAAAATGTCTTTTAAGGAAACAAAAACATTAATTGGTCTTTTAAATCATACTAATTTAGATTGAATTTTCATTGTTTAGAGTCCAGCATCTTTTAAATTACATCTTGATTACATGGGAATACCACTAATGCAAACATATCTAATGGTTTTAAGGCCTTTCAGACATCCAGAAGGATGGTGCAGATCAGTGGTGGGATTCAAAATTTTTTTTACTACTGGTTCTGTGGGCATGGCTTGGGTGTGGCAGGGGAAGGAGGTCAATCAGAGGTGGTATTTGCTGGTTCTCCAAACTACTCAAAATTTCCACTACCGATTCTCCAGAATTGGTCAGAACCAGTCAGAACCTGCTGAATACCACCTCTGGGGCAGATCTCACCTATGATGTCAGGATGTGCCATACAGTTCACGGCAGAAAACCCCACTCTTCTGCTGGACCCTGATAACTGGGATGTCAGCTTTGGAAGCCATATTAACACCAAACACTTCCACACTGCCACATTCTTGAGCCTGAGAAGATGGGAGGGGGGATTTCTTGGAGTGTATGTGGTTAGACATAATAGCATTCTTCTTCTAAGTCAAGGTCATGTTATTTCTGCACCTGGTTGAGTGGTTGAGGAGATGTCTCAAATTGAGGCAGATGGTGATTAGGGCATGTGATGCAATGAGGGATGCAGGGGGTGGATTTGTAATTTTTTACTTATTGAAGGGAAACCCGGAATTTTCAGATTTGGGATTTCCCAGAGGTTCCAGTTTACTACTCTAATAAAAGGAACCTTTGAGAAGATGTCTGTCTCAGAGTTATTGGTTGGAGATGAGGTTTTCTGGAACGCTGACATTATCCTGAATCTCAAAAATGTGGCAGTGTGGAAGTGTTTGGTGTTAATATGGCTTCCAAAGCTGAAATAGGATTCCTTTAGCTAAGCAGCAGGCCCCCTTCTGCCAGAACAGGTAGAATGGGCCAGTCTCATTGGAACAGGATGGTTCCTTTGCTATCCTGGACCATAAAGGGCTTCAAAGGCAATAACAAACACCTTGATCCAGAAACAAATCTGCAACCAGTGCTATTTGTGCAACTAGTTGGAGAGTAATTGCTATTTTTTTTCTGATATTATAGCAATTTCTATCTATTTTTAATTATGAAGCCATCCAGAATTGTTCCAGAGTTGGTCAGCCTAGGAAATGATGGCTAAAAAAAGTATTCAATAAATAATAAATAGTAAAATGTCACATAAGGTTGTGGCATGTGTGTTAAAAGGCTTTTAATCCATGGATTGAAAACAAAGGTAGTAGACCACAACACTCTCCTTTTTTTGAAAGTACAATGCTGTTTTAAATACAAATGGATTATCTTGGGACAGGCTGTATCCTCCCTCCGCTAGTGCCAGTCTATTTTTGCCCATCGCTTTTTGCATTTACCCTTAAGAATTTGTTTCAGTGTTTTGTACTGTTTTTCAGCAGCCCAGCAGAGGGCGCTAAGCACCTGCTCCTCAAGCAGTGAATTGCCCATTGATGGGTTTAAATCTATTTTTAAACCCCTGCACATTGACATTCATTCTAGCTTCTTCTCTTGGAGTAATAATTGGATGCACATTTTGCCCTTCTCCATCATATCCTATTAAATGTTGTATAAATGTTCAATTTCTGATTTCTAAAAATAATGGATTCTTTCCCCAGACTAATCAAATGAGAAGAACACATGCACAACAACCTTTTAAAAATGTTTTTGAAGAGAAAGAAACTTTAATAAAAAACAATTTCCTCTACATCCTATTTTTAATAAGGCAAAATTATATACCATGCTTATTGCTCCTAAGGATCTACTGGAAGAAAGGATGGGATGGCAGTGCACAAACCTATTATTTATTGTGCTTATTGTGTCCATGTTAGAGGATCTTAACCTTAAACATAACTTAAAACTCTTCATAATGCAACACTTTCAGAAAAAGCCCTTTCTTGATCATCCTTGTCCTACCTTGTTCCTTTCTCCACTCAAATCCTAAACTGCCCTTCTTCTGTGCTGAAATGTTTCCTGACACCTCCATGGGTATATTGGTGCACAATACAATGAAGAGTGTGCTTCTGTTCACACAGTGTGATAATATGGGGTTGCTGCAGAATTTTTGCCAAAGGAAGGAGCACAACACCAAAGAGAAATTGCCAGATTTTATTCAATGATTATCAGGTGCCTGCTTTCCAAGAAAGAGAGCCCTAAACAATAGAAACACAGCAGTTTTTTATACACTTTAGGGCTGAGGAGTGAGAAGTTTAAAGGAGCTGCTTCATGGACGCAGTTTGAGCAAGTGAGATTAGGGTTTAGACAAATGTATTTTCGATTGTAAAGCAATGTTTCTAAGAATTCCATAGTTAAAGAAGATGGAATGTTGGGAGAATGAAGTGTGGATTAGGATGGAAAATCTGCCTTGAAAATTTGGAATGGAAATGGAAACCTCTTGCTTCCTAGGTAAACGTTTAAGTGAGGACTTTTTCATTCTCCTTGTGATAGGATTAAAAGATTATCTTGGCCATGGAAACATGACCAAATTTGATTATGCAATAGTCTAGGGCTGGTCCAGTTTAGAATAGGATTCTTTATTGGCCAAGTGTGGTTGGACACACAAGGAATTTGTCTTGGTGTAAATACTCTCAGTATACATAAAAGAAAAGATACATTCCTCAGGAGTTGAGAATCATAAGGTAACTTTACCTGTGGAAGTGGGAAGAGGCAGAAGGAAATGAGCAAAAGGGCCTGTGGAGGGTGGACGGGGGAAAGGCATGAAGAAGGAAGAAGAGATTGCAGTTTTATATTTTTTTCCATCACAAATTTACTTTTGTATAGTTTAACATGCGAAAATCTGCCATCCATATAGTTTACTGGTAGGCAAGTTGAGTGAACCAAAGTAGTGCATGGATAGGCCATTGATTTTTCTTCTTTACTTAATATAACTTCATTTATTATATAGGATGGGTTGGGTTCTTCTACATGAACTCTACATCTTTGGGAGATCATTGGAGACACTGTGCTGTGTAGCCCAGTTTTTAGACTTGGAAAGTGAAGGAAGAAGACAATTCTCATTTCTCATTTATAATCTCCTTTTGGGTCTCTGCAGGAAAGCTTATTTACGCTGCTAATTTTAAGTAAGCAATGTTGAACACTAATAGCACATAGAAAGACAAGGTTTAAATATCTGGTAGAAAGAGAAATTGTGGAGGAAGGGGAAACATGAGCTTAAAAATACAGCTATACAGTAGTATGCTATTTAATCTGCATGGAATGCTCTTGATCTCGGTATTCTGGTAGATCAGACCAATTAGTTTCTTATTGCATCCACTTTTTTTCAATGCAGCAAATACAAATATTCATATCTATAGCTATATTTATCTATCTCTAGATATGAATGAATAGATGGTATTCTATTTGGAACATTTTTATCAACAAGTTTTATAGCAGTGAGTGAATTTCCTTCAATCCTTAGTGAAAGTTTCAAATGCAAATCAAATAATTTTTTCGGAGGAATAAATAGCAAATGGGTGATTAAAGCTTTGATTTTAGAAAGTTACAAACAGAATAAATTTGAAGATTGTAGAATTAATTATAAAGAAACCTTCCAGTGGAGAAATGCTATTGTTTTTCGTTCTTTTTAAAAAAACATAATAGGAGTTTAAAAATTGGATCCTGAGCGTGTAAGAGGAAACTAAAGATTACAATTAAAGTAAAAAAAAACACTCAAACTCATCCTTCTTTCTTTTCTGTTTTTCTACTTTCTATTTTTTCTTTCCTTCCTGCACCTTTCGTTGTTTATTTTTCTAGCTTGTAATAGTTTTTAGGTAATTTTTAATA